>NC_142131.1:61773181-62402272 GCF_024610735.1 Ursus americanus | reverse complement strand
CCCTTCCACAACCCTCAGTTCGTTTCCCAGAGTCAAGAGTCTCTCATGGTTTATCTCCCTCTCTGATTTTTTCCCATTCCGTTTTTCCCTGCCATCCCCTGTGATTCTCTGTGCTATTTCTTATATTCCACATATGAGTGAAACCATGTGGTAATTGTCTTTCTCTGATTGACTTATTTCACTTAGCATAATACCCTCAAGTTCCATTCGCGTCGATGTAAAAGGTAGGTATTCACCCTTTCTGATGGCTGAGTAATATCCCATTGTATATATGAACCACATCTTTATCCATTCATCTGTTGGAAGGACATCTCAGCTTCTTCCACATTTTGGCTATTGTGGGCATTGCTGCTATGAACATTGGGGTGTAGGTACCCCTTCTTTTCACTCCATCTGTATTTTTGGGGTAAATAACCGGTAGTGTAATTGCTGGGTCATAGGGTAGCTCTATTTTTAACTTCTTGAGGAACCTCCATACGGTTTTCCGGAGTGGCTGTACCAGCTTGCAGTCCTACCAACAGTATAAGAGGGTTCCCCTTTCTCCACATCCTCGCCAACATTTGCTTCCTATCTTGTTAATTTTAGCCATTCTGACTGGTGTAAGGTGGTATCTCATTGTGGTTTTGTTTTGTATTTCCCTGATGACAAGTGATATGGAGCATTTTATTCTGTGTCTGTTGGCCATTTACATGTCTTCTTTGGAGAAGTGTCTATTTGTGTCTTCAAACAAGTGTCTCCATTTTTTATATGATCATCTTGCAAATCCAAGATACTCCAGAGTGTTCTTTGAGTTCACTCACTTTTTAAGCAGCAATTTCAGATTTCCCAAGCTCAAGATTTTATCACAGGTCTTTTATCTTAATTTTTAAAAAGCATATCCTTATCTTCCCTTCATTCTTGGGGTCCAAGGTTTTCCCTCAGACCCTGGTGCCAAGCTTATTACCTCTCTGCCACCACCGAATCAGAATGTCCCATCTTAGCTGCTCTGACTTCATCTTTGACCCAGATATCCCCTACCTATGTCCAGACCTGTGTCAAGAAGGGACAGGTACAAGAGGAGAAAGGGCATTTTTTTTTAAAGATTTTATTTATTTATGTGACAGAGAGATAGCCAGCGAGAGAGGGAACACAGCAGGGAGAGTGGGAGAGGAAGAAGCAGGCTCCCAGCGGAGGAGCCCCATGTGGGACTCGATCCCGGAACGCTGGGATCACGCCCTGAGCCGAAGGCAGACGCTTTAACTGCTGTGCCACCCTGGCGCCCCAGAAAGGGCATTTTTATCCAACAGAGACCCATTGTATCACAATTTGGCACATGTAGTCTGTTGGTCAGCAGTAGATGCAGCTGAGTGGTCATTATTTTTATGATCTAGAATCATGTCACTGCAATAAGAGAATCTAGATAGCCAAACCAGAATTACGTTTGAATTCCTTAGATCACCTTTTGGCCAGGCTGTCATCTGGAGAGCATACCAACCAGGCTGGCCTGAGTTTACACTTAGGGAAAGAAAGGAGCATCAAATCCAGCAATGACTCTAGAAGAATCCTGAATTTTCCAAATTACTATGTAACCTTCTACTTCTTTTGACCTGATCATTATGCAGGAAGTGGCTAAAAGGAGATGGTCCTTCTCTCCTTGGATCCACATTAAGGGACCAAAGTGCTTTAATAAAGTACGAGGACCAGTAGGAGGTGATGGGTATAGCCCGAAATCTTTTTGAGTTGATTTTCATTTTTATTTTTTTAAAGATTTTATTCATTTGAGAGAGAACATGAGTGGGGGAAGAGGGACAGAGAGGGAGGGAGAGTGACAAGCAGACTCCCTGCTGAGTTTGGAGCCCTATGCAGGGTTGAATCTCAGGACCCTGAGATCATGACCTGGGCTGAATCAGACACTTACCCAACTGAGTCACCCACCCAGGCTCCCCATAGGTTAATTTTTAAAGAGGGTGCTTCAACATTCAGGAACACCCATGCCCTTGGGTGGTAGCAAGAATGGAAATCCACCAAATTATTTAACTGTCAGTCCATTGTTGAGAAGACTTCAATAAAACGTTCATCGTTTTCATACTGCAAATGATCAAGTAAGCCAAAAATAGGACAGAGATGAGTTTTAAGGGTTGCCCTCCTTACACTGGAACAGCAACACTAACCTAAAATGGCATCAGCTCCGGTGAAACACCCCAGAAAATCTCAGACCAGCCAGGGTCCTAAAGATTGCTCTGGCTTCTGCCCACAGTGGTTGTGAATTTACCTCTTTTCCACTCTGTGTACTGTTGCCTTGTTGTGACTGCTGTTCCCTGGTTTTTAGTGACAATCTCAAGAGATGATATTCGCCGAATTATGTTTACTTCATGTTGTTAGGACACCTTCGACAGAATATAACATATCTTAAGCCGGAGAATAAGTTTTTAATTTGGCATTTTAAGTGGGGCAGAAATCTACATATCTGAGCTCCCGTGGTACAGACATAGCATGCTACATCCTAGCAGGTTTGCCACGGCTCCTACTTGAGGCCGCTTACGGTGGAGGATGTTGCTGTCTTGGCTGCTTTACCAGATTTGGACCAGCAATACTATCAGTGTATATATGACTGGACATTTGTAAGCAACCTTCCCATTATGATTTCATCCACCTTCTCAAATACCCTTGAGGAAGGTAATAGCCCTTTTTATAAATAAGAATATGTGACGTATCCATTATTAATGCCATCTCGAAGCAGCAGAACTAACACAGAAACTGGGGTCTTTGATACTGAAAATCTGATGCTTGGCCAGAGTTGTCATTAAAGCTTTCCTCCCAGAAGGAAAGCATGACTTGTGTCTTTCGTCTTGCATATGTAGAGATTTGGGTGTGTAACTTGGAGATGCTCATAAGTAGCTTGGGGATTTTTGATACTTAATTACAAGATTGGGTCAACTCATACAAGGCCTTGGGTTCTCAGGTTCTCATTAGATACTTTGGATGCTGGAGATTATTGTGTGCACCAGTGGTTTGGCCCAGCCTGTCATTTCCCCCACCCCCTGCCCCCAATTACCTGGCTGCTGTGTTGTTAGAGGGGTAGTGCTAGTGAAGAATTCTTTCATCTGAGAGTGAAGATGAAAACAAACCAGTCAATCCTCCTGGCATTGTTCACTCGGTTTTCGTTTTATCTTCCAAAGGTTTGATGTTTGATAATGAATAAATTAGGATAAAATATGAATGCACCCTCTGTAAGGACCCAGCAGGAAACATTGGCTGGTGAGCCAGATCTCAATCAGCAAATGAAAGGGGTTCATTCTGGCATCAAGAGCGGGCCTGTGAAGTCCTCTTATTTAGAAGAATGTTGAAGATGAAAAAGGAAGTTTGTGTGGATGGTGCTTCTGTGTGTGCAAGAGAGATAATAGGTAGACTTAGGAAGCACCACACATTTTATATAAAATAATTGCATTTCCTCCTAATGTCATTTATTCTTTAAAAGTAGTAAGTAATTTATTTCCCTGTTAATTAAATTGGCATAGCTGGTTATTAATGCACATAATGTTTTATCTCTTGGAGGCTGAAAGTCCTTTAGAGCTCATACGCATATATAAAATATTTTGCTGGCATCAACTGTCGCTCATCCTCTTAGAGACAAAGCCATTTGTGAAAAAGAAAACTGTAGGGAAACTGACTCTATGTGGAATGACATGAACGGCATCCTGGATGTGGCATTAATACTTCTTTCCCATTATTATGAGATTTAAATCGGCTTCTCTCTTCCTGGTCGCCTATACCTACAATACTACTTTTAAAGGTTGCTGCATACTGTCTTCTGAGGACTGTGCCATTAGTGACTTGGCCATATTAACTCCAAGTCAGGATCTGGGGCTCAGGGCAGGCTTGTGGAAGATGGCATGTGGTCCCAGGCTGTTGCCGTTCCCCTCACCTCTGCCCCACCAGGAGAGCTGTCACAGGACATTAGCAGCCCCCAGCGCTTCCTGTCATTCTGCGTGGAGACAGAGGCTGGCCTTTGCCTGTAGCCCTCCCTTCATCCAGGGCACGCCTCAAAGTAAAGGACAGAAGCTCTGGCAGAGTCTTCAGTTCTAGAGGGTTGAAGGTCACTTGAGGAAACATTGTTGAGGAGGCGGAGTATTTTTCTGACATCCCCTTTTGTGCACTTTCGCACCCTTCACGGTGCCCTTCTTTCCACTTCATGTCAGACTGGAGGACAGCTATGAAATGAGCCTTGAGGAAAGGCTGGGATACAGGTGGGAGGCGCTCATCCTTTTGTACGTCCATTAGCTGTTACTGTGGCCTCACTTGCATGTCAAACTCCCTTTTCACTGTACAGCCCAAAACTAGATTTCTAAATGAAAAAAATCTGAAAGTGTAGCTATGTTGGAGAGGTGTTTTGGGTGACAAAGGCACTTCCCCAAATAACCCATCCCAGGTGGCTTCTCATGGTACATTTATATATGGCAAACCCTGAAGGCCATGCTCTTTTAGAAAGTACTTTAAGATCCCATACCCTGAGGTACCTACTATAGTCTTATTGAGTCGTTGAGCACAAAGGAGTAATTCTTGTCCTTATTATTTTTCATGATGTAAGTGAACTGGCTCAGTGTAGAATCGTCTTTTTTTTTTTTTAAGTAGAGTCAATATGGAATATTTGGGAAAATATACATAACATTACTCGGATACCTCATTACATGGATTTTGCACTTATAGCATTTTTTTCTTTCACTCTGTAATCTGATAGGTTCTTTTTTTTGTATTTAAAAATAGGAAGATGTAGATAAGGCAGCTAACTTCTGAAACACTGTGCTTAAATTATATTATGCAAAGACAAGGGCTTTTTTATTTCTTTGAGAGAAATTTTAAATTTGAGAATGCTTCAATAATTAGGATTTCTTAAAGGGATGGGAAGAGTAACACAAGACATACAGCTATGTATTATACGTGTAGTAAGATCAAAATACATTCAAAGTTACTTCCTTTTGTATTTTGTCTCACTGTAATTGACATTCAGTATATTTACTTTTAATAAAATTTTCTCTTCTTTTCTTCTCATTTCCTTTTTTCTTTGTGACTATCAGAGCTGAGATTTTATCTATTCCTAGCACAATTTATGTTAGGGTCGCCTGGGGCAAGCATGCATCAATGGTTAAGCACACATTGCTACCATATAATTAACTGCCTTTCAGCATGTGGTGGGGGTGGGGTAGAGAAAAAGAGAAGAAAGAGAAAAGAAGAAAGCTGTTAGAGGAAAGGATTCACTGTAGGAAAATGTATATTAATAAATAATAAGTTGCAATTCTTTATAATATCACTAGGTGGCATGTGACTGACTTGAACAAAAATAAAACTAGAGAAGAGCCAGGAAAGGCATGATGTGAAAAACCAGCTATGTCTGGAAGTTATCTGTATTTATTTATGATCTTATCAGTTTGCGCAGTTCACAAGTCAGATACCACAAATTTGTATTGGGCATTAAATGATAGATTACATGTAAAAGTGCTCTTAGTGCCTGGTATGCATTAGCAGTCAACATGAGTCCATTTATTTTTGTGTGTTTAGTCGGAGTACAAAGTGGGGTTTGTGGTTTTTTTTTTTTTTGCTGTTTAGGCTGCTTTTCAAACGTATAACCTTATTAATGAGAGAGGTCAAGGATTTCTGTAACTAGAAATATATTTTCATATGGATCATGGAATTGTTTAAAAGATAAAAATATGAAGTAGATTCTTCTAATTATTCCTAAACTTTGGGTAAAGATTATTTCATTAAGCATGACGACCATCTGAATTCCAGAGTGTTCTTAAATTTGATGAAGAAGACTCCCCACCGTATCCTAAATTAAAGTTTCTAAAATTTCCGGACATATGTATCACCCACACACTCTTGTGACCTGTACCGTGTTTACCCACTTTTGTTTTAAAAAGTGATGAATTACAAAACTTTACTCTTTCCTTTCTCCTATAAAAAATATATATATACTTCAATACAATAATAGAGACCCCACAAATAAAAATGGCTTTCATAAGTTCTATGTGGTAGATTAGAGAGAGAACATTGGGAAATTGTGACAACACTTTAGAGCGTTGTTGGTATTGATATGCCCTGTGAGGACAAAATCCAGCTAGTGAATAAATGTGTTTACCATTCATTTTCACTTTTCAAGATCTGAAAATAACAACAGAGAATTAGCTTGAAGCAACGTCCAAAATATAAAATTTCTCTTACAATGGGTCATTTAGAGAGCCACAAAAAGAAAAAGAAAAAAAAATGGCAACCTACCAGTCCTAGAAAAAGAAGAGCCTTTATCATTTTGTGACAAACGCCGTAAATACATTAATTAAACCCTAACAGGCCACGAAAGGAAGTGTTATTATCACATAATATGTATGAAGAAAATGAGACACATGTAAGTAAAAAATTTTCCCAAAGTCACTCAACTTCTGAGTGGAAAATCTTGATCCATGTGAATGGACATTCACATCAGGTTGCCTCTGTTGCATATTTCCAGTTAACAGATTTTCTGGATAATTAGAAATGCATCCTATTTCTATAAAAATACTTCACTCTGTTGATCACAGTTTTACAAATGAAGGAAGAAATTTCATTTGTTCTTATATGTGATATGCCTTGGCTTTGGGGACATGTTTTATGACACAAATTTAAAATGAATCAAAGGTCAGATATTCAAAATGAAGGATCACAAATGATATTTGACTAATGTAAGAGTAATTAAAAATATTATTGAAGGCATTTCTGCTTCTAATAGGGTAGATAAAATATTTTGGACCCAACTCTTTCGAGAATATCTAGACAACCTGAGGGAAAACTCACGCATTCTGAAAATGCTGGAGGGTGGGAAAAGAAAGCTAAAGTTTATCAGACCAGAATTTGGGAAAGGATAGAGCCCCAGTGAGGTAAGCCTGGAATTTGGGGTTGACTTTCCCCTTTAATTATGCCACTCAAGACAGGAGAGCCAAAGTACTCAGAGGTGAATTAAGCACTTTGACAGTCTGGTGTAGACCAGGAGATGGGGATTGGAGTCCAGAAACCTCCAAAGAAGAGGAATTGCATGACTTCTCATTTATTAGGTGAAAAGAGCCCCACCCTGGGGTAAGAATGAGCTCTATATTAAAAGGTCTTTCCAGGAATTGGAGCCTAGCTCCAACTAATCTCAGTCCCTCAGATGGATCGAGGCAAGCCCAGATTTCTAGTGCCCCATGGCAGATAGTAGAAGGAAAACAAAAAGACTTGGAAACAAGATGGCATGTTTGGAACATGACAGCATATGTGATCTCAAATTATTTCTTCAAATGACTTTTCAAACACATAATTTGGGGTGCCTAGGAGCCTCAGTCGTTTAAGTGTCTGACTCTTGATTTTGGCTGAGGTCATGATGTCAGAGTTGTGAGATCGAGCCCTGCATCAGGCTCCACACTGGGCATGGAGCCTGATTAAAAATCTCTCTCTCCTTCTCCCTCTGTCCCTCCCGCCCACTCATGCACATTCTCTCTCTCACAAAAAAAAAAAAAAAAAAAAAAAAAAAAACCAAAATAATAATAATAATCAAATTATCCTAACATAATCAGACAAGTGAGGAGACAAAACAGCATGACTGAAAGCCAACAGCAATAACAAAACATAATGCTGTGGTCTGAATGTTTGTGTCCGCCCAAAATACTTACATTGAAATCCAAACCAAGAGAGGTGAAGGTAATGGTAGATGCAGCCTTGGGGAGGTGACTATATATCATGAGAGTGGAACCTTCATGAATGGAATTAGTGCCTTCATAAAGGAGACGCCACAGAGCTCCTGAGCCCCTACCTGTGCATGAATATACAATGAGAAGTCTGCAACCAAGAAGAGGGCCCTCACCCAACCATGCTGACACTCTAGTGTTGGACTCCCAGCCTCCAGAACTGTGAGAAATTAATTTGTCGGCGATCCGGGCTGTGTCCTTCTGTTATAGCAGCCCCAATGGTTTAGGACATGTAAAAACGACCAACTGAGGCTCCAAATATCAGAAACAAATTTTGAAATAATTATACTGTGTATGAGGTGATAATAGCCAGAATTAAAATTTTCAGGAGAAAATTGCTGACTATAAAAAATGCACAGACATTCTAGAAGTGAAAAATATAACTGTAGTGAAAAACTCAGTGGGTGGTTTAAAAATAAATCAAAAGCAACTGAACAAGAATTTTAGTGTAAGAGCGAAGGTGCACAGAGACAAAGGGGGGGAAACCATAAGAGACATGGAAAACGAGGTAAGAATACTTCACATAATTGTAGTTGGAATCCTACAGGACCCAAGAAAAATGGAAGGAAAAATTTAAAGACATGATGAATATTATTTTTGTAAAACCGATGAAAGACAAAACCCATTTTTTAAAAAACCCTTTTTCAAAAAGACTATGAACAACACGCAGGGTAAATACAAAAGAAAATCTACACCTAATCATCTCAGCAACTGCTGAAAACTAAAGACAAGGAGGAAGTTGAAAAGCAATCAGAAGGTTAAGAAAACTTCAGGGATTATATTCTAATGTATGACAGTTAAATGAAAACCTAATTTCTCGACAGCAACAATGGAAAACAGGAGACAGCTGAGTGATATTTTCAAAGTGCTGACAGAAAATAACTGCCCAGCAGAATTTCATACACAGCAAAAGTGCCTTTAGAAAATTAAAGCAAAAAAAATGATATTTGCAGACAAACAGATGCTGAAAGAACTAATACTAGAGGAGCTTACCATTGGGAAGAAAAACACTTCTTCAGAAAGAATACATAGGATCTCAAATGGAAGATTGGAGGTGGCAGGGGGTAAGAAGACAAAAATGGTAAAAATGAGAGTAATCTAAACAGAGTGTGATGGCATAAAAATGATGATGGATGGTTCACATTTCATATATTTACTTATATATAATTTATAGTTATATAATAAATATATACATATTTATGTACAATGACTGAGAAAAACAACACGTAAGTTGGAGAGTGGGTATGTTCTAAGGAACTGTCTGAGAGAGAGAGAGAATTTGAATCCATGTCTAGAAACTGTTAGGAGTTAGCGAATCATTTTTTCCCAACCCCTCCCCATTGCAAACAGTTAGGTCCAAAGCTATTTGATGGAGACAAGTATCTGCCAGAGCTTAGGGCAAGTATCCGAGTTAAAAGGGAATCATATTATAAGAAAAGGGACTTACTAAAATATGTACTTTTGTGTGAAATTCTCTGGTGAATTATTGTAAAAATATAGAGAGAAAATGATGAAGACTTAAATACCCAGTTTCCTCAGACTAAATGCCCCATTTCTCCTGGTCACCAAAATCACAATTATAAAAAAACTTAAGAGACCATTAAGGTAAACCTGTATGGGATTTGGTATAAATATGACACACTGACTAAAATGTGCCCGCATTTTATCAAAAAGATCTATAGATCTTGGGGCACCAGGGTAGGTCAGTCAGTTGAGTGTAGGGCTCTTGATATCGGCTCTTGATATGATCTCAGGGTCCTGGGATGGAGCCCTGCATCAGGCTCCACGATCAGCAGGAAGTCTGCTTAAGGATTCTCTCTCCCACTACTCTTCCCCCCACTCACTTGCTCTCTATAAAATAGAGAAACCTTTTTTGAAAAAGTCATCTGATGGAGAAGTCACTTAAAAAAAAAAAGATCTATAGCTCTTACGTTAAGAAGGATTTTGGGGTTATTTTATTTGCACACAGCAAAGAAGGCAGCATCCCTCAGGTATGAAACCATGCTTGCCCTCTAGCCCCAGGATATAAGGAGGCACAGTAACCAATTTTTTAAGTGTGCACTTAAGAATGCCTCCCTGACAAGAAGTATCCACTTCAAAAGAACTCTTCTTTTAGAAACAGATGCCACAGATTGCTAATAGAAGGACTTTCTTATGACAGCTTACTCTATGTAAGCCAGTCCCATGCGGCTTTGTGAGGGACGTCTGTCTATTTTCTGGCACTAGCCTGAAAATCTTGAAGATCTTTATGACCCTGTGAGTCCTCTCCATGGATGGCATAGAGACGAATTCTTAGTGTTTTCCTCTTTGCTGATGAGTATTGAATGGATATTTAAGTGAAGTTATGTTTGGTTATGTTTCTTGTTTTTGAAATAGTATCCTAAGTTATGAAAAATGTTCTAGGAATCAAATCTAGTACCGTTTTCTCAGTCTGCTGGCAGATACTCATTTTCAAGAAAGATGTCACACGTTCACGGAATGCTGCTCAGCAGAGGGGACACGTGTGGGCTGCAGTATAACCTGAACGCAGTGTCACCCTGCACGTTATCTTGGCTCCTGATTGTCCCTCGAATGTGCGTTGGCCCTGACTCGGCTCTCAGGAGTGTGGATGATCTTGGCGCTGTGGGCATCTCCTCAGTCACTGAGAGGCCTGTCCAGCCCACCCCCTTCAGCTCTGCGTCCTCAGACAGGGAGACACTACGAGGCCCACGAGCTCTAATTTTCTGCGCACTCGGGAGACGGGGCCATTTTTACATGCCCTCAAATTCCACTTTGGGGGTATGGGAAACTTTGGGTGTTTTCTCTAGAACTCTCGCCTGGCAGTAACTTGTTTCTCTAAATAACTTTTTGTCTTAATTTTAGCCGAAGCCCCGAAAGGTCAAAAACAAAACAGTCTTAGCAGCTAGTGCACACTTCAAAACCAAGTGCCTCACACCTTTTTTAAAACTTGTGGAAGTAAACAAATCCCCACTTTTGTAATGCTATCCCGAATCAACACATGAAAGAACTGAGTTTGAAGAAACTTTGAGAATGTCTTAGCAGAGGTGTGTCGGAATGCTAAGGAATTTCCTCTCCCTCCATCCATCAGAGGCCTCCTTACTTCACACCCAGTCATAGGAGCTTCAAGGAGACCATCCAGGGAATACTCCCCTGATACATATGGTGGGGGGAGGGTAGACACCTTTCTAGATTCTGATTCCATGCAACTGACTCCCCACCATCCTGACATGACACTATGCATCACTATTGAAATAAAGATGGCCCCAAGAGGAGAAGAAAATAACATGGAAGTTGACCTTTCCAATAATACTTAGAGTAGGATATGACAGATGTTCTAATAAAGGCACCAAGTACTGAGTTAAAGGGAGAGGAATGATTAGTCCTGCTTGTGGGAGTCTGTGAAAACCCATGACAAGGTGTGGGCCAAAGGGTGGAAGGTGAAGTGGAGTTACCCAGCAAACTGGAGAAGATCTGAGCAGAAGCAATGGGTGTGCTGCTTCTGATGAGAGAGAGACCAAGCCAGCTTCGATAATGGCAGGAGGCTGGAGATTGCTGGAGTATAGGGAGCATCGGTGTCAAAGGGTGTGATCAAAGATGGGCGGGAGGGGGGGGCGCCTGGGTGGCTCAGTCAGTTAAGCATCGGACTCTTGGTTTCAGCTCAGGTCATGATCTTAGGGTCATGCTCTCAGGGTGGTGAAATCGAACCCCACCTTGAGCCCCCCCCCACTCAGCAGAGTCCGATTGAGATTCTTTCCCTCTGTTCCTTCCCCAGCTCACGTGCTTGCTCACTCTGAAAATCAATCAATCAAGTCTTTTTTTAAAAAAAGAAGATGGACAGGAGAAGCAGATAGGAGAGAAACGGAAAGCTTCTTAAGTCATCCAGATATCCCAGAACATTCCAAATGAAGACAGTGTGAGTAGAGATTTTTTTTTCTCTATGATTTCAACGTGAAATGATCATTGAATCTGATGCTGAGACTGTTTGACAATTAACAGTGGAATGTACGTTGCCAGTTAAACATCGTTTGTTTCTTACAACAAGCTCTTATTAGGCAAGTAAACACAAATCACGCTCTGTACCTGAAATGATACCAGAAAGAATCTTAAATTCTGTGGTTTAGTTTTTTCTGGATGTCACCTATCTTCACAGAGTGGGGCAGTGAGTCTGCTGTAGGTATGGCTTGAGTAATATCTTTCTTTTTTGTGTGTGTTTAAAGATTTATTTAATTATTTGAGGGAGGGAGAGCGTGCGCACCCACACATGCGCACGCGCAAGGGGGAGGGTAGAGGGAGAGGGAGAGAAATTCCCAAGCAGAATCTTCCTCAGCTTGGAGCACCCCACGGGGCTCGATCTCACAACCCCACGATCACAGGCTGAAACCAAGAGTCGGATGCGTAACCATGCGCCCCTTGAGTAATATCTTCTATATTTTTGCTCAAAGGTATTTTCACATGATATCTCTGAGAAACCGTACTAGAGAAATACAGGAATATTTTATTTCTTCTTAAGCTGATTGTCTTTAGAGTATTAAAATGCAGGGTTTTTTTCCCCCTGATAATTTCAGTCCCTAGATGCTAAGTAACAGCTTTCAGGATGAGATTTTTTAAAAATTTGTCATATGCTTAGAGATTTTACTGCTTCACAGAAGAGGAAATTGTGGATGGAATAGGTGATGTCTCCCACTGTGTTTCTTTCTAATTATAGAAAATAATCAAACTTCTTTAAACTTATGGGAAAATGCCTTAAATTCTTCCAAGGCATTCAAATCCATGGTCACTTCACTTTGTTTAAATAATCTTTGCCTCTAATTTTAAGTGTTAGGGTTGATTTTGTTGGAATTTGCCCTGGAGGCTTCTCTCAAGTACCCACTTCCACAAACATTCTTTTCGAACTGTCACATCTAAAGAAGATCCTTCAGTCCTCTCCTTTATAATCAGGTGCCTCCCCTCTCAGTGTGAGCTTAAGCAAGAGCAGAGGGCATGCCAGGAAAGCTTCAGCTGAACGGAATACTGATGAGGTGATAACTTCAAAGAAGACGTCGCTCAGTTCACGCCAGGTTGGCAGCTGCGAGACAGGGAACTCAAGGGCTTTGTGCCTCCAGGATTCCTGTCCTTTGTGACGGGAGAATAGACTTAACACAGTGATTCCTCAGTTAGGTCCTCTCTGTGTGAAGAAGAGATGTCGAAGAAATAGTGTCATCTGATCTCAGGACACCCCTTGTTTCTAGAACTCTGCTGACGTTTTGAACTTTTGTGATTTGAAGGCTTGTCACTTTGTCTTTCAGGCATCTTTTTATCAAGCGACGTATAATGTCTTTCACTACTATGTAGGCTGAGTGGTGGATATATTGTCCCCTGGTAAGACTCCTAAGTCAGAGCAAATGGAGGGGGGACTGGTTTCCCAAGATCTTTGTCGTCTCTCTCTCATGCCCCCACTGTTCCTCCTGCTGAGTATAATTTCCACTGTGCATCCAGGCCAGCAGGTAAATCCCTGGCTCATGGTGCATAAACTCTTCTGTCCTTTCTCTAAAAGAGAAAAATACATTGAAACAATTAATTATCATCATATTTTAGCAATTTAAGACGAATATAGCCCACAGTCAGTGACATCATATAAACTCTCTCATAGCAATGAAAGTACATTGTTTAGAACAGACTGCTCTCTGGCACAAAAGCCCTGACTTAAAGCCTACAGTCCCCTGCAAGTAGATCAGAGGATAAGCTACAAGCTGAGAAGAGATGTGTTTCATTCAAGCCCTAAAAGCTTTAAATATATTCTGGCTGTAATTTTAACAGTCGGAGATACGTATTTAATATAAGCATATATAATAGACACTAGTTCGAGTGTGCATTAGAGCCTGTCAAGGCTTATTAATGTTATATTTTCAGATTTATAAGGAAGCCCTCTCATTCACTTTCATTAAAGCGAATTTGGTTGAACACTTTTTCAAAGTCATACGGGTAGTTAATGGGCAGTAGTGCTTTTCATTTCAGCTTGTTCCGATAAGCTAAGTCGAAATACATGAACTAAAGTGTGATTCTTAGAAAAGCAAGTCTATAAATTGGGCTCAATGAATATTACTTACCATTCAGCCTAACCAAGAACACTAGCACGTACCAAGTGTCACGTGCTCAAAAATTAGTTCGATTCAAATCTATGAAAAGTCCCATTTTGCCGATTCACTCTCCTGTCCCCGGTTTTATGACTTTATGAAATATTTACTATTTTGTCTCCTTCATAGAAAAATAAAATTAAATGAAATATTTTTTCTAGAGTCCTAACCACAGAGGTTCTCATAAAGACTCAAATGTCATAGCCCCTTATTTCCTTGGCTTACTTCCCTTGGGGTAAAGGTTTGGATTTAATTAGCATATCATTAAATGCCTGCCATGTACTGGGCATGGGTTTACGTACTCTCACTCCCATTTCATTTTTAAATGGCAAAAAAAAAAACCCTCTCCATGGCATCGATAAGGGGGGGGGGAACTTGTTGGGATTCGGGGGGCCCTGGTTTAGGTTATCCAAAATGTGAGTACATTTATTTTCGTGGATGGTGTTTTCGGGAAGACGTCGGCCTTATACCAATAGGTATTGTTGCTATGCTTCCTGAAACAAAGTGAATTTGTTTCACATCTGTTCTGTGTCTATAGTACGTTACGTTATCTTGATATAATGGACATTTGTTTTGCTTACTCTCCGGCTGTAGCCCTAGAGTCTGCTTAGTATTGCTTCACGTTTATCCTAGATGCTTCTGCGATTTCTCCAGAAACGGTAAAAAAGGTATGCACAAAATTCACAGTCCTGTTTCGACTTTGATCTTTATCACAGCACTTCTGCTGAGCTTTTCACTCTCACAGGCTCACAAATGCCATTTGTAGGCCTCGCCTCCGCTTCGTGCAGGGAGGAAGTTTCACTCCCTCTCACACGGAGGATTTTAGAAGCTAGGAAAGAATTAGCACATTTCTACAGTTGAAAAACTTGTACTAACGTTTCCCCAGGGCAGTGCTGTTGGAGCCCGTCAGGACACAGCTTCAACCACGGGACCCCTCCTCCTGTCTGTCCCCAGGACTTGGCTTATTTTTACCACCTCTGCCTCCTGATTCACTGCTCTCTCCTCTTGGCAAATCACCCTTGGAAGGCAATGGACAATGCCCATCGTCGGAAAAAGAAAATTCCCTTTGATCCACTTCCCCTTCTGTTAGAGTTCCGTTGTGTCCTCTCCCTTGTGTAACCAAACTTTATGGAAAAGGCATCAGTACGTCCTACCTCTGCTTGCTCATGACCCATCCACGTACATTCCAATTTGGCTTCTGCCTCCAGCACCACAAAATTGTTCTTACCGGTTCTTACCACTTTTCCAAATCCATTTGACTTTTTTTTCTTTTCCTGAGGTTATTCAGATTCTCAGCAGCATTTGACACAGGTGTGCTATCAGTTTTTCTCAAAACATTCTCCTCTCCTAGGTTTTACGAGCCTTTCTACCTTGGCAACCGTTCTTACGAGGCATTTCTTGCTTCTCCTTATTAATCTGTCCTGTAAAATTTGCAAGTTTCAAGGGCCAGATCCTAGGCTTTCTCTTCACTCTGTATATTTTCCCTTTGGTTACTTTATCCATTCTTCTGGCATTAAATATCACCAGTAGAGTTAGTCCACTCTCTTATCCAAAAAAAGGCCATATTATTTCTTGATTAGCAGAAAGACAACTTCAAAGTACCATTTAGGACATTTTCACTCCATCTCATTTGCCAAGAAAACCCAACAAAATATTATTCTCTTCTTCACTGTTATTAGGTATCCGAAAGTCCTCACTTCATTATTTCCTGTCACCAGCTGGCTCTCCTTCTTCTGAGCTGTCTTCATTCTCTAACTTCTCTCAATATTTAGTGAGTTACTGTGCACGTCGGAGAGTATGCGACGCACACCACACAGCACAGCTCCGTGTGTACCTGATGACGCATTTAAGACTTTGTATGATACCTTATTTGCAAACCACAACTTCCCTGTTGTAGACATAAGAATCCTGTGCATGAAATATTTAAATGTCAGGACAGACAATACTCTGTATGCTTATGTAGCAATTGGTGTGACATTCAGAGGAAAAAAAGGTAAATATGGGCTGGAGTAATCTAAAAGACCTTTTCCATCCCCAAATTGTTGTAATAATTGAAAGAAAATTCCAAATGGTCCTGCCATAGATTATCAATAGCCTTAAATAGGATAAACTCTGTCCCAACAATTCCCATTAAGAGAATTTTCCTAAAGAAACAGTTAAGCACATAATTAAATCTATAAGAGCTTTTTTCAGAATGTTATTCATAATAAAATTTAGCTGTATATATCCACCATTAAATAATCAAGCATATTCTGATAAATTGTTGTGATAGAATACAGTATTTTCAAAACAGTATATATACCAATTATGCAGTGAAAGACTGTAAAAATAAAAGATGGAAATAAAAACCATCTAGAGTAAGATAATAGCAATAATCTCTGGATAGTTGATTTTTTGGTAATATTTTATTGTATGCTTCTCTATATCAAAAGAGAAGAGATTCTTTCACAAGAATCATGTATTAGTGACCAGGAAATTTAAATACATAGTGAGTACTTGTCTAATCTGTCCAAGAGAATTTCCTTTACTAAAGAAAACTAAAAATCACAGTGGTGATTGCTCCCACGCACTGCTGTTAACACATACTTTATTTACTAGTCCTTTCTGATTGCACATAAAATCAAAACCTCGACCTGGGTGCTTGGTGGCTCCGTCGGTTGGGACGCTGGGATCAAGCCCCACAGCAGGCTCCCTGCTCCATGGGGAGCCTGCTGCTCTCCCTGCTTGTGCACTTGCGCTCTCTCTCTCTCTCTGTCTAATAAATAAATGGAATCTTTAAAAAACAAACAAGCAACAACAACAACAAAAAACCCTCGACTTACTGGTATAGCTTGTATCACAAGTATTTGTAATGATTTCTCTTTTTAATTCCTAGAAAGTAATAGTTAACCCTGATATCTTTGCTCAGTTTCACATCTATAAGCAAACATGTGACTAGTGATAATTTTGAATTTTATTTTCTGTTTTGTTTCCTTTTTGAATAATTTCCTGTGATATACGGTAGAGATAAAATTGAGTAAAATGAGTCACTTCGGTTTAATGGATCATAATATTAAAATGCATGTTTTCATTGCTCACATTAAGAGATATTTTCTTTGAATTCCAGTGGGTAGCTTTCATGTCAAACTCAATGAATAAGTGCGTGTTCATCTTTACTGGAATTGCCAAAACCAACCAACTAACCAACTAACATGTCAGTCACAATCCCATTCATGGTGGGGCACACATACTATTGATAGGTTTTTGTTTGCTTGATATTTTTTTTTTTAAAGATTTTATTTATTTATTTGACAGAGAGAGACAGCCAGCGAGAGAGGGAACACAAGCAGGGGGAGTGGGAGAGGAAGAAGCAGGCTCATAGCGGAGGAGCCTGATGTGGGGCTCGATCCCAGAACGCCGGGATCACGCCCTGAGCCGAAGGCAGACGCTTAACTGCTATGCCACCCAGGCGCCCCTGTTTCCTTGATATTTTTTAAGCTCACGCAAGAGCATGGGGCTGGGGTGTGGTGTGGGGGAGGGGGACAAGGGGAGAGGGAGAGAGAGAATCTTAAGCAGGCTCCATGCCCAGCACAGCACGGGGCTTGATCTCATGACCCTGTGATCACAACCTGAACCAAAATCAAAAGACAGAGGCTTAACCAACTGAGCCACCCAGGCACCCCCTATTAGTAGGTTTTAATTTAACTTTCATTACTATTAAATTGCTAAATATAAACTTGACTTTTATTATAGATTTAAGTTCCTTTCTCTGATAGGCATATGGCTAAGCTGCTTTACATAGGCTTATGATTCATTTGCATTGATTCTGTGAAATACCTGTTGATGTTTTTCAATTACTTTTCTATTTGATAATAGTTTTTATTGATCTACAGATGTCGTTTATATATTCTGAGTCAAAATCCTGGGTTAGTTTTAGGCATTCTTTTGGCAGGGTGTGGCCTATATTTTTACTCCATGATTGAGCAAACCAAACTTGGAGTATTTATCCCAAAGAACTGAAGTCAGCATCTCGAAGAGATATTAGTCCTCTTATGTCTGTTGCAGCACTGTTCACAGTAGCCAAGATGTGGAAACAACCTCAGTGTCCACTGCCAGATGGATAAAGAAAATGTGGTCTATACACGCAGTGTAATACTCTGGCACCTTTCAAGAGAAGGAAATTCTGTAAAATGCAACAACAGGGATAAAAGTTGAGGATTTTATGTGAAGTGAAATAAGCCAGTCACAGTAAAACAATTGCTGCACAATTCCACTTCTATGATGTATGTAAAGTAGTCAAATTTGTTAGCAGAGTAGATCTCCTGTTAGGTGTTGGTATCACACTAAAATAAAATAAAAAATAAAAGTAATGATTTTTATAATGACGATTAGACATATATAAATATTACATTATTAGCATTCATGGTTATTTCATTGATACTTGACTTTTTAATGAGAGATCGATTGGATCTTAGCTTGGATGATGTTGATGGTGGTAGTAGTAGTACTTAAAAGAATAACGACAACAGCAAATACTTGAGCGTGAACTATATGTCAAGGTCAGAGCTAGGCTCCTTCAATCTATTTTTGCACTAATAACTGCCTATGATCCTACTGCTAAAATTATTCCAAGGAGAAACAGGTTTAGGGGCACCTGGGTGGCACAGCGGTTAGGCGTCTGCCTTCGGCTCAGGGCGTGATCCCGGCGTTCTGGGATCGAGCCCCACATCAGGCTCCTCCGCTATGAGCCTGCTTCTTCCTCTCCCACTCCCCCTGCTTGTGTTCCCTCTCTCGCTGGCTGTCTCTGTCTCTGTCAAATAAATAAATAAAGTCTTCAAAAAAAAAAAAAGAAGAAACAGGTTTAGAGTTATGAGGAAATTCTCCCAAGAATGTGAAGTTAATAAGTAGTGTAGCTAGGATTCAGACTCAGTTCTGCATGACTCTTGAGTTTATTGATGCCATTCCTCTCCACGCCACCCTAAACAGATGGGTTCAGATTGGAGGCTCTCCAACAGAAGGCCTCCTTCTTTCCATCACCAGTTCCTTGCTTTCTTTTGTCAGTATCCAAGCTCCCCTTTTTTGTTCTACACAACTTCATTAAACAAATTATGTTGGTAGTAGTCAAAAGATGGCAAAAACCATCAGCATCAATGAGAGTAGAATTAAAGTCTTTGCAACAAATGAGAATCAAGCGAATGTAGTGAGCACCTGTGCACTTTTTAAATCTAGAACAGTCTGACTTTATAAACAGGTGAAGTGTGACTGTGGTGGAAACATTTCTTCTGAAAAGTCGTGATTTTTCATCTTCATGTGAAAGTTTGGATAGTGATTTTTGCCTTTTAATATTCCCATGTCGAAAAGTGAGATGTCTTGGGGAAGATTCATTGGGACTTAGTTGGAGATGAGATTCTGATCTTCTAATGCTGACAGTTTGATCCTCTGAGGAAAATGAATTAGCTCTGTACTGTAGAAAGATTAAGTTGTTCTTAGAAATGGTATTGTTTTTTGTTTGGTTACTTCTAAATCATTTTCAGAACCAAGGAATGATAGAATGTTAGAGCTGGAGAAGGACCACTGGAATGATCTATTTCTATTCACTTTTTTTCAATGGAAAATTGTAAAAATGCATTTCAATGCAGTTAATTTACTACCTCACAGTTCCACATCCAGCCAGAGTAGAATAGACCAAAACCAGTAAGGTCCTCTTTTCATAAAATTCAGGGTTATGATTTTACACATGAATATTGACTTGTTTGCATAGTGATTTTGTGTGTGTGTGTGTGTGTAAATATTTGTTAGTCCTAACATAATCCTGAACTAAGTAGGTCAAGATTTCACAGCCAGCTAGACTATATCCAACCATGATAATTAGGGACGTCAACAAATAGACTCTACAATTAAACCACTCTAATTATGGGTCTGGAATTTTATCATGACTTTCAGCCTGTTTGCATTCATATATCTTGCAGTACTTACATGTACAAATCATTTGTATCGTGGACTTGTTTTATTGTTAGGGAAATTAGTTATTCCTAAGAAATGATTCAAAATAATAAAATCAGCCTATGTACATACATTGGAAATGGAAAGCAAAAAATGGAAAATAAATCAGTGATTCAAGTTACCTATCTAGGTATTTAGAGCTTACTTTTACTTTAGAAATGCATGGAAAAAAAACACAAGAGTCTAGTCATCTGTGTACACATGGTCAGCCCGAAGACTCATCCACTGGACTATGTGATATGGCATCGAGATGTATAACGAGGCCAACATATGTCCTGAAAGCTTGTCTTGCAAAAGGTTGTCCTGTTTACAGTCTTTTTCTGCATACTAAGATATTGCTGTGGCACATTCAATGTGGACAAAGAGCCTGTTGTTAAAACAAAAAAAGTCCCATCTCCCCTTTTCAGTTATTTGATACCTCGTGGCCACAAGTGATCAAAAGATGTCTGGGTGCTAAAGCGAAGAAATGGTATGAGGCTGTTAGGACGTTTGTACCCAGCCTCGTAGGTGGGAAAGTTAGTGAGCTCTGTTTGTGTTTCTGCAGCTTTATAGAGATGAGGATCTCTGGTGTGTTCATTCTTCCAGGGCCCCTTTCGCACATCCTAATCCAGATCTTGCCATTAGCCCTAGGTATTCATTTCCGTGACTTCTGAGACCTGCACTTGGGTAGGAGCTCATTTGTGGATCTTAGATACACTCACTTTGTTTCTCTTGTATGTAAATGGAGCAGCGTATTAATCCTGGAGCTGCCTGAACTACAATAAGAAAGGGGCAGCCAAGACTTAAAAATACTCAATTTGCACAAAAGAAGAACACACAGAGTGTCTACAGAGATGGTTACCAACATTTTTTCCTATCCCTGCTCATGCATACCATTCCTTCCATCAAGTGGTGAGGTGTATGGTCTCAACCATTGAACCTAGCTAGACTTGCAGTTTACTTTGACCAGTAGAATATGGCAGAAGTGATCTTGTGGGATGTGTGAGACAGACGTTAAGAGACCCTGAAGGTTACCATTTTACTATCTTGGAAACTGGCTATCATTTAAAGAAGACCAGCTATCTCTGGAGCATGAGAAACCCCAAAGGGAGAGAGGGAGGCCCAGGGGCTTCCAGCCATTTCAGCAGCCTCATGAAACTGAGGTCATCTTGGACCTTCCAGCAGACTCCATGTAGAGCAGAACCGTGGGGCTGAAGACAACCAACCCTCAGAGTCATGAGAAATAATAAACTGTGGTTGTTTTAAGCTTCTAATTTTGGAGGTGGTTTGCTATCCAACAATTGATAACCCAGATAGAATTCTACCAGAGTTGGCACAGCAGATAATCGAATGTCAGCCCGCTCTGCTCAGTGAAACTGTTTTTTGTTTTTTTTCGATTTTTTTTTTTTTTTTTTTGGACTCTCCACTCCACTGATACCTGTGGTTACAACGTTTTCAGACTTTCATTTCTGAGGCACCGCTCTCTCCTGATTCTCTTCTCATCTTCATTCTTTTTCATCTCCATTTTCAATCCCCTTCCTCATCTCACCATTAAATATGGGTGGTTCCAAGGTTTGAATCTTGTCTTCCTTCCCTTTTCTTGGTATATATTCTCCCTTTCTCCCTTCCTTCCTCCCTTCCTTCCTTTCTCTCTTCCTTCCTCCCTCCCTCCTTCCCCCTTCTCTGTTTCTTTCTTCCTTTCTTTCTTTCTCTCTTTCTCTCTTTCTCTCTCTCTCCCTCTCTCCCTCTCTCTCTCTCTCTCTCTTTCTTTCTAAATAAGCTCTACACCCAGTGTGGGGCTTGAACTCATGACTCCAAGATCAAGAGTCACATGCTCAACTGACTGAGCCAGCCAGGTGCCCTGGTATGTAATCTCATATTCTCTTTCATGCCTCCCTTCATAACTCATGTCTTCTCCCACCACATTATTTTCCAAGCCTCCAGAATTCCTAGTCCAAACCAGATCTCTTTCCCATCATTCAGACTCTTATCATGAACTGTGAGCCCATTAACTCTGTTTAAATATCTTAAGTATTTCAAACTTGGTCCTAAACTAAGCTCTTAAATCCTTTCCCAAATATTGTGAGTGTGTGTGTGTATGTTTGTATGTGTTTGTGTATATGGTTTTTAAATTATTAGTCTATTTATTTACTTTGCTGTCCGCTCTCCTTCGGAGCAGCACGTCTGGGGTGGTCTGTCTTCCTGTTGTCCCTCTTTCACAGTTCATCAGCCACCATGTTCTTTCAACTCTAACTGGAATGTGTGTCTCAGACCCATCTCTTCCTTGTTTTCTGATTTAACCTAAAGTCCTCAATACTTTATTTACCTGAACTACATGAGTTGTCTCCTAGATATTTTCTTGTCTTCCTTCTTACTTCAGTTAAACAGAGTTTGCCAAAATGTAGAAAGTCATGTAATTTCCTTTCTTAAATTATTAAATGGCTCCCTTAACTTTCGCTGAGCTCTCTGCCTGGTGTACTAGGTACAATAGCACACATGCACCGTAGTAAGTCTGTGAGTGTTTAACGACCGGCTCTCCGTGCGAGAAGAAGAGGATATGTGTATACTATACAAAGTACATATACATACACTTGTGTGTGCCTGTAAACATAAGTTCGGTGTATTTCAGTGATGTAATGCATACATCATACACATGCACAGCATACAGTTTACAAAGAAAATAAACGTGAAATAGTTCTATAAATCCAAGATAGCCAGTTGATTCTATTAGGCGGCTTTTGTTGATTTTTGCTGAACTGTTGTTCTGTCTGGAGCCAAGCTCGAATTGCAGTTGATAAACAGCTTGAGTTGTGACGTGAATGTTAATGATATTTTTATTTCCGTTAGTGATTAAGATGAACGTGAGCAAGGACGGCATGCGTTGGAACTTCGCTTGCTCGTCAATGACGTAAGCAACTTGGCTTAATCAGGAAACAGTTTTGTAATCCTGGAAGTATCTTTGCTCAATTTTTTTGCTCTATTTACAATGTAACAGCTGTAGGTACAACATATTTTTAGTGCAATCTGCATAAACATATTCTCCATCACTTTCTTTTTTTTTTTTTTAAAGATTTTATTTATTTATTCGCCAGAGATAGAGACAGCCAGCGAGAGAGGGAACACAAGCAGGGGGAGCGGGAGAGGAAGAAGCAGGCTCCTAGCTGAGGAGCCTGATGTGGGGCTCGATCCCATAACGCCGGGATCACACCCTGAGCCGAAGGCAGACGCCCAACCGCTGTGCCACCCAGGCGCCCCTCTCCATCACTTTCTTAAGCCCAGACGATCAATACCACAGTAAGTGAAACTCCGTTTGTAGTGTTTGCTGAGTTTTCCTGCCATAAATGCTCCCACGATGCCACATTCAAGCTACTAACATGATGTCACCGTGTGAGGGTCGGAAAGAGATGCACAGAGGCACAGCATTATTTAGTATTTCTACTATTCATATGCAGTGGACATAAATAACCTCAAAAGCCTTCATAAGAGTTGCATTAAAGTAACTGGGAAGGTAGAAGGTTTGAATATGATCTCTGTTTTTAACCTAATTTATTTGATCAAAACTTTATATGATGTGACACTTAATAATGGCTGTATCAACCAGCTGGCAAAATTCCCCAAATCTGAATAATTGGTATGCTTTATCCAGTTTTCTTAGCTGATCCAGCACTCCACTTGGTGGGCCCAGGTTCTGGATCTGTCAGCCTCTGCAGGAAACTCGTGGGTTTGGGCCGCAGCAACAGCTGAGCTCTTGGCCCTTGTCCTCACATGAAGAATTCCTGCTAGGTTTTCACTTTCTGAATGAAGCCCTGCT
Source organism: Ursus americanus (assembly GCF_024610735.1). Taxonomy (NCBI): domain Eukaryota; kingdom Metazoa; phylum Chordata; class Mammalia; order Carnivora; family Ursidae; genus Ursus; species Ursus americanus. The sequence continues at coordinate 62,378,657 of NC_142131.1, read as the reverse complement.
GAATCTGTCTGTTGCCCGTGCAGAGAGAACCGACTTCCTTTACGCCTCACTCTTAGTATTTAAGTGTCTCTACCTCCTGCAACATCTATCACATGTATTGTGAGTATTTATCATTTTCTTACCACGCTCACAGTCTCCAGGGTCCATAGTGAAGTACTGGGACCCGTAATAGGTGTTGTCTTGGCTGTCTAGGAGTAAATGTATCAAAGGTGAGTGAGCTGTTAAGGCTGACAGAAAACAGGAAACTGAAAATTATCGCCAGAATGTAGGGCTCTCTAGCCTCCTGGACAAACCGTCTCTTGACCTTATCTAGCAGGAGAAAATCAAAGCGCCTCCCCGTGGGGTTAGTGAGAGAGCACTGAAGAGGAACAGAGCCGTCTGGCAGCACGCGCCTTTACTAAAGGGTCAGCCGGTCCTTAGAAGACCGAAAGGACTTCAAAAGACTCTCCTTCAGAGAATCTGGCAAGATACTGCGTTATAAACTTCGTTGGAAATTTCTAAGTGCCAAGAGTAGGCAGAGATAACAGAATCCTTAGTCTTCCAGGAGCCTTCTGTGCTTCTGATGAGGATTTCCTTAGCACATGCCGCACCTAGGAATCAATGAGCGGTATTATGACGCCTTCCAACAAAGAAAGTGAAACACCTGTCAGCAAGACTGCAGAGCGGTTGTGACACACCACACGGTACCCCTAATGTGCTGGGAGTTTAACAACAAAGCAGCAAAGACTGGATCTTGTCTACATTGTCTTCCTCCATTTTACCGGGTAGCTTGTGTTTGAACATGTTCTGTGATGGGGAACTCACTACATCTCTTACTTTTAATGCTCTATTTGGCAAAACGTAAACCAGGAAGGCTGATAATAGAATTCTGTAACTAAGCCAGGCATTTATCGTCATGGCTGTATTACTTTGAAACCCACTCTGCTGGCAAAACCCACTCTGCTGGCAAAAGATGATAACACTACCAAAGTCCTGGCTGTCCACAGGGAGTCCTTGTCCACAGGGCAGATAAAGACTACTTTGAAAATCTCCGTGCTGCTCCCACTGAAGCCATATGACCACAATGTGACGAGGTTGGTGGGATCACTTTTTGTTTACATAGTGTGAATCTTTGAGGTTGCCATGGATCGATAATACTAAGAATAAATACATCTGGCAGACACCTACTGTATTTAGCAGGGATTGTCACTAATTTTGTAGCATTATTAAAGCTTAATCCTTGCAATAAATGGAGACGTTTGCGACAGGTTGAATATTTTCATATTGTATCAGGAACTTGAAGAAAATATTATATCTAGGATCTATATTTCTAGAGTCCAGAGACTCAGTGAGATGGATTTACTTACCCAAGATGACATAGACTAGAATTGGCAGACCTAAATTTGAATGTAGGCTTATTTCCAGAGTTACATTCTTTGACCTGTGCCTTTAAATAAAGAGATGCTTCATTCATCAGACATTAAAGTTATACTTTAATAGTTCACACTATTAATAATTAGTTGTAAGGCAATAACGTCATCTTTATAGATAGATATTAGTAACAAGAATGTAACTTGTTTGCCCCCAGGCTGACCTAGAAACATCTGAAATATCTGGACATCGATCCTCATGTCTACACATATTCAGGCATTCACAGAAATGCAGAACTTTATGAAACTCCTCACTGTCTCCTGTGCAGATTTTTTATTGGTCTGAGTATTAGTATCTTTCATTCAGCAAACAGTATTGACCAAGAATCAGGCATTATGCTAAACACTGCGGGCACCTCGGTGAGCAAGGCAAGCAGAATTCCTGTCACCCAAAGAACTAGCATTTTAGCTTAAGAAGGCAGATTGTAGGGGCGCCTGGGTGGCGCAGTCGTTAAGCATCTGCCTTCGGCTCAGGGCGTGATCCCGGCGTTCTGGGATCGAGCCCCACATCAGGCTCCTCTACTAGGAGCCTGCTTCTTCCTCTCCCACTCCCCCTGCTTGTGTTCCCTCTCTCGCTGGCTGTCTCTCTCTGTCAAATAAATAAATAAAATCTTAAAAAAAAAAAAGGCAGATTATAAACACACAGATAAAAAGGGAACATGTCACTAACTATGATCATTACAGATGGCGGAAGTGGTTAGGAAGGAGGAACACAGTGTGACCCTGCAGAGAGGATAATCGGAAGGCGACGACTCAAAGCCAAGTAATTTGTTGCTGCTCTTTTCTTCAATAGCAGTGGCGTCAATAAAGGACATAGCTGAGGGTTTCTAAGAAGGAAAAAAAAATTATTGGTAGATACTTACTTCAACCTCCCTGCACGATAGGAGTGATTTTAAAGAGTCCATTCTTTCATTCACAATGATGCATTGATTGATGTTCCAGGTGTTTGCAAAAGGGAAGAATTTAGCAAGTGATAACCTTTACTTAAAACCTTAGTGTCTGTCAGCAACTTATGGTTTTTAATAAGTAGTCAATGATATTTTGTTTCTATTCAAACAACAACTATAGTCCTCTGTCTGCGGTGGAGACAGAGTTACAGCTAGAGACGTTTGGAATCCTTTGGAAAAGTGTCATGATGGATTCGGAAGAGCTAGGTGCCCTGGTCAGCTCTGGGTCCTCAGTCCCTGGGATGTGTCCTTGCACAGGTCATAACCGGTTTTTACAATCAGTAAAATGAGAGTGTTGCATTCCTGACCCAATGATTACTGAGATTCCAGTTGTAACAGTCTCTGAATGTGTGTTGAGATTCACACAAAACAACTGCGTAGATATGTCCATGATCTAGCTCTGGAGAAGGGGAGAGAATTTGGGAAAGTCAAGTGGGGAACACAATTGTCGATCTGGACTATCTTTTAATATTTTGGATATTGGTTTGGAAAATTTAAACACCTCACTCTAAAGCCGTTGGGTGAGGATACTGCCTGACTAATTCATAATTTCCCAGGCCAGCATTTTCATTTCGAAAGGAAACTGCAGCTCAGAGGCAGGAACAGCGCAGCCATCGTTCTGGTGGTCATGGCTAAACTGATACCAGGGCTCCAGCTGTAACTCAGTTGTTGTTGTTGTTGTTGTTGTTGTTGTTGTTGTTGTTGTTGTTGTTCTTCTTCTTCTTCTTCTTCTTCTTCTTTTTTAAGATTTATTTATTCATTTGAGACAGAGAGAGGGAGAGAGTACGAGTAGCGGTAGGGGCAGAGGGAAAGAGCCCCAAGCAGATTTCCCCTTGAGTGGAAGAGATGGACATGGGGCTTGATCTCAGGACTCTGAGATCATGACCTGAGCCAAAATCAAGAGTCAGAGCCACCCAGGTGCCCCCAGGCGTAACCGAGTTCTTGAGCTGTGAACAGAGGTGTCTCTTAGGTTTACTCTGGATCATGTCCCTTCACATATCAATTTTAAAATCCGAATCAACCCTATTGTTTCTGACTTCGTTTCTCTCTTTTTTCTTTATTTATTTTAAATTAATTAATTCATGACATTCATGTTTTGGAGATACAATTTAACCAATATCATGAGAACTTTGTTATTCCAGACCATCTGGCCGTGTCTCCAAATCAGTGCCTATGAAAAAAGGGTAGGGAAGTAGGTTGTAATTTAATTTGCCTGCTTTGTTCTCATTACTTTTTTTTTTTTTTTTTAAGATTTTATTTATTTGACAGAGATAGAGACAGCCAGCGAGAGAGGGAACACAAGCAGGGGGAGTGGGAGAGGAAGAAGCAGGCTCATAGCAGAGGAGCCTGATGTGGGGCTCGATCCCATAACGCCAGGATCACGCCCTGAGCCGAAGGCAGACGCTTAACCGCTGTGCCACCCAGGCGCCCCTGTTCTCATTACTTTTGATCTCTTCTCTTTTGTTAATGATATAACCAGTCATGGCACTATCACTGTAACACTGTCTGTTCTGTCTGCACAGAATTTCACGTTTTATATGTGACATCTAATTCTAGCTGTGTACAAATCAAGGAGTCAAGTTTCACAGTGTTTCTTTGCGAACATGTTCTTTATACCATTCCCAACAAACTAGAGTTATAATCATGAACACTCTTGTAAGATTCTCTGAATAATCTGGCTGCCCCAAAGAAATAAACCGTATGCCCAAACAAAAACCTGTACACTAATGATTATTCATAATCATCAAAGGATGGACGCAACTCATATCAAAGGATGACTGAATAAACAAGTGTGGTTCATCCGGACAACAAATGTTATTTGGGTATAAAAAGAAATGAAGTACTGATGTATGCTACAATAGGGATGAATCTTGTCAACTTAATGGAAAGTGAAAGAAACAGTCCTAAGACACTGCATATTGCATTATTTGTTTATAGGAGATGTCCAAAACATGAAAATCTATAGAGACAAAAGGTAGGTTAGTGGTTACTAGGGGCTGGAAGAAAAAATGGAAGAGACAGCTATTTGGCTACAGGGTTGCTTTTAGGAGTGATGAGAATGTTCTAAAATTAGATCACGGTGGTAGTTGGGTATTTCTGTAAATAAACTGAAGATGTATATTTTGCTTATACTTTAGATGAGTGAATTCTATAGTATATGAATTATGTCCCATTAAAACTGTTTAAAAAATTATCTGTCTACATTGGCCTCTCTCTACTACCAAGAACTTGTGACATACAATGGAAATGATAGATTTTTCAAATATAATTTAGAAATATAATACCCATAAATAAAAAATGATTCAGTAGTTAAGTGACATACTTTTTGCAAGGCTTTTTGTTTCATGCTTCTGATTCCCAGAAAAGGTTTAAATTGATTCAGGAAGGTAGTCACAAAATTGCGTTTATTTCATTTGCTGACCTGGGAGACAGAGAGCAAGAAAGTAGAGAAACAAAGAGGCAGCATAGAGAAAGAAAATGACAGAAACATAGTAATTACCCTCTTGTTAGCAGTTTTGGAAAGGGTAACGTTATTTGATCTTGATATAACTCCATCCTTTATCTTAAAGCAGATGTATGACAATGGTTTCTGGTCTGGAATGCAAAGTTTTATAGTTTAAAAGCAATTTATCTAACTAGTCTTTAAAATTCTGAAGTCATTTAGAAATGTAAACTGAAAAGCTTTTTAAACAGCATTCTTCCTATATGGAAATAAAAGGGATGAGAGCAAAATACAAACTTTGACATTTGACTGCATTTATAACCCTGGCACATTCAGTAAACATTTTGATAATGTTGAATTAAAGTTTAAACAAATGACAAAGATATGTTCGAAACTGGGTTTCTTAACTTATACTTTACATCTGAGTAGTTACTTCCCTAACTTTTGTATCATGTTCCAGAAAGAAAATATGTAACGCACGGATCAGTCATTTTAATTAGCTGAGTCTAAAATTTGCTAGCTTAAATATAGAACGAGTAAAAGATAAGTAAATTAAATCAGTAGTTCAGGTATATATTTTATTTACTCATTTTCCTTCGCGTGTGTGTGTGTGTGTGTGCTCAACCAATTTTGAAGGATGGTCTACCAGCTCTCTTTTTTTCCCTTCTAATGAGACCTTAACTCAAGCAACCAATTCCCATATATTATTTCAGTTCCACCAGTATTATTAAAATATATTCTGTGATATTAGAACTGTTGTAAATATTAGAATTTTTAAAAATGGTCACTTCTACTTCCGTGGAAGATACACACACATAAGAAATAATGGATTTAAGCTATCTATAACACATGCCATAACAAAGGTATCTGGAGAGCCCCGTGAAAATACCTGGGAAGGAGAAGTAATTACTACTTGAAGGAATCTCGTCAGACTCTTTGCAGGAGAAGCAGTTAGGCTGGCTTTTGACAGAAGGGTAGGTCGGGTTAGACAAGTAACTGGGGATAGGGCGTGGAGGGGGGATTAGGAAAGCATGCAGAAGAAAGTCGCTATAAGAAGCAGTAACTCAAAGCAGGGCATATCCTGAGCTCAAGTAAATTGGTCTGGTCGGGGGCTTTTAGTCTTCTGTGGTTCAGCTTTCCTTCCCTTTGGGACATCCTCACTCAGCAAGGTGCCAAGCGGCCAGAAAGCATCTTGCCGCAGCGCTCTCTGGGCTCAGGCTTCCCAGAAAGAGCCTCTCTAGGGTTGTATGAATCTGAGGCTCGTGGCACTTGGCCCGCTTTTCAGGATGACTGTAAGAACCTGTACTTTTATGCTCCATCGCTCTGTCACTCCTTGCTGTTTCCAGACTTTTCTGGTGCGGTTCAGGCACTGGATTGCTTGCTTCTGAAGAACACCTTGGAGACGAGGCGCCCACACTGCGTGACACGGCAAATGCTCTCACAACTCATATGGTCTTACAAAACCTTCTCTGCAAGCTTCTGCATCTCAGTTTTATGAATAAATGCATTTGAAAAACATAGTTCTGTAACATTGCTTTTTTTTTTTTTTTTTTTTTTTTTAATCTGCCAAGGATAATGGAATCTTTCTCCATGCTAGGGGAGAAACAGAGCAAAGAAGATATTCATCACACAATTTGAATGAAGGATGACTGGTAGGTTAATTAATTTTCTTCCACTAAGAAATTTGGACTTTGTTGCTAGACTATTCTATTTGGAACACGATCCGCACAAATCACTAAGCCACTGATTTGATTATAAAAGTTATTTTTAAATGACTTCATTTTTTTACATTGGTGATTCAATATTGTTAGGAAAAGGAGTAAACTACACAATTCAACAGTTGCATTCTGAGGAATGTATAAAAAGAAAGAAGCACACATCAAGGTATACATGCAGTGTTTAAAAATAGACACCCACAAATTCTCATAGTCTGTGAAAATTTTCAAGCTATCCCCTTAGTCAAATTCACCGACAAGCATCCATTTCCAATATTAGTGAACGCATAGATCTTTTTAAATTTCGGATAAATGCATACACTTATCCTATGGTCACATACACATGTGGATCAGTGAGTGCTTCCTCCCGTGAGCTCTCTAAAAACACAGAATCTCTTGCTTCCTCATGGCTAATTTGCATACTTGGGCTATGTCAGGAGATCTCACAGGGCCTTGGCACTCAGTAAATACTGTCTGTTAGCAATACTATAACACAAGAAACTTCAGAATGATATATGGGCTTTCCAGAAGTCATCATCAGCCTATTTCATTTTATTACATGCAAGCCTCAAGTTTACTGGCAAAATTAGCATTGCATTATCTTGGATGATAGTATGTTTCATACTCATTTTCTTTCTGTTTGAAAAAAATCCAGGTGGCCCAGTTGGTTAAGCGTTGGACTCTTGGTCTTAGCTCAGGTGTTGATCTCAGGGTTGTGAGTTCAAGCCCCATGTTGGGGCTGGGAGTGGAGCCTACTTAATAAAACAGAGGCACCTGGGTGGCTCAGTCTTTAAGCATCGGCCTTCGGCTCAGGGCGTGATCCCAGGATCCTGGGATCAAGCCCCACATCGGGCTCCTCTGCTGGGAGCCTGCTTCTTCCTCTCCCACTCCCCCTGCTTGTGTTCCCTCTCTCGCTGACTGTCTCTCTCTTTGTCAAAGAAATAAACAAAATCTTAAAAAAAAAAAAAAACTGGTAAAAAAGAAGGAAGGAAAGGAAAGAGAGAGGAAGGAAGGAAGAAAAGGAAAGAAAGAAAGGGAGAAAGAAAGAAAGGAGGAAGGAAAGAAAGGAAAGAAAAAAATCCAGATATAATGCTTTCATGAAGCTTCTGAGTGTTGGTAAAATCCATTCCATCTTTCCACATTCAAGCAATATTGGTCCATGTGACTTTTTAAAAATATTGGACATTTTCAAATATATACTACACTTGAACAGTTATCCTCCAAAAGCCTACTGAGTTTATCTCTAGCCCCACCAACGTCACAACTCCTCTTCCAGTTAGTTTTGATGGAAATCACCATTTGTGCAGGGCATTCTTGGTTTTAGCACTACAAGTTCCAAGTCTCTGAAAGCCTCTCAATCCTGGGGCACCTGGGTGGCTCAGTCAGTTAAACATCTACCTTAGGCTGGGGTTGTGATCCCAGGGTCCTGGGACCGAGCCCCACATTGAGCTCCCTGCTCGTTGGAAAGTCTTCTTCTCCCTCTCTCTCTGCTGCTCCCCCTGTTTGTACTCTTTCTCTCTCTCTGTCAAATAAATAAATAAAGTCTGCCCCCCCCCAAAAAAAACCCTCTCAATCCTGGGAAAACCAGTAGAGTTGGTCACCACAGATATTATTAACACACCTAAAAACTTTCATTCTCATCAAAAGACACATCAGTGTTCACTTTCTTGAATTGTCATATTTTTAAAAACAGTTTGTTTTCAGATTAGGATCCCACTAAGGTGCATGAATTGTGATTGGTTGATATGCCTCTTACATTTTCTTAGTTTTATTATTTTGTTCTATTTTTAATCTATAGAGTCTCTCTCTCACTCTCTGTCACTCCAGTTTTTTTCACTGAAGAAACAGGTTGCTTATCACATACAGTTTCCCACAGTGTGTATTTTTGCAGATTTCTCACGGTGTGGTTTACTATGTTCCACTGACCCTTATTTATCCTGTACATTTCTAATTAGATTCAGAGTCTTGGCCACATTCATGTTACCATTTGCTTGGGGGTGGACAGGACTACATGGCAGTGCGTACTCCGTCATCCGTCATCCATGTCTGCCTGATGGTATAAGCCACTGGTTAATATTGCCTAGACTCATATGTGGTCTTATGATATTTGGAATAAACAAATCAATACAAAAATATTTGAAGAGTACTTAAAAGTTACATAGGTCTTGCCTAATTACGATATTCCCCATTTCTACCCAGCCCTGGAGATGAAAATTGTCGCATTTTTGTTTCCAAAGAATTCCAACTCATGTATTAAAATTAACTTATTTCTTAAGTGTACTATCACTTTAAAAGGGAATTCTTTTTTTTTTTTCAAAGATTTTTTATTTATTCGACAGAGATAGAGACAGCCAGCGAGAGAGGGAACACAAGCAGGGGGAGTGGGAGAGGAAGAAGCAGGCTCCTAGTGGAGGAGCCTGACGTGGGGCTCGATCCCAGAACGCTGGGATCACGCCCTGAGCCGAAGGCAGACGCTTAACCGCTGTGCCACCCAGGCGCCCCTAAAAGGGAATTCTTAAGGCTAAAAAACAAAACAAAACAAAAAACCCTGCACATACATGGACTTATTCTAGTATACAAGTAGGGGAAAAAGTATTTCAGAGTGTGGCCTCGTTTTTGTGCTCCTTCTAATAACACGTCATTAACAGTCATTCAGGGGACTTTCTTATTTATAGGAATACTCTTGTTTACTAATGATATCAGTCATTTTGGGATATTGTATATGTTGCAAATATTTTTCCCAGTGTCTATCTTTTTATTTCTTTGAGGTGAGTTTGGTCTTTAAAAGTTTTTGATTTTGACACTATTATCTATAATATTCTTTTAAGCTTTCTTAGTTCCCTTTCTTCTTTAGTAATGCCTAGGGACTGGTACTTATTTAGAGACTGAGATTTTCTAAATCATGCTTAAGTTTCTATAAACACCTTTAATAAATTGAGAAAATGTATCAGTGTATGGAGTAGCACCTAGCCAATAATTTTAGTTCTCTCATCCCTGGAGAAATGCTAAAGTACCAGATTCATTAACTTAATGAGGTTACATTAATCACTTGGAGAAAATGGCCAGCACAGAAGGCAGAAGTCCAAAGGAGGAAATAACACGCTGATGGCAAAGAGCTTTAATTGTGAGTGCTGGCTTAGATCTGTTAGTAATGAGACCCGAAACAGAATGCTGTGAATATGTCTAACTACGAACTTATCTGGATTTGGGGAGAAACAATACCGTGATTAATTAGTAATGTCAGCCACAGAATGGGAAGAGGGAATGATGGTACACTTGCCATTTATTTTCCAAATGGCAGATATCCTTTCCAAAACCAATTCTTTACCAGGCTCTAGCATCATCATTCATGTCACTTTCCTGGTATTACCAGCTATGCTGGCTGCACTGAAGAATGCAGGGCAGTACAACGGTAACTTTATTTATGTTGATGTTTACATTAACCTTGGAAAAAAAACACCTGTGTACCAAATATTATTGCTTGGTGCCTTTTAAACATTTATGTGGGAATTATTTGATATATTGTAGTAATACTCCATAGTCAGTGAAGTTGAGACAATTCTTCGTGAGAAGACATTCAGGTCATTATATGGGTACATCTTGAAAAAATTAAGTCCGTTTCATTATAGTGAATGTACACACTAGCCAACAGGAATCTTAATCACTGGGCTCTATCTCATGTGAGTATAGAAAAAGCTCCCAAACTAGTTATCCTGAAAATTACCACTGTCAGAGTAGTTAGACCTCAGAAAATTTGGGGACTGGCCAGTTTTTCAAAATCCAAAGGGACCCTCCTGACTCTCCCCTCCGAATAAGGAGGTTACCAATATCCATCTTGTTAATATTTATCCCCTACATTTCTGCCTCTTTACTACATGTATCTTTGCCTTGGGTTTCTTTCTGTTCCCTCTGCCAGACCAGTCACTCACTCTTTCCCGTGAAGGTCTCCTTGGCTCGTGCTTACACACGGATCCTGTTTCCTCCTGTGCTCACTCAGCCTCTTATGGTCTCTTTTCCTCGCTTTAGCTCCCTGTTCCCACTACCAAGAAAATCCCTCTGAGTCTACAGTTCAGCTTACCAAGAGAAAGGAATTGGTTACAGACCAATTATAATGTATTCATATCTAACCAGAGGGATGGCCCCCTTACAACAATGTCATGTCACCTTACAAGAAAGGAGATTCCGGGGCTTGGCATAATGTACATTTACTTTTCAGAATATTGAATTTTAGTATGAAATGTGAACAGGTCTGCAGTTTGTAAAAGACAGGTAAAGAAATTTCAAGTATAAATAAGGAGCTAGTAAGCAAAGATTTTGTTAGATATAGGCAGAATTCATAGGATGTGTTCACTAATGATAAGTACTTAGTACTTATTAGCATATTAATCCTAAACATAGAAAGGAGTAGACAGTATTCCACTGTATGACTATATCAGATTTTCTTTCTCCATCTGTCAGTGGACATTGGTCTCTGTCCATATTTTGGCTCTTGTAAATAATGCTGTAGTTAATATGGGGATGCATATATCTCTTTGAGTTAGCATTTTTGTTTCCTTCAGGTAAATACTCAGAAGTGGAATTGCTGGATCATATGGTAGTTCTATTTTTAATTTTTGAGGAACCTCTATGCCGTTTTTCATAGTCTCTGCACCACTTTAAATTCCCATCACCAGTGTATAAGGGCTCCAGTTTCTCCATATCCTTCCCAACTCTTGTGATCCATTTGCAACAACGTGGCTGAGCCTGAACGACATTGTTCTAAGTGAAATAAGTTGGTCACAGAAGGACAAATACAACATGATTCCCTTTATATGAGGTATCTAAAATAGTCAAAATCATAGAAGCAGAAAATAGAAGGGTAGTTGCCAGGATCTGAGGGGAGGAGGGAATGGAAGTTGTTGTTCAATGAGCATAAAGTTTAACTTATGTAGGATGAATAAGTTCTGGAGATCTGTACCTATAGTTACAGTACTTTATTGTATATTTTAAAATTCGTTAAGAGGGTTGATCTCATGTTAAATGTTCTTATAACAATAGCAATGAAAGAAGTACAGGAGAACTTTAAGAGATCACGGATATGTCTCTTACCTGGATTGTGGTGATGGTTTTAAGGGTGTATCCATGTGTCCAAACTCATTGACTTACACGCATTAAATATGGGCAGTTTTGCATATCATTTCTACCTCAATAAAGAAAAAGAAAGGAGAAAGAATGAGCAAATAAAAAAAATACCTAATAGTCATGAGGACCCAGCTACAAAATATTTGTGATACACTGAATATTGAGAATGCTCTAAATATATATGAAATATATGAAGCACTCGATATTCACGAGTGTTTAATTTGGTCACCCATTGGTGACAGTCATTTGGAAGGCTAACTGACAAGTTCCAGCTCTGACCGAGCACACTTGTCCCTCTAACTCTCTAATAAAGGAAGTTTGTGTCATTGGTCCAGGACACCTTCTACTTGTGGGCCCTCTTGCTAAACTCTGGTACCACTCATCACATCATGAGCAGGGAAAGCAGAAGTAGGAGAGAGAAAAGCAGGGCATATGAACATGGCACACCCCAGGATTCAGGCAGTAGGGTCCTTGCACCCCCACTTATGCACTGTGCAATATGCATTAGCTTGCTCTGTTTCCCCTTGTTACTAATCGTGCCTTCTAACTATGATCTCAGCCTTTGATTTTAGTCTGCGGGCCTTCCGTTCCGTGTCCTCGGGGATAACTTCCTTGGTACTGTAATTGGAGGCTGTCGTTGCAGCAAGGTAATTTGCCACATGACATTTGGCTTGCCCGGTATTCATAAATAAAACATCTTTGCTTTCAGTTTGTTATTTAATATTAACTAAATGGAGTGTAATAGAAGAAATAAAATAGTAGTCTACTTGAAACCAGCCTTGGAAAGAAAGGAATTTAATGCTTACTTCTTATTTTTTTTCAGTATGAACTAGGAAAAAACCGTGTACAGCTGGTTGTATTTAAGTTGTCTGTTCCATTACTAAGAATGATATCTTCTTCTTCTAATCAGAATCTCTTTGTCTTATGTATTTCATACAAATCCATCAGTATTTACATTCTCCAAAATATTATACCTCAGCTCTCTAAATACTCTGGTCGAATCTGTTTGATAAACCCAATTGTTTTCACCATCCCAACTATCCAGGAACTGTTTTCCCAATGTTCTATAGGAGGTTTTAAATTTTTTTAAAAATTCCATCTATTTATTTGAGAGAGAGTGAGAAAGAGAGAGCACGAGATGGGGGAGGGTCAGAGGGAGAAGCAGACTTCCCGCTGAGTGGGGAGCCCGAGGCAGGACTTGATCCTGGGACTACAGGATCATTACCTGAACTAAAGGCAGACACTCAATTGACTGAGCCACCCAGGCACCCTAGAGGTAGTTTTAAAGAGAACATGGATTAGCACCCTGTCTCCTAATTCACACTCTGACTTTTCTTATCATGGCTTGCAGTTGTCCTAACAGTTGAACTAACATTTAATTCCTGTTTTGGACTTCTCTGTACGTTGCATTAGTTTTCTATTGAAGCCATGACAGATGACCGCAAATTAGTGGGTTATAACAGCACAATTTATTGTTTTAGAGTTCTGTAGGTTCGAAGTCCTATACAGGCTTCACTGGGCCAAAATCAAAGGGTCAACAGGGCTATGTTCCTTTCTGGAGAAGGAAAGTCCTCTGCAGCAGGCCCAAGCTTCAGCCATTTGATCCAGTAGACCTTTGTGGTGTTGGACGTATCAGTAGTGCGAAAGGGGCTGTCTAGAGCCCATGGCAAGTCCCACTGGGAGAATCTCAATGAAGAGTCTGGGGGTTTGGGTGCATATGCCATCTGCAATGGAAACTCTTGTTTTGAGAAACAACCACTGGCATCTCAGTGGGCATTGGTAGAGTTGGAGCACCTGACTATGGGACATTAAATAAGCGTGTGTCCACAAATGCCTATCATGAGCTAGATCTTGTCAGACCCATGTGTTGGTGACTCTCATAAGTTGGACATAGCCATTAATAATTCATCATAACTTGAAAGGGAAACATCCAGGATCAGGGATGGGCAGTGCCAGGGAGCGAAAGCAAGCTGCGTGAGAAAGTAACCTAATCCCCAAGGCCCCAGTACCATTGTGGTAGCAGTTATCCTTCAGATCATGCCTAAGGGTTTTAGGGGACTGACTCAGTATATAGGTACAAAATAGATGATGGATTTACCACCTAACTCAGGGGTGGCCTGCAACATTGGCTGACAGCAGATAGAGAAAACCCTTCTAATTAACAGATCTTCAGATTATGAATCTGGTTATCTGCACTGTGTTAAAAGAAAACATGACTGAAGTTAGAATATATAAAGATTAATTAATTGGTAGTGATCAGTGCTCTGGATGGTTGACAGAGGCCTGGAAGGAAAAGAAAAGATTAGACAAAAGTACTAGGAAATAAGAGAGTGGGTATGGGGTACAAATATTATTGTATCGTATGTTAATGTTCACAAGAAAACATTCCTCACAGAAGAGGCCAGAATGAAAGATAAGCCAGCCAGGGATATGAGCTCACCTCTCTCATTGGCCACTCTAGTGCTGCTACATTAGGCACATGAATAAAGTATTCCTTACGGCCAAGGTGGAGGCTGTGTGTCCAGCAGCATTTGCTCTTACTAGCTGATCTACTTAAAACCAATGAAAAAGGTCCAAATGGCCAAGAGTAAATACCAACAGTCGTCCGCCATTTTGGCAACAATCTTTGAGAAGACCAACTGGTCAGTTGGTGCCACATTGACTATATTTGACCACTTTCGTTCTGGAAAGGCTAGCAATTTGTTCTCAAAAGAATAGATAAATATGAAGAATTTGGGTTTGCCTTTCCTACTCATAGGGTCCCAGCTAGCACTGCTAATTAAAGTTTTACAGAATGATGGATCCACTGGCATGTGATCTCACATTCCATTCCATTCAACCAACCTTACAGCAAAAAAGGTATTTGCTTACCTGGGGCATCCACCATCAGATGCCATATAACCTTGTAGGAAGTTTCAGCTAAAATGTAGGCTAGTGTCAGAGTGTGTAACTCCAGAGGGCTGCACCTTTTCCTCCTTGAACCTCAGCGATGTTCAAATGAAAGATGGAGGGGACTCTTGAGAATGCTCCGTAGTCCTGTCAGCTGGGAGAAAGGAACACCAGGCAATGTCAGAAATCACAACCAGACCCTCTTATGCCACCCCCATTCCACACCCCCAGTCTTTCTTGTAGAGCAGAAGCTTAATTTGTAGGGGAAAGAGCAAGAACAGCTCTCACCTTCCTTCACTGGAAACTCATATCAACTAGGAGAAAAGAAGAGGAAAAAGATAAAAGCTCTATCTGGGGGCAGAGTAGGAATACTTGCTAGGCCCAGCACGACAGGTAAAAGAGAGACAGGGGCAATTGTGAAGGCCATGCTCCACCAATTCATTGAGGCTGCCAAGACTGAGGCTTACTCAGAACATCAGAGAATGCCCTTCCTCCCCCACTTGCCCACTGAGGTAACACTCAGTAAGATGCAGGTGGGAGAACAGTGAGAAACGGCTTCTCTGCACACAGACATTGAGAACCAGTCCCTGGTGAACTAGCCCACACCAAAACACGAGGGGTCACTAAGGAATATAAAGCCTCTGGGGCACAGAGGGTAAAATTGTAACACCGGACTTCAAACCCCACCCCATGCTTACCTAGATTAACACAAACTTTCATGCAAATTTGCAGGAGAAGGAAAAGTGTACTGATCTCCAAGCATAAGATAAATGTGCCTCAGAATCTACTGTACTAAATGATACATTTGGCTTCCGACAAAAATTACAAGGCATTTGAAAAGTCAAGAATAAGCACAGTCTGAAGTTAGAAAGTAATTATCAAAACCAGCTTCAGATATAACCAAAGGCTGAAACTGACAGGAAATTTGAAATAACTATGAATTATATGTTAAAGGCTCTGATAGGGGCGCCTGGGTGGCTCAGTCATTAAGCGTCTGCCTTCGGCTCAGGACGTGATCCCGGCGTTATGAGATCAAGCCCCACATCAGGCTCCTCCGCTGGGAGCCTGCTTCTTCCTCTCCCTCTCCCCCTGCTTGTGTTCCCTCTCTCGCTGGCTGTCTCTCTCTCTGTCAAATAAGTAAAAAACATCTTTAAAAAAAATAAAATAAAGGGTCTGATAGAAAAGATAGACAACATGCAAGAACAGATGAGCAATTTTAACACAGAGCCAGAAACTATGGGAAAGAATCAAAGCTAATGAAAATACGAGAATTCAAAAATGATATATACATTTCTATATACATCATATTTCATATCTCTGAAAATGAATTTACCTTGTTTTATATCCTTACTTCATACTTTTACCAATACAAGAACTCAGACTGATTTGATCCAGTGTTTTAAACTTCCTTGTATTTCTTTTGGATTGCTTGAGTAATAAAAGAAATAAAAACAAGCAAATCCAATAGAAAGTTATTTTACGGACTCAACTGTGTTTAAGTGTGTGCGTGTCTGTGTGTCTGTGTGTATTTGTGTAAATGTACCTTTAAAGTGATTTCCTTAAATTTAATCAAAACATCTGAATTATTTTCTGCATACTGCCACTACTTTTCAGTGATTGGAACTGGGTGTAAAGATTGGGGAAAAGGTTCGTATCTGAGGCTAAGAATCCTTATTCTAGAAACTTCTGCATATTAGGCAAGCATGCAACCTTTCAGGCAGCAAAAATTTTGTGTTTCAGCTTAGACTAAACTTCCCAGGGAATTGCATTGAATGGAATTGTTCTATGGGAAGACAACACCCTGTGATATAAAACAGCCCTCAACAATTTACTAAATTGCTTTTTCATTAAGCCATATTTTTAAAAGTATGAACGATCAATTTGAGCATTTCTCCTCAGCACAATACATGCATGACAAAATCAAGAAAATCTTGAATGACAATCCAATTAGTACTCTGCTGAATAGTGCTCTTAAAAAAACAATAATCATACAAATTCTGCCCACAGGTGGTGCTGTTAATAGTACTATTTATTATTTGTTGAGTGCTGACAGTGAGCAGACACAGCCCCTGCCCTGGGGGCTTAAAGTAGAACCTAGACAGCCAAGGAAATCTGAATAAACTAGACCAGTTAATGTGAAGCTTTGGGGCTTATGTTCATCTATAAATTTCTCTTTACTCTTCATTTCTCCCTCTTTATTCTTATTAAACACTGTATAGAAAGTAAATGCATCCCTATAACGTTTTTCAGATTTCTCATTGGTACTTGACATTAAACAAGGCACATGTCAATTTATAATAAATCCTTTAATATCATTTAAGTACAGATCACTAAAAGTCCATGACAGCTTTTCACAGAGAATTTGCAATTAAATCCACAAATATTTGTAATGTAATAAAAATATTTTAAGTGCAAAAATTATCTTTTCTCATTTTCAGAGAACAGGGAACTATTTTAGTTGGATAACAAAAAAGCAGAAAAGAAGGAAGTAAAACCTGTTAACAACACACTATTTATTCAGAGCTGTTGGATGTCTTTGTTTTACCTGACTGTTTTTCTGTATTGTATTTGAGCCTTTTCACAAGTGGATTTTGTCCTAGAGCAAGGTTTCCTTAAAATTTTTTTTAAAAGCTTTTGAAATAATCTTAAATACATGCATATGCATGAATATTATGCATATATACATAAATACATCTTTTATTTAAGCATGTAAATACAGTCTAGAATTACACATTGAATGTTTGAAAATCATGAGTTTAATGTGATATAAATTAACTGTTTAGATGAACAGAAATGCATTGTTGCCCTCATAGAAGAGAACACCACCATTTTTCAGAAAGCATTTTAGAACAAAAATCATATCTCAGCACATATATGTATGCTTCTGAGATGCAAAACCAGTTTATAATCTTTCTTGAATTTTTTTAAGTTTATTATCCTGAGATAACATTTAAAAGGCTTTCCAGAAACAGGAAGACATAAGTTTCTGGTTCTAATTTAAATAGTCATATGATATGTGACCTTAATGTAGTAAGAGGTATTCCGGCCAGGGTAGTTTCTTCTATGGATCAAGTGTATTTTTGTTAAATTGTAAAAAATTTAAAACAAATGTCTCCCAAGCTGGAAAAAAACCAAAAAACAAAAAAAACCCTCAAGGGCATCATCAGTCATAGGTTTAAAACACATGCCCAAATAATTAACAGTTGAATCTTAACAAAACAAAACAAAACAAAAAAGCTTTTCCTGAACAATTTGTGGTATTTAATATTTAAAGTCTTCTCTTAGAAGGCAGTTGTTCTAGAATGACTGATTTTCTCTTTGCACTTGCACTCAATAAACATTAATGAGTCAATGAGGTAAAAGTAGACATAAAACAGAGAAGCATTGAGTGCTTGTAATTTTTTTCCTTTATACATTCTTGCGTAGATTTTTAAGGTTATAGAGAATTAAATGACACAATAGAAAACATTATGAAAAATTTCTCTCTCTATAGCTCTATTTCACTTAACGCACATTCACCTGTCTTTGATGCAAGATGAAGAGTTTGTTGCACGTTCTGCCATTCCTTCCTGCATATTAATACGCATAAACACAGCCAGGTATATTAGAGGAAGTGTTACGCACATTGCATTATGACTTTTTAAAGTTTTTATAATACGCCGATACCCTTTTCCATATCAGTAGGAAAAAAAATAAATGGTTTTAAAAAGTAACTGAGAATTTTCCCTAGTAAGATGTGCAGTGTTCAATCATTTGCCTAACAATGAACGTAGAGGCTTTCATTCAGTTTCATGCCACTATGAACAATGGAGCCATAAACTTCGTGTGATGTCCTTAGGGACCGAGGCTTCTCTCTCTCTCCAAGAAACATTTCTTCAGGTGGGATCCCTGGATCTTTTTAAATGTTACTCTAGATGACCAGTACCATTTCCAAAGAAGGCTTAGCACACGGGGTCTCAGAAGCAAGGTAAGACTGTTCCCACCTGTCACATTTCATCTGCATGGACTCTTACCACTTTGTTTTGGTGGTGGTGGGAGGGATTAAAAAAAAAATCACAACAGGACCTTTTTGTAACAATCTGCATTACTCACCCTAGTGGTGAAGCTGAGCAACTTCTCACTGTGATTGTTTCTCATTTGTGTTTTCTCTTTTCTCAAGGATTTATTCTGTCCTTTGCCCATTTTTCTTCCTGACTGCTGTGTTCTTTTAAAATTAATTTATAGGAGTTATTTTTATATTAGGGATATCAGCCCTTGGTCTTCTTCACTTTTGACTTTATAACATGTATTTTATAATAGATACATTGTCCAATAATTGAACTCAAATATCTTTCTTTTTCTTGATGATTTTTACCCTTTCTCTATTGTTTCAAAGTCTTCCCCAGCCAAAGATTATTCAAATATGTAGGGATGTTTTGCCACTGGTATATCAGACAATCGGCAGTAGTAGAAGCTGGATAAACCTTTGGGAGGGAATTCGATGCTGCGAATTGATGAAGAGTTCCATACCAGCCACCAATGATTCTCCGTTCCGGGTCATTGATCAGCCAGGCGTGTGTGGAGAAAAAAAGACTGGCTGATGTTGTCAGAGAGGGCTGTTCTGTAAAATCCAGGCAGAAGCCCCTCTTTCACAGAGTGGAGTTTTGAGGAACATTCACCCCGGACACGTCTTCCACTCTAGAAAATTCTTGAACTTCCAGGTGAAGAAGTTCATACCCATCGTTCTCACACAGGCTTTTTTCTCACCATTCCCTTCAACAGATTTCTTCCTAGTTTCTTACAACCTTGGCAAACCATTAACCCCGTGCATTAATTAGTAGAGAAACTTTCTAACATGTCTCTTTCCAGCTGGCTAAACAGAAAACAGAAAAAAAAAAAAAAAAAAAAGATGTGCAGCTTGAAATTCAGCCTGCTGTCCCTCAGGATGACTCCAGAGTGCAGCTGTACCATACCACAGTCCACTTGTGGTTGGAGCCAGCCAAGTGCAGAGAAACCTATGAATCGGGGCTGAGTTTGTTCCTCTGTAGTTACCAACTTCTCTTTGAGAATTCCCCATGAAACAACAGATAAGCTTTGTGGAAAGGACTTCAGGGAGATGAACGCTCATCTGAGAGAATGGTTTACGAAAATGAGAGTGTGAGCACCAGCTTGCGTGTTGTCCTCTGTATGCAAGTTCTCTTTGCGGAATGTTTCTAGACAAGTTAAACTAGATTCCTTTCTGCCTTCTTCCCTCCCTTCCTTCCTTCTCCCTTTCCTCCACCCATCAGCAAGAATTTACTAAACAACTATTATATTCCATAATCTAGGGGATATTGGTGAGCAAGAGAGGCCTGTCCCTTCCTTTGTGGTGTTAATGTTCCAGTAGAACAGAATAGCACTTGATTCGTGATGGGCAGTTCGGTTTATCGAAACGTCTGCCATTCCATAGTCAGATATTCCGTTTTAGTCGTGGCCTAGTAGAAAGCCAAGAGTTTTTTTGTTTTCTTAAAGATTTATTTATTTGAGAAAGAGAGAGGAAGGGAGAGAGAGAGAAATGGGGAGGGACACTGGGGAAGGGGCAGAAGGAGATGGACAGAGACACTTAAGCAGACTCCACGCTGAATGTGAAGCCCTACGTGGGGCTTGATCTCATGTCCTTGAGATCATGACCCCAGCCCAAACCAAGAGTTGGTCGCTCAACTGACTGTGCTACCCAGGTGCCACAGCCAAGAGTTTTTTTTTTTTTTTAAAGAAGGTAATAGTTATTTGCAGAAGAGGACATGACAACGTTCCAGATTTGTAAGGGCTTCCACTTTGATTTTCTAATCATGAGTCGCTACCATTCCATACGAGGTGAGATAATACAGGCCTGATGCCCCCCTTATTTTCCTGGGTTTATAGGGTAGAGAGACAGAGGTATTTGCACCATAACAAGACCAATTGTACAAACTTTGATTGCTCTGAATTATATTCAAGCTTATGTCATCCTTTGGATCAACTAGTAAATAGGTTGGAAAGGCAAATTCAAATGATGTGTGTGTATGTTTTCTCCAAAATCCAAAGAACTGAGGTGTATGTTTTCTCCAAAATCCAAAGAACCCACGAAGTATTTTTCTTACCAGTGGGGTACAAGGTAGAGCAAAATAATTGTTTACTTCGAAGGGGAGATCCTGACATGCCCCAAATTGCTGGACTTCCAGGAACTTAATGGAAGTGGTAGGCCCTTAACCTCCTACCCTTTAATATATGTGGTTTCTGTCCAGACTGGCTACGTCATGCTCTCTGTGTTCTATCAGCATCATTACTAATTTAAGGAAAAACATTATGTCGCTTGGAGGAATAGAAAATTTAATGTCCCCGAGGACCAAATTACAGAAAACATTAGAGGGTAGACATAATCCAGGAGGAATTTGTACTTTGATCTCTTTCAGATAAAAACAAATTGTTTCCATTGCTTTACATTAATATGGATAAAGAAAAAATATGACCAAATCAGTAGCTGCTTATTAATTATTAGAGGCTATATTTATTTGCTTAAGTAAAAAGTCCACATCTGGAATTGCAGCTAAAATTAATTAAATATGCAAAGATCATTTATTTTCCAGGGCCTATCTGTGAGTTAAATAGCAATACAGAAAAATAAGTCACCACCTTTGCATCTTCTAAGACTTTGATAGAGGCACTAATCCCTATTGTTGGACAGTAATTCAGGATTACTTTGATTTATAATTTTGATTTGGAGGACGGTTCCAGGGGTTTCCATTTGGTGTCTTATCACAGTAGCCCTTACCCTGTGTGATAGGAAACTAATGTGGGAAATCTGCCAGTTCTCAGTATTTCTATTCCTAGTACATATTCAGCAAGTGGCGAATAAAACACAGCATGTGACAGAGATTGCTAGGCTGCAATATTGCCTACCCTCCCCTGCATGCAGAGAGGATCCTATAATCAGATTTTGCCCAAAAAATGTAAACACGCATGATGTGTACCTTCTGAGTTGTTTTGGAAACATGTCTGCCTCTTCATGTGCCCTCCCCTTTGTAGGTGGGGTACAGGCAGCAAGGGTACGGGACATGAATGAGCCCCAGGAGAGAAGGACCCTGGGTCCTTTATAAAGTATAAGGAAGCCCAGCCCAGATTTTTACAAAAGTGAGAAATATTTCTGTTGTGTTTTGGCCATTATATATTGGGAAGTATATTTGTTACGCTACACTGTAGCATGATTTTATATGTATGTGTATATAAATATGTATATATATATATGTATGTAATGTATGTATGTATAAATAAATATGTTATATATATACAAACATATATATAAACATATATATATATATATATATATGGATTTATTTATTTATATAAAATATATTTGAGAGTTGCTGTAGCCTAACAGTGTGAATTCAGGATTTCACTGGGCCTATTGTAAGCAGACTCCGATTGAAATTCATTTGTGACTTTCAGAAGCCCAAATACTATCAAGTAATTTGCAGTGGATGTTGGGTCATCAGTTATTAGTGGGTTTTCTGTTTGTTTGCTTTATTTTTTTAAAGATTTTATTTATTTGAGAGAGAGCACATGAGCCGGGGGGGGGTGTGCAGGAGGAGAAGCAGCCTCCCCACTGAGCAGAGAGCCCGTCACAGGGCTCCATCCCAGGACCCCGAGAGCATGCCATGAGCTGAAGACAGACGCTTAAAGGACTGAGCCACCCAGGCGCCCCCAGGGGTTAGAGTTTTGTTAGAATTAGTGTCCAACAATAAGACTCAAAAGATGTGGGCATATTCTATTTTTCTAAGCAAAGTGATTTGAGTAACTAGTTACAGGTTCTTTTCTGGCAGGCAAAATGGAAGCTCATCTTATAGACAATGTTAGCATTGGTTTTCTCAGGGGTGTCCAGGCTTCCCTTCATTCAAAGGATTGGGGCTATGTACTGAGCCAGGTGTAGGAATTTGGTAAGAAGACCATGATCCTCGGTTATATTGGTTTGTTAGACACAGTGGATATTTTTGTTTGTTCTAGTTTGTTTTTAAACACAGATCAAACAGGATTTAGCAAGCAGCCCACCCCTTTCACTTCTAATAATCCTATAATAAATTAGAAATCACCAGAATCCCTGTGGGTCAGGGCGTTTAGATTATATTGCTAGTAACCAGAGCCTCGTCCCTGACATTAGGTGCCACTCTGTCACCCAAGGTCCGAGTTGCCCTATTAGGGTCAGAGAGACCATCTCACTGGCACGCCAGAACAGAATTTGCAGCTTTGAAAAACAGTCACTAATGTATTTTCAGAGATGATGTATTTTCAGAGTCCTCTCATCAGTTTGTTTCTCAAGGCCTTGGAGAAAGGAGCAGCTTCTAGGCCTTTGGGGAGTGGGGAGCAGGGGGTACACACGCCACTTGATCAATTTCCTCCTGCGTTCTAATCTCCTGCCCTTAGGGTTTCTTCTTTCCAACAAACCAAGGAAGTTCTAGAATGGATAGAAGTTAGACACTTTTAGTCCACTCATAGAACTGGAATTCAGCAAGTGCTTTATGCCGAGAATTTTAGAATTTGTGTTGCTCAGTGACCTTCTATAGAACTGTTAGAAGCAGATACCCCTCCCCCTCCTAGCCCCCTACTCCCGGCCCACTGCCACTTCCTAAATTCCGTACAGTAAGGATATGGTTGCAGAAAATTCTGCTCTTAGTGCACACTTCATTCCAGTAGACCAGAGACAATAATTTAAAGAGAAACTGTCTCTGTGTATCATGGACTGACAGATCCCTACCAATGAATACTGACAGAATGTTCATTGCCTCCCACCCCAACTATGCACAACTCCCTAGATTTTTCTGACGTTCTTTGGACTGCACCCTCCTCCATGACGACAATTTAGGTTACAGTTCTTGCTCGTGGCGGCAGAATTGGATTCTGGTTAGCTTTAGCAGAAAAGAGTTTAATAAAATCATGTCGCTGTTGTAGCTCAATGGATGGGAAGGCTAGAAAACCAAGCTCCGAAAGCAGGCAGAAACCCCAGGAAGCTGGGCAGCTTCGTTACAGTCAAGGCCCCACCTCTGGAACAGCTGGGTGGGATGCTTGTGCAGCTGGCTCGGGACCCTGAACAAAGTGTTGGCACGACCACCACCATAGCTACTGGCCACTGCTATTGAAAGGAATTCCAAACTGCTTTTCTTTCCTTTGTGCTACTTGTTCCTGTCCTGCCAGCTATGAACATTCAGTTAGCTAGACCTAGGTCATGAGCCTGCTCCCCAGTGGATAAGGAGAATGAGAACCTGGACTTTTGGACTATTCAGTGGGAACCAATGCCCTCCCATCCCAGCATGTTCTTAACTGGGGGATTCCCATGACAAAGTGAAGGGAGGTCAAATGATGGGCAGCCAAAACCTCAACAAAGGAAATGTCCCTGCTAGCCCACTAATATGAAATTCTACTTTTATTTTGATCACTAGTTGACAAATGGAGGATTTTCAAACTTTTTTTTTTCTTTTGCTAGGAGTCCTTTTTGTCTGGGAATAATTCTGCAAACTTTCAGTGGCACAGAAACTTGCCACATGACACTTCAGTGGTATATGTAGAAGCCTAAAGTGGTCTCGGGGGTCGATGAAGTTAGAACTTTATTCTAACCCACTTTACTATTTTGAGGATTGAGGATTCCCATTCTGAGATTTTGATCTTGGTCTCACCTACTATTAAAAAAAAAAAAAAAGCTAAAAATACCTGCCAGGTAGAACCAATTCCTTTTTTTTTTTTTTTAAAGATTTTATTTATGTATTTGACAGAGAGAGAGACAGCCAGCGAGAGGGAATACAAGCAGGGGGAGTGGGAGAGGAAGAGGCAGGCTCATAGCGGAAGAGTCTGATGTGGGGCTTGATCCCAGAACCCCGGGATCACACCCTGAGCTGAAGGCAGACGCTTAAGGACTGAGCCACCCAGGCACCCCTAGAACTGATTCCTGTGTTGAGTTTTATTTAAATTCCAAATAAACCTGAGACACTTCATGCCCCCGTGTTGCAGTCCCAAATAAAACGCAAGTCCCATATTCCTACTCCTCCACAAGAATAGCAATCAAATGTTCTTCATTTACCCATATTTCCAAAGCCCGTTCATCACAGCATAGAAATTGCCACTGTCACACTTTGTTCCACTTCATGTAAAAGTTCAATGAAGCTCTCAAAACTAGTTTTCATAGGATCTTCTCTTTCTGGTTACCTCTTCTTTCCTTCCCAGATGTTATTTTTTCTAATAAAAAAGTTCTTTGCACTACATGGATTTGAAGGATCGGCTTTCATCCTATGAACCAACTGCTTGGCCCATGTGCTGAGCAGGAGGAATTTAGCTTGTCTCTTAGAAGGCAAGAGAGGGAGAAGGCTATGCATATTTATGTTTTTTAATTTTGTCTGTCATATAGTATTATACTGACTTGTCAATATGTTTTTGTTTTATAACAGCCTTAGGGGCACACAGTGATTCTTCGTAGAGAGCAGAATCATGGGGCAGCTCAAGGGATTTGGGCCAAGTCCGATATTGAACAGACAATTACAAATAAATGCTAGATCAGGGATGAGTATGAGCAGGAAGCCAAGTCCTACTCTGGCAGAGCGCAGTGAGACCTAACCGGTACTTAGGATGCTTGCAGAAGAGAAGAGGAGAGCTCTGTGTCAAGACTAAGCTGGAGCTACCTGAGCTAATATGCAGGATGAGAAGGGACATGTTTCAGGCAGAGGAAACAGCAGTGCTGTCTTGAGGCTGGAGAAATCATAGTGTGTTTTAAGAATCTAGAGAGATCAAAACAAGAAGAGTAGAATGGGATGGAACTGACGATATGAAAGGATTCACATGACCCAAGCTTTTAGGTTATGCTAAGGACGTTGAATTTTGTTCTGTGAACAATAGAAAGCCACTAAGGATTTCATTCCAAGGGTGTCATTTTCATTTGAAATCGCCACTCTGTTGGCAGCCTGAAGACTGGATAGTGGTCGAGACAAGTTGAACACTAGAGGCGTGTTTCCAAGGAGAGACAGCTGCATCAGGTTAAGACTAGAAGTGCTAGAGAGAGTAGATGAATTAAAGGGCTATTTAAAGAGAAAAAAAAGTGCCACGACTTAATGACTGATGGGATGTTGGTGATAAAGAAGACAGGTCAAGGATGGCTTCTTGGGCTCATGGTCAGAGCATCTGGGTGGATGGATGGTGGTAGTTTTTACTTGCTTGGGGAACTCTGGAGGAAAATCCCTATTTGCTATTCATATACTCCTTGATAATTAAAATTGAAGCCTTGGGAATGTCACATATTCAACTGAAGTCTTTCCTTAAATAGGTTTGTTGAATTATAATTCACATACAATAAATTTCACGAATGTTAAGGGTATAGTTGGAATGAGTTTTGAAAAACACAATTGCATAACCAGTATAATCATGATACAGAACATTTCTGTCACCCAAGAAAGTTCCTCATACTCCTTCATCCTCTGTGCCCCCAGACAGCCCTGGCATCTGGGACTGATATGCTATCTATCACTTTAGTTTTATCTTTTCTAGACTTTCACGTAACTTTCACTTAGAGTAATGCTTTTGAGATTCATCCACATTGTTACACGTATCAGTAGTTTGTTTCCTTTATTTGCTAAGTGAAAATCCCCTGCAAGGGTACAGGAAAATTGTTTATCCTTTCACCACTCCATGGACATGCGGGTTGTTTCCATTTGGGGACAATTATGAATAAAGCTGGTATGAAAACGCCAGTAGTCTTTTGGATATACGCATATCCATTTCTCTTAATAAGTATCTAGGACTGAGCTGCTGGGTTGTATGGTAAAGAAACATATGAAGCTGTCAAGCTTTTTTCGAAACATGGCTATACCATTTTGCTTTATATAAGTAATGCATGAGAGTTCCAGTCATTCCACAGCTTAGCAAACACTTAGTATTATGAATAGTTTAAATTTTCTCCAATCTAATGAGTGTGTAGCATGATCTGTTGATGGTTTTAATTTATACCTAATGTTTCTCTAATCACTAATGGTGTTAGATACCTGTATGTGAAAATATGAACACTATCTCACCTTATCTACTAAGATTATATAAAAATGGGTTGCATTTACATTTAGGTAAATGTAAGAGGGAAGCTTTTAAGACTTCTGGAAGAAAATGTAGGAAAAAGAAACACTTGATATTGAGTTATGCAAACATTTCTTAAGTAAGAAACCAAAAGGATAAACCATAATGGACAAAGGAATAAAGTAGACCTTGCAGAAAATAAGTGTGTTTGCTCTTCAAAATACATTGTTTAGTGACTAAAATGGCAAGCCACATACTAGGAGAAAAAGTTTACAAAATTTGTATCTGCTCAAGGATTCCCATTCCCCCACCTCCCTGTTCCATTCTGTATAGGTTTTGTTAAGAAATTTGCTGTCATTCGTATTCTTGTTTCTTTTTCTTTTCTTTCATTTTTTTTTTAAGATTTTAATTATTCATTTGAGAGAGAGAGAGACAGAGACAGAGCACAAGCAGGGGGAGAGGCAGAGGGAGAGGGAGAAGCAGACTCCCCGCTGAACTGGGACCCAGATTTGGGACTCGATCCTAGGACCTGGAGATCATGATCTAAGCCAAAGGCAGATGCTTAACCATCTGAGCCACCCAGGTGCCCTTATTCTTGTTTCTCTACATAATGTGTCATTCCTCTTCTGGCTGTTTTTGAGATTTTCTCTGTCTTTTGTTTTCAGCAATTTAATGATTAAGATATGTGTTGGCGTAATTTTCATCATGTATGTGCTGCTTGTATATATACATTTGTAGTTTTCAACAAATTTGGCAGTTTTCAGTCTGATTTCTCCAAATAGTTTCGCTTCTCCTTCTGTATCTTCTCTCCTTCTGTAACTGCAGTTCCTCATATGTTGGATCATCTGTTATTATTCCACAGCTCACCAATGTTCAAGACATTTATTTCTTCTTGTTTTCTGGTTTTGTGTTGTTCATTTTCTCTGTGCTTCACTTGGGACAGTTCCTATTGTTATGTCTTCAGGTTCACTAATCTTTCTTTCTGAGGTTTTACCCACTTTTAATCTACTTGGTGTGTTTTTCATTTGAAATATTGTAGCTTTCGTCTCTAGAATTTACAGCTGAGTCTTTTTTATGTCCCACCTCATCAAGTTCATGTTTTTCTCTATCTTCTTGTGAAGTTACAGCATATCTTCATAGCTGCTTTCATGGGTTTGTTGGCTCATTCCATTACTTCTGTCATGACTGATCTATTTTTACTACCTGACATTTTCCTCCTTGTTATGGGTAATATTTTTCTGCTTTTCACATGCCTGCAATTTATATTGTATGCCACAGGATGAGAGTTTCTCATCCTTACTGCTTATTATTATTATTATTACTTTATATACAATGAACTTTGTTCTAGTAGCCTGTTAAGTTACTCGGAATCAGATGTATCATTTTGAGGCTTACTTTTTTTTTTTATTTAAGATTTTATTTATTTATTCGACAGAGATACAGCCAGCAAGAGAGGGAACACAAGCAGGGGGAGTGGGAGAGAAAGAAGCAGGCTCATAGCGGAGGAGCCTGATGTGGGGCTCAATCCCATAACGCCGGGATCACGCCCTGAGCCGAAGGCAGACACTTAACCGCTGTGCCACCCAGGCGCCCCCATTTTGAGGCTTACTTTTAAGCCTTGTTGGAGTGAGCGCAAATCAGTTTTAATTACAGGGCTAATTTAGCCCCACTCCTTAACATATACTTTTCTGAGAGCACTGTCAAATGTCCTTTGCATTATGAGGTCCTTCTACTCTAGCTTGTCGAATATGCAGCAGTTGAAATATTGTTCCATTTATTTTCTGCCTCCTGCCCTCCCCACCAGACTGTTGGTACTTTCTCCATATACCTGCACAAATCAGAACATGGACAATTACTTCAGAGTTTGCTCAGCAAACATCCAGAGTTCTCTCTTTGTGATATGTCCACAGATTCTTTGATATTCCTCCCATCAAATGGTAGAATTTCATTCTCTTCCCTTCACATAAACTTTGTGACCCACGTCTGACCAATAGACTGTGGCAGAAGTAATGGGTTATCAATTCCGTGGTTAGGTTATCAAAGAACTGTGACTTCTTACTTGAGTGTACTCTTTTGCTCCCTCTTGGATAGCTACTTCAGGGGAAGCCAGAATCTTCTGGCTAGTCAAGTCATCAGTGATTGTGCCACCTTCTGAGTTGCAACCTTATAAGAAATCTTAAACTGCAACTATCCAGATAAGCACTCCCTGAATTCTTAACACTAAGAGACTATGTTAACAAATAAGTGTTTCTTTTTTTTAAGATGCTAAGTTTTGGAGTAATTTGTTGTGTAGCACTACATAGCTCTTACATATTTTGGTATCTTGAAGTAGGTATTTCTTTTTCTCTCTTTTTTTAAAGATTTTATTTATTTATTTGAGAGAGAGAGAGAGACTGAGAGTATTAGTGAAAGCCTAAAGTACCTTGAAGAAGCTTTACTTCAGGTTTTCTTTTGAAATAATTTTGTACTCACAAAATTTGTAAATATAATACAAATATTTCTTATCCATATTTCATCCACTTTTCATCAGTGATAATGTCTTACATAACCATAGCACAGTATCAAAACAAGGAAATTGATATTAATATAATATTATAAATAAACTACAGACTTTACTTAGATTTCATCAGCTGCATGTGTGTGGGGGGCGGTGGGGGGAGTTTCTGTGAAATATTTTTGTGTATTGATTTGTGTGACAATAACCATGATTAAGCTGCAAAAATTTACTTTTGCCACTTCTATACAGATACACACTCCTCCAAAATCTAATCCCTGGCAGCAACTGATATGTTCTCCATCACTATAATTTTGTCATTTCAAAAATAGTATGTAAATGGAATAATAGAGCATGTAACTTTTTGAGATTGATTTTCATTCAGCATCATATTCAGTAGTTCATTTAATGTATGAGAATTCCAGTTGATTCCACATCCTTGTCAGCACTTGGAATTGTCAATATTTTGTATTTCAGTCATTCTAACAGGCATCTCATGATATTTAATCATGGTTTTAATTTGCATTTCTTTACCAATTAATGATATTTAATACATTTTCACGTGCTTATTGGTTCTGCATATACTTGCTTTTGAGTTTTTTTCCCCATTTTCTAATTGGATTGTTTGTTTTCTTAGTAGTGAATTCAAAGTTTTTAAAAAATATTCTGAATTTAAGTCCTTTGTCAGATGTTTGGTTTTCAAATATCTTCTCCCAGTCTGTGGCCCAGTTTTACATTCTCTTAACAGTCTTTTTCAGGAAAAATAAAAAAAGCTTTTAATTGAAGTCCAATCCATCACTTTTTAATGAATTTATTATTATTATTTTATTTTTATTTCTAGAAAAGCATTCTTTGTTCTTTTCCAAAGAGCATGTCTAAGAACTCTTTGTTTAACCCTAATTTACAAAGACCAACAAGTTTGTTTCATGTTTTCTTCTATATGTTTCATGTTTTATAGTTTTACATTTTATATTTAAATCTATGATCCATTTTGAGTTAGTTTTTGTATAAGATATGAGATTCAAGTTGAGTGTCTTTTTTTTTGTCCTTGGTGTTCTGTTGTTCTGACCCCATTTGTTGAAAAGATCATCTTTTCTCCATTGAATTATTTCTGCATCTTTGTCAAAAAATCAGTTGACTGTACTTGTGTGGAAAATATCTCTGGGCTCTTTTCTGTTCCATTGATCAATGGAATACCACAGTCTCTTGGTTACTGTAGCTGTGGATTAAACCTTAATATTAGGTGGTATTCAGTCCTCAGGTGGTATTTAGACTTTATTATCTTTTGTCAATATTTTTTTTCACTGTTTTAGTTTCTGTGGTTTCCATATATATTTAAAAAATTCAATTTGTCTATATTTACAAAATAATTCTGCTGGGATGTTGACAGGAATTGCTATAAATAAAAAGAACATTTGGGCAGAATTGTCACCTTTTATATGCTTATTCTTCCAACTTGCTATATCTCTACATTTATTGAGGTCTTTAATTTTTAGTGTTTTGCGGTCTTCAGCATGCAGATGCTGTACATATTTGATTAGACTTACACCTAAATATTTCATTGGGAGCGAATGTAAATGATATTGAATCTTAATTTTAGTTGCCAGTTAATCATTGCTAGTATATAAAAATATGGTTGATTTTTGGTGTTGACCTTGTATCTTGTGACCTTGCTCATTACTCTAGGTATCGTTTTGCATTTATTTTGAGAAGTATCTACGTGGGCAATCATGTCATTGGCAAACAGGGACAGCTTTATGTATCCTTTTCCAATTTGCATTACTTTTATTTAAGTGGTTTATTGCACTGGTTAGGATTTCCAATACTATGCTGAATAGGAGTGGTGAGCATGGACATCCATGCCTTGGTCTCAATTATAGAGGGATAGTATTCAGCCTCTCATGTTCAGCTGTAGTTTTAAAAAACAGATATTCTTTATCCGGTTGAAGAATTTCCCTTCTGTTCCTATTTCAGTTTGCTGAGAGTTTTAATCACAAACAGATGTTGAATTTTGTTGAAAGTCCTTTCTTCATCAGTTGGTATGGTCACATGGTTTTCTTCTGTAGCCTGTTGTTATAGTGGATTACATTGATTGATTTTGGAATATTGAACCAGCCTTGCATTCCTCAAATATATCTTGCTGGCCATATTACATAATTGTGTTGATATATTTCTAAATTCAATTTGTTAATATTTTGTTGATTTTATATCTTTATTCATGATATATATTAATCTGTATTTTGACTTTTTGTACTGGCTTTCTCTGGATTTGGTGTGAAGGTAATGCCAGCTTCATAAATTAAGTTGCAAAGTTCTATTTTCTGGGAAAGATTATGTAGAATTGGTGTTACTTTAAAAATAACTGTTCAGTAATCACTGAAAGTATCTGGAACTAGAGATTTCTTGTTCCAAAGTTTTTAAACTACAAATCTAATTTCTTTAATACTTTAAAACACCTTTTAGTTTAAGCCATATGAGCTTGGGTTAGGCTATAGTTGAGGGATTGTAGGAAAATGAGGTAAATATTATTGTAAACTAAAGAAAAGAGAATGTTCGTAATACATTGCCATTAAATTTAGCAAGACTGCTGTCTGTTATAGAAAATGGGCCTAAGGGGTTCATCAAGCTAAGGGGATTTCCAAAAATTTTGCAAGTTGCTACCTGGTGTTTTTTTGCTTATAGAAAGTGTGCAACGAGGGAGAGAAACTGAAGGAGGTTGTTCACAAAAAGCAGCCAGGACCTGATGGCTTTGGACCTTTTTAGCTTCTTTTTCTATAAACTAATGTCAAAATTAAGAAGAAATTACATCAGAACAAATAGGGCACTTTCAGGAAAGTATGGCATAATGATGAAGCCTAAAGGTGTGACTATAAAATCCTTTGTTAAGAACTCATCGAGATTGCACTTGGACATTCAGAGCATTTTTGTGTCACAGCGAAGGTCCTCTAAAGTTTTTAAGTTGTGTCCCCTGGATCCTTTCAGCCAAACACTAGGAATTCTAACAAGTCTAAGAACACTTCTTAGTGTTCTAATCAGCTTCTCCTCAGAAACTCAAGGTAGGGAAGGGTTTATCTTAAAGAGATTTGAAGGTGTGGCTTTTGTCTCATGGATTGAAAGTGAAACCCATGGAAATTTACAGAATACTTGCAAAGTTTGAAAAACAATTAAATGTGAAGAAATATTTCTGGACAAAAAGGGGGCAGAGACCATATAAAATGATATGGAGTTGCTGGATCCCTAAATTCTACTGACAGGAAGCCAATAGAGAAAACTAATCAGTTATAAATGCATGCCATCTTTCATGAAAATGGAAGGATGACTCAGAGTAGAAACCAGTTCCCAGGGGGAAGACCCAGCACCATGGGGAATTATTCCCAGACCTTGAGACATTATCAAGGAACTTAAAACATTTTCCCACTTGGATTTCAGAATTGCCATAGACC
Source organism: Ursus americanus (assembly GCF_024610735.1). NCBI lineage: Eukaryota > Metazoa > Chordata > Mammalia > Carnivora > Ursidae > Ursus > Ursus americanus. The sequence continues at coordinate 62,346,160 of NC_142131.1, read as the reverse complement.
AGTGGCCCCTTTGTGCCTGGACCAGCAACTCCTCTGTGCCTTCTCTTTTCCTTCCTTTAGAACAAAAAACAGCTAGAGCTGCTGTCTATGCCTGTCCCACCACAGTTATGTTGGGTGTATGGGGGGCAAATACTGTTCCTTTAGTTTCACGAGTCTGTAGAGGGAGAAAGACTGAACTCACGGAGCTCTACCTAATGAACGATGCTGAAAACATTCACGCACACCTGACGTAGTTTAGATACTGAGATTCTGGACTTTGAGGGGATGCTTTAATAGGATAAGATTTTTGAGGGCCTTGGGAGGGAATGAGTGCATTCTGCACAGGGAAGAAATGCAAATAATTTATGGCTAGGGGGCATAGATGTCCTCTGATGGCTTTTAAAATATGTCCATGAATTCTTCGATACTTCTCCATTTCATTATGGGCTGAACTTAGTGACTTCTTTTTTTAAGATTTCATTTATTTTGAGAGAAAGCGTGAGAGCACGCAGATGTATGAAAGAGAGAGAATGAGCAGGGGGAGGGGGAGGGGCAGAGGGAGAAGCAGACTCCTTGCTGAGCGGGGAGCCTGACGTGGGGCTCCATCCTAGCACTCTGGGATCACAATTGGAGCGCAGAAGCAGACACTTAACTGACCAAGCCACCCAGGCACCCCAGTGATTTGCTTCTTATGAATAGAATATGGCAGAAATAATGGTAGGCCATTTTCAAGATTGGGTTGTAAGACCAAAGCTTGCAGTGTGGGTGCACTCTCTCTCTTGAATCACTTGTTCTGAGAGAACACATGCAAAGAGCAGCCAGATGGAGAGGTCTGTGTGACAAGTTTCCTGCCAACAGCCATATGATTCAGAAAACAGAGCTCTATCTCCAGTTAAGTCTTGAGAAACAATAGTTCTGGCCATGAGTGTGTCTGCCATCTTGTGAGCGACCCCAAGTCAGAAATATCCAGCTTCGCTACTCCTAGATTCCTGATGCTCAGAAACGAAGTGAGATGGTACATGTGTACTGTTTCAAACTGCTCAGTTTGTTATGTAGCAGTTAGAAAACTACCATATTCTCTATGCTGTTCCCTCCTCTCTGGCACTCTGGCCCATAAATTCTAGTCACCTCACCATGTCCCCTACTCAGCTCATCTTCAGGGTTCTGTTTGGATCTCTCCTCACTGTGCCAAAGCCTCTTCACACAGCTCAGTGAAAGCGTTCTTTGTATTTTCTTAATATTTTAAGGTTTTTTGGAGGGGAAAGGATTTAAGATTAGCTTTAGGTTGTGAGAAGCTTAGGGCCCATGAGTTGAGAGAATGAGGAAGGGTTGAAGGCACCAAAGCCAACTTTCTATGTAGAGAAGCGTGGTTTGTAAAACGCAACATGTAAGCACCTTGTGCATAAGAACAGTTGGTTCCACTTACCCTGATGCTTTGTTACCTACCTCCACCCCACAAAAGCCGTGCTCGGTTGATGTTAGCTACCATCTGGTGACATATGTAGTGACCTGTCTTAAGCAACATATTTTTCCCAGCTGCTCCTTTCTTCCCTCTGAGGTTAGTCATGCACACACATGTCACAGTCCTGTCGTTTCTCCTTGATTTCACCATGCACAATTTACTCAATTCCAAATCAGGCTGGGTCTTTCTTTCACGTCCATATATACACACTCAAAGTCACTTTAATGGATGCTCTTATTTGCACATCTAAGTCTTTTTAGTTAGAGCACAAAAACTTCCTACAAGTCCTTTCTCTATTAAGCTTGTTCTTTCTGAAGCCAGAGAAATCATGCTGATAGTAGCTATCACCAACAGAGTGAGTGCTGTAATTCTGATCACCAACAGAGGAAGTAGAAGTGGAATGAAATACCATACGGAAATATATCATCTTCTAAATGATCTTAGAGAATCTCCTTAGAATTTCCACACCTATTCAGTGTGAATCATTGAATTAGGCAGGGTGTTGTTTTTTGGTTTTTTGTTTTTTGTTTTTTTAAAGATATATAAAAGTGGGGCACCTGGCTGGCTCAGTTGGTGGAGCTTGAGACGCTTGATCTCGGAGTTGTGAGTTTCAGCCCCACGTTGGGGGTAGAGATTACTTAAAAATCAAATCTGAAGAAAATAAAAAAGATATATAAAAGAAATCTGACCTTTCCAAAAAAAATGATAGGATAGTGGAAGCGATTTGTACATGATGGACACAAAACCAAATAATTATAAAAATCCTAACAGGATTTCAGATGGGAGAAAGATCAGAGTTAGCTGGGAATTACGCAAAACGTTCTCTAACAATCACTATTAACCTCCACCATCAGGGATTGGGAGGGCTCATGCGTCAGTAGGGACAAAAAAGGACAGAGATGGGAACTTCTATTGGCAACCTGTGCTTCTGAGTATATTTAACCTCATCATATGGCTCATCTAGTTTTAAGGAATCACAAATGTGTCCCAGTAAATAAAGACAATATACATTCCTTCCCCAATTTTACTCTTATATTTTTGTTGCCATTGTTGTTCAAATTACATAAGAAACATTTTATTTAAGTCGTATATCCTAATGGAAATGTTTCAGTAAAACTAGCCGTCTGCCTTAATACTTGCTATATTTGTTAAAAAGAAACTGCCTTTGATTTCTTGCCTAGCTTTAAGTCTGTATAATTGAATCCCATAAAAAGGAGTGTGTAGGTTTCTAAGTAACCCAGATATTTCTTGAATGTCTGGAAATCCACACCCACCCTAGTTGCTCCAGTTTTAGAGATTTTGCAAGACAAGGTTTGAAGGCAGAGCACTCTTGACAAACACACCTAGAGTGTCTTCGTGTTTGTTTTTAAGCCCTGGACAACTCAAAGAAAGTATTCTAGGACCCAGCTTATTCAAACAGTGGCTTTCCTTTGAAATAAGATAGTCTGCCTCCCTTAAAGGCATAGTAGTCACCTCTGACACAAGGAACAGAAGGTAAAATAACAAAGGATGTGGGGAACCAATCTCCGAGTGCTGGAATTTTAAAAAATATCTAGGTAACTGGCTTAGTCCAGAGGATGCGTATGGAAGGTTAGATCAAACCTCCTTGAGTCTGATGTGAAAGGTTTGGTGTGGCCGAGGGAGAGGTGTGCAAAAGGGAGTGGGTACCATCAGGATCTGTAACAAAGGAAGCAAGAATATTGAAGGTTGAATTTCCCCGCAAAAGGCAGAAAGAGGAAAGATATATTTTTAATGTGCAAAAAAGTAAAAAAGACAAAATAATCTCACCTTATCTGAGATCTTTAGCATACAATATTTAATGTGAGTCCCTTTAATCTCACCCTTGTTATGAGGGAGAGAGAGCGTGTGCATGAGATCAGAGAAGGGGAGGGGGGCGGAAATTGATAGCAGTGATGAATGGGAAGCCTGAAAGATAAGGTTGTATAAGGGGTTCTGAAATGTCAGGGTGTCTACTGTTCTGGGAACCTTTGAAGCACACTCCATGACGAATTACATTATCTCCAGGCTTAGTAAATTCCTACAGACAAAGATGGATAGAAAAAAATCAAAGGTCTTTGGAAAGTGGGGCCGCGGCTTTCTGTTCAAGCCTGCAGTAAGTTTTGCTTTGTGTGATGTGACGATGGTGGGGGGAGAACTAGGGGGTGGGATGGACTGGAAAGGCGTTTCTACCTGCACACACCTCAGCTGGGGCGTGGGGGTGGGAGTGGGTGCTGAGTAAGGATGCAAATCGGCCTCCCAAGACTGGCCAATCAGGAGTCAGCTGAGGGAATTTGGGTCCCCACCCCAGTAGGGTGTGTAAGCACGTGTTTGGTGTTCTGGGACCTTTGTCCCACAAAGTCACACGAAGTGGGCACCCCTTGCTCCCTTTTTCTTGTCAGATCTGCTTGAATCTTTTCTCCTCCACACCCGCCTCGCGAGTCGTGTCTCCTCCTCATCCCGCCACAAATTCCCTCCCGCGCCTCTCAGGGTAAGAGTTTGCAGCACTGGGCACCCGAGCCGTGTGCGGAGCTTGGCACACCAGGTTACTGGGAACAGCCCCTGGCAGTTCCGCGCGGGTGCAGGCGGCGAGCCACGGCTCGGACACCGCGGCGCTCCTGCCTGCGCGGGGCCGTCCTCCGCCTGTCCGGAGGCAGCACTGCCCGCCTTGCGCCTGCCGGCTCGCTCCTGAACTTTGGGTCTATCCTGTGGGGCTCCGGAAACTCTCGCAACGTCCAGAACGCAGAAAATAGGCTCATCACCTAATTCGCCGGGGAGCCAGAGCTCTGCGGCCCGCGGCGCTGCCTGCCCCCCGCTCCTCCCCCCACCCCACCCCCGCCCGGGCTTGGGCAGCCTCTCGGAGTCACACAGCACCCCCCCTCCCACCCCCGGCAGACAAAGGGCCTGGGCAAACTCGCCGCCCGGCCTCCTTGCGCTCCGGGGAGGCGGCGGCGCCCGCGGTGGATCGCTCAAGGAGGCGCGCGCGGGGCAGGGAGCCGCGGCCGCGGGAGCGCGGTCCCGGGAAGAGCCGCGAGATGCGCCTTACTCACATCTGCTGCTGCTGCCTCCTTTACCAGCTGGGGGTCTTATCGAATGGGATCGTTTCAGGTAAGTTCTGCGGAGTCTTTCGGCTGGCTTTCCAACTTTCCCAGCGGAAACCGAGAACGCACGGGTAGGCAGTGCTGGTGCAGCCGGTGCGCGGTGAGCAGGACTCAGTGGGTAGCAATAAAAGGGAGCGTGTGGCTGCAGATCAGGGGGTCATGCTCGGGAGCGAAATGCACTTCTCTCGACCTCATTTTAAGCATCGTGGAATGATTAGCTTTCCTCTAATGAGAGCAGTAATATTTGCAAAGGTACGTTTACAGCACCTGGAGGAAAATGGGGGAAGTGCAGCAATTGATGGCGATGCTTTGCTTTGACATATACTTAAGAAAATAATTTATCTGTGTTGGAGTCTTTGCACCGGTTTTCCTTCACCAACTAAGTGCTCTCGCCAAACTTTGCTGCCCCACTCCTTCACCCCTCCCCCCATATAATCGTACTTTTATTTTGAAAATGCTGGGGTCTGTAATCTGATCGCAAGGCTTCAGGGGTTGCAAGAGTTTCAGGGGCTAGACGGGTGGTCTCCAACACATTAACACGAGAGCCTTGTGTCTGAACAGAGTGTGAGCCGGGGAATGCTTGGGCTACTGGAACCGCGGCACTTTAAGCCCCGCACTTCTCTGTCTGCCCCGCCCGCAGGGCTGCAGTTCGCCCCCGACCGCGAGGAGTGGGAAGTCGTGTTTCCTGCACTCTGGCGCCGGGAGCCAGTGGACGCGGCCGGCGGCAGCGGGGGCAGCGCGGACCCAGGCTGGGTGCGCGGCGGAGGCGCCCGGGCGCAGGCGGCCGGCAGCTCACGCGAGGTGCGTTCCGTCGCCCCGGCGCCGCCGGTGGAGCCGGCGGAGGGCCAGTCCGAGCCCCGGCCCCAGCCTCGGTCGTCGTCGCCGCCGGCGGCGGCTGAGGAGGACGAGGAGTTGGAATCGCAGGAACTGCCGCGGGGATCCAGCGGGGCTGCCGCCCTGTCCCCGGGCGCCCCGGCCTCGTGGCAGCCGCCGCCCCCACAGCCACCCCCGTCTCCTCCCCCGGCTCAGGAAGCTGAGCCGGACGGCGACGAGGTACTGCTGCGGATCCCGGCCTTCTCCCGGGACCTGTACCTGCTGCTCCGGAGAGATGGCCGCTTCCTGGCGCCGCGCTTCGCGGTGGAACAGCGGCCCAGTCCCGGCCCCGGCCCCACGCGGGCAGCAGCCGCCCCGAGCCCTCCCGCGCCACCCGACGCCTCCTGCTTCTACACCGGGGCGGTGCTGCGACACCCTGGCTCGCTGGCCTCTTTCAGCACCTGTGGAGGTGGCCTGGTAAGCGCCCTTCCTTCCCCTGCTCTCCACTTTTCCCGCCACTCTTCCTTCTCCCCACATACACCAGGCTGGTTTGCATGCACCTTATCCCCTTCCAAAGGGGTCGCCCTGAACTTCACCCTAGTCTCCACTATGCAGGAGTCTATCCGGTTTACCTCGATTGAAATCTCCAGGGCAGTGAGTGTATCTGAAGGCTAACTGGATGGATGAACAGCCTTCTTCTATATAGTTATACGTTTCTTTTGATTACTGTATCAAACTGTCTCCTGGTAACTCTTCCCACTGGTTTTACTTCTTTCTGTTTTCCAAAATAAGCCCAGCACGTGGTGTCTTTTAGGAGTTTGGAAGACAACCAATCTGCTCCCTGCAGAATCTCCTCGGGGTCTGCCCCCATCCCCAGTTCTGCATTTATTATCTCATTTTTTTTTTCATGTCCTACTTCAAAGTTGTCAGTTCTCTAGGGAATTACATTCTGACAGCTGTCTAGAATTTAAACACATGCACAACCACACTGGACACCTGTTCAGTGTTCTGGGAGGGACTGGAGTGGAGAAAGAGTCACGGAAAGACTGGGAGCTGTGGACTGATGAATGACCTTAGAACCCAGTCAGTATGCAGAGGGTCATGGTTCTGTGGTTTAACTTTTTCTTTTCTGAGGTTTACATTTTACCTGGTGGTAGTTGGCTCTTCTCCTCTCCGCTCGGTGGTAGAAAGTAGTAGGGGTGGGAGCCTTGCTGAGAGGCCTGTTAGAACAGGAAAGTAAAAACCATTTGCTCTATCTGAACAATGGAGATCATCATTGGATTTTCTCTCCTCAGCCCTGACCCAGGTTTGGGGATAACTGTTACCTCCTGTAAGTTGGCTTTTACTTTGTGGTAAAGTATACATAACATAAAATTTACCCTTTTAAGCATTTTTAGATGTACAGTTCAGAGGCATTAAGTATCCTCACGTTGTTATGACACTGTCCTCATTGTGGCCTTTATTACTGGTTTAAGGCACAACCCACAAGATATTGAAAATGCTCATGTGATTTGTGGCTTCATTTTGCTGTTTCTAATGAGCCATTGATGAAATCCACAAGGACTTGTCTGCTCATTTCTACAAAAATCCAGTAGTAATGGAGAGTAGAAAATATCCACACAATCAAAGCCACCCAAAGCCATGAAATGGAAAAAGATGGTCAAAATCCAGACAAAATGAAACTGGAAATTTTTACCTATGCCCTCCTAAGGTCTCATAGTCCAATGATGTAAATTGCTGGACAGGGCTATATTTTACCAGATGCTCTTAATGATGAATATTCAAATATGGACATTTTTAGCCATGAGTGAAAAAAGTTGGCGTGGAAAAAATACACGAAAAGCTTTTAAAAATGTTTTTTGTGGAACTGATGTTTGAACACTTCACTGGGGGAAACATTTTGTGGGGATTTCATTGTCTACTAGTTTTTGGCCAGGGATTAAATAATTACATATAGAAAGTTCCTGGTGTTGTAGAAGCAATAGGGGATAAAGCATTTCACTGTGTTGAAATGTGGGCTTTTGGTCACATTTTCCAAATGAGCTATGCCTTCTCTCCATACTTAAGGGAGCAAAGTTAGAATTATGAGTAGGTTTTTCATAGACTGAATAGGAGTTTGACATACCTCCCTGTTTATCATGTTGGACTTTTACTCACTTTTCGTATTAGCCACATATGTGTATGTTCTGAACTGGGAAGTCTTTGTTATTGAGGAAATCTGACGTTGCCAGCAATACAGTATAGCAGTCAGACTTTTGAGTAAAAAGTTAGGCAGATAGCCAAGAAGAGTGGGTTTGTTACTCCAGACTTTACCATGCCAGCCCTTTTTCCCTTATGAGGGTGGATTAGGAAAGAGAGCATAATTTGTTATCTGAGCTCCGATATTGGCTTGTACCCTGACAATTGACAAGTCCCTTACCTCTCTGGCTTTGGTTTTCAATACTTAAGTGAGAGGATCAGATGATTGAATTAAAAACTGGAGGATACAATTGAAATTCTATTAGATGTTAAATGTATCCTACGTCATGCATTAGAGACTTACAGATTGGGAGAAGGACATCATACACAAGTGGTTATGACCAGGTATCTAGGGAACAGCGAGGTGCTGAATCAAATCCTGTGTCTGGGGTAAATCCAGCTTGGGAAGTTGGGGACGGCTGAGCAGAGTTTAACTGAAGCATGAGGAGGCTCTCCCCAGGCAGAACAAGGCTGAAGAGTGTGTTAGGTAGAGGGCTGATGATGAAGATACAAATGTGAAGACCTATCAAAGAAATGAAAATAAGACTCTCCTGTGGACTGGGCTAGAAGGTTCAATAAGGGGAAATGATCCTAATGTATCTGGTGAGATCAGACCTCAAAAGCCTTGCCTGCTGGACTATAGGCTTTTTCTTGTTATAGGATGTTTTCTTGTCCTGTATAGGCCCTAACTATATAGGGCCATATCTTGTTCTTCTGTATTTCCAGAATTCTGTGATCCTCTAATTCTAATGTGAGGAAGCATGATGACTTTCTGTGGGGGTGAATTATTTTTAAATGCAACTGCTTTTCGTTTGCAACAGTCTTTTTTTCTTCTTAGTAAGAGAAAACTTTCTGATGGTTAGTTGCCAGGAAAGAGTAGATAACTAAGTGTAGCTTCCCCTCCCCTCTCTCAGCAGCTACTTTTGCCTTCTGGTGCCTGAACTCCTCAACACCTTTTGGATTATTGCATGTTTGAAAAGACCCAAAAGTCTCTGTCAAAGGAAATAGATCATCAAGTACCCATTATTGCAAAGTGATAAACATTTATAAGATTGGCTAATTCATTCTCCAGATATCAGTCTGACTTGTGCTGTGAAAGGGAAAGTGCTAGAATAGATATTTTGGGTACATGGTCAGGTGCTGCCTCTTCAAAGTACTTAATCTTTCTGGATCTCATTTTTCCTATTTATAAAACACAAATTGTATTTATATATCTGGCAAGAGATGTATGAAGAGTTCTTGCTATTTCTGTTTCCCCTTCTTAGTCTCTAATATTGAACAGTAATCTCATTTGAGCCACGTATTAGATCCAGTAGGCACATAAATACCCTAATACTAAGCAATTGAACATGCATTGAGCAAGTCCTCTGAGCAAGGCATTTTACAGATACGGACAATACAAAAAGGAGATGAAAACGCCTTGATGTGTGCGTCAAGGAGCTTCTAGCCCGGCTTGCCAGTGACAAATGGAAACAGGGAAATACAGTAGCTTGAGATAGGTACATATGTAGGTATGCCCCAGACGCTTTGGATGACCAGCACTGGAAGCCACACGTGCATGCCTTGGCAAGACCAGAGAGGATAAAGGCAGAGCTTTCCCAGGCATGTTGGTGACACCAGAGGACAAAACGTCTCCCCTTTCAAAAGATGACCTATTGGCTCCCTGCACCCAGCAGAAGGGCCCATCTGTTTCACCAAATAACCCGATGAGTCACAACAGATAGGTGAGCAGGGAAACAAAAAAGATAGGAGCTGACACCCAAGAATATCACACTTTTAAGAAAATGAACCATATAAAGGAGAGTCATCAAACTCTGGCTAGTTAATATATGAAGCAACAAACTTAATAGAATAAATGGATACCTTAACAGAAGTATAAGAGTGGATATATATTCATGGAAAATATAAATTAAAAAAAATACAGCAACAGCCACTGTCCAGAAAAAAATGACTAGAGAAACAATGGATCTAAAAATAAGTGGTCATTAAGAATTAAAAACTCCATCAAAGAACTGGCTGGTTAATTTCTGACCTAGAAGATCAGGCCCAGAAATTCTCCCAGCACATACTATAAAGGACAAATGCGTCCACAGTATGAAAAAAAAGTTCTGAGCCCCGAATCCTCGATCTAGATGGTTCAAATTTATCTAATAGTGGTTAACTTTTCAAAATAAGTGGGAGGATAGAATTTTGTTTGTGTGAGTGTAGCGTAATTTATTTGACTAATGTCCTGTTGTCCCAATTTTTCACTTTTATAATTAACTCCATGATAAATCCCCTTGTACAGTAAACTTTGAGCACATATCTGATTATTTACCTCCACCCATTTATAAAGGATAGAATTTTAAAAATGCATGCAGTGTACCCTAAACATTTGAATCTAATTTAAATCACCAATATATATATTTATCAGCCAAGCTTTGGATGTGAGGGCAGATAACTGGTCATAGAGGCGAGCCTTACCCAGCAGGCATACAAACCAATTTCCAATACAGGTTTCTGTATTTGGAAGAAAAACTGAAGACAAACTCAACATAACTTATGTGTAGAATCCTGGACTTTCAAAAATTTCAACTCTTTTACAGTTGCTTCATCCCGAATAAAATCAGAGTAGTTTTCCTTTAACAACGTACCTTCTCAAGCTTTTCCAAAATTTTCAAGGAAAAAAAGACACTTTTGCACTTGTATTTTGTTGTTTAATATTTAGTCTGATTAAATTACATGATTGCAGAATTTTGTACTATGTGTATTCAATCAAGCAAAGCTGATTCTTAGTCAACATACAGGCTGATTGGTGGAAATAATTGCCAGTAGCAAGACGAGAGGAATCTATGAGCTGTGTGCACTCATGTTGTATGCCTCAGCGATCATATTTTCTAGATGGTGTGTAGAGTGTTATTTAATTCAGTGATTCGAGTGGATTTGGCTGATATAACTAATATTGGTTAGATAGAAGTTAACACAGCTTTTTTTTTTTTTTTTTTTTGGTATCATAATCACATTTCCAGAGATTAAGGAAGACTAGTACCTTCAGATCGGAGGATGAATCACCAAGCTCACAGTGGTAAAAGTAGAGACCCATGCCTAGACACATTGTGGGAGAGTATTAGCAAATCAAAGAAAAAGAGAAAATTCTACAAGTTTATTAAGGGAATGATTATCTCTAATGGAATGAATGTCAGATAGATGCTAGAGGATCATGAGTTGATAGTTTTAGAGTTTTGAGGAAATGTGATTTTGAATCCTGGACTCAGCCCAAATATCATCCATTTTTTTTCAAGTTTTTATTTAAATTCCAGTTAGTTAACATACAGTGTAATATTAGTTTCCGGTGTAGAATTTAGTGATTCATCACTTACATACAATACCCAATGGTCATCACAAGTGCTCTACTTACTACCCATCACCTATTTAACTCGTTCCCCCACCCACCCCCTCTTCCAGTAACCCTCAGTTTGTTCTCTATAGTTAAGAGCCAAAATACCATGGAAGCCTAAAGGCAAAATAGTATCATTTTCAAAATTATAAGGACTCAAACTTTACCAAACAGAACCTCCAAAAAGGTATGCAATGAAAAGTCTTCCTCCAACCCCTTTTATCCAGTTATTGCTGTATTCCTTCCTAGATGTAGCTAGGGTTATTAGTTTCTAGTGTATCGTCTAGAAACAGTTGATGCATAAACAAATAAATATGTATATATAAATTTATAGTTTTAAGCCTACATTATTTATACATACACACACACGTGCATGCACATGTGAGATTACCACATATGAGTGCACAGAGAGATTCCTCTTTCTTTTTTGGATAGTTCCCTTTTATCTGATTGCAAGTATGTTCCATGATCTACTTAATCAGTTCGGCGTTGATGTACATTTGATCAATTCTAGTATTTTCCTATTATGAACAGTGCTCAATAAATAGGACTCTGTAGATATGTGATTTTTGCCTATGTAATGTAAATCTTTGTCAAAGGGCATGTTGTATTGGTAATTTGGGGGGGATGGTGCCTGATTGTACCCCACAGAGGTGGTACCACTCTGTACTCTTCGGGCCGGCAGAGTATGAGAGTACGTCTTTCCTCTATGCTTTTACCAATATGGATGGTGGTAAAGACATCGGTGTTTGTGAAATCTAAGAGGCAAAAGAGACTATTACCTCACTGTAGTTTTAATTGACTTTTTTGGGGTATTTTTTTGTGAGGTTGAGCATCTTTTCATACTTTTATTCTTGCTTCGTTTCCTATAAATGTACTGTTCATATCTTGTACTCGTTTTCTATTAGATTTTTGGTCTTTTTCATTTCTATTCAGAGCTCTTTCTGTATTAGTATTTTAAAAAGATAAGTGTGAATAACAAAATAATACATGGTGAGTATAGAAAGTTTGGAAAATATATAAAATAAGTCATCTGTAAACTTAACCATCCATTGATAGTCACTTTTTAGTGTCTACGCTTAAAAGGAAATGTAAGTATCAAATGAACACAATTATTTTCAAATTTATTGGTAAGCTAATAAAAGCGGATTTCCTCAAACGTCATTTCTGGTTCATTAGGTTGGCACAAATTATGCAAATTGATAATATCCATGGGACATGCTTGAGGAACACTTAATCTTACACGTAGAAGGAGAGCAAATTAGTTGAGGCTTTTGTATTGTATGTTCTTAAATTTTAAACACCCTTCTTTTCAGGAATATTCCTATATGTGCAAAAGATTTACACATGAGCCTCTTCATTGCAATGTTGTTTTCAAGGGCAGAACATTGTAAGTAATCATCCTTAGCAGGCTATTTATATAGATATATTGTGCTGAATGCCCAGAGGACAAAAACATAAAAGAAGTAATTCCTTGCTTCGATGCATTTATAATCTTCAAGTGTATTTACACTGTTCCTTTGCTTCAACTTCTTGTCCTCCCTGTGTCCATCACAGATCTCTGATTTAGTAAGTGTTCAGTATCTCTTTATCACCTTGAAGAGCGCATCTCTTTAAGGCATTCTGTGGTTTTCTGTTTTAAGATTCAAGATGGCGTGTATGATCATGGTTCCGCCAATGGTGACACATGAGTGGTTTCTGTATGTAGAGTGTGCAGATACTCCAGTCTTATTTAATGCAATCATACTGTGAATTCTAATAAAAAAACTAGTCTTGTAAGAATCATCATGCTGATGAATTAAGTGACATTGTACATTATAAGTCACTAAATTCTTTAATCATATATTAATCGATATCTTAATATCAAGAGAATACAGTCATGGACCAATTTCATGAGAAGAAATTTTGTTTAATATTTGCTTATTAAGTATTTAATTATTATTAATATTTTGTATTTATTTGAAGTTTATTAGCTGAATCAGTGTATGGTGTACTTTTCAAATTCAGGAAATTCTTTACAGGAGCCTGAAAGTATTTTTTATGCAGCACTAAAACAGCACATTTTTATTGAGCTTACGCACAATTGAATGTTTCCGCTTAATTGCAGTTACATTTTTATCCCAGATGGTTTTATGGCTTTCTATGTACAAAGTAAAGAATAATCAGAGGAGTTCCAGGTTCCTAATAGATGGGAAGTGTCTTACCCTAGGAAAGTAATCTTGACATATTTTGAGGCTGTGGGACAACCAGTAGTCCCTCTTGGATTATGATTTGGGGGGTTTCCTGAAAGGAAATTTTAGGATTCCCTTGACTAAGCGAGGACCATAACTTGCTTCAAAGTGCATTTAGGGTGCAGCCATAGTGAGCACATCATCTTGTCTCCATCTCATCTTTATTCTTATGCCAAGCCCTAGACTGAGAGAAGTGAGAAAATGGGAACTAAGCCATTTTAATGCTACCCAGATATTTGTACAGAATTATTGCGTGATGGTGTTGAGAAGGCCCTTGGGGGTTAGAGAGTTTAGTACTTGACTTTTCCAATGAGAGAAACTTGATTTCATTTCATAATTAGTGTGCATATATCTGCAGTAAATTATTAACTGGTTAGGCTTTAACTCAGATGATTAGGAAATAGAGCTGATGAGCCCAGGCAAATTTTGGCATTATTTAACATCTTCTGCTTTCCTGTTGTTTTCCATTTTAAAAAAATAAGATCTAAACATTTGGGCTTTTTTCTTCACAAGCACATAAAGATGTTTTGCCCCAGATTTTTTTTCTTTCTTTCTTTCTTTTTTTTTTTTTTTTTGGTCCTTTTATTTCTGCCAGGCTTCATCTAAAATATATGACCACTTTCTGCAGTGAACCCACATCACTGGCTCTTTGCTTATGCTTCTCAGTGCTTTTTTTCCTAAAGTCTGGTGTGCAGACAGCTTTATCAAAATCATGGAGGTAGGGGTGAGGTTGAGGGAGTTGGGAATTCTCCATTTAAGTCAGAATCCCAGACTAGGCCTCGGATCCAAGAAATGCATTTAAAAAGAATCCAAAGTAATTCTTGTGCAAGCTAAAATTTGAGGGTAGCCACTGGGAATTTACGAAACAAACCAGATGAACATATGGGAAAGGGGAAAAAGAGACAGGGAAGCAAACCCTAAGAGACTCTTAACAGTAGAGAACAAACTGAGGGTTGATGGAGGAAGGGGGTTGAACGGACGGGCTAAATGGGTGATGGGTATTGAGAGCACTTATTAAGATGAGCACTGGATGTCGTATGTAAGTGCTGAATCGCTAAATTCTGCTAGTGAAACCAATATTACGTTATATGTTCTCTAACTAGAATTTAAATTTTGAGTGACTTTGAAAACTCCAGCATTCACCATCTTTAACCACTAGAGTTACATCCACCAAACTTTACATCCTAGGTGTCTTGAATGGATTTTAATGCACCTTTTTAGCTCCTACAGTGAACTTGGATACCTTTTGTCCTTGCCTTTAACATCCTCCTAGGAACCCACTCAGATCTCATTGAGCTGGAAAGGATTTTATGGATTTCAAATCATTATTCAACAAGTTATAGATGTGAACTAGTTAGTTGGGAGGTGATATAAAGGGACCTTTAAGCTAGTACTAATGTTTTTCTACCCTTTAGGTGAAAAAGTATATAGAAATTGAAACTTGCTTCCCATTCTAGAATTTGGAAGTCAACAAAGCTAAATTATTTCAAAGTGTCATCAACAGGTTTATGGGTAATGTAATAGAAGACTTGTTCCATCTGTTTCACAATAGTTATTGCAATGAAATAAAGTTGATCAGCAACAAAGGAAGAAACTGAACGTACCTTCAGATCGAAAGGGGTGTATGGTGCCAAATAGTTTAGATGTGGATAAATGAAGACTGAGGCACATTATTGAGGAGCATTAGAAAATCACTGAGAGAATTATTAGCTCTTTGCAAGAAATTATCTACCCTGGAATGGCAGGACAGTGTGATCAGGTTAAGAGGACCTTGGAGATGTGTAAGAATTAAATGGTAAGCTATCTCAAATGGCAGAAATAACTAACAAGAAATTAAATAACAAGTCTCATCTATTCATTTACATTCTATGAATTTGGATGTCATGAGTCGTATAAAACTCATTAGAATTAAGAGTCAAAACACATCAACCTGCAAAGAGGAATGGCCAGGCAGGTAATTATATCAACTAATCTGATAGGTGCAAATGATGTATCTCCATTATTACTTAGATCCCAATGTGTGTAAGTAAAATGTAATAGGTACATTTTCATTATAAAATTGTTATATTACCAGCAAATATTTTAGTGTACCCAGTTCATAGATGGGCGGTTCAGTTATTGACCGAGGAACTTATATATAATTAGCATAGAGTCTTTGTGTTGTTTTCTGACTCTGGTTGTGTGCTTGCAGATAGAATACATAGCATTTCAGAATTTCATTACAACAAAATAGAAAGTTTGAGTCCTTTATCATGGAAGTAATAATTATGTATAAATATAACTAATGAAGTATAATGTTTGAGTGATTCATTGTGGACATATCTGTCTTTTAATAAACTTAATCTGGCATCCTCTGTTTTGTCTACTAACACGGATAATTCCTTTGTCTCTGTAGATCTCCAGTTAGAATTTTGTCAGTTCACAATAGGTGTTTTTAATTAGTGATGTTTTAAAAAGTATTGAATCTGTATTTTAGATTGAATGTTTCTATGCAAAAATTTTTCTTTTCTTTTCTTTTTTTTTTAAAGATTTTATTTATTTATTCAACAGAGATAGAGACAGCCAGCGAGAGAGGGAACACAAGCAGGGGGAGTGGGAGAGGAAGAAGCAGGCTCATAGCGGAGGAGCCTGATGTGGGGCTCGATCCCATAACGCCGGGATCACGCCCTGAGCCAAAGGCAGACGCTTAACTGCTGTGCCACCCAGGCGCCCCTGCAAAAATTTTTCTAAGTAGAATCTAATTATTTCTCATTAGTAAGATAGATTCATGAATATGCCAAGCTGATTTTTCCAGGGTAAATCATTATTTAAAATGTGACATAAAGGATATTGTGAATTTTTTTTCTACTATCTTTTTCTCTGGTATGATTTATCTGCCCTAAAATTCACTCACATGTACAATACAGTGACTTTTAGTACATTTACAGAATTGTGCCAACATCACTGCTATCCAGTTTTAGAACATTTCCATCAACCCCAAGTGGTCACTCATCCATTTGCAGTCACTCTGTTTCTACCCCCAGTTCTAGGAAACCACTAATTTACTTTCTGTTTGAATACAATTTCCTTTATATTTCATATAAGTGAAATCATATAAAGTTTGGTCTCTTGTGTTTAAGGCTTCTTAAACTTAGTGTAATGTTTTTGAGGTTCTTCTGTGTGGTAGCATGTGTTAGTAGTTCATTTGTCTTCTTGCTGGGTAAAAACCATTGTGTTAAAAAAATTTTTTTTAAAAATATTCTATGTAGAATCTTGAGATAGAGAGAGAGAGAGAGCGTAAGCAGGGGGAGGGAGAGAGACAAGCAGACTCCATGCTGAGCATGAAGTCCAACATAGGGCTCAATCCCAGGACCCTGAGATTATGACGTGAGTGGAAATCAAGTCTAAAGCTTAACCGACTGAGCCACCCAGGTGCCCCAATTAGCCACTGTTTATATAACACCACATTTTGCTTATCTCTTTGTAAGTTGTGGACATTTGGGTTGTTTCCACTTTTTCAATTGTGAATAATGGTCATAAGAACAGTCATTGTGTAGGTATATATTTTCATTCCCAGGGGGTAGATGTTTAGGAGCAGAATTGCTAGATCATTTGGTAAATATATTTTGGAAAACTGGCAAATTCTTTTACAAAGTACTGCACCATTTTATATTCCTACCAGCAAAGTATCAGCATTCCAGTTTTTCCACTTCCTCAACAACACCTGTTATTGTCTCATTTTGATCATAACTAATCTATGGCTATGCAGTGGTATCTCCTTGTGCTTTTAGTTTGCATTTCTCTGATGACCGTATGGAGCATCTTGTCATGTGCTGTCTCATAGCTACTCATACGAAATGTCTAATCAGAACTTTATCTATTTTAAGTTAGTTTTTTTTTGTCTTTTGACTATTTGGTTTTACGGGTTCTTTATATACTTGGGTGTAAATGTTTTGTCAGACATAAGATTTGCTACTGTTTTCTTTCAGTCTGTGCTTTTCTATTCAGTTTCTTAATGGTGTCTTCTAAAGCTAACTTTTATAAATTTTGAAAAAATTCCAGTTTCTCATTTTTTTCTTTGTCAAATGTACTTTAGGTGTTGTATTTAATAATTCTGTGTCTAACTTAAAGTTGCATAGACTTTCTCCCATCGTTTGCATAGGTCTTCTTCCATACTTTCAGTTTTCGTATTTAGGTCCATGATTTATTCTGAGTTAGTTTTTGTGTATGGCGTGAAGTCAGGGTCCAAATTAATCTCTTTGCATGTAAATATCTAATTTTTTCTCAACACTGTTTGCTGGGAAGTTCATTCTTTCCTCATGAAATGCCGTAGGACTTTTGTCGAAAGTCAACCATAAATACAAGTTTACTTTTGAATTATTAACACTCTTCTTTATATAAATATATGTGTTTATCCTTATGTCGATACTATAAGGTCATGATTTATGTAGCTTTGTAATATGTTTTGAATTTGGGAACTTCAAGTTTGATTTCTTTTCAAAAAATGTTTTGGCTATTCCCTATCCTTTGCACTTCCATCAAAACTTTAGGATCAGATTGTTAATATCGACATAGGGTCTTCTGGATTTTGATAGAAATTGTGTTTACAGATCAATTTTGGGAGCAATTCCATCTGAAACAACATAAAAACTTTTGTTACCTGGAAATTATTGTTACTAGAGCAGTCATTAGGGGACAGTTTTGAACACTGTGTTGATTGATAAGGAACAGAATTAGCTACTGATAGCCCATATTATAAGGTATAAGATTTAAAATTCATAAGGATTTATGAGAACAAGGAAAGCCACTCATTTGGAGTTATACAAATAAGATATACAAATAGGAAGTTTTACATTTAGTGTCTTTGCACAATTAGGATGTGAATCTAGCTATCATACTCCAGTGCCGCTTCATATATCCCATTGCTGTGAAAAAAACCAAAGTTGTTGGGGTCAAGGTTCAAATAAAAATAAACAAGTTAAGTCCAAACAAACAGAAAATCCAAATCTACTGCGTCAGTAGATTTTAGTCACAAACATTCACACTTAATCCCTAAATGTAAATTTATATCCAAATAATTCTGTTTATTGAAATGGAGCCAAGATTTCCAGTATACAGCCTTTTATTAAAAACCAAAGTAATATGATTTCTCTGGTAATATGAGTGTAGACAGATGTCTTCCAGCTATAGGAATCATGATTGAGGAAATGTTAGGAAAACGAAGGCCCTTAGATAGTTAATGTATTTGTCATTAATTTAAAAATGATATAAAGAGGCTTCATAAAAGATAGAGATATTGTATTTAGTTAATTTCAGTAGATCATTGTTCACATTTTAGCAGCTCTTACATAGGAGTGTGTTATAAAACTGACAGCATCACAGAATTGATGAAATTTAATATGAAAGCAAATGTGGACTTGGTGTCATTTTAGAAAGCAAACATTTATGAATGCCCAGTTGCAACTGTTGCTCTGGAAAAACCTGGCTCATGAAATAAAAAGTAATGATATCCAAATGTTTTGAATGATAATGAAGGGCAATATACACAGGAAATCTTTATAGTTTTGTTGTTTTTTTTTTTAACATACTTAAATTTCTTTTGCTTAAGTTGACTGTAGGTCAGGATTAAATCAGATTTTTATCCCTGTAAATCTTGAATTTCAGCTTTAAGAAATAAAATGATGGGGGCACCTCGGTGGCTCAGTCGTTAAGCGTCTGCCTTCAGCTCAGGGCGTGATCCCAGAGTCCTGGGATTGAGCCCCACATCAGGCTCCTCTGCTGGGAGCCTGCTTCTTCCTCTCTCACTCCCTCTGCCTGTGTGTTCCCTCTCTCGCTGGCTGTCTCTCTCTCCATCAAATAAATAAATAAAATCTTAATAAAAAAAAAAAGAAATAAAATGATGGCTCAAGAATTCTGCCAGGATAGATGCTTTGGAGTGATCAGGGGAAAATAGACAAGACATATTTACAAATACCACTTGAAATTTGGATCCAAATTTAAGTTGGTAGAATAGTAAATTAAAGAAATATGTTTGACTACTAATTTGATTCCCATGATGGTTTATTTTGCCTTTTCAGTTTCTATAGTTCTTTCTCCTTGTCAGGCCCCAAGAGTTTACATAATCTATGTGAATTGACACAACCTTCCTTGGAGGGAGGTAGAGTCATGAAGGGGGTCAGCAGTTGGAAAGATGAAAGGAGAAGCAAATCCACTGGTGCATATTTAGAATGTGTTCTAAGCTTAAGAATGTGGAAACCCCTTATTTCTATTTGAAATGCTTTTGGAATAACATACTAAAGCATCCCTGGGGACAGCCCAGCACTGCACATTAATATGGTTTAAGAGAGCTCCAAAGCATTTGCCTATGGTTAGCTCAGTTGTAGTATTTTAGTAAGTGTTCTAATAACTTGGCTCCTCTTGCCTTGGCTGTGGAGTGTCCGCAAGTGCACAGTGTCCAATTTTTGGGTGCTTGGTCACATGGTCTTACGTGTTCTGAACCTATTAATAACTCACCATAGACTTGTAAGAGAATACATCAGACTCTATATTGGAACTGTATAATCAACTGGCTACTTAATCCTTCTCTCATTTCTTTCCATTACCCACTCCTCTAGAAGATGCGCATTCAGTTCTGTTCAGTGCTTATAGTCCCTCCCATTCCTGTAATTCTGAAATGGATTCCAATAAATTAATCTTGGAGACTTAAAAAAACACAATGTAGATGCAAGGGAAGATGATGGAGGACCTCCATAATACTACAAATGGTTATAACTGTGATAATAACAAGTCTTTCAGGTACTGTAGTTTATAAACTGCATTTACAAAATCTTTTGATTATGGTATGTCTGCACATTTTTAGAAAATAAGTGACCTGCTCAAATGAATGCATAGGTGTGTGTAGCTTTCCATGCCCTGGCAGTGGCATACAAGAGATATGCCTGCAAGAAATAGAGGTACTGGACTCTTCCACTAGTCATACCTATGAGGGCAGGAAGTAGGTAACGCCTCCACCTTTTTCTTTTTCAGATCGATAAAGATCAGTGAATAGAATGCTATTTGCATTAATTTTTAAAAAGAAAGACTTGAGGCCCAGTATACAAATAGCTATATTTATTGAGCACTACCATACACTGTACTCACACTCATACTCATGCTGCCGTACCGATGGCTAATTTTCATAGAAACCCACTAAGATACATGCTCTCACTCAATTTTATAGATAAGATGCTGAAGCTCTTGGATATTGAGTAAATCACCCATATCAGGCTAGGAGGTGAAATGCAGAGTCACACCTGTGTGTGTGTGTGCATATGTGAGCATGTGTATTTGTATATGTGGTGAAAATATTTTGTTGCTTTAGTTTTATTTATCAGAGATGTATAACATTCACATTTTAATTCTTTGATCCTAGGTATAGGGTGGAAATTGACATGTAGAGGATATAAGAATAGATTTTTACATAATAGAAATTACTAATTTTTTTGAGAGGCAGAAAAATAATTTTGATGGGGGAGGGGTGAAGGGGGAGGAAGAGAAAGGAACTTGAGCAGGCTCCCCACTCATTGCAGAGCCTGATGCAGGGCTTGATTTCATGACCCTGAGATCATGACCTGAGCTGAAATCAGGAGTCAGAAGCTGAACTGACTGAGCCACCCAGGCTCCCAGAAATTACTGATTTTTGATATAACCTATCTTTTCTTACTCCTTCTAGTTGCTGTCTTGTATTAGGATTCTCAAAAATTTAAAGTAAGAAATTAGTACACAGAAGAGAGAGATTTTCTTTAAAATATGCCTGACAGAGTCCAATACCATAAACACTTCTGAAAGCAAAGAATTTATTAATGTCACTTGCCAGTTTCATTGGTGGAAAATGCTGTTGGAAAATCCTGGCATCTTGGAATTAATCTTGGTTTTGTTCTTTGCAATACATAGAATGCTGTATCTCTCTTATGACAGTCAGCAGTGACTATGACAACAGCTACAGACAGAGTGATAATTTATGAATCAGTTCATTTTGGGGCACTGTACCTGGTGGTTTTTAACAGTTACCTGAGTAGTTTTTATAGTAATCCTGTGAGGAAGGTGTTGTTACACCCATTTTGTTGATCAGGAAATTGAGGAATTTGCTTGAGGTCTCCAAGGAAGCAAGCTTGGAATCAAATCCAGGTCTGCCTGGTTTGAAAGTTAATACCCTTCATGGTGGTGGTTTGAAGACTGAGTTCTGCAGAGCTATAAAGTTCTGAAGTGTCGTTTCAGAAGCTGCCATGTTTCAGCTTCTGGAGTGAAGGAGAATGAAGGGGGAGGGTTAAGAGTAGAGGGTGAACTCCAGGCTATTCTAACTTGAGTGTCATCAGTGCCATTGTTTTCTGTTTAATAGCATGTCATTTTCATAGAATATTTGGTTTAAAAAGTGTCCAAGTAGAATAAAACAGTTTTCTTGGAACTCCTGGAACTTTGACTTCCAGCCATGATGAAAGAGGAGCTAGAATATCAGGCAAACTACGTGAATTAACAGGTTTTCAGGCATTAGACAAAAGGTAGCACGTGGCAGTCATTCCTGAGAGAAAAGATACCAATGAAGAATCTGTGCATATGTCCCAGTTTACAGCCTGAGTGAGGCTGCAGCGCTGAAAGGGGACAAAAATAGAGCCTGGCATTCTTACTGAATTAAAGAGACATGATTGGGATTTGAGAGAAGCTGAACTCAGAACCTAGGATTTGCTGAGGGACTAAAGAGGATGCAGCTGTGCATTAGGAGAGATCTTCTGATGTGCAGAGGGTTCTTCTGGTGTGTTTGTCTGATAACTGGTCTGACATTTGTATCACCCCAGAGCACACATTATTTTTCTAGTACTCAGGGGATATATTCCAACGTAATACCTTATTCTGGGCCGTAAAGTAAGTCTCCATGAAGTTAAGGGGAGTGAAATAATACAAAGTAAGTCTTCTCAATCCAACAAAATTACAAATAGAAATCAGTAAGAGAAAAGTATTTGGGATATCCTCAAATATTTAGAAATGAAATAATACACTTCTAGATAACATAGGGGTCAGGGAAGAAATCAGAAAGGAAATTAGAAAATATTGGGAAGTGAACGAAAATGAAATACAAACGTACTGTGTGGACTGGAACTAAATTGGTGCATAGAGGAAAATATTTGCATCACACGCATAGAAAAAAGAAAAAGATCTCAAATCAATGATCTCAGTATACACATGAAGAAATTAGAACAAGAAGAGCAAATGAAACCTAAATTAAGCATAAAGGATAAATAAAAATAAGACCTTGAAAAAGAGAATAGAATAGTAATATGGAAAATTAGTTAAATCAAAAGTTGGTGCATTAAAAATAAAAATAATCGATAAACTATTTTTCAAGAAAAAAAGATAAAACACAAATGCTCAGTATAAATAGAGTGAGGACATCATTACAAATACAACAGGCATGAAAGGGACTATAATGAACAACTTTGTGACAATAAATTCAGGGACTTAGAGGAAATGGACAAAGAATGTCATAAAACACCAAAGCTCCCTGAAGAAAAATTAGTAAATCTGAAGAACATTCTTTCTTTCTTTTTTAAAGATTTATTTATTTATTCAAGAGCGAGAGCACGCGCGCATGTGCACACACGGGCCAATAGGGGACAGGCAGAGGGAAAGAATTTCAAGCGGACTCCCTGCCAAGCTCAGAGCCTGAGGCAGTGTTCAATCTGCCATCGAGATCTGAGCTGGAATCAAGAGTCAGACACTTAAACTGACTGAGCCAACCAGCCAACCAGACGTCCCCAAAACAGCACATCTCTAATGAGAAATTGAACTTGTAGTTAAGAACTCTCCCCAGGCAAAAATGGCTCACCTCATAAATTCTATCAATTTAAGGGCCTTCAGTTGTCCAGACACCCTTTTAGGTGTCAAGGTGAATTATTCCCTCACCTTTTTCATTTTTCTGTTCCATATACATGGAACAGAAGATACTTCATGTGGGGTATTTTGTTCCCTTTATTTCTCCAAATTAAGAGAACTACCAGGTTTCTTAATTCCCAAAGAACACAATGATCCAAAAAAAACACCAACTTTCCATCATATTAGACATAAATTTGCAAGATTTCAGGTAAGTGCTGCTCTAAACATTTGTTTACATTGCAACAGAACTCATGAGAATGAAGAACTGTTACTGGTGGTGCTCCATGACATTGCTGTAACTGTCCTTTACCGTCTACACCATCCTCTCCCACTGATCACCGGCCTTTTATTTGCATTTCCAGAAATCACACCATCACCATTTGCTGTGTACCATGGCAGATTTTCATCCATTATTTTTAAGTTGAGATTTTCTAAATGAATTTCTATGAAAGCATTATCCTTTAAGGAAAATTCCATTCTTAGGATTTTCTTTGGGTGTGTAGGTAGGACCATAGGTACATGACATTTATGTATTTTCATGCACTTAATTTTGCTTATATAATATAAATGGGATTATAATTATAATTATGTCTTCTGTAACTTTTTTGTTCAGTGAATGGTAAGAGATTTTTATTCACTTGGGATACTAATATTTTATTAGCTATATACATTACAAATATCTTTTACAAGTTTGTAGCTTCAGGATCATTTTATGCCATTTATGTAAATTTTTTAAATAACTATATAATATTCCGTAATATGAGAGCACAATAATTTGTTTAAAATGCTAATATAACTTCTTAGTTAAGAGCAAGCCACTTTGCCATCTATTATCTCTGTTACTTTGAATAAGATATTTCATCTCTCTGACGTTCTGCTTCATATTTAAAACAAGGAAAAATATTTCCTATTTCATATGATTGTAGTTGAGATTAGAGAAATAATGCAAATAAATTATTCCCAGAACAGGTTTCTCATCCTCACCACTAATGACATTTTGGGTAGGATAATTGTTGTGGGCAGCTGTTTTGTGCATTGTAGAATGTTTAATAGAATCTTTGGCCTCTACCCATTAGATGCCCCATCAAGACAACCAAAAATGTGTCTAGACATTGCCAGATTCTGCACCCCCTCCTTGGAGTGGGGGATACAGATATACCCACTGAGAATCACTGTTGAAGAGAAGAGCCTGGTATGGTACCTGGTATTAAGTCTGCTCCAGGAAGCTGGACACATTCACAGCCAAGTTCTCAGGGATGATCTTTGCATGGACTACATCATGAGGGGCTCTTGCTACAGTTCTGCCTGGTAGGGGCCATTAAGAAAGCTGCCCATGTTGCCAGGCTTTAGGTTGGTGCCATTTTTACACTAACACAAATAACAATAATTTCACAATATGACAATCAGTTACATAGATCTTTGCACATCTATATGAGTATAATTACCAGAGATATTCCTGGAAATGTTCTCTTTGATGGGGGAGGCAACACAGGGCTTGCAATATTGAAATTTTGATATATTCTGTTAAATCACCTTCCAGAAATACTAGACCTGTCTACAGTCTCCCCTATTGTACCTAAGAGTGCCTAAGAGTGCTCTTTTCTTCGTATCTTCATCCAGAGTGAATGCTAATATTTCTTTGTATTAAAACATATTTTATGAATTTTTAATGTTTCTTTCCATAACTTACCTTTCTTCTGTGGATTGCATGCAGATAATCATTGCCCATTTTTCTATTAATCTTTCAGTCATTAAAAGCTACACCTAATCTCCAATTATGAAGCTACTTAAGTGTACAGAAAAGCACAGAGATTAAATACAACTAACACCTAGGTTTCCTGAGTGTTAACATTTTACCATTTTTTGCTTAAGATTTTTATTTTGAAATTTTGCACATGATGTTGAGCCATTTTATTTTCTGAATTCCCAGATGTAACCACTCTTCTCAAATTTGTATACATATTTTCCATCCATACTTTAATAATCGTATTAAATAGGTATGCATCCATAAAAATCTATACAGCATTGTTTTGTATTTTAAAAATTTGCACAAATGGAATCATACTGCACACATCTTTCTAGAACTTGGCTTTTAAAAATTCATATTGCATTTTTGAGTTTTTTAATGTAATTTTTTAAAAATATGGACTGCGTCATGAATTTGCTTGTTATCCTTGTGCAGGGACCTTGCCAGTCTTCTCGGTATCATTCCAATTTCAGTTTATGTGCTGCAGAAGTGAGCATGTCTGGTCCACCCTTTAAACTGCAATATTTGTTTGTATACAGTAGAGTTTATTTTTCCATTCCCCTACTGATTAACGTTCACTCACCTCACCCTCCCCTTTAGTTTTTATATTTTGAAGTTACAAGCAATATAATAATGATCATCTTTACGTGAGTTTTGGGTGCACTTGTGCAAGAGTTTCTCTTAGGTATATACCTATCGGTAATATGTTGGCTTATGGACATACACATCTTCATGTTATATATTATTAAATTGTTCTTCATGGTGATTATAATACTCTTTCCTTTTGCCAGCTGCGTGTTTTCCCACAACCATACCAACAAACTCCTGGTATTGTCAGACTGTTATTTTTTCTTCTCATCTTTACTTACGTTTTGGTAATTAGTAGAACAAAAATTTTGAACATCTATGACAGAGCATGGGGGCAGGGCAGAGGGACAGGGAGAGAGAATCCCAAGCAGACTCCGTGCTGAGCACAGAGCCCCTCACTGGGCTCAATCCCATGACCCCAAGGTCACGACCTAAGCCAAAACCAAGAGTCAGACACTCAGCAGAATGCTCCACCCAGGTGCCCGTAGAAAAATTTGTTTTTAAAAATGGAAAGACTGAACAATACCACCAACTCACTTGATTTAACTGGCACTTTCAGAAAATTTTGTATTTAATACACATAGAACAGTCATCAAGCTAGATCATATGTGTTGGGGCTGTTAAACTCTTCTCAACACATTTTAAGTAACTGAAAACGTATTAATGTGTTCTCTGGAAACAGTGGAATTCATGAAAATCAGCAACAAAATAATGCCTGAAAATTAGTATAAATTTGTAAGTGAAACAATACACTACCAAATAGTACATAGAGAAAAGAAGAACTCACTGGGGAACTTAAAATTTTTTGAAATGAATGAAAATAAGAACACTATCTCAAAATATATCGGAGGCAGCTGAGTAATACTTATGGGAAAACTATATCATTAAATACTTAACGTCAGGAAATAAGATAGTTCCATCTTAAATTAGGAAAAGAGCAAATTAAATCCAAAATGTGTAGAAGGAGATAATATATGTAAGAATAGAAATCATTAAAGCAGAAAAAGTGGAGAAAAATAAAATTTCTGGAAAGTACAATAAAATGCTATATCTCTAGCTAGATAGATCAAAGAAGAAGAAAATGCGGATTATCATTAGGAATAAAAGGGAGACATCACAACAGTTTCTTTAGAATTAAAATTATAATAAGTAAATTTTATGAACCACTTTATGTCAAGAAAGTTTACCACTTTACCACTAGGTGAAAGGGATAAATCCTTGAAAAATACATATTAAGAAACTGACAAAAATAATGTGGAACATCTGTAGAGCCCTAAATATAGTATAATTGAATTTGTAGTTAAAATTTTTTCTTCAAAGAAAATTCCAGGCCCAAATGCCTTCATTAGTGAATTTTGTTAATCATCTATAGATGAAATACCACAGATTCTTTGAAGTCATTTGAAGAGACGGAACAGTTCCCAATACTTTTATGGGGACAGCATTATCCTGGTATCAAAAACAGATAAAGAGGGGGGCCTGGGTGGCTCAGTCACTTGGGTGTCTGACTCTTGATTTTGGCTCAGGTCATGATCTCGGGGTTATGGCATTGAGCCCCACATCAGGCAGGCTCTGTGCTGGGAGTGGAGCCTACTTGGGATTCTCTCTCTCCCTCTCCCTCTGCTACTCCCTCCCCAATCTCTCTCTCTCCCTCAAACAAACAAACAAAAACCAGATAAAGATACTGCCAGCAAAAAAAAAAAAAAAAAGACAAAAAAACCCCTGTAGTCTAATCATAGACACATATACACTAAAATACTTACCAAATATTAACAGATCAAATTCAGCAATAGGTAAAAAGAGTAATATATCATGACCAGAAAAAGTTTAGCCCAAGAATACAAGGATGGCTTAACCTTAGAAATGTCTATCAGTGTCATTTACTGTATGAAACAAAGAGAAAAACTATACAATAATGTATAAATTATACATTATATAATGTATAAATTATACATTATATAATGTATAAATTATACATTATATAATGTATAAATTTAATATTAATTTCTGATAAAAATGTTCAGCAAACTAAGAGATTGTACATACCAAAACCTGTCCATGCACATCTACAAAAAACAAAAGCAAAATCCCTGGTTGACGTCATTTTTAAATCAGAAGACTGTGTGTGTATTATCGGTAATAAGATGAGGATATCCATTTTAACCACTTCTATTCAATGTTGCCACCAGAGGTCTTATTTAAAAATTAAAGACATGTAGATAGAACAGTAAGAGACAACATGATTATATACATGAAAAATCCTAAGAAACCTATAAAATAGCTAGTAAAACTAAAAAGTCAGTTTAGAAAGGTCAAAAGTTGTGATGCCAATTTACAGTAAATGAGTGCACGCGCACTTGTGTGTGTGAGAGAGAGAGAGAGAGAGAGAGAGATTGAGAGAGAGAGGGAGAGAGGGAGGGAGGCAGGGAGGGAGGACACATCAATTCTTTTCTCCTTTGCTTCTAACATTCTCCTGCTCCCCTCTGTAGGTCCACATACTATTGAAACTTAAATGAGATACTCTTTCCAATATAATTATTACTAATCAAACAGTAAAGTTGAGGCAACTTAAACTTCTTTCTTAGATGTCTATACAACCTGGGCATTTATTTTAATTCCTGAAGAGTTTCAAGATTATTTTCTTCTCTTCAAAGGCATAGTTGGGCACTGTCAAGATGCAGAGAAAAATTTGAGTCAGGGCTTAAAAAACAAGATGGTAATTTTTCAACATATGATGTTATTGATTATATATATAACAGTGCTTTTCAACCATAAAGTTCAACTCTTACCATTTTAAAGTTCTATAAATAAAGTTGCTTAAAAACTTACTCTGTAGGGGGCCCTTGGGTGGCTCAGTTGGCTAAGCGTCTGACTCTTGATTTCAGCTCAGGTCAAGGTCTCAGGGTTGTGAGTTCAAGCCCCATGTCAGGTTCCGTGCTGGTTGTGGAGCGTGCTTGAGCTTCTCTCTCTCCCTCTGCCCCTCCCCCGACAAAAACCAAAAACAAAAAAACCTCACTCTGTAGTATAAGTCAATATTAAGTGTTTCTATTTTATGGTCTTTGAGATTTGTTTTTAAATTTAATAGAAATGTGTCTTATAGTAAGTATATTTGTGCGAGTCTGTGCGTATATATATAGTGTGTATATATATATATAATATGTATATATGTATGTGTGTGTGTATATATTATAAACTATATATATTGTTTATAATAACATAGGGCAGATCCAGTTCACCATCCTGCATAGTGTCTTGATTCAGTTCTAAATGGTCAGATTCCTATTCATGGACCATAATATATATAAAAAATATATAATTAGCATATATACTAATTAAAGGAACTGAATTTTAAAGTTTTGTGTGTTTCTTCTTTTTGTATATGTAAAATAATAAATACATTTATCCTTTCTTTTGGCATCTGTACTGAAATCCAAATAGCATAACATTTTCTAGATGAACTTTCTCAGTTTGGAATAATCGCAGTTTGTTGAAATAATTTACTTTCGGTTTATGGGAGTGGTCTGTGTTCTTACTAATTAAGAGTGTAATTCAATAAAATATTTTGTCTTCAACTCTTTAAAGCAATTTATTCTGGTGTATCTTGAGTTAGTGAGAACTGTAATTCGTATGTATTCTTCGGGTAGTTGTTGAATCAAACCTGAAGGGATTCATACCCATATATGGATTTGAAGTCTACATGTTGGATAAGTTGAATAAATAATAAGTCCCAGATAAATTGCAAGACCCAAAGAAAGCATGAGGCAATGCTGTAACTCTGTATTGTGTGGGTGGTGTGACTTTTAGGCCTCTGGTTTTATTTACTTTCTGCTAGAGATCCTATTAACAGTCATAGCACAGGAAGCATACCAGGCTTTTATGTT
This sequence comes from Ursus americanus, assembly GCF_024610735.1. Classification (NCBI taxonomy): domain Eukaryota; kingdom Metazoa; phylum Chordata; class Mammalia; order Carnivora; family Ursidae; genus Ursus; species Ursus americanus. The sequence goes on along the minus strand of NC_142131.1, from coordinate 62,316,862 downwards.
GAATTGAAAATCTTAGTTACCTAGAGATAAAGTACTTAGGAGTTTGTAAGGTAGAACACAGGAATAGTTCGCTTTCTGCAGAGATTTATGGTTGTATAAAGTGCTTTCACATATATCATTTCATTTAATGGACAGGAAGCTGTTATTCATAAGATAGGAAAGGGTTGCTTTAATTTCACTCTTAATGTTGCCTTTGTCCTGGCTAAGCTTGACACAGACACTTACACCCATTTTTATCTGCCAAGCATCAGCCCAGCTCCTAAGGCTGAAAAGTGAACCAAGTTTGGCATGAGTGTTCTTGAAACGAATGAGTGGTGTTTAAGGAAATTAATCCAGAGTCTAGAATACATTTTAAAATGTTACGGAGCCTCAGTAGTCTATGAAGATCAGACTTGTAGTGTCACAATTGGGTCTATTTAGCTTACTTTCATAGCTTTGGTGTACTACCCGAATCAGTAGGTAGTAATTCTGACATCATTATCGCATTCGGGCTAGCATGTAGCCAGTGCCCATTATGAAATGCAAAGCGTGATTTATACACTCAATTAAAACAGTTGGTGGGTCTTCTCATCTTCAGGCTCATTACCAAAAGAAAAAGAAAGGTGATGTGGCAGGTGAGAGGAAACAGTGCCTCTTGAATTCTCTTTCCTGTATTCATCTGTCTGTGATTTGGAACGTGTTAGTCGTCTCTAAGGCCCTTTTGGTAACCACGGTGATACCGTCGGTGTAGCCTGTGGTGGGATGCTCAGGGAAGTCTCTGTGAAGAAGCCCATTTCAAAACCTCCTGGCCTATGGCAGCTTCAGTTTTCAAACAGAACTGCAAGGCCCTTAACCTTTCCTTTTTTAATTCAGTGATCTCAGATCTTCCATTTTTATCTTTTATGAGAATCTTTTCAGGACCATTGGCTCTTAGTTTCCTGGATGCATGCACAGCTCAGTTGTAAGTTCCCGAGATTGCCTGTTTTCATATTTTCTAGGAAGCATATTCTGAGTTATGTGGATGCTTTGGAAGCATCCGCCTTTTGCGATGAGGGCTTTGGCCCTCTTATTTGGAATGGTGCATAGTGTTTGTTTTGAACATTGCTGTTGATGAGAATTTTTTTACAGGTTAAACTGTTAGTTTCTCAGGAGCCGGGATCAACAGACCTTGGTATTTTTTACTCTAACAATGACAAAAACAAGAACCAAGGATGTTATATGACTTGCTTATGCTGACACTGGCCCCACGTGATGAAGTACTGAATTTGGTCTTTCCGTGGCCACATACTCTGCCTTATCCTCTATGCTTAAGGTTTGTTCTGGATACGTTGAATTGTATGAAATTGTCAATATATGAATGTTTGACGTACAATAAAAAGCAATTTCATGTGCTACAACCTATAAACATACCCCAAACTCCAAAAAACTCCATTGAGGAAAAGCTCCTTCTATATGCAGCTAAAACTGAATATATATTTTTTTAAAGTTTAGTTCTAAGTTTACAGGGGAAAAAAAACTTCAGTCATTACTAATTGCAAATGGAATGCCAGAGGTAACAAGCTCACTTGTAGAGCTCCTTGGCTCCTTTAAATTAAGAGCGTGGACTTAGGAGCCCTTGTGTGAGTCCAAGCTCTCCTATTATAATCGTAGTGTGTAACCTTAGACAATTTACTTACCCTCTCAGTGTCTCTGTGTCTTCACCTTTAAGCGTGCAGCAAGTTACTTAGAAGTTATGGAAAATATTTTGGTCAGCGCATGAAATAATCTTCTAGACTTTTAGAAATGCTACCTATTAGAATTTTTAGTTAATTAAATGAAAGAGGAATAGTAAATTAGGTTAATAAGTAGTGGTATACCCATGTGCAATTTGTACATCAGTTTGTTTAAGTAGGTCTGAAAGAAAACATATAAACCTAACTAGCCCTTGCATTCCAGGAAATGTCTGTTGGTCGAATGAGCAGTTAAATGAAGTTTTCTCACTAACATTCTGCCACCAAAATTCCTCTCAAATTTTTAGTGCTGAAGTGGCCTCTAGGATTTGATTTCCAAAAGGACTCTGACACTTCCCCATTCAAGTACAAATAAATGACATAGTGACTTCTCATGGCCAAGTGATCAAAGTAACTATGAAATGCACACCCACAGAGATGTTGGGTTGATTTCCTTGTTTTCCTGTAACCTTCAATTTCCTACCCAGCCTTCACAAATTTCAGAAGAATGTGTAGGAAGCAGAAATGAGAAGAGAATGCCCTTGGGTAGCCTGCTAAGGACTGTGCTAAGTACTTTACAAGGTAAGAATAAATTCGTAGTATTGTATGAAAGGTACACAATGTGCTCAAATTCTACCAAATAAAAATTAATTAATTTCAAGCTTGTGAAAGATGGGATAAGTACTGGCATGTGGCATTGAAGTCTAGTTAGGTATCAAGACAAGAAACTCCCCAACCCTTCACATAAACCCATGTGATCTGATGCAGATGTGTCATTACATCCTAGATTACTAAGAGAATTTACAGAGTAAATTTTCCTCATCTTCCATTGAAATGGATATTGCATGTAGCATTAATGAAGTAAGGAATTGAATGGTAGTTGTTCTAACTTTTCATTTGAATTATAAACAAATAAATGTCCATATTTCAGAATAGTTAATTGCAAAAGATGGGGTTATGTGGACCTAACAGAGACAAGTATTCACTTGGGGCTACTGATAACATTTTCTCTTACTGTACCCACATCAGCATTGGGAATAGCTGGTCGTGCTGTCCCTCCTTCTTGACACGTATCTTTATTGCTTGGTATCCAGGACCCTACAGCTCCCTGACTGCTCTCTCTCAGGCTGCTTCATTGACCATTCTTCTTCTCTATACCTTCCTAACAGTGTGACCTACTGCTCAGTCACGGGCCTTCTTTTCTGCCCTGTGCACACTTATTTGGGGATCTTACCCAGTCTCATAGCTTAAATGCCAACTATACAACAGTGATTCCAAAATATGTAGTTCTAGTTTAGACCTCTCTGTTGATCTCCAAGTTTGTATGTCCAGGTATGTATTTGACTTTTCAACATGAGGTCTAGCAGGTCTATCAAACTTATAACATGTTTCAAACTGAATGATCGTCTCTCCCACTCCAACCCCAAATTCTCCTCTCCCCACATTATTCTTCATTCTGCTGATGGTCATTTGGCTGGGGCCAAAAATCGTAGTGTGGTCCTGAATTCTTTTCTTTCCTTCGGAGTGTGCATTCAAACATTGCAAGCTCTACCTTCTACTTGAGCTGTCAATAACCTGTCATCATGTGACCTTTACCCCGTCTGTGTCTATCCTCAGTACAGCCACTGGAGTGAACCTTTTTAGATAGGTCCAAGTTTGCTCGTTGTAGTACTTGTAAGGACAGTACATATGTAGTGAAAATTTAAAACATGAGAGCAAATGATACACACATCTTCAGTGTAGTAGTTACCTCTTAGCAATAAGAGAAGGGAGTTGGTTTTGGGAAGGTGTGCTGGTCCATTTCAACTGAATCGAGAAATTGTTATATTTTTAAAAAATTATCTACAGTGCGTAAATGTTAACGTTTCTTAAATACTAGGAATGGATTCCTGGACAGTCTTTTGTCTTGTATATTTCTGAAGGTTTGAAATATTTCCTAAGAAAGAAGGGTGAATAATTTTAAATAAAAGCACTTTCTCTCTTGTCTTATACCAGTCTGTACCAGGTTCCTAATGTGCTACTTTTGTTATAGTCTGTTATTTCAACTCATCCTAATTCTAGACATTTTTTATTGAACATTGACTTCCATACCTTAAAAATCTAAGAAAATCAAACGTAAGAATGACTTTGATAAACTAGAGAGCATTCAAGTAAAATGAAAAGAATGAAGACAGATTTCATATCAGGGATGGTAATTGGCCACATACAGAGAGGCCAAGAGGGTATTTGTCATATATTTGAAGTGTAGAAAGGTGCTTAGGATGTACAGTCAGGACTCATGATTTAACGTGGTGGTGAAGAAGCCTTCTGGGCCTTTTTAAGAAATATTTCTGAGACTTACTGCTGTCCATTAGAGGCCTGGATTGCTTCAGAGCAGTGACTGCCCTATTAGTGATTGAAATGCGTAAGCAGAATATTAAATATTTATCAAAGGTGTTGATGAATGATTTCTTCTCTGGGTGAAATTTGGAACAAAGTGACCCCTGATTTCTGGTTTGGATACGCTCTTGTTTATAAATGTCTGTTTTACAACGTGATGCATGGGTGTAATATTCCTGATGTGGTCTGGTATGTGCAGAGTGCTTTGGGGTTCCTAGTTTTTACCAGATTTTTTCAGCCCTTTAGGTATATGACCTCTTAAGTCAGCCTGATGTTACAGTAGTTTTTTGAGCCTATGTACTCAGTGATGGGACAAAAGAGAGAGCAGGAAAGGTGAAGAGGAAAGACGCTCAATTGCGTTCTTTCAGTACTGTCTAGTCAGATTGGTATTTGGGGATTATGAAGTTAAGAAAAAGGATATGGGGACGAACTTTGTTGGCACAAGATTTATTTTTCCCTGTAAGGGGGTAAAACACCAATATAATTTCTTGGACATTACCTAATGCCATTCAAAATGGGGGTATGGGAGAATATCTGAATTATCCAAGGGTCCTAAATGGAAAAGTAGTAACACATTTTGCTGATGTGCATGCAAATGAGAAAGAAGACTTAAAATCTGCAGTAAGGAAACTCCTTATTTCCAGATCTTCCTTGACTTACAGTGGGGTTGCATCCTGATAAACCCATCATAAATTGAAAACATCGTAAGTAAAAATGTATTCAATGCACCTAAACTACTGAACACCATCCCTTAGCCTAGCTTACCTTAAATGTGTTCAGAACACTTACCTTAGCCTACAGTTGGGCAAAATCATCTAATACGAAGTGTACTTTATAATATACTGTGGTCTGTCTTCTGTGATTTCTTGAACACTGCAGTGAAAGTGAAAAACACAATGCTTCCGTGCGTACGGAATGGTTGTAGTAGGTCCGTCAATTGCTTAGTCTTGGGATCACGTGGCTGGCTGGCCGTGGTGGCTCTTCCCTGCCCAGACTCAAGAGAGAGGATTGTATGCATGTCGCCAGCCCAGGAAAAGATCCAATTCAGAATTTTTAAAAAAGACTTTATGTGTTTTTTTGAGACAGAGCGAGTGAGAGAGAGAGCACGAGTGCGCCTAGGGGCAGAGGGAGAGGGAGAAGCAGACTCTCCACTGAGCAGGGACCCTGACGTAGGGCTCAATCCCAGGACGTAGGGCTCAATCCCAGGACATTGAGATGATGACCTGAACTGAAGGCAGCACTTAAGTCACCCAGACGCCCCCAAATTCAGAATTTGAATTATAGTTTCTACTGAACGCACATTGCTTTTGCACCATCGTCCGGTTGTATTCTCGTTAAGTCAACCCTGTTGTAATTGGCGACTGTCTGTATTATCAAAGATACTTAAGATTGGCTGTTTTAACACGTTCGGTGCACTGCTGTATTTGCTGCATCTGGCACATCGGCTGACACATAGTATGTACTCAGTAAATGTTGTCGAGTAAATTAATTATTTTATTTATTTGACCTTTCGTTGAATCCAGAAAAGAAGTTGCAGCACATTTTCCATGTCTCTGAGTACCAGTGCTATGGCCCTTGACGAGTTTGCTCCACTAATCTTGTTTCCATGGTAAACTGAATTCGCATCCACTCCCTCGGGGTATGTAGGAGGTTGGCAACGTCTCTGTGAATTGTGAGGTCACCAGTGAGACCTGGCAGTGAGGAGCACTTCCCCACATCGCAGCTGCGCAGCTGCCTCAGTGGTCTCATTCAGTTCCACTGGAAGCACATCACGGGGCTGGAACTGCATGAGATAAGTGCTGTAGGGGCTCATCACCATGGTGAGTGACTCTGTGACTAACCCTTTAACAACTAGGTGTACAACTGAATATGCACCAGCTCATTAAGAGCCGGGGTGAGTGGCGAGCTGGAAGCCAACTGTTAAAAAAGTACATAGGGCAAGCAGAGTTAGTTAAGAAACTGAAATTCTCCTCCTGACTAAAAAAAATGGAACATGTAAAATTCTCTTACTTGCTGTAAAACAAAAGTCACATTGTTAGGACTTTGGAGAACCCTGACTGATGTAGGCAGAGGAGTGTTCTTTCGCTTGGTTTTTGCTGCTGGATTTAACAGAAGCATGAGCACATGTGTTTGATCATCTTGCATAGGGACCAGTGAATTTTTAACCCAAGCCCTGTGGGTTAGGGCAGTAGCTTCTTCGGAGTGAGCGGAATGAGAGCTTATTCCTGTCTTTTTTTTTTTTTTTTTAAGCCACTTCTAGAAAGAGTTAATTCTTATTTTAAAAAAATCAACTAGCTCCTACTTTTCCTTTAACTTCACTGGCTCTTCCTTTGCTGATTCCTTCTCTGTTTCTCAATGATAGGGTCCTCTGGGTTTGGTTTTAGGCTCTCTTTTGCTCTTTCTCTATACTCCCTTTCTGGATAACATCACTCTTCCCTGCGGATTGAAAGATTATCTTTTTGTTGGCAGCTCCCAGACATATGTCTCCAGCTCAGAACTCTGTACTAAGCTCCATACTCCAACTGTCTGCTTGATTTCTCCACTTGGAGATTTCACAGATACATCAAACCTAATAAGGTCCTTTGATTTACATCTCAATTACAGACCTGTATCTCCCCTTCTGGAGTACTTAAGCCAGAAACTCTGAAGTCATCCTTAATTCTCTGAGTTATTGTCCCTCCATGTCCCAGCATCTAAACCATTTAACAAATTGGAGTGGTCACCCTCTGGTGTGTATGAGTATCTAAAATCAATCTCAAGTGTGGTGACTTTTCTCCACATCCTTAGTTCAGCCACTGTGTGTTGCTCCTTTGGTCTGAGTCACCATAGGCTGGCTCTTGAATTGTTATAGTTCACTTCAGCCTGGTCTTCCTGATTCTCTTCTTGTCACCCTATCATCTGTTTTCCAAAAAAAAAGAACAAGAGTGACTTTCTTCAAAATTTCTATCTGATTATGCCATCCACTGTCAGTTGCTTCCAATTATGTTTCCAATAAAATCTCAGTGCCTTCTCCTGCTCTTCAGAGCTCTCTAGGAATCATGGCCTGCCAACCCATCTGTTCTATTTCTGCTGCTATTATTATTTGTTTGTGACTCCTGCCACTGCCTCAGTCTCCCTGTCGATTCTTTCATGCTGTCCTCGCTCATCTATAGGTCTTCCTCACTGATAGACTTTACACCAATGCCACCATTATTAACTGTTTTAATTACAGCAGTGCCCCCCCAACAAGTCTTATATCCCTCTATTTCAACCTCTCTTTTAAACTAAAGTATAATCTAAGTCACATCTGTACATTGTTTGTAAAGTCAATACTTACAAGAATTTTGGTGGAAAAAATAAACTATCCTGCTCTCTCCTTTCTGTGCTTGATTTCTGCCTTCCAGGAGCAATCGCGTTTCTTTTAGTACTTCCCTTACCTCTGTATTGCAAAGGAATACTGTTACATTATTTGTCCTTTGGTTTTCATTTTTAAAATAAAATTTACTGTGGCATAAATATATAGAACACAAACGTATGTTGTAATAAATAATAATTAAAAAGTGTGCACTTTTGTAAACACCAAGTCAATCTGTTGAATTCTTCCCGTGTATTTTGCAGGGTCATAGTATTGGTATGTGGCATCCTCTGCCTAATTTATAATTATGTATATTTGTCTGGATACCTGATTTTTCCTGTCTTTCCCCCTCATGTTTAAGGTCCGTGAAGATAGGAATTAAAATCTCTTTTCATTTTTGAAGCTTCAGTGCCTTGCACGCTGGCATGGGGCAAGTATTCAGTAGGTACATTTGTAACATGTGATCATCAGGAAGGTACAGTAGAACATAATAGCTTTTGGGCTACACTGGTTGATAAACTTAGATCTAAAACTGAATTTTCTTCCTGTTTCTCAGCTCACCTTTTTGCATATTTAAAGAATCCATAAAAATCCTGAGGGATGGGGCATCTGGTTGGCTCAGTCATCTGGGCATCTGACTTTTGATTTCGCCTCAGGTCATGATATCAGGGTTGTGAGATTGAGCCTCATGTCCAGCTTTGCACTCAGAGGGGAGTCTGCCTGGGATCCTCTCTCTCCCTCTCCCTCTGCCCTTCCCCACCATGCACTCTCTCTAAAATAAATAAGTCTTTTTTTTTTTTAAATCCTGAGGGATTAATTGAAAAACCATTCTAAGCAACAAGAAATTACAGTAAAGTGAATGGATGTTAGGAAGTATATGAAAATCAAATCAATGGCTTTTCTCAATTTGAGCAAAAATTAGACTATAAAATGAGCAATGAGACAATCATCCTACTAATGAAAAGTCAGTAATTTTGGAAACTTAAACGTTAGGATGGAGCATTTATTTTCCACTTTACACGTTTACCACTTTTCACATCTTCAACATAGAACAGCTTCTGTTTATAATCATACTTGTGATGTCGTTGATCTATAATGGACTTAAAAAGGAACATTTTGAAATTGTTTCAAAATGCATATCTCTGTCATATGCTGGCAAAAAAATTAGAGGAGGCCAATGGTTTTCAAGAAAATGGAAGAGAAAGCATATTTTTTTAATTTGTAAGAGTGACATGTATTCCTGAGTAATTATTATGGAGATAAAATAAGGCCGTTGAAAGAACATAGCACGAAAGGTCATCATGAAGCATCCCATAGTAAAATCTCTAGCCAGTGTTCAAGAAGATAAATAGTCTAAAAACCACAGGAGGATTTCACCAGGATTTATTTTTGAATATGAATCAGATAAGTGATACTGCCATGGAATGCCCCTGGGTTCCTTTCCGGTCGTCATTTTCCCAGGAATCTCTGTGCTCCAGCCATTCTAACCTTGCTTTCCCTTACACATGCTAAGTTGGTCCCATCTCAGGGTCTTTGTTTCTCCTTCTGCCTAGAATGTTCTCCCCTCTAACTTGCCCTGGCCAACTCTCAGATCTCGGCTCAGATGTTACCTCACCCGAAAGACCTTCCCCACATCACTCTCTAATCCTTGAAATACTTGGCACCTAAATTCATATTGTTAACTTTTCATTGAGTAAACTGGACTCAAAGGATGCCATAATGAAACTGGGGGTTTGTTCCCCCTGGTCTTTTTTCTAGTGTTGTTTACACTTAGGTTGTGAGAAGTCGCTTGGTAAACTTAGCCACAAGAAGTTTCTGATAGTTAAGATATTTATCCTGTAATCATCAAACCCTCCAAATTCCCATAAAGTTAAAAGTCTCTCTGCACATGCCCTCCCCATTCAGGCTTGCTTAGAGCTCATCACTTGCAGTAAGAAGGGGGAGTGAAGTCAGAGTCCTTGTGTCCCCCCCCCCCCCAGGCTTTCATTTCTTCTGCTCACTGCACTGAGCTTCCTCTGGTTCCTTGAGGGCAGAAGCTGTAAGGGAGGCGGGAAGGAGGAGTATGTTTGGGTGACCAGTAGTGTCATGGCTTGGCGACAGTGTAAGGCATGGTAATTGTGTCATGGGAGAGTGGTGTTCAGCATTATGTTTGATAGGTGCTTCCAATGGTAACTGTCTCTCATGGACCACATTGATGAGTTCCTGGGAGGCTGTCCTCTTCAGAGATGCCCCTCAGTCTCTTGGGATTTCACACTTGTCCTTTGAAGAGGGCTGGTTCATCTCCTCTAGTTGGTCATGTTAAGTGCCTGCCTTGGCCCTTAGGTATATGGGAGGATACTTCCACGCTATATTTGAAACTGTGTGTGTGTGTGTGTGTGTGTGTAGAACACAAACATAAATGAGTGTATAAACTATCAAGGTAAAGCTTATTAACTGTGATAGAACAATTGTATGTGTCACTCAGTCAAATAAATAGCAAATTGTATCCCTTCCTGGAGTGTGTGTAATTTGGTGATGGGTCTTGCCAGCCTGGATCATCACTGTTGCCCTGACCTCTAGCTGTACAAAGTCAATACTCATTTATTGAATAGAAGGTGAAATTAATGAATAGCTAATAAATTATGATATTTTTAGAGGGTACACTGTTATTCAGCAGTTAAAAACCAGGCTTATAAAGATTATTTAATACCATTAAGAAACAAAACAGCGATTAAACTATTCTTAAATGGGAAAATAAAGTAGAATATAAAACTTTAACAAATGTGTGCACGTGTAGAGACACATGTACACACACGGGTACATACTCATATATATACTTTGTGTGTCTGTGTGTATGTTAATAGACTTAAGAAGAGGTATACACATACCTATGTAATTATCCTATATGATGGGATTGGGGACAGTGAATTGCTTTTTTTAATTATATTTTTAAGTGTTTTGCTATTTAACTCTTCTGGTTTTATGATCAGGACACATTTTAAGAAAGAAAATAGAAAAGAGAATTGTAAAAGAAAGGACGAAGGCAAGAAAAACGAAATCCTTGAAACATTCCACCAAATCTGCCATGGGGGAGTGATTGGGCTTGTAGCACTGAGGGAGGCCTGGGGGTGAAACCCAGTGTGCTTTTGGCAGCTAATATGTCTCATCATATAAAACAGTCAGCCCAAGATAAAGTTCAGAGCCTAACACAGTATGCTTGTCTTCTGCTTTGTGAGGGATGGGGTCTGGCCTTGCTCTTGATGTCAAATTTTGGACATCTACCATTTGTGAGGTGTTGTGCTTGACGTCAAATCCTCAGTGCAAAATTTTTTAAAGATGAGAGTTATTTGGAATAACAGTCATATGGCAGGGCCTAGACTTCCTCAGATGGCCTCACAAAGGTACTCTTTGGTTTGAATCCTGTCTTCGCCACATACTGATTTGTGACCTTAGGACACCATAAATCTTTTTGAAATTCACTTTTTTCAACTGTAAAACTAGTGAGGTTAGCCTGTGTGGCACGAGCTTGCTGATTGATTAAATGAAATCATATATATATATACACACACACACACACAAACACACACACACACGCACACAAACACACGCACGCACACACACATACAGTGTCTGACACGCAGGCGTATTTTCTTACATTATTGTTGTCTTATAAGTATTTTAAAGGAAGTTTGAAAAGGAAAGAGAAAAGGACTCTAAAATTTCTTCAGCCTAGGTAACTAGAAACAAGTTGGTGGCATGCACAGAGATACACACTCAGAGAGAGGTACCGTTTTGGGACAAGGATCACACGTCTGAAGTGAGGTGATGGGAAGTGAGCAGGGAGGAGCATGGATCTTGAATAGAACTAGTGGGCTGAGAGGGGGTTGGGGGTTTGGGCATGGGCTCCATAGAGGGGTCCTTTGGGAGGGGTCATTGCTGCCAGCAGTTGCTGACCAAAGACCTGCTTTGGAGTGAGGAACATGACCTGTTTAAGGAAACAGAAACAGTTGCTAGAGAAGAGAGAGAGAACAATGTAATAGTAATATTCCTGGAGAAGAGAAGTGGTCAAGGGTCAAATGCCTTAGAGAGGAGAACAAAGGACAGGAAATGGTGGGTGGCCTCAACAATTTCCAGAGTTCAGTGGGGGAAATGAGAATGCAGGTAGCAAGCAAATTTAGAGTGATGTATTAAAACCCCAAAAAAATTTGGAAATTGGGAGTGTTAGATTCCAGCCCTGACACTCGGATGAACTCTCTGTGTGATTCTAGGCAAGTTATGCAACATTTCTAAGTCCTGGTTTTCTTGATTTTAAAACTCCAGTGATGGCCTGATTTTAAGGTTTGCTTCTGCCCTTGTAGTTTCACGATACTTTCTGAAGCCCTTTGGCAAGGAAAGAAAACGGAATAATGTTAACAATGTGGTGCCAGGGAAGCTTTTCCTAAAGATGGAACTTGGGCTCACAAGGAAGGCAACACTGGGAATGCCGGAGGGGAGAAATCGACTAGTAATTTCCCCTCAGATGGAGTTACTGGTGGAGTAGAGAGCATCGAACGGATACGTTTTCTTTTGATCTCAAAAAGGAAGAATATGTTAAGTAAAAGCAACATTCCTTGAGCACCCGCTGTGTACCAGGCCTTATATATTGAAGGCATGAAGCTGAGAACACAAAAGCCATAACTATAGTGGATGTATTAGTGTAATAATGGGACAGGTACAGTGTGGAAGTGGATCAGGGAGGCAGTGGTTACTTTGGAGAGAGGACCAGGTTGGCTTGATTTTGAAGCAATAACTGAGAATGACTTTCTGGAAAGAGAAAACAGCATGTGCAGTGTACCGAGATGTGATCATACAATAAACAGTCATTCTGAAATACTTTAAAATATAAAATTTGTTGACACAATTAAAATGTATTGTTGGGGGCGCCTGGGCGGCTCAGTCTGTTAAGCGGCCGCCTTCAGCTCAGGTCATGATCTCACAGTCCTGGGATCCAGCCCTGCATCTGGCCTCCCTGCTCAGCGGGGGGTTTACGTCTCCCTCTTCCTCTGCCCCTCCCCCCTGCTTGTGCTCTCTCGGGCTTTCTCTCTCTGTCACATAAATAAATAAAATCTTTTAAAAATGTGTTTGTTGTGGTTATATATAAATTTTAAGAAGTAAAAATATATGCTGGAGAGGTAGGCAAGAGTTTATCATGACCTTATACTTTATATATCCTCATTAAGGATTTAGAGTTTCCCCCTGTGGGCGTAAAGGGGAAACATCAAAAGGGTCGAGTCAGGAAGAGTTTAACACTGTAAGACAATAGGATAGATAGGGTGTCAGAAGTGTATTTTTATAGACTTGCTTGTATGTATTGAATACACAAATGTATGAAAAATTACTCCTATTTATAGTGATACTGAAAAAGATGTCTTTTGAATAAAGCACCCAACAAACCTATAATATTATAATTAACACCAAGCTTTTTATTATGTTTACGCTCAGAAGTATATAATGCTTTATATACTTTATTTACTTAATGAGATGTATACCGTAACATTACCATACAAAAAATACTCAAAGAAAGCCAAATGCATATTGCTCAGATCATGTAAAGCATCAGACATTTGTCTATAATGTTTTCACAAGCATTTCAAGTTCCAGATCTTTTCACAACTTCTGTAATTGCTGTTTAGAAACAAAACACTTGGGCTTCTTTCGGTGTCTCAGTAATTCTCTAATATACCTATGGTCAGACGCTAGAGTAATCATCCTCAGAACCTCAGGACGTTGACTTTCCTATCAAGAACTTCACCATTTGATGTTTTCAATGATATTGGTTCATCTTGTTTTTAGGTTACATTTTCCCATCTCTCTGCTCAGGGCAGGCATCTTCTTAACTCTTAGCTAGACTCCAAATCCTCTTTGCCTTTGCTCATAATATCTCCTCTCATGGAAACAACCTTGCCCTCATCGTATCCAGATTCTGTTATCCCTTAAGACTCGTCTGATATCCTGAAATTATAATGATCTAACACCTTCCTCAGGTCCTTCAGCACTTATACTATTGAGTTCTTAAATACTATGTATTTTTAAAAATAGGACATTATCAAAGACTGACAAAATGCAGTTTGAGCCTCAGATAAATACCTTCAGCCAGCACATTGAAAGCTTACCTAGAAAACCAAGGTTCTGGAAAATAATTTTCCAGAAAGAAGCAGGGAAGAATGAAGAGAAAATTTGAAATAACTATGGTAGTGTTTCAGTTCTGTGAGTGAATGGGAAGTGAGGTCGTGGAAGTAAAGTAGCAATGTTAGTGAAGAGGGAGAACAAGAGTGGAGAGCGCCATGTTGTTTTCTAATTTTTAAGTCATTTATTAAAGATTTATTTATTAGAAAGAGAGCCTGGGTGGGGGAGGGGCAGAGAGAAAATCTCAAGCAGACTCCCTGATGAGAGTGGAGCTGGACATCTCAGGGCTCCATCTCAGCACCCTGAGATCATGACCTGAGCCAAAACCAAGAGTCCAATGCTTAAACGACTGAGCCACCCAGGTGCCCCTTAAGTTATGTTTGCATTAGAGTTTTAGGATCTATTTAATAGACCATAATTAACTTGAATTTGGATACATGAAACATTTATATTGGTTAATTGAAGCACTTTACCAACAGTGTGTTTGGCACATTGACCAAATCAAATTTCATGTGATTAGAATTTACTGACAGCGTCATTGCACCTAAATGATGCACCATTTTCTTGGTTGTCTTAATAAAGCACAGAGGCATCTAAATAGAGAAATAAAATGTCAGAACTAGTAAAAAAAAAAAAAAAAGAGTGGTAATATATTAATGTAAGTGAGGGTAAATTTGCAAAATACTGAAATTCTTGCTACATTGTGAGATCAAAGAATAATATTCAATGACAAATGCCACCATCTGATGCACATGATAACAGAAATAAGGTGTAGGGAACACCTATTAAACTTAATTTCATTTCCAAATTTTGTGTGAAATATCTCAAAATATTTAAAATCATTTTGAAAAATCTAAATGAGAGCAATCTGGGAGAAAAAATGCTTATAAAACTTACATTTATTTTAGATGATGTGCTGTGCAACATTCATTCACATTCTCTTTTCTTTCCCTCTAAAACTGGAGAGAATATTTACACTAACGTGAATGCTGCCTAATTGTGGATTGTTGAACACAGAGGCCCTTGTGCATAGAGGTTAATATGGATTTATGTTCTTCCATAGCTTGTAAAATCACAGTGCAGATACAGATTTCTGTTTGGTTAGTGGGGAAAGTGAGGCTTTTATGGTGACACAGAAAACCTCAAGTCTTTCTGCAATTCTGCTTTACTATAAGGAATTATCCTGAAAGATACCGACCTACACTAGACCACCTCCTTTGCTGTAGGATAGTATTCTGGTCTCAGATACGAAAACTCTTCCCTGAAGAAAGAACGCTGAACACTTAGTGTTAACTCTGCCCCAGAGTGAACCAAGTCTGGCACACTGTAGTCAGACAGTAAATATGTATTGAATGAGTGAGTCACCATTTATAATTATTCCAACATTTTTTTTCCTTTTCAAAAGTGGCCTTCTTGTTTTTAAAAATGTCTGTAGATAAAGTTCTAACACAACAAATAATTATTATGAAGTGGTTTCCAAATCCTAACTTCAAAAATTTAATTTCAGAAAATATTTTGTAAGGTAATATGGGGATACAAAGGTCTATCAGTTTTGATTCTTTGGACTCCTGAGGTCTCCAGTTCATACTCAAATGTTTGGGTGCTTTGATTTGTTATGGTTATTCTAATTAATAAAATAAAAATTATGGTGAACATTTACTGAGGGGTTACCCAGTATCAGATCCTGTGATAAGAGCATTACACGTGCTTTTCAAAAGTGAATGTTCTGGACAGCCCTATGGAGCAGTGGTGTGGACTAAGTCACTGTATCTTTCTCAAAGTTACTTAGCTAGTAGTCGATTATGAATCCAAATAATCTTAAATCCCGAGTCATTACATTTTCTATGTTGATATGCATTTCAATTTTATTTGGTTTATTTTTCTAAATCCAATGATACTTATAACCTTTGGAAAGAATGTATCAGGTTGTGAATTTAAGATTTAGGGAAACTGAGCATGTTTGCTTGAAATGTTCATACTGAGCATCAAAATACTTATTATTTCAATCATCAGCCACACTGTCAGTTGTATTAGTGACCTTCAATACTGACTGAACCTCAGAAGCATTCTGATATACGCGAGAAGAGTAACATATTTTTGTATTTTCCCCATGTGCATCAGTGATATAGAATGTGACACCCTCCCCCCTCAGTCCATGTGATGTGTGGGTGTACTACATCTTAATGATTATTATTTCAGGTTTTCAATATTTGTTACCGTCCTTTTTTCTATCAAGGGAATATTTTTTTGCCTGTCTTGTAATGACTTTAAAATTCATTCTAGTTTTACATCGGAGACAATGAGCACGTGTGGAAAAGAAAAGAATTCATTGGAATTCATATTAAAATTACCCCCAAGGGGCGCCTGGGTGGCACAGCGGTTAAGCTTCTGCCTTCGGCTCAGGGTGTGATCCCGGCGTTGCGGGATCGAGCCCCACATCAGGCTCCTCTGCTATTGGTCTGCTTCTTCCTCTCCTGCTCCCCCTGCTTGTGTTCCCTCTCTCAGTGGCTGTCTCTATCTCTGTCAAATAAATAAATAAAATCTTTAAAAAAAAAAAAAATTACCCCCAAAATGTCCCAAGTATATAATACATGCCTGATGTATTTTACAAGAATTGTCACAGTAAATCTTTTCTCCGTTATCCCCACCCCCAGAGTGTGTGTGTGTGTGTGTGTGTGTGTGTGTGTGTGTGTGTGTCTTTGTCTAAGAAAGACAAGCAGAGGGAGAAACACAGAGAGAAGGGGACAACAGACAGAGGTGGTGGAACTGTTACTGTAGTACTTGAGAATTTTATTACTGTTATAAAAATTCAAGAAAGAAGTGATGAATATTTTTGGATTTATTAAGAAATCTTGTGACATCAGTTCGATACAGAATAAAATGCGATGGCATATTAGCAATCACCTAGTCTTTCTGTAGAGAAGATGTAGCACACCTTAATGATTAAAACAAAAGAAAAAGTCTCTTCTGTACTTTTAAGGAAAACACACCTCTTTTTAGTATAGATTTATTTTTTCTTAATATTCAGTTCAGAAGAATTACTGTATCTGAAGAAGTAAGTATATTCTTACTATGCTAAGTATATGTGGACCAAACTAAAATGAACTACACATAATTTTTATGTAATTAATTCAGAACAGAATGAAGAACTTTGATAGCACATTGGGTACGAATAATGCAGGTTCTGAGGGATTATTTCTTCAAAAATATTGACTAAAGAGTTAACGGAATAGTCAAATATATGTATTATATATATATTATGCATGTAATATATATATCACAGCAGAATAAAATAATAAAAATCGAAAAGGTCAAGTCACATGTTCTGTGTGGGATATTTTCCTAGCTATAATATAAATTTATGTTCCAAAAAAGGAAGGAAAGAAATGACTAGGCTTAGCCTCAATATAAGAAAAGGATACCTACTTGTTATAAGTTCTTTTTATTGATAATAACAGTATTTTACAGTTTTTAGCTCTCTGTCTGCAATTGGCTAAGTTTAAAGACATGGCATTCTATGAAATGAAACATGCTTATGTAAGTGATGATTCACTTTTTTTTCTGTAATTGACTGTGCAAAGGTTTTAGGAATGTTTAGTAGAAGGCTTCAAGAATATTTTACATAATAATTTCAATGCTGTGTCCCCTGCATTTGCTTTGACATGTTACATGAATTACTTTATTAAATAGCGATTGTCAAAAAGTTGGACCACGTGGTGCGTGCAATTAAACACCGTATTGCTCTTCTGTACATGCCTACATGTAAGTGACCCCATGGGTCTCCCAAAGTGAGCCTTTAACCGTTCCAGAATTTTACTATGCATCTGTTGCTGGCATCTAGCCTCCCACCCACACAGGCTAAGTCTAACTAAATGAAGTTTATGCTAGTGCAATAAAGTATGTAAAGATGAAGTAATAAAATGGGAAGACAGTTACCTTCTTAGGGGCATTGCTGAGAAAGCTTCCCGAGAATGTATGCACATATGTGAAAGTAAAGTGTATGTGAGTAGGAGAGCCTAGAAAGTAATTTATCCAAACAGTATTTCTTACCTGTCTTTTTATGTTATATATTCCAGATGGGATTTATACAGCTCAATGAGGACTTCATATTTATTGAACCACTCAATGATACAGTGGCCATAACGGGTCACCCACACCGTGTATATAGGCAGAAAAGGTCCATGGAGGAAAAAGTCACAGAGAAGTCAGCTCCTCACAGTCATTACTGTGGTATCATTTCAGGTAATGCCTTCTCCTGGGAGGGTTTATCAAATATGCAATGTGAGATGAATACATGAAGAATTTTTTCTCTTCCTTCCTTTCTTTCTGTCTATCTGTCTGTCCCTCTGCCTGTCTGTCCATCCATCCATCTACTAGTTTTATACTTTTCTCAAAATATGGAAACTCTTCTGGTTAAGAACAATTAAATATATCCATTATAGACTTCTCTTTTAGTCTTCTGCGCAGTACTACGTTTTAGTATCAAAAATGGAACTCCAGAAGGACTTCAGAGACTAACGTGTAACATGCCCTGAGTCTCTCTCGAAATGTGAAGTGTTCCTCGTGGTGTCCTGTTCACCTCACTGGCATAGAAATGACATGGAGAGAATTCCTGATCTCCTGAAATGGAATCCTGTGAGCTCATGGCCTTATTTTTGTCTACCTCTTTGAGCACATCATAGATATCTCTTTACTTTGACCAGATGGCTCTTCTACTTCTTTCTTCTTCTTCTTCTTTTTAAAATTTGGCCCAAGTAAAAATCATCTTGGAGGTTAAAATTAACAGTGTAATAGGAAGAAGAGTAAAGATTTATTTCTTTGAATTTTATTCTCAGTATCAAAATACCTTAAATCTGGACATTTCAGAAGCTCATAAACATTTCCAACCATCAAATCCTAGTCTCCGTCTGCCAGTTCTGTGTAGAAATAAAATGGGGCTGACTGTTTTGTGAGCTTTCTTACTTCCTTTGGCAGAGATCTCTGTGTTAGCAAGAACGGTAAGGAAAACGAATGATTTCTATTATGTAAGTGGGACCTGAAAGTCATAGCCAACACTCAGAAAATAATTAGAAGTGTCCCTAGGAAAAAATTTTTAGATATCTAATCCAGACATCTCAGTGACTAGTCACTGATAGGAGAAAACATTTCCAGTTAGAATCTGAAGAAATATGAATTTATGCAAGGATTTTTGTTGTAAAAGACATAAAAAGTTGACTTGCAGATTTAAAATTAGGTGTTAGCAGAGTTAGGGCCAAGATACCAATTCGAAAATTGGTTATGGTGTTTGAGGCTGGTTTTGGCGTATGACTTGTGACAATTAGTGGCATTTGCAGCAGATATATAGGTTGTTCCTATTATTGCTTGCTTAGGGTAATCAGATTCAGAAAGAACCACAACATGTTTCTGTTTAAATATATTTATCTCAAGTGAATCCGTGATTTCCGTTTTCTTCCGTGAAAGCTCACGTTGTTAGTCTGTATGGGAAACATCTTCAGAAGGACTTAAGTGAATCTCTGTGCCCCACTATTCACTGTACACGATTTAGTCAATTTGAGCGAGACACATCCCTCTTCTCTCTTCGAAGAAGGTTAGACACAAAGAAGTCATAGTATTATGGCCAAGCCAAAGAAAGTCTCTTGTGTTGAGAAATGATAGCAGCAACAACTTGGATTTAGTCCATTTAAGGAAATTGTCTTGTATGAGTTATACTAAAAATCTACGCTGTGCAACTTGCAAATCATAGTAAGTTCCAGCTGTTCTAATTACTCATGTACAGGATGACGCAAAACAGGCTTTGTGTGCCATGGTGCATAGAAGACAGATTGCTAGAAAATTCTTAATTTTTATAGGTTTACAGAGCATAAATACACAGTTAATATTTGGCAAACGTTGCTCATAAAGTTTCTTATTGTGTTTATTTTTAAGGCATGACTGTTAGGTATTAGTTGACCTATTTGGGTCAGTCACTTGCATGCAAGGAGTATTATGCTACCAGTTGGATGATTCACTAGGAGTTTACCTATTTTCAAATACTTTTTAAATTTAGGTCTAGAATTTAAAAAACAGCTTTAAAATTAGCGATATGTGAAATAAAATGTTGATTTACTTCTACCAATATGTCTAATTGTAGCTCTTCCCTTTGTACTTCAGGCTGATGTACTAACATGTTCAACACGTGATTCAACTTTGGATAATATTGCAATATTTGCCTCTGTGCCCTAGAATCAAAAAGTTTCCTTGTGTTCAAATTGGTCCTTGCATTATTCTCCTTCATCATTTTAATGCCTTAGGTATAGGATGTTTCTGTGTATTGACTTCATGAATATTTTTTCGGAACAGGAAACGTCATACTTTAGGATGATGCTGTGGTGTTCTTCTATAAAAGGTAATAAAGAGAAGGCACATGAAAGGCCCCCCCATGGATCCAAGGCATAGCTTTGGTTTCATTCCAGCTAGGGACTCTTCGCCAATTCCCTTAAACTTCTCTAAAATTTTACTTTAGTTGCCATACAACGTTATATTAGTTCCAAGCGTACCGCAGAGCGATTTGACACCCTGTGCACTCCTCGGCGCTCACTGCAGTAAGTGTAGTTACCATCACTCTACGAAGTCAGGACAGGATTGTTGACTATATTTCCTATGCTGTACATTTCATTTACTTTATAAACAAGAAGTTGGTACCTCTTACTCCCCTTTTCTTATTACACCCATCACCCCACACCCCTTTCCTCCGGCAACCACCAGGTCGTTCTCTGTATTTATGAGTCTGTCTGTGGGGTTGTTTTTTGGTTTTGGTTTTGGCTTTGGTTTTTTTTTTTTTTTGGTTTTTCCTTTGTTGTTATGTTTTGTAGATTCCACATATGTGAAATCATATAGTGTTTGTCTTTCTCTGTCTGAATTACTTATCTTAGCATAAAGACCTCTAGGTCCACCTGTGTGGTCATGTATGGCAAGATCTCATTCTTTTTCATAGCTGAGCGGTAGTCCATTGGATATATATCGCATCTTCTTTATCCATTCATTTTTCCACGGACACTTCGGTTGCTTCCATATCCTAGCTATGGTCAGTAATGCTACAGTAAACATAGGGGTGGGTATATCTTTCCAAGTTTTCATTTTCTTTGAGTAAATACCTAGCAGTGTAATTGCTGGGTGATGTGTTATATCTATTTTTAATTTTCTGTGGAACCTCTACACCATTCTCCACTTTCGCACCTCAGCTTCTTTATTTGCAACACAAGCATGTCCAGTCACTTGACAGGGATGTAGAGCTAAATGGCACAGCTCTTATTCTTAAGAGGCAACCAGTGTATTATTGTAGACGAACTGCTCAGTGAGTAATTATACTGCAGCGTGATAAGAACTCTGACAGAGTCACTACATAAGAAACCACATTTCTGATATCAGGGGGCTGAGCTGCAAAGATCAAGTAAAACTTATCCTGATTACAGGCTTACATCTTTGGGAAAAAGGGGAACAGAGTGTGTGGATTCTGATAATGGACTCTGGAGTCTCTGCTGTGTTCACAGATGTATGCTACCACTTCCCAGCTGTGTGACTTTGGAAAACTGACTTTCTCTCTCAAAAGCTTCATCCACAGTGTACAGAATGGGGAGAGTGATACCCGAACCTCAGAGCTGTTGTCAGAATTAAACGAGATTATGTGTGAAAGTGAAAAACTTGGGTTAAATTTTTGGTGCATATTGTTAGTCAGGGAAGAACATTTCAGGCAAATGAGCAATGCATGCAAAAGTATAAAGTCAGGAGACAGCATCGACTGGGGGAGCTGAAGCCAAATGGCTGCAGTATGGACGTGAGATGCAACTCTGGAAAGGTAGTCTCGAACAGGATGAAGAAGGGACTTGATTGTGTGCGCTATCGTAAGGACTTCATATGGGAGCAAAAAGGTTTTAAGCAGGCAAGTGACATTATTCATATATATTACATAGCACTTTAATAAAAGTGTAATGGATATGTGTAGGACTCACTGTTGCAAGAAGGAGATTTGTAGAACTGAGGAAGACCAATCTATTTGAGCAGGACAGAGATCACCTCTATTCTTAGAGCTAACTTCACCAGAAATTGTTTCCATATGCCATCCATAACTGTTGTGGAGATCACTGTCACCATGTGTAGGGTATTGTGGAGAGCCCACACTGAGCATTGGTGACTACACATTTTAAACTTTCTTCACTAACTGGAAGTGTGTGGTATCAAATATGTTGTTTCCATGCATGCATATGGGTAGAAAATGGTCTCAAGATTTGGGAGATGAAAAGCAAGCTTAACGGAGTTGATGTGGACAACGAAGCCATCAAAGAAAGCAGCTTGATAAAAAGATTACTTCAGTATGCATGATTCATACACTATGGTTACCTTGTATGATGGAGTCTACCATTTAGTTGAGATTCTTAAGAAACATTCTAGGGTGTTGCATGTAGTCTATTTAAATATAACTTGCAAATAAGGGTGTAGCACACTGGCAGATTGGAGCTATCATAGCTGGGGCGATAAAGGAAACAAACTTTTTTCTCTCCCTTACTTCGTCTATTTAGCATTCTTGCTATAATTCATAAGCCCTTCATTTTATAACTCTCCCCTTGGTGTCTTCTCATCTTATTTTTCTTGCGTCTCCGTCTCCTCCATCGGCATATCTTCTTCCATATGTACACCCCTCAAATGTAAGCATTTCCTTGGGCTTCCTCCTTTTCTATTTCTCATGCCATGCACTTTGGATATAAAGGTGATATAATCCAAATCCGTGGGTTCAACCTCACTTATACATTGATTAGTTCCAATCCCCATTTTAACCTCTCTCCTGTCAGGTGTTTAGTCACCGGTACTCGGCTGTCTCTCAGGCACTTCAGACTCAATCAATCTAAAGCTGAACCCATCATCTTCCTTCCCAGACTCCCCTGCTGATACCTTCTACCATCTATCTACCTAGTCACTCAAAAATAAAAACTAAACAACTCCCCACCCCTGCACAAACCAAAACAAATAACAACAGCAACAAGGGAGAGTAATTCTAACCACCTCCCTTTTCTTCCCCTAAGTCTGAATAATTTTACTTGTGATGATATCTATTTTCTAATATTTTGCCTATCTTTTCATCCTTTCTATTCCTACCATTGCATGATTTTCACAGACAAGGTCAGTGACACATGATTGTAAGAGAGCTGCATATATATGTTCCCCCTATAGTTAGTTTATTTGGTGTTGACCCTACCAAGACAAGTCTTCTCATCTACTTGTAGGAATGCCACCTACTAAATATTACAAGTGTGTGTAACAATATACTAACTGTGGATAAGTTTGGGATTATGATTAGAAAAACTACAAAATTCATTCCTAATTGTCATCGACCTCAACATACAGATAAAACCAATTTCTTATGTTGTCTTTCATCAAGATCTTTGGTTTTAATTACTAAATATGGATCCATAAAGTGTACTTTAAACTCTTGTGGTCCTGTTGCATATGGCTACTGTTGTTTTTGTCCTTTAGCGTTGTCGTGTTTCATGACATAATACTTTTTTATTATTATCTTTAAATAGGGAGTCTTTGTGTTTGTCTTAGTAACATTTTTGTTAACCTAGTTAACTAATTCTTTTTGGTAATTTGGGTAAAACTTCATTCATTAAATAGACTTTAGTCTGGGTCACTGCTGGAAAGAAAAGGAGAGAGTGTAAATAATGAAGATATCTCAGAACAGTAGAGTTTCCAGCAATGGTAGTGGATTCTAGTTCGTGTTAGATCTCAGAGGTAACTCAGTCGGGCTTAGAAGTCAGTGATAGAAGGGAACCATTGGTTCAAAAATTCAAGGTATAAATTAATCCCGGCACCATGAAAAGATGTTGGAGGGCAAGAAAGGTGGAATAGTTTGCGAAGTAGAATGGAATAGCCTTGAATTGAATCGACAAACCAAGGCCACAGTACCTGCAACAGGACTCAGGGAAAGCCACCATGATGGACTAGAACTGTGAGAATACATACTTTGAGATTCAGAACAGAGTTAGAGACACCCAGGAAAACATGACCAGTTGAACATACATGTTTATCTCCGTGGGACTCTACTAAACACCCATGTTTACTTCTAGGGATTCTGTTAAAAGTATAGTAAAGAATATGGTAAAGATGTCGGCTCCCAAGTACAAGTTTGGGAAAAGAGGTTGAGCAGTTTAGGGACATCAACAGAATTTTGGTAAATGGCAAGGAGCAGAACAGGCAATCAATGATTTAACAATGGACTCTGAGAAACAAACTTAGGGCTTCAGAGGGGAGGAGGGTGGGGGAATGGGATAGGCTGGTGATGGGTAGTAAGGACGGCACGTATTGCATGGTGCACTGGGTGTTACACGCAACTAATGAATCATCGAACTTTACATCAAAAAAAATAAAAAATTCAAACAAACAAACAAAAAAACAATGCATTGTGGAGATGGTTGCCCAAGTGTAGACATTTATTAAAACTAAAGGTGTACACTTCAATGGCTCCACGTGTTGTCATGTACATTATATCTCAGTAAAGCTGTTTAAATAATAAATTCATTATTGAAGTACCACATGCATACAGAAAGTTCACAAATGATGTGTCCAACTGCTAAATTTTCCCGAAATGAGAATGAAAATTTCCCAAAATTTCCCCATGTCGTTAACACTCAGATCACGATACAGAAAATATCAGCACCACAGATGTCCCCCTTATGTCCACTCCTAAGCACCAATATCTCTTCCCCCAAGATATTTACTATCCTGCCGTCTAACATCACGTCTTCCTCGTTTTTGTTTCTATAATTGGAAGCCTATGCCACCGACTCTTCTGTAATTGGCTTTTTTGCTCAGCATTATATTTGGGAAGATCATCCATGTTTTTGTACATTGCAGTTGTTGGTTCATTTTCCTTGCTCTAGAACATTCCATTGTATGAATAGGCCCAAATTTTTTCATCCGTTATACTATTGATGGTTATTTGAACTATTAAGAATAGTACTACTGTGAATAATTTGTAGATGTGATTTGCATGCATTTCTGACGAGTATATGTTTTAGATCATTGATCATTGGATATGTAAGTGTTTAACTTTAGTGGTTACTGCCAGCCAGCTTTCCAACGTGTTTATCCTAATTTAAACTCCCAGCTTGTATATGTATAGGACTTCCATTTGTCCCCACATTCTTGTCAACACTTAATATAATCATCTCTTTATTTTAGCCATTCTGGGGATTTTAGGTAATTTAATTAATTGTGGTTTTAATTTGCATTTCCCTGAAGACTAATGAGACCGAGCACCTTCTCATATGCTAATTAGCCATTTGGATGTCTTTTTTTGTGTGTGAGAAATGGCTGTTCAAGTCTTTTGCCAATTTTTCAGTTGGGTTATCTGTTACTGATTTAGAATAGCTTTTAATTTATTATGGAAAAGTATTGTAACTATCTTCTCCCACTTGGTGGCATGCTTTTCATTCTGATAGTGGCATGTTTTAATAAACAAATTTTACATTTTATGTACTTAAATGTATAAATATGTTTATTTGTGGTTGCTGCTTTTAGTTGGCTCTATTTGAAGAATCTTTATTTCCCTAAGGAACTTCTACTGTGGGATCCTGATGGAAGGCAGAACCAAGTCTTTTGTAACCCATGCATAATGTTTTAGTAATTAAGGGCCTCTGCCTGAATTGAGGATGTGTGAGGCAATCACTTAAAGCAATTTCTGCAAGTAGACCTTTATTTTGTCACTGGTTTCAAGAAGAAAATTGTGATTTTTTTTATTGGGTTATTTTATTTACTCTCTGCTAGAAATTTGAGTAATGCAATCTTATTATAAGACATCAACAACACTAGAAGGTAGATGTTGCTGTATTTACTTTATAGATGAGGAAACCAAGGCTAACTGAGTGATGTTAGTTTCCCAAGTGGCAGAGCTAATAAATGGTAGAAGTCTGGTCTGTTTGATTCCAAAGTCATGCTCCGAAGCCAGATACCCTTTTATATTCCATGTGTGCAGGGAACTTACTTGTTTTTTGCTCACCATTGTATCACCATCAGCATATTTTAATATTAAGTAAACACTTTTTTAAATTATTGAAGAAATAGAAATGTTTTATTCACTTTGCCAATATGGAGTCACATTGGAAAATCCATTTCTCTGTTGCAGATAAAGGAAGACCTAGATCTAAAAAAATAACAGAAAGTGGAAGAGGGAAACGATATTCATACAAATTACCTCAAGAATACAACATAGAGACTGTAGTGGTTGCAGACCCAGCAATGGTTTCCTATCATGGAGCAGATGCAGCCAGGAGATTCATTCTAACCATCTTAAATATGGTAGGCAAACTTTAAAGTGCGCTTGGAATTTTTTCAAGAAAACTCTAAGGAAGAAATGTGTGAGTATAATGACATTCTTTAAAAATTAACTCATTACTATTCCTTTCTTTTATTGACGTCAGTAAAAAAAAATGCTTTGGGTATGCCAAATTGCTCCATCTCAAAAGATATCAAAATAATAATTCACATCTTCTAGTAAAAGAAACCATCCTGATTGTCGATTTTGATGTGGCAAAGCTCTCTGTTAGTCTTTTCTCTCTTTTTTGTATGCCCTTCTTTTCATTCTCTTATAAAAGGCCATTTGCTGAAATTAGAAATGTTATACTTTTTTGTATGCGTGGCCCCACCCAAAGTTATTATACATTAGGAGGTGGCACAAAAGGGGAGGCTGGTAATCCACTGAGCTCTTACGTAGGTATGTAAGATTTGATGTCAGCTCTAATACTAGTTTATGAGTAAGACTTCATAGCAGACAGCTCAGTTTTTAAGCAGCTGGGTCACACATAGCTAAGTTCAGTTAGCAATTTGTGGACTGCAAAAATCGAGTTTGTACCTACCATATTACAGATGTTTACCACCAAATGAATCCTTTGACTTAATTGCATACCCTGCTGCTTAAACCTTTGCAAGGCAGAATTAGAAGGTTGGAGTGAAGAGTGGTTCTTAGGGGAGAATGAACATAAATAAAAGCCAAAGGCAAATGTCCATTTATGATTCCAGTTTCCATATAAGGCAGGGTAAGAACCCCTGATTCAAGGGTAAATATATGCTGTTTCACAAAATTCCATTTTTACTGTTTTTGCTCATTTTTACTATTTGGCTTTGTTGAGCAGTGAACAGATTTTCCCACACTTCCATCATTTCTATGTTCAGCTACCTCCAGAGCACTCCGCCAGCATTCTGTTACCGGGTAGACTAACATAGCCTACCAACCTCAGTTTCTTCTAAGTAGTTCTAGATCTGAAGGTAGGGGTTTGGTTTTACATTCTGTTGCAAATTAAATAAATACTAAATTTTACAAAAAATCAAGGTACCACATAAAAATTCACCTTGCTTTCCAGCATTGCTACACATGCCATGCTTTGGAAAAAAACAGTTATAATGAGGATCTAATACCATTAATCAACAGTCGTCGGCAAGGTTGTCTTCCTGGGTAGCATTGAAGAGAAGAGCTTTGAAAACCCTTTTCTTTTTTGGCAGCTAGCTTGGGGAGAGAAAAAAAAAATACTCCAAGGAATGAATCGGGAAGTAGCATAAAGCAGGCTCAGTTTTCAGGACTGTTTCTCAGAAGAAAGGAAGACACTGGCATTTTGTGGTCTTGAGAAAAATTCTAGGGTTTAGTTACTACAATGCTTGTCTTTAGTATTGTGAAAGGCCAACCTTCCCTCTGTATCCCGCTGAAATGCCTAGACAGTCAAGGCTGCGATGAGTATCTTAGAAGGCTTGGTCTAAACCTCTTGGTATTTAAAATGAATTGCCTAAGTTATTCTTGCTTATTAAGCTAATTTTTAAATTATTTAAATGTGTTTATATATATATATATGCATATATATATATATATATATATATATATATATATATATATATATATATATAAACTAAATTGAGACTTCTCCCATGTCTGGGCTTTAAGAAAAATAAGTATGATTTTCAGTTTTATTTTAGGATTTTTATTTTTATTTGTTTTTAGGTTTTTAACCTTTTCCAACACAAGAGTCTTGGTGTGCAGGTCAATCTTCGTGTGATAAAGCTTATTCTGCTCCATGAAACTCCAGTAAGAAAGTCTTGAGTTTTTTGTTCAATTAAGTGGGTGAGAAGTTGTGTTCAGGTACTTTTAAGTAAAAATGAATGTGAGGAGTGTGCTTTTTATTGACTTCAAAATCCAGAAATATCCACAAAGTCACTTAAACTATACATGAAACTGGCCTTTAGATTTGGTTAATACCTCAGTTTTATTCTAAAAATGGAATGTTCTTAGTTTCCAAGGTTCCTGACAACAAACCTTAGCTTTCCAAGATGTAATTTTTAAAAGTGATTTTTAATGACAGTTTTATTTTCTTATTTAAACATGTGCTTTTGAAACCTTTTCTTATCTGTTATTCATTTTAAACAGAATATTCTGTTTAGTATGCTGCTTAATTAGAACTTTGGAAAACATTTGGTCTTAAATTATAGAAATAATTAAGTTATTTAAGTCTCGAAGTTCCGCATTCTTAATACACCTCTCTTCTTTTTCATATGGCGTGGAACAGATTTTGTAGTTATTGTACCCTCACAAAGTTTCAAGATTTTTAGCTCAGGCTAAATTAATTCTGAATGTCTTCCAGGTTCTAATTAATGGTGTTCTGGTCAGCAGTCTGCTTTAGTAATTCATGATGTCTTCTCAGTTTTTAGTTTTTTGTATATCTGAGAATAATTTGCCTTAAAGTGAAATATCTTATTTTGCAGGCAGATCTATATATTGGGCACCATGGAGAGAAAATGCTAGAGAGTTTTTGTAAGTGGCAGCATGAAGAATTTGGCAAAAAGAATGATATACATTTAGAGATGTCAACAAGCTGGGGAGAGGACATGACTTCAGTGGATGCAGCGATACTTATAACAAGGTAAATTTTCCAGAGCCAATTAAACAACATTCCTAATTCAATGGCTGTGCTGTTAATCGGATTAATGTTTTCAGAGAATGCTTTTATTCCAGGTTTTGTGTTCCAAAAAACTTTTGGCATAATGGTTTTTGTCATTTCCCTCAATTTATAATAATTGATTTCTGAGCAGGCACATTTTGGATGGCATATTAACGAAACTTTTGGCTAGTTAATTTTAAAAAAAACGTTTACCCTTAGGGTGCCTAGGTAGCTCAGTCGGTTAAGCATCTGCCTTTGGCTCAGGTCATGATCCCAGGGGCTCAGGTCATGGTCCCAGGGTCCTGGGATTTAGCCCCACATTAGGCTCCCTGCCCAGTGGGGGTCCTGCTTCTCCCTCTCCTCCCCTCCTGTGCTCTCTGTCACTCTCTCTGTTTCTCTCTCTCAAATAAATAATTAAAATTAAAAAAAAAATTTACCCTCAATTTTCAATATGAAGAAATAGCCATTGAAGATGATAAGCAAATTTTGGTGGAACTTCAAAATGATGAACCTACACTGGGTTTTTTCAGTCATCACCATATGGATAAAGCACTCAATATGTTAAACTCAGCAATTGATAAACTTTCTGATACCATCTGAGAAAAAAGTTTCAATTAAATCTCTAGCTAATTAGTTTTTGGCTGCTTTGTGAATGTCTATACTACTAACACACATTTGTAATGCAGCATTAAGGGTAAATATAAAAAGGTGAAATAATGAGCAACAGTATACTCCATATGAGCACTCAATATTAGTAATCATAAATTTCTTGCTTAGAACTATTAAAAATTAAAAGTAATTCATTATTCTCTGGCAATTTAATTTTAGTATCAAAGGTATTGACATTTTACATCACAGAATACACAGTAACATCTAACCATGATTTTCTGTAATGGGTCTATTAAATTCATGATAGCTTCTTGTTGCTGAATTATGTAAAAGCTATTCTACTTATAAATAATTCATAAGGTGAAAAAATCTATTGTTAGAACACAGTTGGACTTCCATTCCAGCTATGTAGGTGGACCTGCTATTGCTTTCAATTAGAGCATGAGCAGTGCAATATTGCGTCTCTGAAAGAAGGAACATTTATTAAGTGAACTCCACAGTCAACCCAGCTTTTTGCCTGGGGACAATTTTTTGGTACAGAAAACTGGAATCTAGGTGAAGAACAGTGGTCCTGTTGAAGGTATCAAAGATTAGGGTCCTATGCAGAGAATGGTACCAAGAAGATCATTTGTGAATACTTTGCAAGGCTGGTCTGAATATATATATAGATGGAAACTTTCCAAAAGCATCAGAGTGCTACAGTTGCTGAGGTTAGATTTTTAAAAGAATCTAGGAATTGAGTAGATTCAGGCCACAAGAGTGTAGCAAGCTTATTAATACTTTGTCATCAGTCCTCATATTTAGCTGAGAAAACAGAAAGGCTGAGCCTTCATAGTGGGGACCTTGATCCAGAGAAATGTCTACTCTGACCTACCCTAACAGAGCCTGAAACCAAGCCCCTATAAGATATTAAGGGAAGATAGAGTTTGGAGGTTGAGTCCCACCAGTTTACCAAAGCTTGGGAATTATCTTGAGCTTTACACAGTTCCTCCCTACAAAGGAATAAACTCAAACCTTGGTAAGTTTTCAGAGTGACCTGCCAGTAATTGAACTGCCTTCTAAAACAAGAGTTAGCACTCTTCAGAGGAAGATAACAGAATCCTGAATCTCCATAACATTATAATCTACAATGTCTCAAACATAATAAAAATTAGCTAAGCAAAGAAACATGAAAATGCGACCCATGGTCAAGGAAAAGTAGTCAATAGAAACTGACCCTGAGATAGTTCAGACGTTGCATTTACTGATCAACATATTGTAATTGGAGTCTCAACAGAAGGAAATGAGAAAGGGTAAGAAAAATTATTTGAGGATGTAATGGCAAAAATGTTTCCCAAATTGTTGAAAAAACCCCCACAACCCTTATAGACCTAGGTGTATCTTAGTTAAATGACTGAAAACCAAAGATACAGAAAATAAGTTTTAAATTGGCCAGAGAAAGAGATACGTTACACAGGGGGAACAGTGTTAAGATCGATGCGTGACTTCCTATCAGAAAAAAAATGAGTCCAAAAGATAATAAAAACGGTGTCTCTAATGTATGGAGTGAAGTGCCACCCTGTCAACAAAAATTCTCAATGAACTTTTTTAAAGATTTATTTATTCGAGAGAGACAGAGAGAGAGTGGACGGGAGAGGGAGAAGTAGAGAGAGAACCTCAGAGAGATTCCCTGCTGAGCATAGAGCTCGATGCAGGGCTCAGTCTCAGGACTCTGAGATCATGACCTGAGCTGAAATCAAGAGCCAGTTGCTTAACTGACTGAGCCACCCAGGCACCCCCTCAATGAATTCTTAAACATGCTTTCTTAATCTATGAAAAGGTATCTACACACATATACACAAAAAAAATCTACAGCTAACATTACACATGATGGTGAAAACTAAATGTTTTCCCATTTGGACTGGAAGCAAGGCAAGGATGTCCACTCTTATACTTCTATCCAGTTTTATACTGAAGATCAGAGCCAGTATAGTAAGGGGGGAAAAAGAAAAAGAAAGGTACAAATATTGGGAAGAAAAAATAAAAAGTGTTTCTCTTCATAGGTGATATGCCTCGGTACAAAGAAAATTTTAGGAAATAGAGCAGCAGAATTGCCAGAAGTTATAACTGGATTTTTGAAGGTCACAGAATATAAAGTCAATTTATAAAAATAATTGTATTTATATATAGTAGAAATGAACAGTTGGAAAACTTTATGGTAACCTCCAAAAGCATAAAACATATAAGAATAATATAACAAAAAATGTGTGAAATCACTAAAGTGATACCTACATAGCATTGCTGAGAGAAATTAAAGATCTAAATAAAGGTTTTTATTTATTGGAAGACTAAATATTATCAAGATGTCCATCTTCCCCACATTGACAAGAGTCACTATATTCTCAATGAAAGTTTGTGCCAGCTTTTTTTGGTAGAAATTGGCAAGCTGATTCCAACATGTATTTGGAAAAAGAAAGGATATAAAAGAGTGAAAACAATTTTGTAAAAGAAGATTGAACTGGGTGGGCTTACATTATCTGATTTCAAAACTTATAAAGATTTGGTAATCAAAACAATGGGTTTTTGGCAGAAAGTTGGTAAAAATGAATGAAGTGGAATAAAGAATCTGGAAATATACCCATACATGTATGGTTAGTTGACTCTCAAAAAACCCACCACTATAATTGAGTCATGGGAAGATAGTCTATTAATGAAATGGCTCTACAACATCTGGCTACCCGTGTGAAAAAAAAAATGAATTTCAACCCTGCTTTACGCCCTGTGTGATGTTAATTCATAACAGAGCATAGAAAGTGACATGAAAGCTACAGCTGTCAAACTCTTAGTTAAAAAAAAGAAAAACAGAGAAAATCTACATGACCAAGGGAGGATAATAATTTCTTGGATAGGATATAAGAAGAGCACCAATAAAAAAATCTTAAAAATAATCATTTTGGCTTCTTCAAAATTTAAACCCTCTTATGTCCAAAAGACATTGGTATGAAAATGAAAAGACAAACCCTGGATTAGAGAAAATGGTGGCAAATACCTCTGTCTAGCAAAGCATTTGTATTGAAATGTATATTTGTATGTATGTGAATACACACATATAATATATAAATGCACAGAACTTTATTTATTTTTTAAAGATTTTATTTATTTATTTAACACAGATAAGAGACAGCCAGCGAGAGAGGGAACACAAGCAGGGGGAGTGGGAGAGGAAGAAGCAGGCTCCTAGTGGAGGAGCCTGATGTGGGGCTCGATCCCATAACGCCGGGATCACGCCCTGAGCCAAAGGCAGACGCTTAACCGCTGTGCCACCCAGGCGCCCCAAATACACAGAACTTTAAAACTCAGTAAGTAAGATGATCAAATAGAAATGACCTGTGTTTGTCCAAATACTAGCTGGTGACCTTGAACTGATTAAATGACTTCTCTGAGTCTCATCATTATCAACAAAATGAGGATAGTAGTACCAGGTCAAGAATATAAGACATCTTGTATAATACTTACCAAACAGCAAATGTTCAATAATTTTACTCCAAACAAATAATTGTGTAAGATCCTGTGGTATGCAGGTACTCACTTCATGTGAAAGACCTACTATCAGAAAGACTATTTGTTGTATTATTATAAATGTTTTTATATTTATAGTTTTGTCAGCCCATAGTTACAATTCACTTTCCTTTTTTATAAAATTATAATTTTGTAATGTTGTGTGTTAACTACACTCAAAAAAATTTAGAAAGAATTATAATTTCATCCCACATTATCTTAAAACATTTAAGAATCATCTGTTACTGCTGTAGGTATGCTCTAGAACATTTTATTTTGTCTTATCTTACATTGCTAGGGAAAGCTAGTGACAAGGGAGGTAAGAATGGTTAGTTAAGAGTGTGGCTTTTAAAACCTTTAGAACATGAAAAAAAAATAGCAGACTTAACGGATTCTTTTTTCAGGACTTTGAAGAGAGAAATGGTATTAGAAATGAGAAATGAAATTAACGTCACAGTATTGGTGGGGCAAGACTTGCATGTAAAGAGTATGATCCTAATATATATATTTTACATGTATTTAGTTAAATACAGTGTGTTTAGTTATATGAATACATAGGAAATAAAACTGGAGAAACAGACTTTAAAATCTTAACTAGGAGTATCCCCAGCTAGTGATGGGACGCCTGGGTGGCCCAGTCGGTTAAGCATCTGCCTTTGGCTCAGGTCATGATCCCAGAGTCCTGGGATCAAGTCCCATATCAGGCTCTGTGCTTAGCGCACAGCCTGCTTCTCTCTCTTCCTCTGCTGCTCCCCCTGCTTGTGCTCTCTCTCTCTGTCAAATAAATAAATAAATAATCTCTTTAAAAAATGGACTAATTCTTGTAGTTCTCAAATTTCTATAAGAAATTGCATTTTAATGAGAAAAAATATGAATTAGTAATCAAATTATGAGTATCATCCTCTTTAGTCTCAGAAGCATTATTTTGAACACCTAACAACCATGAGAAGGAAGACAGATCTCATCAGGTGACAAGTATATAAAACCCATTTGTGGTTAGTGCATTTTGACATGGTTATTTCTAAGATATCTTTTAGTTATGGATAGAAAATCAAAGTTTCATTGTCCAAACAGGATTTCTGTTCAAAACCCAATGCAAAAACCTTTTTGGGGGTAAAGTTTGCTATGGTTTTGTTGTCATTTCATGTTTTATGGGGAAAAAAAATCTTCGTACAGCTCTTCAATCCTTTAGTAGAAATCTTGACTTCAATTTTTTGTACTCTGATAGCCAGGACTTAGAATAGGACCTAATAGATTGCTTTTGATTTTTGGATCACAATAAGAATAAATAGAAATAAAATAGAAAATAGAAAAATTTTTGGTTGAAAATAGGAAAAAAACTGTCTAAGTATAGTTACATTAAATATTGATAGTTACTGACTAGTAATTCTCCCTTTACTTCCCCCCCCCCCCCCCCCCGGGATCGGGCTTATTTGAAGGATCCCTGTTTCTCCATATCACTCCATATCAGTACCATAATAATGAAAATCAGCCCACCAGAGGGAGTGCGTTATGTCTATTCTAAGTGGCTTAGCACCATTTGATCAGTAAAGTCTAAATGAAAGGTTTGAGCAATTGAGGTAGAAGAATCCTTTTTTAGTTAGTGTAAACATAAAGGTGATAAGATCTTTAGCTTTGTAAGGAAGTTGTGAAAGATAACATAAAAATTTAAATCTTCATGGATTCCATGGTCTCATTCACATGTGACAAGCTAACCTCAGGTTTCTAGTATATTCTTATCTTAGATAATTATTAAGTGTTGTATCTTATGTGAGCATATTAGTAGGAAGGAATTTTAGATAGCTGTTAGTTTTGGTTTCAAGTAAAATAAATAATGTTTTCATAAATCCAAAGCTATCTTCTGTACTATATTTATTAAATTGTTCTGTGTGATACAATGAAGTAAATATTTTAAAGCTGACCCAGTGCTTATGGGCTCATAGTAACAAAAACAAAAAACATGTCCTCCCAGCTGTCAACTCTATGATTTCTTAGTGTAATTATCACGTTTCTCCTTGAAATCGTGGAGAAGACATAAGTTTCTCTTGAAAATGCTGTTAAATTTAGAGTTTAATTTTGTCAATGATAGCTTTGCTTCTCATATTTACTGAAGTGTTTTCGGTTTATGTGCAGTCCTTCTGAAAGTTAGTTTTAAACTAATGCCATTGGCAAGTAAGATAGAAAATTTAATAAGCTATCCAAATGGTAGAAATATATTAATTTGATACAACCCATAGAATAATTTCTGAATGAATCATTTATAGGTATATCCCAGGGCACTATAAAACTGCACAGTGAGACTTATTCCCAGATGCATCTTCATTCTTGGATATTAAAGGCTACATTTCATTTTTTTTCAATATAAATCAGAACACGAACAGAATTTATTGGCCTTCCCAGTTGCCAGATTCTAACAGTATCATTTCCATAAACTCATTATGAAACTCTGTGATGCAGTCTTCAGGCACACTGAGCCAACTTGAGCCAAGGATGAGAGAATTTCGGTCTGCCTGATCACAGGTCTAGGCAGCAACCGAATCACTATACTCCATCCCTGCCCCCCCGCCCCCCGCAAATGTTATTAGGAAGCTAAGAATACGTTATTTGGTCCATCTTGAAAGAGGCTGACAATGGAAGAATTGAAGATTAAGAATTATAATCTGATTGGAGTTTTTTAAATGTTGCTCACAGTTTATTCTTGAGTAGTACTGAGGGGTACTTCTAGTGCTTTTGGAGAAAAGACCTTGCATCTTTTTTGCTGTTGTTGAAATAATTTGCTTTATTCCTTTGTTTGCTGAGTATAAATTGGCTGTGCAACAGACTTTAAGTACCCTTGAAAATAAGCAGTGCATTTGTCATAGTTTTATCATGTTGTTTAGTTACAGATGAAGTCCCTTGTTTCCCATTATGTAAATCAAATAGTTATGTTGCAGCCTCATGCATTATGATATGATGCATGTTTAGAAAAAGAAAAAAAAATCCCTTTCCGTCTACATCTGAATATACTTTGCACTCCGGGATTCTTGGCCCTACGGTGAAGATTTTGATTTTTATGTGATTCTTTAATTTTCTGCATTACCATATTATTCAGTATCATCTGTTGTGGGCGTTTCTCTCTCCATTTGTTTGCTGGCAAAGGGAATTGCAAAATAGAACTATTCATTATTTAATACAATTCCCCAGGCCTCTAACTCACTGATTGTGGGGCCCTTATCACATTTCAAAAATGACTGTGTGTCACCCTCTTCTTTGTCTTGAGAGTAGAAGGCTTTCTCACTTATCTTTTTATTCTTTCCTTGTATCCACCACTTGGCATATAAGAGGCACTTAATGAATCCAATCACATCCA
The DNA here is from genome assembly GCF_024610735.1 of Ursus americanus. Taxonomy (NCBI): domain Eukaryota; kingdom Metazoa; phylum Chordata; class Mammalia; order Carnivora; family Ursidae; genus Ursus; species Ursus americanus. Next base: position 62,280,868 of record NC_142131.1, on the reverse strand, counting down.
CTTGTGTGGGTTGTACACTACACCACAGGATAGGGAACTTTTTACATTGCTGTGTATGTAAAGGTATCCCCAGAATTAAGCAGTGCACAACATATATAACCAGGCATGGTATCCCTGTGATAAATTTGATTTTTGTATCTTCTGATATAGAAAACGTCTAAATATATCTGGCCATTTACTTGTAACAAAAAAGTCAGCGAACCTTTCCCATTCTTCTTTATCAGTAATTATACTCGGGTTCTGAATATGTTCACCCCCACAGGGATATATTTTCCTACATCAATCATTGTTGGTTTTGAGCCATGGGGACCAACTTTGCCCAAGTTGACCACCAAGAGAGGTGTTTCTCTGGAATTTTTTGATAGTTGAGAAAATTCTATGTAGTACTTAGAATCAGGAAGAATTGAGAAACTAGACATCAAGAAAGACTGAGAACAGAAACACTAGAAATGTTAACCACTACGTTTGGATGATTCGGGGCCATTCATATTTTTCTACTGTATTATTCACTTTAGATGCTCTGAAAAAAGTGGGTTTGGGTCAGGGTAGGGTGGGGAGGCAAATTCTGTGATTAGAAGCTGGTGAAATATTATATATTTGAAGGTGGTTGTTCAGTGGAAAGATGCTGACGCTCAAGGGATAGTTAGGGTCTTCCTCAGTGGCTGTCAAGCAATCACTTGGATTTTAAAACTTTCAATTATAATCCCGGGAACAAGTGTTCCAATGAATGTTTTGTTCAGATGTATAAAGTTTTCGTTTTGTGTCTTGAGTATTTGAAAAGGATGCTGTTCACTAGTTTAACTGAGAAGTTTGGGGTATGGTATTTTAGGTGATTAATGGGAAAATTTAAGTGTGTCTTCCCTCATTTATTTAGAGTTGTCTTTCTAATTTGGGCATGTATTTTCTGAAAGATTTTTTTTTTTCTGAAAGACACTCAATGCTGATGGACATTCCGTTTAGTTCGTGAAAATTCTTTTTCTTTGCTATTTACTTTTTAATCACTAACAAAAATTAACGTAGTTTAAAGCATCTATTCAGTTGGAACAGTAGATTTTTAAGGCATATGCAAGTAATATTGATAAGATTATATCTTCTATATACAAAAGAAAAGATGTTTTGTACAGTGAAGATGAACGTATCAAGCGATAACAGCCAACTTTCAAGTATCCAGAATGGATTAACTATTTTTTTCAGTTTTATCAGAACAAAAAATAATAGCTTACTTGAGAAAAAACATTTAAAAATTTAAATTAGTGGAAACATGCTGTGCTGTTTCTGTTGTTTGGAAATACACAGTTAACAGGAGATAGCACATTGTAACACTGCACTGTGTGCATTGCATTTTGGGTATGACCAACTCCCTTGCAGTCAGATGAGAGGTCTCTCTAGACCAAAGATATCTCTGATATGCAATATAAAAGCAGAGGCAGAAGTAGGCATGACTGCTAAAACAAACCAAAGCCAAATATTTCAGGGTGGGGTTAAGTGAGAAAAGGAAGAAGAAAGCATAACCTGCAAGAGGGTTTCAGTTTCTGCCTTCCCTGAATCACAGTGAAATATCAGAGAAGTGTTCTTAGCTGAGAGACCCACAGGAATAATAAAAGTTCAGATGATTCTTCGTGAAGAAATTCATGTGATAAACCACCAAACTCGTATTATTTTTGTTCTTTATAACTGCAGAATGGTAAACATATTCCTGAATACTGAGTATGTTTTAAGTGTATTAAGTTTATATTAAGTTCATTTTGTGCCTTGTGTTGAAAACATATTATTTAAGGTTATGTTTCATCTTCTTTTTTGAACTCTACCCTTCTCTCCTTAACTCTAGTAATCAAGGATCGATTCTATATCTATTTTCTAGAAATCATGTCTGTCAGATATTTGCCAGAAGGAATAGTAAAAAGTTATAATGATTAATTGTTGATATTAAGTTACATCATTCTGTCATCCATTCATATCCATGGCTGCCCACTCAAACTTTTTCTTTCTGCTCCAACCTTGTGGAAAGGATATGGCAATATTGTAGGGATCACTATTTTTTACAATAATTCATAATTAACAATGCTTACTTGTGGGAAGATATCTTCGAAAAAAAGGTAAATATTAGTTGAAGTCAATGTAACCATCTCACTGAGGCAGTTACACAGTCCTTTTAATAGTTTGGTAAAAGGAGCTGCATAATATGAAGTGTCATAATAGAATAAGGCCTATAATGGTTTGATTCTATGTACATTAAGATCTAATGTTAACAATAGATATGTATTTCTCTATACTTAATTACTATATGGTATGTTACAAATTGTACCCACTTCCTTTAATTATGTGATAACCTGACTGACTAGATAATCATAAAGTGTTCCCATTAGAGACATCTTAGAATTGTAGAAAAAATATAATAAAAATCCTTGTATGTGCACAGATGAGTAAAGGGAAGGGGAAGGGGAAAGGGAAAGGGAAGAAGGAAGGAAGGAAGGAAGGAAGGAAGGAAGGAAGGAAGGAAGGAAGAAGGGAGGGAAGGAAGGAAGGAAGGAAGGAAGGAAGGAGTGCAGAGCTTCTGAGGTAAAGTGGTAGCTGCCCTGAGAGGAGTTTGTTGTACTTAAAAATCTGGGCTCTTGGCTTTAACATGTAAAGAAAGAACTTGGAGGCTTTGCAAAGTGAGGAAGTGGTGCTGAAATGATTGCATATAGCCAGAACCCTTAGATAACTATACCCTTGATAGAAGTGGGATCTGGTAGAAGCTCAGCAAACAAGCACAGGTTGTCAACAAGAAGCGTTCTGTTTCAGCCATGACCCTAAGTTAGGAAAAAAACAGCTCGTCTGGGTATTTGTTACCACAAATATGATTTCAACATTGAAACACTTGTTGAAAGCCTAGGCAAAACTACTCTGAAGGGGCCCTCTCTTGATTTACACCACACAAGACAACTGCAAATAAAATACAACTAAATGAGTTCACAAGAGAATTTCAAAACACAAAATGACAGCATCTTCCATTGTAAGAGCCAGGAGTTCCAGTAAAGAATGATTTAAAAAGCTGGGATTATTAAAAAAAGAAAAGAAAAGAGAAAAGAAAAGAAAAAAAAAAAGGAAGCTTATTTACATGATTGAACAATCACACCAAAAAAAAAAAAAAAAAGAAATATAAGAATAAGATATTTTTGGGGAAAAAAGTTAATTTGAAAATTGAAAATAAAACTCTTATAAAAGGAATGCATTTATACTTAAAATCTCAATTTCTGAGTTGAAGAGTAGATTAGATGGAGCTGAAGAGAGCACTAGTGGATTGGATCAGAGATCTGAGGAATCCGGCCAGAAGGCTGCATAGAGTGGTTAAGAGATAGAATTACAAGAGTGCTTTAGAGTTACAGACATCAGAATAAGAAGATCAAAAATACACCTAAAGGAGTTCTCGCACAATAGAGTATGAGAAGAATAGGCTAAATAGATAATGGTAAGAATTTGTATGTGTTCATCGGTTCTTCAAATTAGATAAAATACGAAGTACCAAAGAAGATAAATAAAAACAAAATCAGTACCTAGACACATCTGTGTGGGACTGCAGAACCTCAAAGACAAAAAGAAATCTTAAAATTAACCAAAAGCCATGTTATATGTCATTTATTTCTCAATGAAAAATTAACCAGAAACCAAATTCATATATACACATATATGCATCTACACATATATGCATATATATATATATATACACACACACACACACACAAGTTGGTGATCAACTTGCTCTTCTTTCATATATATATATACCAATTTGTGTGTATATATATTTATATATATATATTTATATATATATATATATACACACACACACACACACACTGACTTCTGTATTTATGAATGCTAGAAAGAAATGAAATAATATTTGTCATGTGCTGAGGGCAGTAAAGTTAACCTAAAATTCTATACTTGGCTACTGTTCCATTATGAATAAATACATGGGCAACAAACTCTGGAACAGGTTTTATTCATAGATCCTCCCTGAAGAAGATCCTGAAGGATGTACTTAAGAATAACAAGCTCTCTCGAAAGTATGGATCCAAGATATTACTGAGAAAGTATATCGCTAAACACATGGGCAAATCTAATAATGGTTTAGAAAATCTCAATTGAGATTTGAAAAATTGAGATAGAATTATAATGTCAAGTAAAAATAACATGAAAAATTGAAGGGAGGGGTTGGATTAAAAACATTTGATGTCCTTTCTGCAGGAGGAGCCTGAAGATAATTTTTAACTTTAGGCATTTCAAATGAACATTGCAGGCAGAGTTGTCCCTGTTCTAATCCATAGACCCTGTGACTGTGTTATCTTACATGGGCAAAAGGGTCTTTGTGGATGTGATTATGTTTCAGATTTTGAGATTGGGATTATCTAGGGGGGTCCTAGTGTAATCACAGGTGATAGGAAAAGAGGGAGGCAAGAGAGTCAGAGGAGGAGATGTGATGATGGAAGCAGGGACTGAGCCAGTGATACCATTGTCAGCTTTGAGGATGGAAGGCAACTGTGAGTCAAGAAATACAGGCAACATCTAGAAGCCGGGAAAGGCAAGGAAATGGATTCTCACCTAGAGCTTCTGGAAGGAATCCAATACTGCTGATACCTTGGTTTTAGTCCTGTGGACTCCAGATTTCTGATTTTGAAACTGTAAGATAATACATTTATGTTAAATCACTGTATTTATGGAATTTATTACAGCAGCAATAGGAAACTTATATAATGTAATTTAAATGTGGAAGTCACCATAAATTAAACACAATCTAACCTTACTTTTCAAGCAGTGGCCAAAAAAAAAAAAAAGAAAAAAAAGGAAAATAAAACTAGATAGGAAGGAAGAGAAAAACAAAGAAGAAAAGAACAAAAGTATAACCTGGGAAATGGAATTCACAAATTATACAGAAACCCAAATATATCCACAATGAAATATTAAATTCATGTCTGTATTTTATAAATAAGTTTTATAATTTAAACCATACGCTATTTATAAGAGACTTAGAGAAAATGAAAGCTGAAAGTAGAACAAAGAAAAAAAAAGATATACCAAGCAAATCTCAATGTATTACTGATATATTAGTATTTGTTAATATCAGACATAATACACTTTAACACAGAAAACATTAGGGTACATAGGGTTTCTATATAACAGTAAAAACTAATTCAAAATAAATTATAAAAATTCAGAGATATAACTTAGTGTCAACATAAAGGAAAAATTAGCAGAATCAGAAGGCAACAACAAGTATATAACCACAATGAAATTTTAACACCTCTTTTTCAGTTAACAGATTTAAAAATAAATTCAGAATTTCTCATTCTCTAAGCAATTTTATATCAGAGTTGGTTATATAGCTAGATCTGATGAACATTTATAGCTTTGCTCCAAACAATTTGAGAATATACATTTTTTCAATTTTAATTCCAAGATAGTTAACATACAGTGTTACATTAGTTTCAGGTGTACAATATAGGGATTCAGCATTTCTATACCTAACTCACTGTTCATCAGCATACATGTACTCTTAAATCCCCTTCACCTTTTTCACCCATCCCCCCCACCTAGTGCCCTCTGGCATCCACCAGGTCTCTATATTTAAGAGTTGGGTTTTTTATTTCTTTGCATTTTAAATATGCATGGAACATATACAAAACTATGCACAGATATTAAATCACAGAGGCTGCTGATGAGCCGAGCAAAATGTGAATTGAAAACTAACCATTGTAATCATCAAAGTAGATGTCATTGGTGAAATTGATAGTGTTGCAGTTAATTTTCATCGTTTTTCGTTTAGAAATGGCATTCAGATGCCTATAACAGAGAGAGGAATAAACAACAAAAAATTTTTTTTTAATTTCTCCCTCACATACACAAAGACTAATTATTGTATTGTTTCTAATAGTAAAAATTTTGTAGGATCTAAACATCTTTGCTCATCACTAGGAAATTGCTTAAATTATAGTACAAAAATAACAGCAAGAACAGCAAAAGACAACAAAAACATCAACAACTAGTTTTGGAGAGCTTACTAGGTGCCTGGCATTGCTTTAAAGTGTTCTGTGTATTAATTTATTCAACACATTCACTAAACTCACATTAAAGGTTCTATATGTGGGGGTCCCTGAGTGGCTCAGTCAGTTAAGTATCTGACTTTGGCTCACGTGATGATCTCAGGGTCCTGGGATCGAGCCCCATGTTTGGCTCCCTGCTCAGCTTGGAGTCTGTCTGCTTGTCCCTCTCCCTCTGCCCTTCCCCCTGCCTGTGCTCTCTCTTAACTAAATAAATGTATGTATGTATGTTTTATATGTGTTAAATCACCTAACTTGCACTATAAGCCTACATGGTAGACAGGTGTCATTTTTTGTAGAGATGACAGAGGCACAAAACGGTTAAGTAAATTGCCTAAGGTCACATAGCTAGTAAAATTTAAAAGGTAGATAAAATTAGTGCTTTCATAGAGTTTGCCTCTGAAGCTCATAACTTATTAGGGAATGCTCTTCAAGGTACAATATTAAAAAAGCAAATTGTAGAATATTCTTCATGGTTAGATCCTCCCTGGGTAAAAATACTAATTTCCTCATGCCCTTTTTAAAACGATGACTATCAGTCTTTTAAAAATTTTGCCAATGTTACGATATAAAATATTTTGCTGTTTTAAACTGTATTTTTTACATTTGAATCTTCTATCTGGAAATTATTTTTGTGCTTGTGAAGCAGAGATCTTACATTATTTGTCAAATAGCCATGTCCCAATACCAGATACTATTTTTTGTAATAAAAAAATGAAATCCTGTAAAATTCAAAACAAGATAGGATTTTATTTTTGAAATATTTTGGATGAAATAGGACAACATGCTTCAGGAGTGTATCAGGAAAAATGTGTCATTAAAAATTTAATAATTCTAACATTTTCTCAGCATTAAAACTTGATCTTATTTTCAGTTCTATTAAATTCTTGGAGGTAATGTATATGGTTCAGTTCATGTAACTATCAACATGAGACACAATCTCTCTTGACTGTGGAAAAGTTTATTTTTACTTCCATTTTCTGTTTCCTTTCTAGGAAAGATTTCTGTGTTCACAAAGATGAACCATGTGATACTGTTGGTAAGTGCACCTAGAATTTTCTACTCTTTTGAGGAGTTCTGGACACCTTTAACACATCATTTGTTTAAGTATAGGAAATTCTTTGAGAGCGCTGGTTTTAATGGACTGTTTTTAGAATGTCGGAGGTATGTATTTCCAACCTATGTGTTTAATCATTGGTCAACGCTTCAGTTATTAATGAAACAGCCTAAAGACATAAATACACTATATACTGGAGAAAAATTTTAAACAATGCTTTAATATCAGGAGGTCTTTTTTCTTATCATCACAGAGATGTACACATGGGTTCAGCAAAGTTCTATTATAATTGCTAAGACAAGGAAAAATGTATTAATGTCAATATGATTGACCTTTCTCAGGCTAATGAGTTTTATTCTTTTTGAGTTATGTATGTTTGAAGTTCTTTGCAGACTGTGTCAAAGAAACTCCATCTCATTTCCCCAGTGAATGCGGATTTTCTGTACATAAAGTAATAAATTTTCTGTATTTTGTCCTGGATATCTAAAATTCCTAAAATATGGAATAAGCCAGTGGAATCCATGAAACTACAGCTCTTAATTTTGAGACAATGGCTACATACATGCTAACATAAATGATGTATCTATATAATTTACTTATCCATATATATAACCATATATTAATTATATTACTATATACATATATTAGTTTTAAGTCATGTAGCTGTATATAATAAGGCATTATTGGTAAGGTATAGTTAAGAGTCATGGTCTGGTTTTGACATATCATGTGGGGTCTATTGCTGTAGGGTAGGATGTATTTTAACTTAACCATCTTTGATGTGTCTTATGTTCTTTGTAAGATGAACAACCTAAAAAGGGCAAAAGCAGAATAAAGGGGTACAGGTATTTAAACAAAAATCACTTCTAACATGTTCCATCATCTTCTCATCAACTTTGCATGCTAAAAATCTGAGATAGTAAGTGGAAAATAGTTATAATAGTGTTAAGCAGTTAATGATGGAATCAGAGGAATGTTTGATTCACGAGGGGCTGTGCATAAGAAGATCTGGACACCCAAGGAAAAGCTGACTTGATTTAGGGATGATCTTTCTACCATTAACTCACCTGCTTCCTGAGGCTTTTTTTTTTTTTTTTCCTCTTCTTGTCTGAATATCTAGAAATTAAATCTTGATATATAGTTTTAATCAACCTAACCACAGAAGCTTTGAATTATGGATGAAGCCTGTATCAAGACAATTACCTTTTCCTCCACTAAACAACTGTATTGCCTCCAAAGCCTTCTTTCACATATGCAAGCCATTTCTTGCCTCACTCCAGTACCTGAGAGAAATCAGCAGCTGGGGCAGTATCTCCCCTGATCCTGCATGCTAGTCACCTCTTTCCAGCGTGGGCGCATAGCCTCAGGAGGCAAGTGCTAACATGAGGCAAACCAATTTCCTTTTGATTATGACTGTGTTGCACAGCTTGCTAAATCTGCTATTTGAAAATAGCATACATATTCATGATATATATTATCTATGAAACGTATTTTCTGGTTTAAAGCACATTTGAATAATGAAATACCTTGATGTGTTTGGACAATCAGAGTTTGTCAGGAAAGCGGTATAATCAGTCCTTCTCTCTATTCAACCTGTCCATTAAGAGCTTGGTAGAAACTGGTTTTAAATATTGTAACATAGGATTTGGAAAGTCCAGTGCCCTTCTTGAGATCTCTCCTTATTTCTGCGTGCTTAGATTCTTGGAGTCTCCTTGACGGCATTGTCAAATCACTGCATCCTACATCCAGGGACCCAGGCTAGCCTCTTGGCTTCCAAATGTGTGAGCAAATAAATATCTCTATTATTTAAACCAATTTAAAGCTTTTATTTCTGTAACTTGCAGCATAAGACATAGATTTTCCCTGTTACTCATATAGTCATTTATAAGAGGCAATATTAATAATTTCTGCTGTTATTAAGAGGAAGCAGGTAAACTCCTCAATGAATTTTTCCCAAAGTTAAATAAATCTATGTGGCTTGCAAGTCATGTCAACAGCTCCCAATCTCTAGTATCACAAAACAAAAGAAATGGTTTCTTTCATCTATGAACAGTGAAAGAAATGTAATCAATTCTTCAAAATCTTTCCAAGAAAATACCAAGTGCTGAGGATTTTACAGATGATTTTTACTAAAATTGCAAAGAACAGACCATTCCAATATTATATATGCTATTTTAAAGAATAGAAAAAGGTGAATTAAAACCACATAAATTTCTTACCAAAGCCTAAAGAGGACAGTGTAAGAAAGAAAAACAATAAGGTTTTCTCACTCAGGAAAGAAATGAAAGAATTCTAAACCAAATATTAGCAGATATCATCTCACAAGGTTTTTTTAAACAACCAAGTAGGGTTATTTTATTTGAGATTTATTCTAAAAATACAGCGGTAGTTTAACACTAGAAAATCTTAAAATGTAACTATGTAATACAATTAAAGATAAAAACCATATGATCATCACAATGGATAAAAAAAAGTTCTTCATACAACTCAAAACACGTTCATGGTAAAGACTCTTGGCAAAAGAGAACAAAGTAGAAACTTTATTAACTCAAAGATATTTACACAAAATGCATAAATACCTTTTGAAAAACAGTGAAGCATTAAAAGCATTCCTTTCAAAATCAGGAACAAAGAGAGGATTTTATTATCACTGTTTCTATTCAACAGTGCATTTGAAATTTTAGGCCTTAAAATGAAGTGGATGTTATGATTGTCTCCATTTAAAAAAAACCAAGAGAATATGGAATTAAAATATTAAAATTAACAGGAGAGTGAGATGGTTAGATATCCAAGCAATAGTCAGTAACTACTTGCATTTTATATACCAGCATTTGGCAGTGAAACATTTAATTCAAAAATTCTATTAAATATATGGAAAAAATAAAATTCTTTGGACTACATCTAATAACAAAATTCATTGACATATGGAGGAAATTATTGAGCTGTTTTATAATTCAATCAAGAAGGCATAACTCAATGAAGATATAAACTATACTTACAGTCTGAAAGACTAAAGGTGAACCAAATGGCCATTTCCCTCAAATTGACCTAGTGATAGAATGTATTTCCATAAAAATTCTAAAGGGAGTTTTGGAGGAAAATTGACAGGCTGATTCTAAATGTTATGGCAGAGCTTAGACCTAAGAGTTGCCAAGACACTAGTGAAGGAAGAATATGGAAGGGGAATCCACTCTATCACATATCAACTACGGTATGTGATAAATAGGACAAGGCCATTGCACGTGTTTGTGAAATTGACAAAGCAGAACGCTGTGAGAGCAGAACACATGATGTTAAGATGTTTATTTACAAGGAGACAAGTTAAAATGAATCACATAGTTCAAATTTATAAAAAATTAGAAGAGAAAATGTAGAAAATTAATTTTATACTTTTGAGGTAGAGACAAATTTTTTAAATGATACAGAAATGCTAATTATAAAGGAAATGCTTGATAAATTCAACTATATTTACATTTGAAATTTCTGTGTATCAAAAGATATCATACTAACACCGGGGGAAATTAGGCTTCTCTGAGGTAGAAGATAACTCTATTTCATGGATTTTATGGTGCCTTTATTATCATTGATTTTAAGACTTACCATTATATAATGTACCACTGAAGAGGAAAAAAAAAATTCAGTAAATTCTTAATTGTAAGATATCATCGATTTGAAGGCAAATCACAATGTGAAATAATGGGAATCTTGGAATTAGTCATGTATTTGCAACATACATCACCAATAATTATTAGAACCCAGAATATAAAAAACAACATCTATAAATCAGTGAATAAGAAACAAACAAGAAATAGGTATACCAAATAGAACCAAAGACTCTAATAGCCATTTTTAGAACAGAATACATCAAGGGTAAATTAAAAGAGAAAGAAAGAAAGAGAGAGTGGGAGGGAGGAGGAAGGGAAGGGAAGACGGGAAGGAAGGAAGGAAGGAAGGAAGGAAGGAAGGAAGGAAGGAAGGAAGGAAGGTAAAGGGATGACAACCCCATTAGTAGTAAGAAAGATATACGTTCAGATTAAAAGGAGATTTCTGCCAATGAGAGTGATTTTTTAAGAAGTCTGATATTACCAAGTGCACTTTTTAAAATCAGAACAAAAGTCTCCCATTCTTTCTAGAAATCCTAATAAATTCTCATTTCAACTTCTTGTTCTGATTTCCATGTATCTCTTCTGTCTTCATACCCATTTTGTCTTTCTGAGCTGTGTTCCAGGTAAATTTTTCATGTGTTTCTCAGTTATACCAATTGTCTATTTTCTTCATACATTTCTTTTTTTAAAAGAAAGATTTATTTATTTTAGAGATAGAGCACACAGGGGAGGAGGGCAGAAGGAGGGGGAGAGGGAGAGAATCTCAACTAGACTTCCCACTGAGCGTGGAGTCCAGCATGGGCTTGAACTCATGACCCTAAGAGCATTACCAGAGCCAAAACCAAGAGTTGGACACTCAACTTACTGAGCCAGCCAGGCGCCCCTCTTCATATATTTCTTAATAATTTCATATGTTCGGCTTTCAAGGATTTTTTTTTTATTTCAATAGCTCTTTCATTTCTAAACACCCCATTTGGTTTTTTCTTTCTCTGCTATGGCATTTTGATAATAATATGCTGAGCCCTCCTTACGTGTTCAGTCTCTTCTTTTAGGTCTAAATCATTAGAAGTATACTTTTGAAACTTCACTTAATGAACAATTCTGTTATTGACGTTCTTGTGGTTCTAGTCCTATTTGCTCATTTTGTTGAATCTTGTTTTTCGTGACTCGTCACTCAGTCATATAATTTTGTATTTGAGTTCTTATTACTTAATTTCTTTTATCTGTGGGAATCCCGTATGGCCTGAAAAAGAGGTACCTTTCTCAAAATATAATTTTTATTCACAGGGGCATCTGTGAAAAAAAATTATTAACATATACCCTAGGAGTATTTAAGTTAATTTCTGGGGTTAGAATTCCTTGGACCATTCAGGTAATGTAAATTAGATATGCCAACTATGAATATTCTCAGGGGAGGCCTTTTTTAAAAACAGAGTCTAGGTCAAAGTAGACAAGATTTTATGCCACTACTTTTTGCCAGGGAGCAGTTGTTTTCCTAAACTACTCTTTCATTATGTTGAGGGAAAGGAAAATGGTATCCCCTCCTTCTCACTTTATATAGGGATAACTTTATGTAGACGTTTCAGTTCCGAGGTCTTACCTTGAGCAGTCTCTTTTAGTCTCAGTGTCATGACTTAAGCTGAACACCTTTGGATTTGAGTTTGGCTAACGCCCAGAGACAGCTAGCACATTAGTGCCATTTCCTTTCTTTTCTTTAGACCTGCAGGAGCATTTCCCTTATTTATACACTCACCCTTGAATTTAGGGGATTTTTGTTATTTTTAATTCAGCATTTATATGTATAGGTTGCAAACAGAATTGTCTTGCTGCTAGAAATGGAAGTCCTTTTAAATGCTTTAAAACTTTTAAAAGCATTGTCATATAGTTATTTTTTACATACAGTAGCTTCGTTTGGCCACACCATTAATTCACTTTGTCAACATTCACATTTGCTGTGAATGTCTTAGACATTTGGAGAGTTGGTGTTAATAGTTATGATGACTCCCACAAGTTTAAAAAATTTTTTAGAAGCTTCTTTGTAGGTACTTAAATTGTGTGAAGACTATAAACCAATTATTCTCAAACTTTTTGTTCTTAGCATTGTTTTGTGCTGCTGAGAATTTGTGAAGATCCCAAAGGGCTTTTTTTATGTCACTACTATTTGTCAGTTGTCACCACGTTAGAAATTAAAGCTGAGAAATTCTCAAAAATATTTTAAGTCATTTAAAATGACTAGTAATAAACTCATCAAAGGTTAGCATAAAGAACATACTCTTTATAAAAATTCACTACATTATTCAAAACAAAAAGTGCTGAGAAGACATGGCTTTTATAGTTTTGTAAGCGTCTTTATATCGGGCTTGTCGAAGACAGCAGGGATCTTCTATGTGCTTTTGCATGTAAGGTGTTGCTATTGTTATTTTGATTGAAGTGTTTGAGGAAAAGAATGACCTCACAAAGACAGGCAGTTTGAAAATGGATGAATACTTGGCTTTTTAGCATCATTCATTGGTCAATTGGAAAATATTATTTCACTGAGTTGGACAGATCTTCTAAATGTTGACACATTTCACCATGCAATATATATTAAAAAATCGTATTTGTCTATATCACCCTCAATCTCATCAACAAAAGTTTTTAAGTGTTGGAAAGCTGCCAAGCTCGTATTGGCAGATGAAATGTTTCCGATATTTGGGGCGCCTGGCTGGCTGAGTCGGTAGAGCATGTGACTCTTAATCTCGGGGCTTGTGGGATTAAGCCCCACGTTAGGCATAGAGATTATTTTTTTAAAAAGTTTGGGCACCTGGGTGGCTCAGTCAGTTAAGTGTCTGCCTTCGGCTCAGGTCACGATCCCAGGGTGCTGGGATCGAGCCCCAGGTCTGGCTCCCTGGTCAGCGGGGAGTCTGCCTCTCCCTCTGCCCCTTCCGCCTGCTTATATGCTCTCTTTCTCTCTCTTTCAAATAAATAAATAAAACCTGCATAAAAATTTTTTTTTAAAAAGTTAAAAAAAAGTTTTCCAGTATTCTAATTTCCCTTGAAAGTTTGAATTTTTGTCACTGGCATATATATATATATATATATATATATATATATATATATATATATATGGATAAATACACACACACTGTCAGTTATATGTGTTACCTATTACATATATAACAATAGGTAATATACTCACTATGTATATCTACACGTACCACCTGTTCATTTCCTTAGAGTGACAGGTTGCATTCTGTTCATTTTGGGGTGAATGTCAGCCCAATTCGCAAGTCTGAATAACCAGTGTTTGTCTGTTAGATATTCTTTCAAGTAAAAATGGTGCTCAGTGAAAAGCAAAGTTAGTTCAGCTCCTAACTCAAACCATCTCACAGACCTGTTCCTAGAGACAACATCATATTTTTAGTCTGCAACAGAAATGCTTTATCATACTTCTTTTTTGTTATGAACTATTAAGAGGTGTGTGTACTCAGGGATGCAGATTTTAATTAGTAAAATTAATACCTTGTACTGCTTCAGCTAGGACGTTTTAAAGGGAAATTGTCATTTTTCCCCCTGGGAGCAAGTGTCAGTGAAAAAACAGTCAAGTTTGGTGTCACTTCCTTCATTTGTGCTAGGCCATTGTGCCTACCATGGTTTTCGCCCCATCAGTGCAAATGTTGATGGTTTTGACCTTGTGGACCTCTCGTAAAGGTTTTAGAAAAGAGTTTGTAGAAGCCCAGGATTTTGCAGAACAGTCTTGGGGAAATTCTGCTATAACGTGAGAATGATTGATAATTGATGGTGAGAAGTCAGTGATTGTTAGCGTGTGTGTGTTTTGTGAAACCTCCTGAGGAGGTTTCTATACTTTAAAGTATAGAAAATGGGTAAATATGCAGACCTGGCAAAAGTACACGTTGGTCCGTATGAGTGTTTGGCTGTGAATGTTTTTCTAGTTCTTGTTCAGGAGAGAGGCTCTGCATCCTTTACCACCAGATTTTCCATTCTGAGACCCTTTGATCCTCTCTGCATTCTGTTGCTAAGACTTGGATGCTTCTGTATTATTAATAAACTTTCTTCTGCACACTTCTGAATAATTCTGATTTTATGCACTTGCAAATTGTCAAACAGGCATAGAGACCACCTAGAAAGCAACTGCCAAGAAGAAACATATTCAGAGACTAAAACATACTTAAATAACCCTTTTATGTTGACACTGTACATGTGAGAATCTCCAGACACTTCCCTCTCCAAACACCAGTACATTCTCCAAACCACATTTCGGCAGAAGTAATCATTTTTATTGGGTGAGAAGAGGTCAAGCCAGTTTTTTTAAGTAGCTTAATTTTCATTAGCTGTTGTCCATTTTCTTTTGCATGATGGCACCTAAAGCACAGAGAATTTTAGAGACTGGAAATATGGAAAAATTACTAAGGTCAACTCTATTTTAATGCCCTTTTGGTTAGAACTGTATTTCTTTTACCAAAAAATCATGCTATTTTCATATTCAGGATTTTGAAATTTGTATTCTTTTAGACTCGGCAAAGAATGAAGTTACCGTTTTTCCTATACAAATCTTACTTTCTAAGTGAATTACGTTACCAATGTAATGTACTAATTACATTACTAAGTCTTCAAGAGAATTCAAATACACTGTTTGGATATTCATCATCTTCAAAGTCCCATTCCAAGGCTCTGATAGATTCAACGATGACTATGGGAACTCTTGATCACTCAGTCTAGTGGGACATATGCTTTAGTAAAAAAAAGATCATTAAAGCCATTAACACATGCATTACCTTAACTGTGCATAATGTTAGATAAACTAGATCCAGGTTTGAAATATCCAGAATTTATCATATTGGTATGACATATGTTGTTATAAATTGCTGCTCAATGTTTAATAATGTGGATACTCCCAGAAATGCAATTGGAATATATTCTGTGTGGTAGACAGAATTCTAAAGATGACATTGCTAACATTCCTGTCCCTTGGTTGCTCAAACACTAATCCAGGTACTGCTATGAAGGGATTTTGCAGATGTAAGTATATTCCTTCCTTCCATTTACCTTAAGATTTGGAGGTCTAATTCCATTCACCTTTTAAAGCAGAGGCAAGGGACTGAATTGTACCACCAACCTAAATGAAATGGAAGCTGGTATTTCTCCAGATGTGAGATAAGAGTCCAGCCTGGATGATACCTTGATTTTGGCCCTGTGAGACCCTAAGCAGAAAACTCAGTCTGGATCAGCAATCCCAGACTTTTGACCTATAGGATTATATAGTAATAAATGGGTGTTATTTGAGCCACTATGTTTTTTAAAGATTCTATTTATTTGACAGAGTAAAAGAAATAGAGCACAAGCAGGGGGAGCAGGAGAGGGAGAAGCAGGGTTCCCATTGAGCAGCGAGCCCAATGCGGGGCTTGATCCCAGGACCCCAAGATCATGACCTGAGCCGAAGGCAGAAAACTGAGCTACTGAGCCGCCCGGGTGCCCCAGAAGCTGCTACATTTATAGTAATTTGCTATGCAGTTAGAGAAAACTCTGTCGGACCAAAGTCTGCATATGATTATACATTATACATTGGGGGTTTATATACTGGAAGAAAATAAAGCCATCTTAGATGAAAGTACAGTTCATGGCCCTCTGAAACCAGAGTAAGAAAAAAGAAAATGTGTGTTAAGAAATAGAAGTTAAGGGATACATTCAAAGAGATTTTCACTTACCATACCTGATGAGACAGCAGAAGAGTGAAAGGATTTTAAGAGGATTTTGCAAGAATTTGCTACAACCTATAGCCTTTGCAATTTCTCTACATTTAATATTTTTTTCCCATTGTTGCATCAGTGATGAGCAAAAAGCATACTAAATTGAAATGGGTCTGAACACCCGCCCTGTGGAAAGGGGTGGGGAAAACTGGGTGTAATAGGGGGTCAATTGGGTGGCACCAGCCCAGAATATAGGAAAATACGCCAAAGTTTGGGCTTCTGGCAAAGAAAATAAGAAAACCAAGGGCCCAGAATAGGCCACTCTTGCTTTGCAACACAAAGGCCAGTGACATTCATATACTGTAAGGTGATCATATAACCTATAATTTACACCCTAAGACACTTTGAAAAGTCAAAGGAGGCATAATGCTTAATAATGTTTGGACAAAAGCATAAAATAGGATAATACCCCAGGCAATTTAACTGTATGGTCACTCTATTATTAACAAACATATTTCAGATATGCTTTTATATATTATTCAGAATTGTAAATTATACATTAAAAGTACTAAATTCAGAAATATTAAACTAAAATAATTATTTCTGTAATTTAGGTATTTCATTACTTAATCCCCCAATCACAACAATTGAACTTACTAAGAGTCGGCAGAAGAGCATTTGCTACATGTGTTAAAAGCTGGTTTTGTACCATTTCTCTCAACCTTGCTTTCCTTCCATCCAGATACCACAGAGCATTATGGTCTGAGTGTCAGATTTATCAGATGGAAAAAGGGTGACGATTTTTGTTGTGTTTTAAATTGTGATCTCTCAAAGTCCTCAAATTTTATTTAGAAGATAATAGGAACTGTACTTCTTTATATGTCCTTCTTCAATTTTTTTTTTTTGGGTTCTTTCATTTCAGATGATCTTCTTTGACTTATTTTTTCTCCTTCTCTTTATTGTTTTTCATTTTTCCAATTTTTCCCAGCATTTTGGAGTACCTGCTCTGTGCCTACAAGCATGTTAGGTGCTAGGTGCTGGAGAGAGTGGTGAATAAAATGAAACTATTTACACATTCTTTTAAATCTTTTCCTTTTTTGCTTTCCTTTTGTTATTTTTGCTTAGGTAACTAAAAAGCATTTCCCGTTCGTCTTCCTTTACTCTGAGCCACCCTTTCTCCCCACATTTATATCATCATGCCTTCCAAGCATAAATGTATTGATACACCTCTCTGAAGTATCCAAGAGCCTTAGTATTTTTTTTTTAATTGGGTCATCAAATTTTAAAAATCTCATGATCAGAAGATTCTGTCTTGATCTCGGTTAGAATTTTTCTATACCATTTATTTATATTCTTCCAGTGAGAGGATTGAAGAAAATCAAGCTTATAAATCATTTTTCTCCTTGTTTAATTTTTAGTATGTGCTAATAGCAATGCAATCTATATAATTTTAATGAAATTTTTGAGTAGGTCAATTCTATTATGATATATAGAATATTATAAATTGTTAGAGGGTAAAAAATGCAGCAACTGTGTAAGCCCATACAGAAGAAAATGCTTTTTCAGATATTACAACGCTTTGTGTCTTTAATACCTAAAAAAATCTGATGATGCAGTAATCTCTTGTTTTGCATGTGCCATAGTCTTTCCAATTCTGGTTCTTAAGTGGCTGGAAATGGTAATGACTCTAGAGAATATTGAGATTATTGAGATGCTTCATTTGCATTGTAGAAATAATACAATTCCATAGGTAATTTTCTTTAAATTGCACGATGCTAGTTCTTACTGGGTTTTTTTTTTTCTTGGCAGAGAAGAAACTTCTGTATTTAGTTTAAGGTAAGCTGAAGTGAACATACTCTACCCTTCTTTCATTGAATGACCTATAAAATATGGGAAAATGGAAAAAAGATTTGAGGATATTAAAGCATAAATAGTAGTGTGCAGATTGAGAACAAGGCAAGAATTTGAAGTACCACCAAACCAGCAGTAAGTTTATTTTTTTCACTGTCCTGGACTCAAAACAGCCCCAACTTGGAAGTGGTCATTAGGGCACGTATAGCACGAGAGCAGGTAGGAAATCCCGTTGGTTTGCATCAAGGACCTGGAGGGTCTCCTAAATCTAGAGAAAGTGGGGGAAGATCCCCCCCTTCAAGAAAAAAAGTCTGCATTCTTTCCTTCCCTATCTACCAAGCAATCCTATGATAGTGGCAGTGGGGATAGCAACAGTGTCAGTAACAGGAGTCATAAGAATCTGACATGAATCTTCCTCTCTGGTCTATAGAGCTTTTATTTTAAGACGGAAGGGTGAACCCCTTGGCTTTTTGTTTTAGCCCTTTTATTGCTCAAACCTAGACACAGACACAGTCATGAAAAGTGCACTACACAGTGGGGTACCTAAAGCCCAGACTGGCAGCATTACTGAAATGAGAACCATAAGAACATACAAGGTACAAAGGAGATAATGGAGAGGGAAGAGCGAGGGAAAGTAACCTCATACAGTTGCTTATCAACTGCTTTTGCTCACCTCAGCTTTGCATGTGTGCACAGGACCGTAAAAATTTCTTTGCAAGATGAGTTATTGAGCCACCTAATTCCCAACCTGGTCACTAGATGACAAACATAGAAGATAGGCATGTAGAAGGCTTTGAAAATTGACACTGGAAATTTGACAATGGAACCAAAGCCTATAGAGCTTTGGAATTTTGGAACTTTTATGATTTTATTCTAAAAAATTTTAAAGTATCAGCATTCTTCATAGGATTTAAATAAGATTGAGAATCTCACACTATAGTATTTAAAATGTCCAAGATACAACCCCAAATTACAACATCTATAAAGAAATAGGAAAATCTCCATTTTCATGAGAAAAGACATTCAATACATACTATTCCAGGGTGGTGCGGAATTTGGAATTATATGACGAAGACTAAAATACCTGTTATAAAGCTATTCCGAAAGGTAAGGGTACATATTTTTGAAATGAATGAAAGGATAGAAAGTCTCAGGAAATAAATAGAATATATAAGCAAAAAAATGGAAATATTAGAATTTAAAAAGAATAACCAATGGGATGGCTGGGTGACTCAGTTGGTTAGGCATCTGCTTTCAGCTCAGGTCATGATCCTGGGGTCCTGGGATTGAGCCCCACGTCAGGCTCCTGGCTCAATGGGGAGTCTGCCTTTCCCTCTCCCCGCCCTGCTCATGCCCTCTCTCACTATCTCTCTTGCTCTCTCAAATAAATAAATAAAATCTTTTAAATAAATTAATTAATCTTAAAAAATAAAAAGGAAAACCAAAATAGAATTTCTCTGCATGTACCGAGTAGTAGAATCAAGATGACAGAGTAAAGAGTTCACGAACTTAATGATAGATCAGAAGAAATTATCCAATCTGAACACCAGAGAGAAAAGAAGATTGGGAAAAAAATATGAAGAGAGTTTTAGGGATCTTTGGGAAATATCACAAGTAATCATCATGGGTCCCAGAAGGAGACAGAAAGAGAAGAAATATAGCTGAAGACTTCCCAAATTAGGCAAAAGATTTAAATCATCAGATTCAAGAGGCTAAGTAAATTCCAAATAAGAAATACCTGAAGAGATGCACAGCCAGAGATATCACAATCAAACAGTGAAAACTAAAGAGAAAGACAAAATGACACAACAAACAACCTGTTAGTTTTAGGGGAACAATGATTTTCATGACAGCGGATTTGTTTCGACAAACCACGAAAGCCAATTGGGTGGCACACCATTTTTAAAACACTGAAAGAAAGGATTGTCAACATAAATAAAGATGAAATAAGAGCATTCTCAAATGAAGGAAAACTAAGAGAATCCTTAACCAAAAGAGTATCTTTAAAAGAATTGCCAAAGTAAGTAATTCTTTGGGAAGGCAAATTATATTTAATAGAAACTGGAACATCAGGAATAAAGAAAGCACTAAAGAAATGGAGAATTGGTAAATATATTATACTTTTTCTCCTCTTGAGTATTTTAAATATCTTAGGTAATTAAAAACAAAATTATAGCCCCATTTGTTGGTATTTTTGATAGATTTAAATGTAATATGCAAGACAACACCAACATACGTGGAGGAGGGCAAAAGGACCTACATGATGTTAAACTTTCTACATTTCACTTGACATGGTAAAGTACTGGTTTTAAGTAAACTTTGAAAGCTGAATATGTATAATGTAAAATGTATAGTAAACAACTACTAAACAAGTATATAGAAACATGTAGCTGAAAACACAATAAATAAATTTAATTGACATAGTAAAAAATTTGAAACCTTCCCTCTTATCAAAGCTTTTAGTTCAAGAGAGCAAAAACAAGGCAGGAAAGAGAAATAGAAGAAAGGAAAGCAGAGGGCACAGACAACATCAACAATAAAACACAAATAACAAAATGGCAGACCTAAATCCCAACGTACATATTGGTAATTAGAGTAAATAAAAATAGTCTAAACATACCATTTAAAAAAATTACCGGTTTGGATTGAAAAAAACAAAGATGTGATTCTTTGCTGTCTGCAAGAAACTCACTTCAAATGTAATATTGTAAGTTAAGAGTAAAAATATGAAAAATATATACCATGAAAAAAAATTCTAAAAACACTCCAGTGGCTAAAAATTACATTTCAGAACAAAGAAAATTACTAAAAACTAAGAGGGACGTTATGTAATAATAAAAGTGTCAGTTCACCAAGAAGATATAATGATGTTAAATGTTTCAGCCCCGACCAAGAGAGCTTTAAAATTCATGAAAGAAAAACCAATGGAACCAAAAGGAAAAATAAACAAATGCAGTTATATTTGGAGATGTTGACACTCCTCTCTTTATAATTGATCATCAACAGAAAATCAGCATGCATGTAAAAGAATTGAACAGCACTATGAACATGGACACACTGCTCTACCCAAAATAACAAAACACATGTGCTTTTCAAGTGACATTTTCTGAGAGAACATTTTCTAGCTCATAAAACTTACAAATCTGAAAGAATTAAATCATACGCATTCCATTCTCGAACATAATGGAATTAAACTAATAATGAACTGTAGGAAAATAAGAAAATGTTCTCCAAATATTTGGAAAATAATATTTATAATTTATGGGTCAAAGAGGAAATTTAAAAAAAATAGACTTTTGAACTGAAAAAAATCATGAAAAGACAACATATAAATTACGGGATACAGGTAAAACAATGTTGGAGGGAAATTTATAAGATTAAATGCTTTAATTAAAAAGAGGAAAGGTCTCATCAGCAACTAAGTTTCTACCTAAATAAACTGAAAATGAGAAACAAAACAAAAGCGCATTCATATCAAACAAAAGGTAGGAAATACTGGGGCACTTGGTTAGATCAGTCAGTTAAGTGTCTGACTCTTGATTTCAGCTCAAGTCATGATTTCAGGGCCATAAGATCAAGCCCGGAGTGAGGCTCCATGCTGGGCATGGAGCCTGCTTCAGATTCTCTTTCTCCCTCTCCTTCTGCCCCTCAGCCTCCTCCCCTTCTCCCACATGTCTCTCTCAAAAAAAAGGGGGGAGGGCAGGAAATACTAAAGAGTATATATCAATCAAATGAAAACAGAAAAACAATAGTGATAATTAGAGCAAACCTAGTTTTTTTAAAATGTCAATAAATTCTAAACCTCTAGTAAGTTTGACAAAGGAAAATAAAAAAGAGGAAAAATAACATCAGCAATAAAAGGGGATATCTTACTACAGACTCCTCAGACCTTAAAAAAATTATTAGGGAATAATACAAAGAGATCTATGCACGTGAATTTGATAACTTAGATAAAATAGACCAATTTATAGAGAATCACCAACTAACAAAACTTACCCGATTTGAAATAGCCTGAATAATCTTAAACATATTAAAGAAATTGAATTTGTAGTTTAAAACCATCCAAGAAGGAAATCTTCAGGCCCAGAAAGTTCCATTGGTGAATTCTCTCAAAGAAAAGATAATACCATTTCTACATTATCTCTTTAAGGAAACAGACTGGTGAGGACACTTCCCAACTCATTTTATGAAGTCAGCACTACCCTGATATAAAAACCAAACCAAGAAGTTCGAGGAGAAAAGTACCCATGAAACTATAGACCAATATTCTTCATGAACATAGATAACAAATATTAACAAATTTAACCCAGTAATATATAAGAGTAACAGAACAGAACCTAATAGGGCTTGTCTCAGAAAAGGAAAACTGACTGAATATTTGAAAATCAATTCATGTAATTAAACTTATTTAAAATCTAAAGAAGAGACATGATCATATCAACTGATATAGGAAAAACATGTGACAAATTTCATCATCTATTCATTATAAAAACTCTCAGAAAATTAGGAATAGAAGGGAGCAGCCTTAATGAAGAATATCTACTATCTATGTGACTCTTAACCTCACATTTAATGGTGAAAGAAGGAATACCTTTGCACTTAGTCTGGAAGGAGGCAGGGTTGTCTACTGCATTCTTCCTATAGAAGTCCAGGAGTAGAACAAGATAAGAAAATAAATGAAAAGCATAAATAATTTGAGGTAAGAAATATAACTGTCCCTTTTTGCAAAAACATGATTCTTAATATAGTAGAAAATGGCGATGAGCACATGAAAAAAACTCTTAAAGCTAATATGTGAGCTTAATGGGATCACAAAATACAAAGTCAACAAGGTCAATGGGTTTTAATGTACTAGAATTGAACATTCCAAAACTGAAATTTTAAATATATGTGTGTGTATACATACACATATATATACAATATACATATAAGTACATATGTAATATAAATATATCTCTAATTTGTCATAGATGCAAAATGAAATATCTGCATATAAAGTTAGCAAAACATGTGCAGAATCTGTGTGATAAGAACTATAAAATGCTGGTGAGAATAATAAAGGAAAATCTAAATAAATGGAGAGACATACGGTATTCACAGATTGGAAGATTCAGCATAGCACAGATGCAACTCTTCTCCAGTTGAGCTATAGATTTAACTCAGAATGAAAGTTTGAGCTCTTTTTTTGTAGATATAAACAAGATGATTCTAAAATTTATATGAAAAGGCAAATAACTGAATAGCCAAAGCAATTTTGGAAAGAAAAATAGTTTTGGAGGAATCATACTATTTGATTTTAACACTTACTACAAAGCTTCAGTAATCAAGACAGTGTGGTATTGTTAAGATATAGATACGTTGGGGCGCCTGGGTGGCACAGCGGTTAAGCGTCTGCCTTCGGCTCAGGGCATGATCCCGGCGTTATGGGATCGAGCCCCACATCAGGCTCTTCCACTATGAGCCTGCTTCTTCCTCTCCCACTCCCCCTGCTTGTGTTCCCTATCTCGCTGGCTGTCTCTATCTCTGTCCAATAAATAAATAAAAAATCTTAAAACAAATAAAAAATAAATAAACATGCTAAAAAAATGTTATAGATACGTTAGTCAGTGGATCAAAATAGAATTTCCAGAAATAGATCCACATAAATATGTCCAATTGATTTTCTACAAAGAGACAAATTCTGTTTACTAAAGAAAGAGGGGCGCCTGGGTGGCTCAGTGGGTTAAGCGTCTGACTCTTGATTTTGGCTCAGGTCGTGGTCTCAGAGTTTTGGGTTTGAAACCCATGTTGGGCTCCATGCTGTGTGCGAAGTCGGCTTGGGATTCCCTCTCTCCCTCTCTCTTTCCCCTCCCCCTGCTCACACTCTCTCTCTTTCTCTCTCTAAAATAAAAAAAATAAAGCCTTTTAAAAAAATGATCTTTCAAGAAATGGTCTTGAGAACACTGGACATCATTATGCATAATGAAGAATAATCAAATTCTTTCACTTTTTTAATAAAATTTTATAAACGTTTATACAAAGTGGATCATAAGTCCAAATGTAAATGTAAAACTATAAAAGCCTAGAAGGAAACATAAGAGAAAATCTTTGTGACCTTGAATTAGGTAAAGAGTTCTTAGATATAATACCAAAAGCATGACCCATTAAAGGAAAAATTGGTGAACTGGATTTCATTGATATTAAAACAACAAAACCAAAACCACGTTTGTTTGCAATTTGGAAAAACTGGAAGCAATCCAATGGTCTTCAAGGGGTGAATGGTTTAAACAATCTGTGGTAATTTGAGGAAGACAGTCTAAGGAGTGAAAGAAGTTGGTCTTATAAGGTCACCTGCCTTATGAATCCGCTTACACAACATTGTCTGAAAGACAACCCTAAAATGATGATCGGATCAGTGATCCAGTGGTCACTCTTGTTTTAAAAATGGGCAAGACTGTAGCTATAAAGGGAAGGCACAAAATAGTTTTGGGGAGTGATGGACCTTTTCAGGCTCCTGATGGTGATGGTGGTTAAATGAATCAATATGAGTGTTAAAATTCTTTGAACTGTTGAATAAAAAGTAAATAATGAAAATGCATTTAAAAATTAAAACAAAAAGAGAAAGAAATTATGTGGTCATTAGATTTGCTTTTGGCATTCCAGTCAAGGATTTCCCAAAGATTTCTGCAGGTTGTATCTTGCACAGAGTACCTAATCTGTGGGGCCTAAGGAACAGAAGAGACTGAAATCCCACCCAGACTTCACCTACCAAACACCTTTGCTCATGCACTTGGGAAGCCTTTTTAAAACCTCATCTCCCCACTGTGCCCCTTTTGAATTCACCAGTGCACTCAACTGACTCTTCTGCTGAAGAGCTGGTAATTTTTGCAGAATTCAGTGAGTGAGTTCAAATGTATTGTTTTCGAATTTCCAAATGGAAGACTGTTCCTTTGTTTTCCTTTCTTTCCTTTATCCTTGTTCAAATTCTACCCATTTTTCAGAACCCTGATTAATTTCCACTTTGGGGCTTGTTAACCATGCATGCTTTCGGAGGAATTCGATATACCTTGCATTCCGTTCATTTCCTCTCCTTCTAATCTCTTTGTGATCAAAGATCTTGTTCTCTGCTTGTCTGTGTCCTCAGCACATAGCACAGTAATGAGCATCCCAGGTGCTCAGTTGATGTATTTCTGAATAGAAATGAATTCTTGATAGGAAAATGACATCTTTCCTGTGGTTTACAATAAAAGCAAAGCTGAACTTATCTCGTTTAATTCTTGGCTTTTGGTGTATTTCTTAGTAGGCTCTAGCCAGAACATAAATCAGACACTTTATATTTCTATTTTGGCATGACATGTTGCTGGGATAAGATTTGGATATATAATTCTTAAGGAATTATGAAAAGTGATTGTTCATAAGATACTTTCCTTCTAAAGATCCTTTACAGTTAAAGCTTCTTTTGGTTATAGGATTTTGTATATATTAGAAAATATTTTAATGGTACTGGTAAACACTATATGAATATTAAAATATGCAGAATATATCCTTGGGACACAAAAAAACATCTTAATTTAGAAAATACCCCGAGGTCCTCCTTGTAGTTTTTAAGAGTTGTTCTTATTATAAGGTCTGCAAGTGCAACTTTGTATTCACCACACACTTACTAAGAATCTACCACATGCCATGGGTTTTTAAATACATCACTTCCTTTAACCCTTCAAAACCTCTGTGTCATAAGGGATAGTTAACCTCATTTTACAGATAAGAAAGGTTAATGTTTAATGATTGCCATGTTTCACATAAGTCAACATAGGCTTGAAATATTTTATCTACATTAGTTAGCATTCCTAAGCCAAATGGTTAATTTTCCAGTTTTATTGTTGAGAAAACGGGCTCAGAAAAAAGAAGTAACTTTCTTATGGTCACACAGCTAAAAATCAAGGCTGGGACTCAAACCCTAGAATATCTGACACAAGAGCATAGATTCTTAAAGCTTTATTCTCTGCATTTTGCCTTTACTATGCAGAAAACAGGTCATGAAAAAATTGGTTGAATTCCAATAGGATTTTAGAAAACATCAAATCATCTTTGAGAAGATTTTTAACCAGTTTACTATTAACTACCTCATTGTATAGACCTAAAAAAGCTGAGATCTTAAAAATGCATCTAAAGTTGAAACACTTGTCCTTAAGTAAATGTGTTTTATTTAACAAATTATGTCAAATCACTGTATTAAACTTAGTATTTTAATTTTTAGTAGTTGAGATTTAAGAATATTAGATATTTGTAATTATAATTATAATTATATTCTTCAGATTTTTCCAGTTTATAGAATTATTTCTTTACTTCAATAAAAACCACTGATCATACTGAATAGAAAGCAGGTTATAAAAAGCAGCAAAATGATTAAAAATTGGCATGATGAGAAAAAGTGTTGTCAAATGTTTTGAAGTTTGAGTTGGTTTGTAGTTATAAATGCATGCTGTCAGTGTTTTCAGTATTCTAAAACAATTTATAGAACTTTTTAGTAGCATGATATTTTTAGTTTTAATTGTCCCTGTTTAATGCCTTCAGGATATGATTACGTTATAACATTATAAAAATGCGTTAGCCAAAATTCCTGATTTATACGCAATCAGAACACTTTTAAATTTTTCCAGCTGTATCCTTCAGCTTACTTCACAAAAATCTTTAACTGTGATTCATCTTACCTATTTTTTAAAGTCATGACAGTTTTTTAATCTCCAAGGCAGATGAAATCATTAAGCCTAGTTTTTGTTTTTGTTTTACTTTTGTGACCAAAGTCATAAAGAAAGCCTAAGAACGCTCATTTATCATTTTTAAATTAACTTAGCGATGCGAATACCAATTTTCATCCATGTTCGTGGTAGACTGCACAGTAAATTTCTCATTTCTGATTTGTGTTAGATGTATACTCTCCCACATATGGCTTTTTCAGTGTGCCGCAAGCCTTATATTTTCAGAGTTGCACTGAAATCTAAATGAAGAATTTTAGATGGTATATGTTATTAATGGTGTATTAAAGATAGACCCAAACCACAGTAAGGTACATTGGGATCTAGCTTAATTTAAAGTCCCTAAGGATTTGAGAGTTTAACTTCTGAAACCATCCAATATTTTGCCCTTAAATTTTCTGAAAGAGAGAAGTGAATGTGAAGTAGAATAAATCTGGACTACAGGAGCAGGAGCACAAAACTAGCCCGCAGCCATAAATCTTCCTAATTGTTCTTCCTTTCGTACAAAAGCAGTCCTTCTCATTATCTTAATGTAGGGAGGAGGTGGGTCTGTTTGGTGGGGAAGTTTATTATAAAGATTAAGGACCTGTGAAAATAAGAAAAGCAACAAATAAATCTCTTTTGGAACTTGTCCATTACCATGACATTCTCTGCATCTCTCAAAAGAGCAGAATTTAGGAATTGGCCACCTCTGCCTACCCAGCATACCACTCCCCCTCGGGACTCACTTTCTTTCACTATTTATTACGAACATTTACTTGTACCACCTTTCACCTTCTTTTTCCTGCATCGTATTAATATTTTATATGAAAGCTTGCCAAAGAATTAGACATGGTATCCATATGCTGTCTACGCCAATACTTCACAGATTTTAGATACCTCCAATCGCACCTTAGGATAATAAAATAAAATGAGTGATTATTCACTGTTTAATTTACCTTTAGCAACCAATTAAAAACACATACAGACTTTTGTTTAACATGTACATTCTCATCAAAATTAACTACAGTTTTGTCGCCATACACATTATAAGGTCAAAGATGATACTAAATTAGGAAAAGAAAATGTTGCATCTAGTTTCGTACAGTGTATTGAAACGTGTCCTCACAACTTCCTACCTCCCTTGATTCCAGGACAGTGAAAACTTGAACACATCATTTGATGTTAATTTTTCTTCCAGTTTAAATGACTTTATCCATTTACCTTGCTTTGGTTTAGTTTTAGCTAATATTGAGCTCTTCCAGATAGTTCCCCTCACCTCTCCTTTGATCCCGTCCATGGCTGGGGAGATGGGCTATGGATCACAAATCATAGTGCTTGCACTTCCCCCTGAGATCTTTGGGATCTGTGTCTTTGCAGTGAATTCCTTCGTCTACATGCTGGACTGGGCCTCCAAATGCATTTGGTGGGTTCAACTCAAGAATGTTGGTTTGGTCAGAGCCCTGTAACTCCTGTTCAACTCTTTCTACCACTCTCTTTATTGTCCCATCCTCTCCAGTCCCTACCTGTCCTGCTCTTACTGCTGCTAAAGATGCTGCCAGATCTCAGTGATGTCATCCATGGGTCCCCCAAGGTCAAACTGCCCACCTCTCTTGCCTCCTTGGCAATGAAAGTGGAAGTAGGCTCAGATTTGACAGCCTAGCCCTTCTTCCCACCTACTCACCCAGTGTTTTCATTAATTCCCTGCTTAACTCATCCTGGATCAGCCTGGAGTTTCCCAATGAGCTATCTTCCAGAGTTCCAAAGGCTACCTACTACTAATCCTTATGACTTCCCACCTGCCCTCAGAGCAAAGCCTGTAGATGGTTAAGAAGACATGACCTGGGTGGAAATACAACACTTGATCTTAGCCAAAAGACCAAGAAGCGATTGCCCTGTGTGGAAAAAGAGAGATGCATGTTAATACACCTCAAAATGTATTATCATGGTACTATACAGTGTATAGTTCTCATGTTGGGAATGAACAAATTGACTTCTGAGTACTTTCCTGCCCTTGTGATGCTTACCTTCCAATGGAGAGGTGGCCAATATCCAAATAGTTAAATTAATCAGTATATTAAAAGATAAACCCCTCAGGAAAAAAAAGTAGTAGACATAAGTAAGAGATAATGTGGGAGTTCCAGAATGGGGAGAAGGATATTTGCAATTTAAATTTGGTGATCAAGAAGATCTGGAGAGAGATAGCTAAGGAGGGAATGTTCCAGAGTGAAAAGCCAGTGAAGAGGTCTTGAGAAGGAAATGACAAGAAAAGGAAAAAAAAAAAAAAAAAAGCCAATATAGCTGGAGTAGAATGAATAAATGGCATTCTAACAGAAAATTCTAGATTTTGTATTTCTTCTTTTGACAGCTTTGGCAAGTTGTAAGGCTTATTGGCATACGTTTAAATACATTACCTTAATGTCTTTAGGATTATAGAGACATTTCCTTATTCTTTGTTGATGTTGGTAATTTGTATTTGTCTCTTTTTTTTAAATTCTTAATTGGTTTACTGGGGAATTATCAGTTTTGCCAATTTTCTTTTACATTTATTTTATAGTTCATTGGTTTTGCTCTTTATTATTTCTCTCCCTCTCTTTTCTTAAGCTTTGATGCTCTCTTCTCAGCTTCTGGAAGGAATTTTAATCATTGACTTTCAGTCTCTTTTATTTTTTATAATATATACTCTGAATTTCCCTGAGCATTGTCATTTCAGCCCACACATTTTTTATGTGTTCTATTTTTACTGTAACTATGTTTAACATATTTTCTAATTTTCATTATAATTGCTTTCACTTGTGGACTATTTAGAAGTTTATCATCTCATGTCTAGGCAGTTTGGGTTGTTCTAGTTACCTTTTTAGTTCTTGATTTCCAAATTATTTCCATTGTGGCCAATGAACATACTTTGGATAATTTCCACTCTTGAAATTTGTAGGGATTTTTTTCCTACTCAGTATATGGTCAGGTTTTATAAATGCACCATATCCTCTTAAAAAGGATGAATCTTGTTGTTGGATGCAATATTCTGGTATGTCAATTAAGACAGATTTGCTAATATTCTGTTCAGATCTCTTACATCTTGAGTGAAGGTTTTTATAGTTGTTTTATCAGCTATTAAGAGACTTGTTAAGTCTCCACTTTAACTGTGGATTTGTTTTTCTTTCTTAATTTGGTTCATTTTTACTATTTATATTTTGAAGCTTAGTTATTGAGTAAATACAGATACAGAATTGTATGTCTTCGTGTTGGAATGACCCTTTAATCATTAAAAAAATCCTTCTTCATCTCTCTAGATGCTTGTGACTCAAATTCAATTTGTCTAATGTTGTTTATTTGTAGTATTTATATTGTCACCCTTTTACTATTTCGGTTGATACTTGCATATTATATCGTTTTCTATTATTTTATTTCTACTTATTTATGTTATGCTTGAGCTGTATCTCTTATAAGCACAATACATTTAGGGTTTATTTTTAATTCAGTCTTAAAATCTTAGTTTGGGTTTAGCGTAGTCTTTATTTTTCATTCATGCATTCCAACTTTATCAAGATAAAGTTGACAAATAAAAGTTGTGTAAGTGTAAGGTAGACAGCGATGTTTTAATATACCTTTGCATTGTAAAATGATTATCACAATCAAGTTACTTCACACACCTCTCACCTTAGAGAATTTAAATATCTGTTCAATTTGGCAATCAGAGTTCTCACGGCATAGTCTTTTTTATTTAATCGAATTCTGTCTTTTATTTATTTTTTTATTTAATGATATGCTATCTTTCTATTTGTTTTCTGTATGCCTTTAGGTCATGTTTCTTTCATTTTCTTCTTTTCCTGCCTTTAAAAATAGGTAAATCCAATATTTGTATACCATTTTCAATCTATGTAATTATAATTGGTAGTTATATATCATTTTACTATTGTTTTGCAAGTATTTTGTGTATTATGACATGTATCATTTTACCACTGATTATTGCTAGAACTCTTGAGCACTTGAACTATGTATTGTTGCTTTCCATTGTGGCCAATGGAAATTGGCCTATATTTTAAGGTTTGGAAGACATTAAAATTAGTATTTTGTGCATTCGATATTAATTTACAGTTACTCATACATTTATTCTTTCTGGTGTCCTTTATTTCCTCCTCTTTATTTTCATGTTTTAGTCTAGGATTTTTCTTTCCGTTTGAAGAAATTGAACATTTCTTTACACTGGTACTTTGACGTAAATGGTCGTGGAGAAAGGGTTTCTTTCTCTATCTACAAAAACATTTATTTGGTTTGCGGTGGCCCAGTGAATGTAGATCTCAAGCTCCCCATCTTTATGTTAAAAATGTCTTTATTTTGTCATCATTTTCTCTCTAGTTTTTATATCAGTGGCCACCTTCTCACAGTGGCCATTTCTTCACTTCGCTTGTCATTTTTATTTGTAAGCCCATCTTCAGTAGAACTTTCTTTCCTGTGGGAATTCTATGCTTGTTGAGATGATGAAGTGTCTTGTCAAAGTGATCCTTCTTTTTTTTTAAATTTATTATTATTTTTTATTATGATATGTTAGTGACCATATTAGTTTTTGATGTAGTGATCCATGATTCATTGTTTGCGTATAACACCCGGTGCTCCATACAATACTTGCCCTCCTTACTACCCATCACTGGGCTATTTTCCTGAACTGACAAGACTTTTTCCACCCTTGTTAGAGCCCCAAATTGTCTGATCCATTTGCACATTATATTTATGGCTCCATGTTCCCGTGGCTTCATACCTATGCATGCTGATGGTTTGGGTTTCAGTTTGTTAGTAGAGCCTTTTCTGGCATACCCCGAATTTGTTTTGAGCCGGGGTTCCTTTTTTGCTCTCCTACATATGGATTTTTGAGATTATTTTCACACATTAATAGCCATTTCAGGCTTTCTGATTTGTTGATGGATCTCAGTTCCTTACTCAATTCCTGTCCCTGTGGACATTTTGAGACCACACCCATTATTTAATAAGACTTGTCTTATTAGCTGTGGACCCCCAGACTCTAGCAACATTAACTCATGATATCATCACTCCAAATTTGAAAAATTTTAAGCTTTAGTCCTGCACTGGAGAATCTTTTTTCTCTAAACTCAACTACACATTAAAAACTTTGTATATTGCATTTTATTTCGCACCTCTATGTGTTTTTCACAACAGGACTCTGTCTACCATGTTGCGGGAACACATAAACAACATTTTACTCTCTAGAAAATATTCTGCCTTTTTGACCACAGAGATTTACTGTAGTTTTTATTAAACTAATACTCTATTTCTTGTTTTTTTTCTTAGTATTCTTAGAAACTGTACTATGAAGAATGTTATAGTTTAAGCACTTAATATGGAAGCCTATTTTTTAAAAAACATTTATAACTCTGCTGATACTAAACTCCTAACTTACATAATTGTACTTTTATATTCCTAGATCAACTCCTAACTTACATAATTGTACTTTTATATTCCTAGATCATCATCTTGTCTTTTAATGGAATAGAGGCAGATAATTAGCGAGCTGGTGAGGCAAGGTATTTTAAAATATGTTTAAAGCCCAATTTGAATGTAATCACGTAAAGGGGTTTCATATTATGTGGGCACCATCAATAAATCATTCTAAAAAAGATTTTTTTCTAATTCATGGACGAAATACATTTCCATTCTTCAAAATTACATTTTTAGTTAAGGCCCCACATTAAGTTACACTTTATATTGGTCTTTGTTTCCAGGAGTTTCATCTATGCCATTCATTTCATACACCCCTTATTGAGGACGTGCTAAATACATATTGATGCAGAGATGTGTTACCTGGCGGGCGCGTTTAAAGAACCTAAGCTCCCCTTCTGTGAACAACAGCAACTCTCATCTCTATCTGCTTAGGCATTTTTCCCTGCTCACTCCTTTGTTCAGGAGTCCAACCCCCCCCCCCCCCGCAACAAACTTCCTCTGCTTCCCCCCCCCCGCCCCCCCCCCCACCCCCTGCACCAACCTCTCCCCACTCAGTAATACCAGCCAAGCTGTTTCTCTCCCTAAAAGCCTTTCCTACTTTGATTTTTCCCTATTTGGGGTTTCTTTTTATTCTCCCATAATATCTTTTGTATGTCTTTAGGTTTTAACGATCACATTTTCAAGTGAGTCGTGGTGTGGTTCTGCTCAGCCTGTATTCATCTTCGTACCTTTGGTACTTGTCCCCTCTTAACATTCCTGGTTCCATTAGGCCTCAAGCAACAGCAGTACTCATAGGGAAAGGACTTTCCTCCTCGGATACAATACTAGGACAAATATCTTGCCTAAGACCATGCAGGATTTTGTGCCAGGAGAGATGAGATGTTGCACTTAGGTAGTCTAGCTAGTGCTTAAGGGCAATAGTGCTGGGGCTGGACGATTTAATTTTGTTAGGCTACATCCGTCTGATCCCATAAAAACTGATTTCCTGATTAGTCCATTATTACTCCATGCTTCCTGTGGAGTTTTAAGGGTCTGTGATTATCTTGGAGAGGTATCAAATTACATCCTAGGATAGTACTTTTTTTTTTTTTTCAGATGAGAGATTCTGTTGACACCTTATACATGACTTGATTCATTTTTAGGTGGGAAATTAGAGGGTTTTTTGGTGTCCTTTGTGTTCGTAGAATTTTTTATATCAAAAGAGTATTTTAAAAAGAGTCTGTATTATATCTATCTTTAAATAACAGCTGTGTTAAATCCTTTCCCCTTCTAAACTCTACCCCTTATTATAATAAGAAACATGTGAGTTTTTGAAAGGAACTGAAAAGCATAGGCTTTTAAACAGAATAATGCAAGTCATTTAAATTAGTCATGGTTACAATTATTCTCCATAACTTTCAAGTTAAAGAAAATCTTCCTGGTGTGCCAAATGTAAGACAATGAAATTCAAACTTATCAGAGTCTTGGTTGAAGACTCTGATTTTACACATAAGTAAAAAAAGAATAGGAGGAGAGGATCATTGTGTTTGTTAAATTGCTTCCTGGTCTATAAGAGAATCTGTTAATTACTACTTAAATTGTATAGACGTGATCATCATATTTATGTCTTTAATCTTCTCATTATAAAAGTATTGTAAATACTTAAATGAATTTGGAAAATTGAAAAAGAGAAAGAAAAATTACTTATTATCTCTCCACATGATACAATTGCTGTTAGAACATTATCGTAACTATGTAGTCTTTTGTTTTAAGTAAGCTCTGTGTCCACTGTGGGGCTTGCAGTCCCAAACCTGAGATATAACTGCATTCTCTACCAACTAAGCCAGCCAGGTGCCCCCATTTTTATGTAGTCTTTTTATTCTCCTGTGAAAATGTGATGGTATGGATTTTTTAATACTTAGGTATAATCATCCCTCTGTGCCAATATATATTCATTTTTAAATTACATTTTATTGTATATAAATTTGTATTTTATGGTATAAAATGTCTTTCATATTATAAATTATAATTTTTATCAGCAAATTTCTTTCATGATTACACAGTAGTCATTGATTTCCCACAGCCTGGTGAGGAATCTAGGGCCTCCGGAGAGATTACTGTTCATTCTTTCTCTTCTCCTATCCCACAAGGCTGATGCTAGGAAAATGTCAAAGTTCTATACCTCTTGCATTCCTCTTGCTTCCCACTACTGCCTGTAAGTCAAAGTCTCTTGTCCTCATATAAAAATTCTTCATTTGGAGCCGAAGCTCCTCAGCTTTACCATCTTAACTGTCTCTCTCACTGTGATGGATTCTTCTCCTTGATTCTTGCCCACATTTCACGTGGATGTTGGCCACCTTTCCCCGCTTCCTGAGTTCACTGTGATCATGTGCAATTTCATGTTCAGATAATTGGTCCAACCAGTACTACTAAATAATTCTTGGACCTTGATCTGGATGATGTCTACCTTTCTCTGCTCCCCTGGCGATATTTAATCATATCATGGAACTTCACCTCTGAAATCTTATGTCTCTATTCCCAACCTCTTATCACAGACTCCAGTACTTTTTCAGAGAGTTATCTGTTCTTTTCCTTCATTGATGACTCCATTCTCGGGACAACTGTATTGTAGTCTTCAAATTATCAGCTTCCCTTTGACTTTACTTCTTCACTTATCCAGCCCTGTAATTTCTGTCCTTTCTTTCATTCTCAAATTTACTGCCAACTCTCATATCCTTTGATTCTTCCTTTAGACCTGATCTACAAAATCGCAGCCCAAATTTAATCCACATATTCTCTGTTTCAACCATTAGGTTGGATATCACTTACTTGGGCATATTAGTGCTTATACAGGCTCATTCTGTCTATCCTCGGCTGAACCGTCTGCTTTCCCCCAGTACTTAATTGGCTCTCTTTCCTGTTTCTCTCACTATTCCAAGCTTTTGTTTCTTTTTCAAAAAATACTAACTCCCATCTACCTTTGATCCACACCTCACCTAACATTGCATCTTTTTTCACTTGACATACAAGAATATCAGAAAGTAATTTCTTTAACTTAACAAATGGTATCTATGAAAGTCTTCCAGCGGGGTGCCTGGGTGACACAGCTGGTTAAACATCTGACTCTTGTTTTCAGCTCAGGTCCTGATCTTGGGCTCTTGAGATTAAGCCCTGCATCAGGCTCCGTGCTTAGCAGGGAGTTTTCTTGAGATTCTCTCTCTCTCTCTCCCCCTCTCCTCCTCCCCTCCATTCTTGCTTTCTCTCTCTCTCTCTCTCAAATAAATGAATAAATCTTTTTTTTTTTAAAAAGGTATCCTAGACAATGTAGGAAGATACAGAAAAATATGGAAAAAAGATACAAATATAGAATAGAAAGAATAATACAGAAGAGTTAAGAATTAGAAATAAGGGACAATTTGGTGGGAACAATATATTTGAAGGGGTACAGGAGAAGAAATGTAAAACTTATTAAAGTGACTAAATTTGATATGTATTGATCCATACAGCAAAGAGACATGACGTAATGACAGTCTACATTAGCTGACTGTTAATCTGCGTATGGTGATACGATTATTGTAGTTGTGAAATACAGGGGACTCCTAAAGGAAATTGGTACCAAACAGTGATCTTTGGCATGCCAATTATAGTTGAACTTAATTCAGTATTTTTGTATTTATTCTCAAGTTATATACTTTTTAAATTTTCAAATGCGCAAGAGAATTTTAAGTATTCTATTAAGAGGAGATATTTTTCATTCACCCTCCTTCTCTCCTTCCCTCCTTTCTTCCATCTTTCTTTTCTTCCATCTTCCTTTAAACTATAACACAAGTTTAGTTACTCTCATATCTTTGTTTTCCATATTTTGTTGCATTAATAAGTGCAACTTATTAGCTCTCCTAAATTTCAGTCCTATTAGGACTTAGCTCTCCTAAGATCCACATTATGCTTAAGAATCCTCAAAGATTTAGTTGATTTGTTATTTAATGGAACTAGAGAACAAATATGTTTTTCTCCTCCTCTTTTTCTCCCTTTCCTAACCCGTCTGTGTTTACCCCTACTCACATCTTTCCTTCCCACCATATCTTGATTTAATCCTGAAGTAATTCTAGTTGTCTTAATCAGCCAAATGAAGTAGTAAGGGTTATCACCTGTCTATTCATCCTACCATCCATTCGTAAGGAAGCAACTTCATCTATTTGTAGATTTTATATTTTAATAAAATATTTCTACATGTATAGATAAAATAACATCTTTATGTATTTCATCTCTTGGCTGTTTCTTCCTGTAGTTATGTTTTTAAAATAGAATGTATATAGTATATTTTGCTTAGAGAATGTATCTTCATTTTCCTGGTAGGCCAGAGGATACCAGGCCTTGAGAATCTGCATGAAGAGTTGAATGGGTAGTTGAGGATTTCAGATACTGAATTTTCAATCCTCGAACAATGCCTCTGTTCAAACCTTGTGTGCCTCCGTCTTGAGTCTCTGTGGGGTTCTACCACAGTCATAAAATCCTTCTCCCCTGTCATTTGGCTGTGCTCCCCTAAATCAGTTGATATTCTTCCATGAACCTTCTATTTTTCCAAAACATGGGCAGGGCAATTTGTTCTTTTATTTAAATATAATCATTTCATAACACTATTTTTTATGTTTCTGAAGAGAGAAAAGTCACAAGCAGTCAGCTAACCGCCTTTAACTGGGGACCACTCTGCACTAAATTGTAATGAGCAGGAAAATAAATGTTAGTTGGTAGATGGATTCAAAGTTCATTTCAAATCCTCATTCTATAATATTTAGTCGTCATGTGATCTTTGGCAAATCATTTTACCTGTTCAGTCCTTAATTTCTTCATATAATGTGTTTAAATGTATTTTATAAGGATATGAGCATTACAGAACATACAAACAATTCAATAAACACTAGATATTACTTCAATAAACTTTGTTTTTTGAAAATGCATTAAAACTTACACTTGGAAGGTTACAGTTCTTTGTGTTAAATGATATTTATTCAGGGATGTATCTTAATTAGTAATATAGTACATAAATCTTTGACTAAGGAGTAGCAATGATTTTGCATATTATCTTACCACTGATTTAAACCAAAAGATCTAAATATCTTACTGGAATTGTTGTCTTAGATAGTATTTCATTATCATACTCTGCAGTTGGACATCTTATTAGCCAAAAAATGTTCAAAGGAAATGCTTTTCAATATTCCAAATATCACGGGTAGTTCTTATGTCATATTAGTTAAAATGGTATTTTACAAAATAAAATTTCAAAATTTTATTACCTCAAAATATCAATGTAAGTTCAAGAATGCCATATATATGTAGTTTATTTTATTTTGGGGTATTTCTCTGAAACTAGGTTCTTTACAATAATTGAAAAATATTTAACTTAATAATTGATTTTTGATTTAAATTTTCAAACTCGTGTCCATTCATTTATCTTACATGACAATGAAAAGTGGTATTTATAAAATAGATTCTTAGAGCATGCACTTTGAGAATTGGATAATTGATCAAGTAATTTAATCTGAAATATGAAATTGAAAAGAATATTGAGTTTATTGAGCGATTTATACATACACAGTCTCCCTTAAAATTCCATGTACAAGGGGTAGATATAATAGTTTAATATTGACGTTATTTGAATGGAAAAACCATCATTTTTCATTTCTTCTGATGTGTAGCATAAATATTTACATTTGAATCTGACATATGATAATTCATGTATATGTTTTCTAGGTATAGCTTATTTGAGTGGAATGTGTAGTGAAAAGAGAAAATGTATTATTGCTGAAGACAATGGCCTGAATCTTGCATTTACAATTGCTCATGAAATGGGTCACAAGTAAGTAAAAATTCTGGCTATGCCGCATATTAGCATATAACTTTGTAATTTGAGTTATTGAATTACATGCATATCTTTTGTGTTTGGGGGGTTTAGGGAATTAGGGAATTTAAAAATTAGGGAAACAAAAAGATAACAAGTATCATCTAAATTTAAAGTGTCTTCTGAATACTGTAACCATTCCTGATACTTTGAATAAAATCTAACTACGTTATTGACATTCACATTAGGACATTCATTACGTGGCACATGATTCATTCCATTACAATTTCCAAATGATATAAACATGGCAATAAACATGACACTATAGAGCTATTTATTATTCAAATGTCCAAAGGAAACACTTTGTACAAATAAAAATACTTCCAACCTATGATAACATGTTTGTTATTTACCTGATACAGAGTAAAGGAATTAATCTGCATGGCTTGGAGTAATGTATTTGAAAGAAACTTCATCTGATCACACAGTTAATATGTAATGAACAGTATGTCTCAGGGACAATTCTAAGTACTTTACATAGTTTGGTACATTTAAAACTCAAAAAGCAAGGATCTCATTTTATAGATAATGTTAATAGCGATCATAATTAGTAATAGCAACATTTATGTAATATTTACTATGTGCCAAAACATTTCTAAGAGCTTTATGTATCCTCAGAACATTTTGGGGAGATATGGCTATTAGAGTACCCACCTAACAGGGGAGAAAACTGAAATGTGGAGAAGTTAATTTACCCTTCCAAAGTTATGAAAATAGTAAGTGTTGGGGGAAGGATTTGAACTCGGGCTATTTAATTGAAGTCAAACTGTTCTGTATTTTTATATTAAGTTATCTGCTATCTTTGGGCCTTCTCTCCTTCATTAGTAAAATGGGGATAATACCTGTGTTATGAGGTTGGTCTGGGATTCAGATTATGTAAGAACAAGCACATATTTACAGGCAGTATATTATAGTAGGAATGGTGTGGAGTCAGACTGAATTTTGACCGTGGCCTTCCCTGCGTGCTAGCAGTATCAGCAGTACATATGAAAAGTATTTTAATTGGACTCAGATTTAGTGAGGTCCTACTCAGGGAGGTGATCTTTATGGAGGCCTCTTTGGTCAAAGACATATTTAGTTTGGCTGGTAGTGTTTAAAAATTTGAATCAGTTGCCAACATTAAAAAGTATAAATTTGACATAAAAATTCAAATTTCCAGACCTGGCAACGTTAGACCTACAGCCCCATATGGCAGCCATTCCTTGGAGCTGAGTAGCGTCTGTACCCTTTAGACTGGGCCCATCTTTCCCAGCTCATCACTGGCTGCAGCTCTGTGGTACTGGGGTATCATAGACCCAGCTCACTCCATTTTCATTATATGCGTGGACTCTGTACACAATTGAGTAAATCGAGCCATAGAATTTGGTTGGTATGAGAAAGCACAGAAGAAGATTTATATAGGACATAACAGAGTTTGATTAAAAAAACTTTTTATTCAAGTAAACTGAAGTAGAGAAAAATCAAGTTATAATTATACAGCTCAATGAGTTATTAGAAATTGTGTATGACCATGTGCCCATAACCTACTCTAACAAGTAAGACATTATCAACAGTGATTGATTTTTGATGTCACTGTTTTTAAAGGTGTGAATATACTTTCATTTTCTCCCACGCAGGCTTTCAGTGGTCAATCTGGAGTGTTCTACACTCCAAAGTGTTTATTTGTTATTCAAAAAAGAAACAAAAAAAGATAAATAACACTTTAAGATCATCATCCTTTAGGGAAAGTATGCCCTGCCAAAAACCTAATTTGGTGTTGCACTCCAGGAATGATAGGATTTAGACTCTTAATTCCAATATAATTTTCATAATTTAAAGATTTCCAATTTAATCATATTAAGGAAAACCATGTGCATTGTTTGAACAAAACATACTGAAAATAATGTTTAGGGGCAAGAAAAAGTTGGTATTAAAAAACTTTAAGACCACAAGTACAAATTCATCATAAGTACAGTTTTTATAAGTTAAATGTTAGTTTTCTAATAATATAATTTTCACTCTTAAGCTATGCATTAACAGTGTGGTATACAAGCAATCTCGGTATACTTTTATGAAACAGACAAGTAACCTGAATAGTAGAAGGCTCACTTTATGAAGCAATCTTACTTTACTTTAGTATATGTAAAATAAATTTCTTTAATCTCTGATGTATTCTAAAACGTAGGAAAAACACAAATTAAAGGAACCAGCCACAGTGCAAATTACTTTATTAACATGCAAAGGCTTGGTCAAGAACCTCCAACTACTTAAAAAACTAAATGATATAGTTTAAGGAAAGGCCACTTGAGCTTTATGTGGTAGAAACATTGGTTTATGACCAGGAACTCAGGTTGGAATGGCTAAAATGGTAGTCAAATATTATTTTATTTGACTTTTATAGAGCTGTACCCAAAATCAATAGAAATGTGCCAAAGGTAGGGTAATGCTTGATGGATTAAGACCAAGACATGTGATATATGTTGAACTACTTAGTTACTAAAAATCCTCCTTACTTGTAAGCAATATGTGTTTCAAAAGTAGAGGCTACTGTTCTTCTTAATGCTAGAACGTGGGATACACTAACAGAATAATTGTGTCTTTAACAAAGAACATACAACGAACAGACAGGAGAGAGGTCATCTGTATAAACTATATCATCACCATCCAGTGTAAGATATAAAGCACAATGAAAGAAGAATGGAGGAAGAAGACATAAAAAACAATGTCCATAACACATAGCCTCTCAAACAGGCAGTTTTCACAAATGTTAGGTAATTATATCAGTGGGTCCTACGTGTGCACGCACACAAATCAACAGAGCTCTTAGGGATACAATTAAGTCAACTACTTAAGTGAAACGGTTAAATTCTTATTTTTTGTCTTTTTAAATTTCTTTCCCGTCGGTTTTTTTTTTTTTGGAGAGGTTATAACTTTTTCCAGTTTATTTCCCTATGCAGAAAATAGATCATATAATTCTGCAAACCACAATTTTAGAATGGCAGAATGAGTCCATTTAAACTTGTCAATTAAAGAATGCCTTTGTAATCACACATGAAATGTTTCTAAATTGATTTGGGATGAGTGTGTTTATGTTCGTTGTCTTGAATTTGGTTTCTAGAGTTTCCCAGAGAAACTCCATATATGGCTGGAAAAGTCAGTAAGGGCCACCAAGTAATAAAACCCGAGCCTTAAGGGTGAGAATTTGAGTAATTGAAGAGAACAAAAAAATACTTTTTTTTTTTTTTTTTTTACTATTTCAAAGGAATCTTAAATGTAAAAATGTATCAAATTTTCCTGTGGGAAAGTGCCAAATAAAAAAATCTTCTATAATATATACAAAAGTATAGATTAGTATCCATAGCAAGGAAGAGGAAATAAATGATTTATACCAATGTTTATGGTTCTTTTTCAAAATTATTTTCCTTTCTAAACAATAGGTCAAGGTCAAGGGGGTGTGATTTTTTGTTGTTGCTGTTATAACCAAAATTTTCAACAATATAATGTTTTTATTGGTTTTAAATGTATTTATAGTCACATAATACAAATGGGATATTCAATAATTAACTGTGATCAAAGCTAAAACTTTATTTTGTTGAACTTTATTTTTATAAATAATACCTTAGGAAATTGTTCATGAATCTGATGGAGTTTGTTGAGTGCACATGGATACACATATGCACTATGCTTTATATATTTTATATGATCTTTATAAACAATAATTTGTTAAAGTAAGAAATTTTACTTTGATTTCAAGCCATGCTTTATGACTGATATATAAATTGTGGTTAGATTACTGTGTTTGGGGAGTATCCCCAAGACCACCCTCAGGTTCAATGATTAATTAGCAGGACTCACAAAACTCAATAAAGCTATATTATTCAAATGATAGTTTATTACAGTAAAAGGGTATAGATTAAAATCAGCCAAGGAGCAGGCACAGGGTCCAGGGGACATAAGGCATGAACTGAAAGTTGTCTTCTCCCCGTGGAGTTGAACTGTGTGTTAATTCTCTAAACAATGATCTATCAAAACACACACACAAAGTATTGCCAACCCAAGAAACTAACCTGAGCTTTGGCATCCAGGGTTTTTAATAGATGGTCATGTTGTTCGTGGAGGCATGACTGACCACCCCCAAGGAAGACCTTCATTCTCCATCCCCTCCAGAGGTCAAGCTGGCCAAGCCCTACCCCAAAATCA
The DNA here is from genome assembly GCF_024610735.1 of Ursus americanus. Classification (NCBI taxonomy): domain Eukaryota; kingdom Metazoa; phylum Chordata; class Mammalia; order Carnivora; family Ursidae; genus Ursus; species Ursus americanus. Next base: position 62,238,363 of record NC_142131.1, on the reverse strand, counting down.
TATTCTTAGTATAAGCTATCTGGCTTGTCCTAGGGCCCCTAGGTAAGCAAAGAGAGTCTTATCACAAAAGATATTCCAAAGGCTGACATGTTACCTCCCAGGAGCTGGGCAAGGGCTAGACCTATGAGCAGGTTTTAGACCACCCAAACTTGCAGAGTTAACTTTTTACTGCACAATGATACAATATTCTTTAATTCTTAAGATACCATATTTATATTAGATTGTTAAAACCTTTCTAATAAAAATAATAATGTCTTCTTTTATTAGAAGGTATTACAGTAAATACTGTGTATTCCTCTATAATATGATTTCATAGAAATCTGGAGCTCTCTTTTGTGATTATTGTCTTTTTACAGATGAGGAAACTGAAGCTAATAGAGATTAATTTTTCAGGAGTTCTTTTGATATTAAGAGCACTCTTGTTTCATCAAATGTATTATTAAGATTTCTCTAGTTCTCTTGGTTAATGTAATCTTGTTTTTTCATGTTTTTGAACTGCAAATTTTTTTAGTAGTCAAATGTCATTTTTAAAATTATTCTTCTGTAGCTTTTTATGGTTAGAAGTGCCTCCTCGTTCTAAAATTTAAAAAACAAAGTTTTGTCTACTTGTTTTATATTTTCTTCTCTCTCTCCTCTCTCTCATTCTTTTTTCTCTCTCTCTCTTTTCACCGTTGAGCACTAGAAGACCACCTAGAACCCATTTTAGTGTATGTAGTAAAGTTCTCACCATTAAATTGGACTGTTCATTAACTGCTCAATAAATTATCTTACCATTCAAAATGTGGTCTCTGATGATGTAAGGGCTATGCCAGAATACAGTGCATTGCTTGGTTCATTGAAAAAGTCTTGAAATGAAGGGGAAAGAAAGAAAGAGAGAGAGAGAGAGAAATGGGGGGGGCAGAGAGAAAAGAAAGAAAGAAAGAAAGAAAGAAAGAAAGAAAGAAAGAAAGAAAGAAAGAAAGAAAAATACAGTCAGCCGGATTCAGCTATGTGCTTAGTGATGTAGCCAATTTACATTGTAGTGCCAGCTACTTATCTAGATACAAATCTTAAAAAAGATTTCATCTAATGGCAGCCGGGGCACAGACCACACTCTGAGTAGCCCTGCCACATAATACTTATTCTAAGTTAATGCTGCATGGAAGTCATGTTTGAGTTGGTAGAGAGCCCAGTATTTTTATTTTTAGCCTAAAAGGTGGTCTGTAATTGAATTGTATACGTCTGTTCTCATATATTTGTGAAGTACTTTTAGCTGTAACTTCAGCGACACAATCCTTTGCCAATAATACAAGGGTTTTTTTGTACAAATAGTGGTGTTTTAGATTGTTTTGTTATATATATTTTTTACATATGTATAACAAAAGTGTCAATATATCATATGTATCATATATACATAATACATATATACATATATAATTTATATGGCAAAAATAGAAATATAAGCCATATATACATATCACATCCTTTTTTCTTTATGGCCGTAAGTAATTCAATCCTCTCTGTGAATTCCAACCAAAAGTAAAACAGCCTCTCATATTGGGTAAGGCTTACTAAAATTTATCCCCAGATCTTAGACACTGTAAATATATACATTATCAGGGAAATCATAGTTTTAAAGATAATTCTTAGTAACATAACCCTCTGAGTATTTTTCTGACCTCGCTAGATCTGGAGATTTATTGACAGCAAAACTCACTGACTTAGTACATCAAGACCGAAGACTTCTGCTCCCACCTGCAGAAGGAAGGTGGCAATATTAGCTTTATTTTAGAGAAGTTGATTGCCAAAGCTCACACAGCTAATTAAGTGCCCAAGTGATGTCAGAGTGAAGCTCTCTAAATCCCGAGTTCATGTTATTAGTTACTGTACTACGGCACAAATCCTGAAAGATACTTTTTTTAAAGAGAGAGAGTGTGTGTGTGCTAATGCAGAGGGGAAAGGACAGAGGGAGAGAGAGAATCTCAAGCAGACGCTCTGTCGAGCACGGAACCTATTGTCGGGCTCAATCTCACCACCCTGAGATCATCCCTGAGCCAAAATCAAGTTGGTTGCTTAATGAACTGAGCCACCCAGTGCCCCCTGAAGGATACTTCTAAGTACCTTAACTTTACTCAGCTTACTTCTGGGCTGGCTCTGTATTATCTGTCCGTACCTTATCTCTTCAGCTATACCTCACACTACACTCCCCCTTCTTGTCAGCATTGCAGCCACATTATTATCTCTTACGAATCATAGTTCATATATCATATCAATAACCATTGCCTGCAGGATGTGTTCTGTGTAGGTTAGTCTCTCTGTTAAACACTCAATGGCACTATCTCTTTATAAATGTACATTCATTCATCTAATTTTAGGCTGTAAGCTCCAAGAGGTAATGAACCATGCCCATTTTTTATTACTGTGGGATTCCTAATGCATTTGTTAGTGCTTGGGACATATTAGGCGTCCAGTAACTATGTATAAAATAAGTGAATGCTTTAATATAGTAATTTTCATAGCAAAATATTCTTATGCATAGAATGTCAATGAAAATTTGTTGGAGCAAAGATGCCATATGCACTGAGTGTTTAGAATGTTTTTAAATATTGTATGAAACTTTTAATAAGTTATCAGGTAAAGTTTTATAAAAACAATGTTGTGTATTTGTAAATATACCCAAGGCCACATGGAGTGAACCTTTATTCCACGATGCATATACAGAAATGACTCCCCACAACCTAGAAGTGCTCCCCCCTCAGGTCTTCCTATCACAATGCTTGGAAGCTCCAGCCTTCTAATTGCTCAACCAAACAGTGAAATTATCTTTGAGCCCTGTTTCTCACTCTCCACGTTCGATCCACCAGTGTTGAAGCTGCCTTCATAATATATCTGTCTTCTGTTTATATCTCACTAATTCTGCTGTTGGCATCCCAGACCAAATGACCATCATCTCACATGTGGTTATTACCAACAGGGCTCCAGATGCATCAGCTTCTTTACCGTAACTCAAAACACCTGTGCCTTTCTTCTTTCGGTGTCTGCTCAACTATCGCCTTCTCAGTGAGACCTTTCTGTTAACATTTCTTTACAATGTAAACATAACCACAGCCCCAGCTTATGACCCTCTGCCTGCTTTTATTTTTTTCATAGAACTTCTCCCGTTCCAACTATATATTTGTCTTTCTGTTGATCTATCTGTATGTGTATAGTGAATTCTTTTTTTTAAATTTTTTTTTAAAGATTTTATTTATTTATTTGACAGATAGAGACAGCCAGCGAGAGAGGGAACACAAGCAGGGGGAGTGGGAGAGGAAGAAGCAGGCTCCCAGAGGAGGAGCCTGATGTGGGGCTTGATCCCATAATGCCGGGATCACGCCCTGAGCCGAAGGCAGACACTTAACCACTGTGCCACCCAGGTGCCCGGTGTATAGTGAATTCTTAACTTCTTAGTTCACTATTATATTCCCAGCATCCTAGAACAATAATGCTTGCATACTTGGCACAGTATGTGCTCAAAAATGTATTAAGTGAAGATAAATTTGTTATTTCTAAAAGTGTAGTTTGTATAACCTCCTATGCTCTGTAGAAGAGCTGAATATACAAATGTACTAATTGTCTAGCAGAAATGAAAAAATAATATTCTTCTAAAGGAACTTCGTTGTTATAGCTAAGTAATATGTTGGCAATTTTTTTCACATTAAAAATTCACACGAGGATTCATGTTAAGATTTGGATTGAGTGGAAATTGAAAAGACACTGAAGTCTCCCATTCCGATTACAAATGCTCAAAATCCCAAAAGGGGAATTTTTCTAAATATATATATATTAAAAAAATAATTATATTGGGACATATTAGATCTATGAAAATGCAAATAAAATTGACAAATATAAAATTGATCAAGGAAAAAATGCACAATTCATTAGTATTAGAAATGAGAAAAGATGGTAACGGATGCCACCAATGGTATTAAAAAGATATTAAGGAAATACACTGAACACTGGCATGGCAAAAAATTAAAAACAGATGAAATGGGAAAATTCTAAGAAAATATAATAGAAGGACATAAAGCTCTATAACCGTTTAAAGGTATTGCATCAGCACTTTAGAATCTTCCCAAAGAAAACAGTGCAGACATAGGAATAGGTTCAATGAATAAATAATGCTAATATCAATCTAATTTTTCTAGAAAATAAAAGAATACCCTACAACTCATTATTTGAGGCTAGTATTAATGTAATATAAAAATCAATACAGGGGCCTCCTGGGTGGCTCAGTCGGTTAAGTGTCTGCCTTCCACTCAGGTCAAGATCCCAGGGTCCTTGGATTGAGTCCTGTAAAGGCTCCCTGCTCCTCAGGGAGCCTGCTTCTCCCTCTCCTTCTGCCTGCTGCTCGCTGCTCCTGCTTGTGCTCTCTCTCTGTCAAATAAATAAATAAAATCTTATAAAAAAATAAAAATAAGTAAAAGTAAAAATCAATAAGGGACAATTATGAGGAAAGAAATCTACAGTCCTTTCATATCTGACAATGATGCAAAAATGAAAAAAACATTTTCAAAATAAAGCAACACTGTGTAAACAAAGTTACTAAAGGGAATAAAGTTGGCTTTGTGTAGGATGGCAAAGGCCATTTATCATTTAAAAATCTTATTCCCCACATTAATAGATTAAAGGTAGAAACCATAGTATCTCAGTAGATGCACAATAAAAAACCAATAAGACAAAACTTAGTGATGTATATTTACCAAAATCGATGGGAAACATCTTTTTTTTTTTTTTTAAAGTAGACACTATGCCCAGTGTGGAGCCCAACACAGGGCTTGAACTCACAGCCTTGAGTTAAACACCTGAGCTGAAATCAGGAGTTGGACACTTAACCAGATGAGCCACCCAGGCACCCCGGGGAAACATCATTCTTAACGGTGAAATATTAGAAACATTTCTACAAAATTGAGAAAGTCACATATACAGATGTACTGGAGACACAAACTAAGCATGTCAGAAAATAAGAGCTACAGAGATGAGAATGGGAGAAACATAGCTATTTTAATTTGCAAGTGGTTTGATTCCCTATAAAAAACATGTAATGTAGAAGTAAAGTATGGAATTAATTTATGAATCTAGTAAGATTATTAAATATAAGATAAATATACAAAAATCAGCTGTCAACACAAAAATACAAAATGTCATTAACAAAGAAAATACCGTTTACTGTAGCAACAGAAAACACAAAGGCCATAAGAATGAATCCAACAAAAGGTAGGAAAGTATATGCCCTTATTAAAATTTATTGAATGTGTCATTGAAAATATATATGTTTGCGGGTAAATTATTCTCTTCATTCTGCTGTAAATAATTTAGAGATTCATGGAAATTCCAATAAATAGACCACCACAGGGTCTTATATTGTGGTTGACAACTATTTTCACAATTTGTATTTAAGTACGTATAGACAAAATAGCCAAAACTTAACTGGAGAAGGATGAGATGCAGATAGGGGCAAAGATAGAGAAGGATGAGAAGGAGAATAATGTGGGAATCTTTCCCTAACAGAAATCAAGACCAATTTCAAAAGTGTAGTACCTAAGACATTTTGGCATTTATGCAAATATGGACAGATAGGGACCACTAGAACAAAATACAGAGTCATAAACAGGTTCATGCCTACATGAAAACCTGATGTCTGAGCAAGGTTTTGGCAGATCAGTGGAGAAAGTTGACTTTTCAGAAGAATGTGATGATGCAATTGGTTTACTGCATATATAAAAATGAAATTGAATACCTTCAGATTTCTTCTAAAAATCAGTTCTGGATAAAATAAAGACTGATGTATCACAGACAAGAATTTAAGAGAAAATCTATAACACTATCTTCAGGACTTCAGGATTGAAATGATTTCTAAAACAGTATGTACTTTGTACCTTCTTTTGAAGGCAGAAACACGAGACCTGATAGAAAGACTTGACATGGATCTTAGAATTGAACAGATTAAGATTTTTTTATTTGTGTGACGGTTTCCCGTAATGATTAAGTTGTATTAGACTACATAACACATATAGGCACACACAAATGTATATGATATGTGTAAATGTATCTATTACACATATTTATTTTCATGAAAATGTTTCATAAATTTAAAAGAAAATTAAAACTAGAAAGGAATGACAAAATGAGCATTATTTGTATAATTGGAAAACTCAAGACAGCCTACTAAAAAGAGCTCTATTAGAACAAGAGAATTTTTTTGGCCTGTTGCAAAAGTATATAAAAATTTTTGCTTTTCAGTATATAAGCAACAGCCACTTGGACATTATAAAGAAAGAAAAAAATTCCATTTATATTGAAGATAGCAAAAGATAAAATAAAATTAAAATTAAAAAAAAGATAAAATACCTAGGAAAATACTTGCAAAGGAATGTACAAGACTTATAAAAAGAAGAATTTATAACCACACAGAGAGTCATAAAAGTGGTTTAAATAAATGGAAAGACATTTTCGGGTTTGGGATAGGAACAGTCAATATTATAAAATGACAATTATCTATATATAAATTTAACGTGTCCCGCCCAAAAATGCCAGTAGAATTTTCTTTCCTTTTTTTTTTTAATTAGACATACCGATTATATATCCCATGTGGAAAAATCAACATAAGTTTGTTGTTAAAAAAGAAAAAAATGTTGGGGAGGAGAAGGGTGAACTCTATCAGATACGAATACGTTTCATAATAGAGTAGTTTGTGTTGGTGCTTGAGTAAAGAAGTCAGTGGAAGAGAGAGTAAAAAAACCAAACTTATAAGTAGGAAAAGAAATGTAGAAATGTAGCATATAATAAAAGCTGCACCTATAATCAGTGGAAAGAAATGAATCGTTAGGTCAAAAAAATAACAGGAATCTCAGGCGCCTGGGTGGTTCAGTTGGTTAAGTGTCCAACTCTTGATTTCAGCTCAGGTCGTGATCTCAGGGTCATGAAATTGAGTCCCCCATTGGGTTCTGCTCTGGGTGTGGAGCCTGATTAAGATTCTCTCCCTCTCTCCGTCTCTGCCTCTCTCTCTCTCAAAAAAAAAAAAAAAAAATCTCTCTCTCTTTATAAATATATGTATGTATACCTATGTATATATATGTGTATAGATAAATATACGTAACAGGAATCTGATTCTGTGCCTTATATATTACATCAGAACACACCAAAATGATTGTGTACATTGTCATTTTTTGTTTTGTTGGGTTTTTTTTCTTTTTTTGGTCTTTTAATAAGGAATGTCTGTCATTTTAGATATGAAATCTAGAAATATTTAAGGAAAAGCCACCTAAAATTAACAACTCAAATATCATTGCAAGGGAAGAAATAAAATGGTCAGAAGATAAAAATCACAATCAGTGAAAGTATTTGCAAGATACATAACAAAGTAATACTTTGCTGAATACAAAGAGAGCTCATACAAATCAATACACAAAATGACAAAAGCCCTGTTAGAAAAAAAATGGCACCACACAGCTCATGGAGGTCTGTCCATGGCTTTTATTTAAAACAAAACAAAACATACAAACACAAAACATAGCCTCGTTCATAGAAGGCCAGTTGAGACCACAGCAATTCTTCTTTCGTCTATCAGATTATATAAATCTATACAGATTTATCCATATTTACTTCCACTATAAGGACAATTTCTCTCCCTTGGCAGGAAAACTCTTCCTGCCGTCCTTCCCATTTTCTCTTACTCTTCTCTCAGATCATTTCTTCACAAAAGTATTCTATGGCCAGGTTAAATCTCTTAACATATGTTCTTAGAGGCTCTCTGTAGTTTTCATTCCTAATGTTTTCCATGTTGTAGGTTTACATTATTTGTGTCATTATTTGATCTCTCAGTGTCTAATTAGATTGTGGTTCCTAAGGACTGGAGCTGTGTCTTGTTTTGGTTTTTTCTTTCTGTTCTCTTTTGTGGCTGTTGTTATTTAACATTGTCTAACACCCTTTGTCTGTGCTCAGTGAAGAGCTGTTAAATGATATTTTGATAACAGTATAAGTGTAAAGCGTTGAAATGTGTGGGGAAACAGATATTCTTATACATTTTTGAGAGGAGTATAAAGCAGTACACTATTTTTGGAGGCCATGTGGCAATAGTTTTCCAAATTTAGAGGACTGCTTGTGCCCACAGTTTCAGCTCCTTTTGCCAGGTTTTAAATTCTAATTTAATTTGTATTTGTGTTTCTCTGCTTACTAGAATAGTTGAACATCTCACCTTTTTCTGAGTAGCTAAAGTTGGGCTACTTAAAAATACTTAAAAAATATGCAGCCAATAAAAATAATCCTAAAGACTTCAAAATGGTCACTGTTTTACATTAATAAAACAATACTTATTTTTTTTGGCGATTAGCATCTGATGGCTCAGTGCTTTCTTTTCCTATACGTAGAAGATGCCCTTTCAAGGTATGTTATATTTTGAAATAATCCAGGAGTCATAAACAAAAACAGTTTGTCTTGAGATTGGCATATGACCCCGTTTCGTAATTTGATTTTAGCACATTTATGATAACTTACACTTGTAACAGTGTCAAGAAAATGAAAAAAGCTCCAGCAGAATTCTGGATTTTATAAGTTAACAGCAACTGCATTAAGCATATGTAATTTATTTACTGATTAAGACTTTCAATGGTAATTAGATTGCCTACTTTGCAGAGCTGTTGAGTGGATAAAATTACATGAGTTAGGGGAAATTATAAATCATGTCATTATAAAAACACAGAACATTTTTTGATATGGCCAAAATATGCTTATGTGTTTTGGGTTTTGTTTTACTTGTTAAACCAGGGGAAAGACTACTATATATATTGCCGCACTTTGGCGTGGAGCCACAGCTTTTCCACTAAGTTGGCAATTCAGGAGTTTCTTCACAACTGAGAGGATAATAAGGCAATAAATATGCAAAGTTAGCTCCTTGAAGGCCATAAATACTTGGGGCACCTGCTAAAGTTTTAAGTATTGCCAGAGTACCAAGAATGCAGATGTCTTGTGAACTAACAAGCCTTTGAAATCAATGACATTTGCTTACATACTCTGCTGGAAATTGTGCCTGGAATAGAACCAAGTGTAGGACCAGGTTATAAACCTGCCTATTCAGACAGCTGCATTTCTGTTACTGGCATCAGAACTATTGTTAGTTCTTCAGTTGAGACATCTGAATCATCTCTAACTCTTTCTCCCCTTAATTGCTCTCATAATCAGTTGCCAAATTTTACCTGTTTTTCCAGTGAAAGAGCTATCCCATCTGTCTGTTACTTCTGTCATTCTTCTAGGCTTGGACTATTGCAGTACCTGCTTCCTCGGTCTTTACACCATAGCACTTTACCTTTTGGATCTGTCTCACACATTAATACAGAAATCTTTATTGCCCTTTACCTCCTAATAAGTGAACTTCCCTAGCCTTAGATTCATGAATTTTGTAGTGATCCCAGTCTGCCTTTCTCACTGTATAATCCACTTCTCTATTTCATGAATGCAAACAATCCATAAGTTTCAAATTTTGTCTTTCTTAATGCTCTTTCCTTATTTCAACTCCCGGTCTCACTGATTTATATCTGTTGCAATTTTACTTATCTGTTAATGGCCAAGACCAATGCTATCACTTTTCTGAAGTTAGACCTACAAGTCTGGCTGGAAATATATTTCCTTTTCTGCTCCTTTGTACTGTTTATTGTAACTACCACTTAATTTCTAATATATACTGATTCATACCTATATTTACAAACCCCTACACACATATCCTACTGAACAGCAGTCTCTATGAAAGTAGACTTACTGTCTAATACATTTTTTCTGCCACAGCATAATGTTGAGTGCACTGTACATTGTAGGCACTCAAACGTGTGTTTGAATGAGTAAGCATTTGTTGTACAAATACTCATCTCTTGGGCAGTTCTCTTGAAATTCAAAGTAGACGATAGTTGAGTTCCAGAAGTAGAAAAGAGGAATTAGCTGGGGTCAAGGAATACAATTGTTTTAACTGAGAGAAAAAAAAAATGTGTAGTTTTATAACTATATGTATGTGTATATATAGATAAAGATGGCAAAATATTTTTGGTATTTGATGATATTTTGTATTCCTATATAAAATTAACTATGTGGAAATGCAATAGTTTAACATGATATATCAGTTACGATGAGTCTGCCTTGAAGTCTGGGTACAGGCCTATCCAACTATTTCATGTAAGTCCTGAAGTTGTGGACTTGGAAGGGCCAAATCCCGCACTTTTAGCTATTTAGATTATTTAATCCAAAATGCTGCTAATTCAATAAGAAGCTAGCATATGCCCCAGGAGATGCCCTGTCAAACCTAAATGTGGCTAATCTCTCTCAGCTTGCTGTAAGAGTACCTTGCAGAAGGGAGTAAAAATTTTGCTTTTCATTCTACGTTGATGTGCATCTACCATAAAAGAGAGGATATATTCTAAAGGATTAGTAGACAAATAGTAAAAAGTAAAGAGAAATGAAGATAAAGGCATTACATCATAATCTAGGACTATTAGGATGGGAATATAGTAGCTAATAACAAATTGCCGTAATAGTCAAAAAATAAATATACCCTAACTTACCCCTAGAAATCCATTGCTCCTTAAAATGTTCAAATTTAATTATTCTTTAATTAATGTTCCTTGACTTACTAAAATTGTTAATGGCCGCATGTAACTATATTGTACCGTTTTACCACATTGTACCCTTTAGGATTCCCTATAGCAGAAGTCACAAGTATCTTCCTGTAGTATACGTGCCTTGGTTAAGGTTGGAAACTACTCAGTGGGCAGGTGCTAGGGAAAACATATTAGAGCAATAGATTTGGGCTTGAATTCTTGTCATGCCAGCTACTCACTGAATAAACCTGAGGCAAGTCAATGTGTCTGTACTAATTTTCTTCATCCCTACAATTTGGATAAGTTTTCCTTTCAAGGTTCATTGTTAGATTGTTCATGCTTTAATTGCATGGCATTGTGGTTGACACATAATACAGAGTGAATGAATAATAATAATAATTAGTAGTTGCGTATTTATTTTTATGAATGCTGTGATGTAAAAAGGAGATCTTCAACTTCCATTGGCCATATATGTCTCTGTTCATTCAAGGAGTTGATTTCATATCCTTCAGAACTCTTACTGGATTGGCAGGAAGTGAACTTATTATGGAGACCCTTGTAGACCACTAACACAGCTTTTGTATTTGATACTTTATGTAGACAATGATACCAGTTAGAGTAATAAGTAGTTTGTCCAAGTTAATAATCATAATGGGACTTCAGCCAGTATAGATGTGGCAGCGTTCCCACAACAGATTCTCTCCAAATGTAGGTTTGGATGTCAGAGTGAGTAGGTGGAAGAGGGGAAAAAATCACCCAGCTAATGAATGGTCTTATAAGAACTGGCTTTCTGTTTGCATTTCTCTAATATATCTTGGCAAATGTGTGGTCCAGAGTCAGGCAAGGGACCTTTCTTGAGCACATCATCTACAGACTTTTCAGACTTATAATTTCTCTAAGTCAGGAAGAGGCCACGTTAGTTTCAACTCGCAGTCAAATTTACAAAATATTTAGTTGCTTCTATGATTCTCTATCAGTTGGTAAGTCTGTAGACATTTATTTAATGTAAAGAATTCTTGTTGTCCAAACCCTTAAATTCTAGATGGTGAGAGCTTATATGTTTTGCTTAAAATTTGCCAAAATTAGAAGGTAGTTCTGATATGTATACCTGTCATATATTTGAAAGCTACCAAAGTTAACAATCATGGGAAATATATTCTAGAATTTACTGAAGAGTCCTTTATACATGAAGAAAGTCTTAAAATTTGAGTTGCATTTGTAAATATGGATAATCTGGGAAAAGCATTCTGATAAGAAGGGATTGTACAAAAGGACAGGGCAGAATTAACTGTTCCAGTGAAAATTAGGTTGAAGTCAGTTTACGGATCTCTTGAAAAATAAGATAAAAGCTTGAGTTTTTGTCCTATAGATCATGGCTTCTTACAATTTTGAGTAAGCATCATCTAGAAAATAAGTTATAGTTTCTTAGGCCTTATCTCTAGATAGTCTCTTTCAGTCCACTGTGGCAGGACCCAGGACTCTGCATTTTAACTAACCCAACACCAGCATGCCCTAGGATTTTGATGCACATGGTTCATTATTCACATTTTCAGTACCACTGCTTGCCAAAGAATATTAAAATATTTTGCATGGCAGGGTGGTGCCTGGGTGGTTCAGTTGTTTTGGCATCCAACTCTTGGTTTCAGCTAGGGTCATGATCTCAGGGTCATGAGATTGAGCCCCTGCTCGTGCTCAGCACTTAGCAGAGAGTCTCCTCAAGATTCTCTCTTTCCCTCTCCCTCTACTCTGCCCTCCCCCCACTCTCTCACTCTCTCTCTCTCAAAAAAAAAATTTTTTTTTTGCGTAGGAAACTAGTTTTTTGTATTAATGTATTCATAACAAGCTAAAGTAATTAAAGCGTGGCTTAATAAACAAAGAGTTAACAGACACGAGGCCAGTCAGACAAGCATTACAAGAGTCCAGAAGTGAGAATTAGCACTTGTCTTGGTTGATATAACTAGTTGTGGAAAGGGCAGGATAGGTGGGAGAGCTTTAAGGAATACAGAACTAACAGGATCCAGGCATGTGTTCACTTTCTAAGAGCAAAGGTAGTGTGCCCAAATCCCAGTAGATGATAAACTCCTTGAGGGTAAGAACTGGATCTTACTAATTTTTATGACCCCAGCTAAGTATAGCATCCAGCATACACTGTATTCTCAACAAGTGTTTGTTCAGTTTCTAGATAAACCTGTCTTATAATGTACAGCAAAGACAAAACGAATCCCTCTTTTGGTACCTCTATTTTTTTTTTTTTTTTTTGACACCATTGCTGGCTTGCTTTACCTTGCCTTTTGACTTCCAATAGAGGTACATATTTAATTGTTTTATGAAAACCGAAATTTAAATGATTAAAATTATTTAAATTCTGAAAAGTAATAAACTTATTTTGATTTTTTCCCCATGAGCAGTGAACTTACATCACAGCAGATACAGCCACAGAATTGTATGAAATTGCCATTTCATGGAAATATAATGCACTTCTACTTAGACATTGTGACAGTTTGTTTCTTTTTTTAAAATAAAATTTTCCGTATCATATATGGCTTTTAGTGGGAAATAATACATCATGACAAAATATTTAATATATTTAGTACAAAAAAGTTTACTCTTCTAAAGAACTACTGTTTACAAATCTGATCCTTTCTGAATTATGCAAAATATGTGAGTGAATTCATAAATGTTCTCTTTTCTAACTCTTTAAACATCAAAAGGGACCATCTTCAAAATCCAAATGTTTCTCCAGCTTTCCGCAGGATATCACAAAACTTCCTGGCAGTGACTTTTAAACAAGTTGAGAAGTTTTATAAGATAAAAATATTTTTTCAGTTGACTTGACAACCATGTACAATGTTAGTGGAGAGTTTATTTGCCCAAGGCTCTTTGTCAAAATGAATTTAAACTGAGATTATTAAAATGTAGCTCTGTTGCACAGTATGAGGAGAGGTGTTGCTAATGTCTTACTTCAAGAATGTTTTCCATACAATGCATGTGACTTGGTTTTAGAACTGTATATGTGGAAGTGTATGTCTGCTAAGAGAGAGCAGACATTTAAAATTATTCAGGAAACGAAAAAAAAATCATATGCATAAATGGAGAGTTTTGATCCACTATAGTTTGGTTGTTTAGAGATCTCTCTGCTTGACCATCAGATTGCCTGGCTCTGAGTCCCAACTCCACCATTAACCTCTGCACATTCCTCATGTATAGAATAGAAGTCATGATAATGGAAACATTATGGGGCTATTGTGAGGATTAAGTGATATCATCACTGTAAATGATTAATACAGTGACTGGTGCAGATAAAGGTTCACAGTTTGTTTTATTTCAAATCAGAACTAAGCAATGTTTCCTTATAGTTCCAGATGTGTGGTTTAAAAAAAAAAAAAAAAAAAAGCCCATCCCAATTTAATGATGATCTTTTCTGTTACAAGTTAAATAGCTTTAGGAAAATTGAACTAATAGTAAACAATGCTTGAATCATCAGATCTCTCCATGGCTATAGCTAATTTCTTACATGAGAATCAGGATCCCAAAAGGAAAATGATCATCTGGATGAGAAGTTGTAATCTTCCCAATTTGGAAAATCACATTACACCACTTTGGGACAATGTCCAAATTGCTAAATCTTGGAAACGAAACCTCTCCTCTCAAATGGACATATTATTTAAGAAGTTTTATTGTTTCTGAAAAAGACCAGTTGCCTTTCAGAAGTCATAGCATTTGTGTACGATTTGAAAGACTGTACCAACACAGATGGAAGAGTTGAGCATGTTCCATAGGGCAAGTGGCTGTTGATAAAACAGGGTCACCCAGCAACGTGTGCTGCAGCCAGAATTCCTCCCTCGTGGAGGTGAGACAGTGATCCTGGCAAGGACTGCATCTGAACCGTACCGTTAGAAGTGCGTTAAGGCATTTTATTCAATTTGTGAGATTCTGCCTTATTTGCAATTTCTTTTTTTTTTAAAGGATTTTATTTATTTATTTGACAGAGAGAGAGAGCGAGCACTGGTAGACAGAATGGCAGGCAGAGGGAGAGGGAGAAGCAGGCTTCCTGCTGAGCAGAGAGCCCTGGGATCAAGACCTGAGCTGAAGACAGACGCTTAACCGACTGAGCCACCCAGGCGCCCCTGCAATAACTTATTTTAATTTAAGATCAAAGCAAAGTAAATTCTTGCTGTTATTCTTTGCTTGGTTTTCCTTAAAGACCACAACTTCCCCCAAAGTAACTTCCACAAATACAGCAAATTGCACATAATGATGTTTATCTTCTTGTGCCTTTTGACCAGTTAGAATGAAAAGATTTCTCTTATTTCTTGCCCCCATAAAAAGAATCATTATGGGTTCCTATTGTATTCTGGGCACTGTGCAGGCATTTTACATCATCCTTGTTTAATTTTCCTAACAACCAGTTAGGAAAGTATATTTCATAAATGAGGAAACTGAAGCACATTTATTTCCTTATTATTACTTACTTGTCTCTAGTCCCCTGAATTAAGGGGACGGGAGATAAAGAATTCACATCTTTCAACTTCAGCATCTTTCACCGTACCTCCCAGTAACTAAACTGGTCCATACGTACGCCACATTATCTCTTACTTTTCCTCTTTGTTGTCAAAGTATGGAAAACATTTATCTTCCTACTCTGTCGGTCATCCTATTAATGTGTGTTGATATGGACCCTATTTGAAGACATTAATTAGGAGTGAAAAATATGGTTTGACATAGAACTGAATTTTTCTAACACAAAAATATGAAAAATGATATTCAGTCAAGTGTTTTTAGTTTTATTTAGACCAGAATTTTTGGAGTCTTCAAAAGTTTAGCAAGCATAGTGATTTTCTTATTCATTATTTTTAACTCAGAAATTACTTATTCCAGCCATATCATTTTCTTCTTTCAAAAACATATTAAATATAATAATTTTGATTCAAAGTTTCAATTTATCTCAATGAAAAAGTGATTTGATCATCATGAAAATTTTTATTTTGATTTGAGAATACATAGGTAGACTAGTTGTGATTTCCCTTAGCAGCTTTTGTAACAATTTTTTATTAGCATTTTAAAATATAATGTAGATATTTTAGCTGTTCACTTTTTTTATTATGAAAGACTATTATCTAGATCACAGAGAATGAGAAAAGGGAACACTTGACTATCCTGCCATCATTTCAAACTTAGCCTCTACAAAACCAAATCTTTCCTCTTCCTGTGTCTTCACTGTTAACCTTCACTATGAGAATTCAGTAGGGATTATATGAAAGTTTTCCTGCAGTGGAAGTGATTCTACATGGTGACTTGATTCAGCATTTAAGTACAGTTTATAGAGTATGATTCCAGTATGCCAGGATCTTAGAGAGATGAGTCAGTTCCTAGAAGTTGCAGCATTAACCCGAAGTTAAAATGTATAATGTAATGCAGAAAATGCTATAACAATGTTGTTCGCAGAATCTGATGGTAGGACAGAGTATACACAGGTAAGATGGAAGTGAGTGAAAAAAAACCTCACGAAGGTAATTGACAGTATTCTTGAAGATTAAGTACAATGTATCCAGTCAAAGACATTGAAGGAGAGGCAGTTTGGACAGGGCAGGAGAAGGAATGGAATTTGTAGATGCCACATGTGTTGCGGTCAGTCACGTGATTCTAGAGCCAGCCGCCTCACTTCAGAAATCACCACTTTTCACTCTCTAGCTGTAGACCCTTGGGAAAGTTATTTCCCATCAGCAAAAATGTGTTTTAATAGTCCCTACCTCATAGAGTCTTTTTTTTTTTTTTAAGATTTTATTTATTTATTCGACAGAGAGAGAGACAGCCAGCGAGAGAGGGAACACAAGCAGGGGGAGTGGGACAGGAAGAAGCAGGCTCATAGCGGAAGAGCCTGACATGGGGCTCGATCCCAGAACTCAGGGATCACGCCCTGAGCCGAAGGCAGATGCTTAACCGCTGTGCCACCCAGGCGCCCCCTCATAGAGTCTTTTAATTCAAGCCTATAAGCCCCTTTGTATGGTATGTAACACACAGAAAATGCTCAAGGACAATTAATTGTAAAAGAAAAAGAAAGAACATACTGTTTGGGACACAAGAAATCATTTGCTGAAAAAAAGATGCAGTAAAGGATTTGGAAGAATATAAAGAGACTTTGTACCATGTTAGAGAGCTGGCAAGTGCCATGTGGGTCATGGGGAAGCTGAGGCATGGCAGTGGATTGTGTTTTAAATAGACTTTACTGGGGCAGAGTAGGAGAAAAAGGGAGAACGTTGGTAAAGATTAAAGGCACGGAACCCAATAATGCCATAATATTGTTGGGACTAAATACTTAATAATCCTTTTTAAAAGTAACAAAGGGATTAAAAGGAGGTGACAGATGAGAGAAACATTTGGGAAGTAAAACTGGCACGAATTGCCCTGTCACATGGAGTAAATAAACTAGCCTGGGGGATGATCTGAGAGAAGGGAAACATGACCTGAAGGCTCTTGACTTGGCAGACTGGGTGGCCAGCAAAGGCACAAAGAAGAGAATGAAAGAAAAAGAGAATACAGGAGTGAGTAGAGGTTTGAAAGAGAAAATAGTGAGGGCAGTTTTTCCACATATTGAATTTAACGTTCTCCTAGTACATCCATTTGGAGATAAGTCAGATTTTTAGAATTTCAAGTTAAAGCAACAGATTCAAGATTCGCTAGAAAAAATAAAGATGGCCAGGAATGGGAAGGTTTCCCAGGGACAGTTTGTATTGTATGATGAGTGGAAGAAGATAGTCTAATGAAGCAGATGGGGAAAATAATAGTTTTAATGTGGTTTCAGATTTGGTAGAAGGTATGAATAAAGGATCTCCAGGCAAGAACAAGAATCTTGTATGGTTGAATAAAAACTATTAACTATTTCTCTGTGTTTCATATATACTACTCTGTGAAAAATTTATCTACAGATCATTTTGATAGGGGTGACTAAACATGTTATTTACCAGATTGATTGGGAAAATGTTTTTTACTAACTAAAAATATTTACCTTTAACAAAATAACAAAATTTTAAAAAATCAATCTGAAACCTAATTTTAGTTTCGATCTTTTAAACTTGAATTGGTCTCCCATTATTTTAAATATTTATCTGTTATTTTATTGGCATTATAAAAAGTTAAAATACATTTATCTAATGTAATTTTTTATTTTAATTATATTCTGAATCAGCATGGGCATTAATCATGACAATGACCACCCATCATGTGCTGATGGTCTTCATATCATGTCTGGTGAATGGATTAAAGGACAAAATCTTGGTGATGTGTCATGGTCCCGATGTAGCAAGGAAGATTTGGAAAGATTTCTAAGGTACCAAGGTCATTTACTCTTGTTGTATTGTCAATGTTTACCTGTGCCTGCTTCCGCTACCGACCAAGGAAGGTGGCACGGTAGAGTGGAGAGGACACCAGATTAGGGATCAAGGCAGTCGGTTCCAATGATGGCTCTTCCACTGACTCATAGTGTGAATTGGAACATATTATTTAACCCATCTGCTTCTTAGTTTCCACATTTTCTTATAAAAGAATGCGCAAGATGATTTGGAAGGTTGGAAAATTATCTCTCACAGTATTTAATTGCCTCTTCACAATTTCCCAGTGGAAACGTTCTCATTGCTCATCACTGAGCACATCTGTTATCACAAAGAACCTCTTTAACAAAAGCTCCACCCTTCCATTGTGATACTTCTAAACTCTGAATTTTTTCATTAATACGTCGTTGTCACCATTATAATAGTCCTCATTCTCTTCTTTCCCACTTTCAGCAGCGGGAGCAGTTTCTCTCTGGATGGAAAAAGATATGAAAAATATTACTTGTGTTCTAGTTTTCATTTTAAAGCCCTTGTTATTTACTTATCCCTTTGGTAATAAAGGAGCAGCTGGAACAGTACGTGATACACAAAGTAGCGAGTGAGTGAGAGATGATTCAAGTATCCGCAAGTCTAAGATACAGAGGAGCAGTTAGATAGCTAAGTTCACTATACAGATAAATTTTATTCAGTTCTCCATACCACTTAAATGGGCAAGCTTATTTTTTCTGTTCAATGAATATTAAAATCCACCAAAATATAATGTTTTCTACCTTATCATAACTCTGGTGTGAGCTATATGCATTGCGTTCTGCCATGGTGTAGAGAACAGTATGCAGAATGTGTAACACTGATCTTACCACCTCACTGCAACAGTAACCCTTGAGCAGTTCCTAAGGAACATGCGTGATTTTGTCCGGCTGCCTTCACAAGAATCGGATGCAGGATAAAATTAAGCGTTGCCTTGTAAATAGAAGTTGTATTACAACGTCAAGTACTAAAATATCTGTACTATTAATACTCACTTGACAGAGCCTTCCGTATATCCTCTCAGTCCCCAAATATAATTGATTTCTTACCTTTGCACATTATTTTTGGGCAAGTGATGCTTCAAGTCTGAGCTTCTTCACCTTATAAATCTGTAAAGTAATAACCACCTTACCGTGTTACGTAGATTAGCTGAGTTAATCCCTAGGAAAGACCTTTATAATACAAAACATTCTGTTACCTTGAATGTTACTATTATTAGGATTATCTTACATAGTTGTACGTAAATGAGTCTCATAGGGGATGAGTTCTGTGACTATTCGGTAGAAGAATTTATAAATAAAAGTAAGAACATATTTTTAACATTATAAAAATGTTTCCTGTTGCTATGCTAATTATAACAAGTTTTTACATGAAATTCAAAATTTTACACATATCTGCATATTGCCAGGTCAAAGGCCAGTAACTGCTTGCTACAGACAAACCCCCACAGTGTCAGTTCCGTGATGGTTCCCTCCAAGTTGCCAGGGATGACATACACTGCTGACGAGCAGTGTCAGATTCTCTTTGGGCCATTGGCTTCCTTTTGTCAAGAGATGCAGGTAAGGGTTGTGTCCAGATGCGATTTTTTTTAAGTATATGTTCATATTCATTGTTTAGAAGCATTGATTGGAGGTGGGAAAGATGACTGTATTTCAGAGTCTGTGACTCTTTTGAGAGCACCCCAATCTTGGAAAGAAAGCTTTTCTAAGAGAAGGTTACTGCGTTTTTTCCCCTGGCACTTTGGAAGTGATAGAAAGAAAGCGTGGATGTTTAATCTAAGTCAGGAAGGAATGACCCAAGAATTTCAATTTCAAAAATGGCACTGAAGTCAGGGAAGTATTTATATTGTGCCAGTTCAGTGCTTCTATTTTAAATCTCTTACTTTCTTACATGGTAGGTAACTGGGTAAAAATACAGTGAAAACGATACATGAACATGTAATTGTGGAGGAAGAAGTATATCTTTGAACCCTGAAAATAAAAATGTTAAAAATATGTTCTACCAGAACAAAAACTAGAGGGTACATTTTTAAATAGTTGAACTACAGGAAAGGGGTAAATATATGATGGTAAACTTTGCAATATCTGTATATTAATATTCAAATAATCACTCAGAGAGGCCAGCGGTACCAGTCTAGAAAATATGAAGTCTGAAAGATTGAGCAAAATGACCTTCTTAATTGATATAAGAGTTTTAGTTCTTCTTACTTTCCCTTCTTTCTTTTCTTCTTTCTTTTGGTTTCCCATCCCCTACCTGCCCACCTATTGCCACTTCTTCCCAAAATACACACACACACACACACACACTCTCTCTCTCTCTCTCTCTCTCTCACACTTTGTATTGCAGGAATAAATTGATAGTCATGCTTAGAGTCAGTTGGTAGCTGTTTATCATTCTACCTCAGTTTCTGTGATTGCCTCAAAAGACTGGCTTTGTTGAAGATAATGCTGTTTCAGAGTACTAGCACCATAATTAAAATCCATTATAAGTAAAAAAGCATATGGCATTACGAAATATTTGATTTTTTCTCTTCTTTGTAGTTCTTATCCGAGGAGTTGTTCACTTATCATTTTCTTCTTATCCATTTCCCACATCGGTAGGTAAGCTCCGTGAGGGCAGAGGGCATTTCTCCAGCATCTAGCCCAGTGGCTGGCACATGGTAGACATTCAGTGAGGGTTCGACTTAAGATTAAAATAAGTGAATGTATGAAGGAGTTGGAGCTGCGTTAAATGTGACATGTCAAAAGGTGTATAGACTACAGAATCCATCTGGCAATAGTGGAGCTCAAAAGGAACTGTTGGCAGGGTGTCTGGGTGGCTCAGTCAGCTTAGCAACTGACTTTTGGTTTTGGCTCAGATCCTGATCTGAGGTCGTGAGATCGAGCCCCACATTGGGTTCCATACTCAGTGCAGAGATGCTTGAGATTCTCTCTCTCTCCCTGTCCCTCTGCCCTTCCTCTCTCTCTCTCACACACACACACGCATAAATACATAAATCTTAAAAAAAAAAAAAAAAAGAAGAAGAAGAACTGCTGGTGTGGGTGTGTGTTGTGACCTGGGTCCCAAGGCTTTATATGTGGCAGAGCGATGGGTCCTTGGAACTTAGTATCAGGTGTGATGGTTCAGCAGTAGGCAGCTCGGCTCTGTACTATGTCCCTGATCCCTCCCTGACCTTCTTGTTCACTCTGCTCTCATTCTGGGCCTTCAGACAATCAAAAGGTGGGTTATAGTCTTCTTTCTTAAATCTTCATGGCAAAAGGAATGTTTTGAGGTATATTTTCACGTGCTGAAATTAGCATCGTTTTGGAAAACAGACGGGGCTGTTTCTGCTTACCATTGTAGTATTATGTGGGACATAGTTTCAGTTCATGTGCTATAGAGAATTGATAGCGCTGATAAATGTAAAATTTACATGTTTTATGAAGTATCCCACATGTTAGACAAACTCTGCAAATGATAACCGCAAACATGATTTTGGTAAATTTTAGATTATTTTTCACAAACATTGTGTTTAAGAGCTTTCAGAAATTATTTTATATTGCAGTTAGTTAAATTGCACTAATACCATTCTACAATATTTTGAACTCTCAAATATATGCCACATAGTACATTAATTATTTATATTTATGATCTAATTTGATTCCTATAAATATTATATGCCATAGTTATTACTCAGTCCTGTTTTTACAGATCAAAAATTTGAGACCTGTAGAAGTTAAATAACTCCGTTAAGTTCTTATACCTGCCAGGAGGGAACGTTAGGTGCAGATCCAAACAATGGAGTACATTGTACCCACTATGCTCTACTGCCTCTTAGGGAACTCAAACTTCTTTATGAGTTAAAGTCATACGTCAGATGCCAGGGCCCCTGGGTGGTGCAGTCGGTTAAGTGCCCAACTCTTGACTTTAGCTCAGGTCATGATCTCAGGCTCATGAGATTGAGCCCCACATTGGGCTCCACACTGAGTGAGGAGTATGCTTAAGATTGTCTCTCTCCTTCTCCCTCTGCCCTTCCCTGCCCCCCCCATCTTATACTCTCTCTCAAAAAAAAAAATCATAAATCCTATCCTATGTTTTAACTGAATTTGTTCCTTCTGCTATAGCTCCGGCATCGTCAGAGTTAAGAAATATCTTCATTGACTTATTTTATTTTTCTAAACTATTTTGCTCTATTATATGTTATTTCTCACTAACCTACCTGCTTGGAGTTTCTTCCATCTCTGAAAGTGTAAGTGTTAATTACAGGATTTTAAATCTGTATTTCTCAATGTCCTAAGATGTTGCTGTGTTTTATTTATATTTTTTATTTAATTTTTTTTTATATTTATAATGATTTTTTACTATATTATGTTAGTCACCATAGAGTACATCCCTGGTTTCTGATGTAAGGCTCGATGATTCATTAGTTGCGTATAACACCCAGTGCACCATGCAATACGTGCCCTCCTTACTACCCATCACCAGCCTATCCCATTCCCCCATCCCCCTCCCCTCTGAGGCCCTCAGTTTGTTTCTCATAGTCCATAGTCTCTCATGTTTCACTCCCCCTTCTGATTACCCCCCTTTCTTTATCTCTTTCTTCCCCTACCGATCATCCTAGTTCTCATGTTCCATAGATGAGAGTAAGATGTTGCTGTGTTTTAAAGTAGGCATTTTGTAAATAAGGTTTCAGGTATTCAGAAATATTCTTTTTTACCCTCAAGTTTTATGGGTGTGACTTTTTTATTGATAAAATCAGTTTTTTCTTTATTTCTATCTGTGTGTAATATTTATTAAAAATTATTTTTCAAACAATACTGGAAAGAATTGGACTGCTGTGGAAAAGCAACACCGCTGGGTCAGGGTTTGATTGGAGAACACTGGTTGGAGGGACGTGAACCCAGTCTTTAATAATGCTTCTGCCTCGTATTAGTTGTGCAGACCTAGTCCAAAATTTTTTCTCTTTAAGACAGACTCCATAGAACAAGAAGTTGGACTATGTTATCTTTCTGAGTCTTAGAGTTAAGAGAATGGACTTCTGTGATTCCACAATCATTTTCTGATACCACTCTTAAAAATCATGAGTTCAATTCCAAATTAGTGCAGAGTACAAAGTGTAGTAACTAGATCAATAGAGCCACTGAAGAGATTCTTTACGAATGCCAGTCACTGATTTATAAATATTTATTGAGTTCCATCTACTTTTCAAGCACAGTTCTGTACCCTACAGAACAGGAAACAAAGACCCCACCTTTCACGGAGCTTCCATTTTTGTTACAAAAAACAGGCAAAAACATTTATAAATACACTTTAGCATATATATTTATAACATGTCAATTGGTAATAAATGTTTTGGAGAGGTGTAAACCCAGGTAAGAAGGGTAGAGAGTAAAACCAGGGATTGAGAGGGTAGGGATGTTGTTATTTTCTATAGGGTGATCTGGGAAGGCCTCCTGGAGAAGGTGACATTTATTTTGAGATCTGAAGGCAGTGAGAGAACAGGCTATGCATTTATCTCGGGAGGGATATGTAAAGAGAAAAGAGAAAGCAGAATGCCCTGGAATGAAGTTTTAGTAAGTTTCAAGTTTAAGATACTCATTAAACATCCAGCTAGAGCTGTAAGTTGGTCCAGGATAGATGCTTATGCCGAAGTCATCCATAAGTAGGTGATATTGAAGATGTGATGCTAGATGATTACAGCAGGAAAGGAGTTTAATGGAACCGACAAAGGAGAGACAGAGAAGCTGCTGACTACCATATTTGGAAATGAGGAACATAAGGAGAAACCAACAAGTAAAGCTCAGAAGACATCTGTTGGTAGGAACAGAACCGAGAGAAAGTGAGATCATGAGGGCTCAGTTCGGACATTTTTCAAAGTGGAAATGAAAAAGCAGAAGACGGGAGTAAAAGGAAGTCTGGGAATATGTAATTGACTTGTTTTTCCCACAGAATTTGGTACTCTGTGAGTTGGCGTTTTCTGGAAATCCCTGAACGTGTAAGTGTCAGGAGGTATAACTTAAAGACATAAGGGAAATAGTTGTGAAGTGTAGAATTTTGGAGAGTTCTCCTGGTTAAGCCACACATGTGGTTACACGTGGAGTCACCACATCTACTAGTCAGTCATCCAGCCTTTTAAACAAAACAAGTCTCTTAGAAGACAGGCTTGGTAACATCAAAGAAATTTTCTATCAGTTCTTTTTATTACTGTCCCGCTGGCACCTAAAAGAGTGCTCAATAAATATTTGTTAAATGAAGAAGTGAATCAACTGAATGTTGGAGTAATGATTCTAAATTTTCACTCATAGTCAAGTCTTGGATATATCATATGCCAAGATAGCATGACGATGACCTAAATGTTATTCAGTATTTTTTTTTTTTTAAGATTTTATTTACTTATTTGACAGAGAGACAGCCAGCGAGAGAGGGAACACAAGCAGGGGGAGTGGGAGAGGAAGAATCAGGCTCATAGCGGAGGAGCCTGATGTGGGGCTCGATCCCACAACGCCGGGATCACGCCCTGAGCCGAAGGCAGACGCTTAACGACTGCGCCACCCAGGCGCCCCTAAATGTTATTCAGTATTAACTCCGTGATTGCACAGAAACCAGCCGATAAGGACAGAAGGCTTATGTTTCAGGTCTTATATGTGAATTAATCAGGCACCCTATGATCATCCCATTTCCCATCAATTAGAAATAAGTATCAGGCTGCATGGAGTGAAGATTCATAGCAACTCTGCGACATGCGTGTCTCTGGCAGAATCTTAGAGACAAAGGCAGTTGGTCCATCATATTTGAATGAGCTAAGAAGTAGGGTTTTCCATATGTATAAACATATAGTTTGACACAAGCACTAGAGACACAAGCGCTAGAGACTCCAACGATACATGCTGATCTAATTAATGGTGTAAATTTACCCTTAGGATCGTAACTTACGTCTGCAAAATGTTTACAGGAATAGGCGTCTGTTGAGGCATAGAGACAATGTTTAAAGTCTTGTGAAACAACTCAACCTCCAGTAATAATAGCTCACTCTTCTGACTTAATGTGCTAACTTCTTGGTGGCTGGTTCCTGAGTCCTAAGCAGTTGGTACTTCTGGGCCATCTGGCATCTCGTGGCTGAGCCAGCTCCAAACAGCATCAAGTCATCAGAGTAGCTTCCTGGACTTACTTACCCTGGCTCAGAATTCAGAGGTATGGGTGTTTCCCTAGAAACAGTAAGGAGTGGCTGCATGAGAGTTGCATTTTTTGAGTGAGAAGGAAGTGTACTAAAAATCTGAAGAACTCCAGGAAACCTAAGGATCTGCCGTTGGTTTTGGAGTAGGCACATAGTGAATTAAATGTATATTTTATCAAATAGGAAACTTTCTGCTTTCATCAAATCATATGGTCACTTTAAAAAGTAATGAGGAAAGTTCCAGTTTCACATTTTTCTTATATTGAATTGGTACATCAAAGCCAATGGACTTCTAAAACCTCTCATTTGATCCAGTGAAGAGGCTGGCATTGAAATGAGGTCGCTTATGAAGAATTCTAGAAGGCCGAGTCTCTGATTTGGCATTGTGATATTCCAGAGGCAATAGGAATTTGGACTTAAGAAGATGTGGCATCAAATAGCCCTCGATGGCTAGTAATTGTTAGGGCAACTAAGATAGCATCACTGATAAAACATGTTGTCAAGATTGATGAAGTTGTAAATTTTAAATCCTTCCTTCTTATAAGATCATTAAAACTGTGGTGGGTTAGAACTACCAGGAGTTGATTCTGAATGTGTTATATTCTAATCACAGCTTCACCTTATTCTTCGAGCTTTAACGCTGCCTAGTCTGTGAGGACTTTCATGGCAGTTTACTTGACTGCATAATCCAGCCGTTTCTTTTTTTAGAACTCATTTTTTCCCGTGAATTTTTATTCACATGGACTTTTATTTTTTAAGTCCCTAATTTGTAAGTTACCCATTTACATTTTCACCCATTTTTCAGTTTTCTGGCTTTTTCTTGCTGATTTGCAGGAGTTCTTTCTATGTTCTAGGTGAAAATTCCTTATGCCTTACCAACAGTGTGTTTGTTGTGTGTGTGCTAACTTTTTATACACTGTCCTTTGTCTCTTAATTTTGAGGAAGATGAATCCATCAAATTCTCCCGTGAAGGTTGTGCTGTTTATATTTTTTATTTGTTTGTTTTCTCGTACACATCCTTCCCTACTTTGGAATTAAATTCTTATATGATACCTTCCCTTCCTTTTAGCTTAAATCATATTTCTTTAGCACCAGAGACATTTTGGGTTTGTTTTTAAATTTATTCATGCAGAAAACTATATATATTATATAATGTTGATTTACAGTTTTTCATTTGCTTGATCTGTTTTTTCCTTTTCCATTTTTCTATGACTTGTGCCTTAAAATCTATTTTGTCTGGCATAAAAACTTGTATCCTGGCTAATATTTTCCATACCTATATCTTCAGCCTTTCCAGATAGAAATATAACTATGGATGTGGATATAAGGAGTAGCTAGATTTTCTATTTTTCTGTTTAAACCAATGTGATAGTTTGTGTGTGTGTGTTTTCATCAGCTAATTTAACATTTTTGCATTTATTTAAATTAGTTTTATTTGAGATTTTTATTCTGTCAGCCTGTTTTGTGTTAGTGTTTCATATTTATATTCTATTTTTCCTCTTTTTCTCCTTTACCACTTCCTGTTAGAGAAACCATATTTTTCCTCTGCATTCAAAAATCATACATTCTTCATATGTTTTTATGTGTATCAGGAATCAGTTTTTTCTCTCATGATAAATAGCATTCCACTGGTAGATAACCTATTTTCTCGATTAACTCACCTCTTAGTAGACATCTGGGATGTTAGCTATTATGAATAAGGGTACTCTGATCATTTGTGAATGAATATTTGTATAGACAGGTTTTGTTCTGCAATATGAGTACATTAACACATTATTTATTAATACATTAATTTCTTACAAAATGTGGCCTCGAGACTGGCTGCCTGTTTTTGTAAATAAAGTTTTACTAGAACACAGTCACCCCCATTTGTTCATATGTTCTCTTTGGCCACCTTCAAGCTACACAGACAGTGTTGAATAGTTGCAACAGAGACCATGTGGCCACAAGCGTATAAAATATATACACTTCGGCACTTTATAGAATAAGTTTGCTGACCCCTGTTGCAGGTACTCTGAATTTTGTTGTAGTCCTCTCAAGAGTATCTCCTCTCCCCAATCATCCACCACCCCCACCCCCTCCCCAGAGAATTAAGTGTTAGATTCAAACCGGAAGCTTTGTCTTACCTACTGTGGACAACAGCTCGTATCTTCAGTCCACTTTTTCCTCATCTGGCCTGTAGGGAGTGTGTTCTCTGGATGTGTGGGTCAGGTGCCAGCTGACGATGGGCTTCTCTCCCTTCCTTTTGAGATTGGCCCATCCGTTTTTGACAGCTTTCACCAAAGCTGTTTCTGTCATCACGAATCTGAAAAGATGGCATGTTTCTCGCTGTTGCTTTAGCTGTGTAATGTCACGCGATGACCACAGCCCACGGTAGGGTCAAAGCTGCAAAGCTGGTAAATGCAACTTGTGGCAGTCCCTTCAGCTCCCCTAAAAAGTTCACCTACCTCTGTTCATTCTGCAGAACCAGCATGAGGTTGTTCTTTGTATTCTGTCCGCAGCTGATGGTTGTGATGGGCAGGATGGTTAGTCTTTGGGGAACTGACTCCACCATTGCAGAAGGGGAATCTTTATTTTTTCTCTCTCTTTCATACTAGGGATTTCTGGATCATTTTTCTTTGAAATATTTCGGAGTTCCTTTTTACTTTACATCCTTTTTCTTTTCTTTGGGGCTTCATTAACTAGGTACTGACAGTCTTCCTTTCTCTAATCTTTTCTCACTCCTTCCCTCTCTCTTTCATACTTTCTGATGTGTTCTGTTCAGGCGTCCTTTGCAGTTTGCTGCTTCATTTGTTGGCTGGGCTTGGACTGCCTTTTTCCCCATGTCTGCTACTCAACTTCGGCCAGGAAGGATCTTGAAGTATTTGGAGTAGAGGAGGGAAAACAGAAAACATCAAGCTTATTTGACTGCCCGGGACCAAATCTTCTCTATTAAAGGATAAAGTTTTTTGAGATGTAAATGAGCTACATTTCTAGTATTTTTTCCCACTATGAGGAGGTTTTATAATATTGGCTAAAATCCAATTATTGTTGCTTTCCATACTCAACATTTATTTAGACTTATCCTCATTTTTATCAGTCTCTTTGCTCACCGTTGTTTTTCAGTCCTTTCCTATGAGATCATATTCCTTCTTGAAATACATCATTTAGAAGTTCCTTTTGAGCAGATCAGTTGGTGGTAAATACTCAGTTTTTGTTTCCTTGAAAGACTCTTTATTTAACTGTCAGTCTTGAATAAAATTTTAGCTGAGTTCAGGAGTTTATATTGACAGTTATTTTTTTCCTCTTGCCACTTTGAATACACCATGTACTCACTTCCTGATGTGGGTGCCAAGTTGCTATTTTTGCCATTTTCCTAATTTTAAAAGAAAACTTTCAACATTTCACTCTTTTTTATGCTGTTTGTTGTAGAGTTTCATAGGTGTCCAGTAATCGTGAAGACATTTCTTTCACTGGCTAGTTAGCTAAGTTTTTTTTTTTTTAATGAATAGATATTGAATTGCATTATGTGCTTTATACCATAGATACAGAAATCATAGATTTTAAAGTCATTAATGTACTTGATTACATTCATCAAATCTCTGATATTACAGTAACCTTGTATTCTGAAGAAAAAAACAACTTGGTCATGGCATTGCATTTTTTTAATGCATTGCCGGATTTAATCTGTTAAAACTTGCTTAACATATTTAAATCTAGATTCATAAATAAGGTAGATTATTATTTTCATGTCCTTTTGAAACCCCTGTCTAGTTTGGGTATCGTAAGTGTGTTTAAAAGTGTTCCTTTTTTCCCTCTTCTCTAGAGAGCTTACATAAATTGAGAATATACGTTTTTTGAAAGATTGTTAGTTTTGGGACCAGAAGTATACTTTGTGGGAAGATATTTAATGATCAATTTTAACTATTTTATGGTTACAGAATAGTTCTGCTTCTCTTTTTCTTCTTGAGTCCATTTTAGTAAGTTTTTAGTAAGTTTTTTAAAATATCTTTTCATTTCATGTAAGTTGTCAGTTTATTGGCATAAAGTTGTTCATGTAATTTTATTTGTTTAAACTTGACATTATCTGTAGTTATACCTTCATTTTATTCCTAGTAGTAGGGTTTGGGTTGTTTTTTGTGTTTTGTTTTGTTTTTTGGTGTTTTTTTTTTTTTTTTTTTGCCTTCTCTTTTTTCTTTAATTTTCAATTTTATTAGTATTTACAAAGAACTAGATTTCTGCTTTTTATTACTCCTTTAGATTCTGCTTTACATTATTCCTTTAGTTTTCTGTGTTTTAAAATACCCTTCTCCCCCCTTTTCTTCTCTTCCACCCTTAAAAGTACTATGATGTTCTGTGATGGAAACGAAGGTTTTTAAAAATATTATCCCATACTGAATTACATTTGCAACCAAATGTTAAGTTATTGACATTGTATTTTGGAAGATAATATAAGTGGTAGAACAAGGAGTTACATGTACAAGATTTAATTGTTACTTCCATATGTATGCACTGAAGATTTTTTTAATTTTAATTTTAATTTTTTTTAAGATTTTATTTATTTGAGAGAGAAAGACAGAGAAAGCAAGCAAGAGCAGGAGTGAGGGGGGAGTGGTAGAGGGAGAAGCAGACTCCTCGCTGAGCAGGGAGCCCAACGCGGAGCTGGAGCCCACTGTGGGGCTGGATCCCAGGACCCCGGGATCATGATTTGAGCTGAAGGCAGATGCTTAACCGACTGAACCACACAGGTGCCCCAAGATTTTTTTATTTTAACAAAAATTTCAGAACATCTTAATGTAACTATTTGCTGTACAGAAAGATATGAGTATAGGTTATCTTTGAAGATAAAATTTATGATTTTTATACATGGACGATTTATCTTCCACTTAAATTATTTCATTTAAACTCTATGGTATTTTCCTGTAAACATTTTAGAAAGCCTACTTGAGATAAACATCCAAATTCCTATTATATGCTTTTAATGGTCTTTTCTTATTATGGAAGAATTTTTAAAAAGAATTTTGCATTATTATTTATTAGTTTTCTAGGAAAAGCTAAGGTGTGCCTTTCTGTCCTGGATTCCCATGCAAGCATTGGAAGTTTTAAAGTTCTTTCCTTAATTGATAAATTAAGTGCTTTCAGCAATTAAGTTGTAGAAAATATTTGACTCTAGCCTAACATACAGTATTTGGTTCTTGCCCCTTATTATCTTTTTTTTTTTTAATATTTATTTATGTATCTGAGAGAGAGCCTGGATGTGCCAGCAGGGGGGAGAGGCAGAGAGTGAAAGAATCTCTAGCATACTCCCCGCGAAGTGGGGAGCCTGAGGCAGAGCTGGATCTCAGGACTTTGAGATCATGACCTGAGCCAAAATCAAAAGTTGGACCCTTAATCGACTGAGCCACCCAGATGCCCCTTGCCCCTTAATAGTATCCTTGTACTATCTTAAGAAAGGGCTTAATATCAGCCCTCATCTCACACATCTTCAACAATTTCTTGTGTTACTTTTTGACAGTTTAGTTTGAAATCTTGAATCCGAGTTATTTTTAAGAATGAGTTGTAATTTACTTATCGTAAGATCCCTGGACCTGCAGAACAGAAAGGGGGAAGAGATTCTCTCTATGAGAGATTTATTCTACATGACTGTGCTTCTCTTGAAAAGCTGCCAGGTTTGCTTTTATGCTCCCAGTGCCTCAAGTGGGAATCAATTAGAGTACCTGCTGTTTTGAATAGCAGATAATGGTGGAAGGTCAGAATTTAGACCACCAACAGTGTTCAATAAGCTGGTATTATTATAAAACTACAGTATACAAGATTTGCTTTTTTGTTCAAGATGCATTTGTTAACTAATGAGCTTGACAAACATAACTCATGTTACAATACAGCTAAGCTTTATTGAACACACATGATAAAGCAAAATTGTTCTTTGTTGGAAAATTCAGCATTTGATCCCATGACTATAAGACACCCTGAACAGAAGGGTATTAAGGGGAAAAATACATTTGGGAACTATAATTCTTAGGTTAGAGATCCATTAATTCAAATATAAATGTGTGCACAGAAGTAGTTGATAAACAACCTATCTGTTTATTTGAAA
Source organism: Ursus americanus (assembly GCF_024610735.1). Lineage (NCBI taxonomy): Eukaryota > Metazoa > Chordata > Mammalia > Carnivora > Ursidae > Ursus > Ursus americanus. Next base: position 62,207,178 of record NC_142131.1, on the reverse strand, counting down.
GAGTCTCAAATATTGCAGAGAAGCAATTTGATTTAGACATTGACATTTTTTAAAAATAAATCCCTGGACGAATTTTTGGTAAACGATATGTGCAAACAAAACATATAAGTTAAGCTAAATCATCTCCTAAATATAACACGGTATATTTGGATGAAGTATTTTGAAGTGCAAAAGCTATCATAGCAGATAAAATAAGGTGAATAGAATATATCCCACTCTTGCCATACATTATATAATTTTTAAGAGAAATCTATATTTTTAAAGGAAGAAAGAATAGGAAAATATCATTTGCGGCCTTGTGACAAATTCAGTATTAGAATTGTAACTGGGCTGCTTACAACATTCGTTTTAAATATCTTTCCCAAAGTATTTAGTAGATTTGGGTCATAAGCTAATTTTTACTTTGCAGTGATTTTTAGTCTATTTTGTGTATACCATCAGAGTTATCTTCTCAACCTGCTGGTCTACTGCTAAGTGGCTTCTTTCTCCCTCCAAATATAGAGTCTTTCACCCTTCGTAGCATTCGAGATTTGGTTCTTCAATCTTTACAATCTTGTTCAAGACTGAGCCTTTCACATTGCCATGACTTGTTCTCTTTATCGATCTTCTTCCATGTTCTCCACGTGTCTCGATAGGTAACACAGTCATCTTCATTATGCATTACTCTAATCACCTTTAAATACCCTTCATGGATTTCATATTTCTATGAAATGCGAATGTGTCCTGTGTGCCTTGAGGTAAAAATGACTGGTAACAAAAACATACCCATTCAGAGTCTGTATTGTGTCAAGGGCCAAGGCTATTTTATGAAATAATGAAATACTAACCATGGCCTTTAAGTGTAAAGCAGAACATAAGTGAGGACAGGCTTTAGGACAGCAGCAGGCACTAAATTCATGCCACAAACACATCACTTTTCCTTCCAGCCTAGTTCACAGAATGGTATAAATAATGGTTTTTAGCGTACACTTTTCCTATTGTAGCGTTAATCCTGAGTAATCACATGTGTTTTTTTTAAAGAAATATACAGATATTTAAATGTATTAAACAGATTTTCTGTTTTTAATGTATCAATATTCTCATCACTATACATAAGCCATATGCTATTTTAATTATAAGTTTATATGAAAAGTACCTAAAGCATATTTTTCTTCAAACAATTTCTGTTGTTCCATCAAAATAGCGTTCTCAGAAATTATTGACTTCACCTCAAAAAAGTGATACCTCCTCCTTATTAGTTATTATGGCCTTGTTTTCAGCATGTTATTTGCACAGGGTTGTGGTGCAAGGTAGAGGGTGAGAAAGAATGCAGAACCAAGCTAGACCCACCGATGGATGGAACTGATTGTGACACTGGTAAGGTAAGTCATTTGAGTCGCCTCACGTTAATTAAGAATGTGGAATGAAACTCAAGAAACTCGCATTTTCTTCTGCCAGTTATTTGTGTATCCATCTTAATACTAGTGGAATACCTTCTGTAAACCTATAAAAATTTTTCAGTATTTCATTCATTTTTGGTTTTAACTTTTATATCTTTTCAAATCTATGGTTGTTTTGTTAACATAAATGCAGTTATTTTTTATTATTTTTGACTATGAGAACATCGAAAGATATGTGCATCACTTTAACCAAAAAATGAATTTATTTTTACTATTTAAGTGAAACATAGGTAAATGATCACAAATAATAGCATAAAAGGTCAGTCTTCCAGAACTGATGAATCCTTTCAGTAATAAAACATTGTCTCAGAAAAGACACTAGCATAATTTTTCCTTGTCATTTCAAGCATTATAAATAAAATATTCTAATAGACATTTTGAAGATTAGTAACTATTTGGCTGTCTGAGTTGTTTAATGTGTTTCATAAACTTACAGGAAAATTTATTAGTATCCATTTCCATATCAAAGTTATTGCTATTGAAAAGTGAATTTTCTTTTGATTTTCATATCAAAATTATTGCCGTTGAAAAATAATTTTCTTTTGAAGAATATGAAGGAGGTAGATCCCATCTAACTATATAGTGTTAGTTAATCAAAAGATAACTGTTCAATAGCTTACATTATTTTCTAATTTTTATTCTGTAAAGGGAAAGTGGAATGGTTAATCACTTTATTCATTAGATATAAGATCAGAAACCTTGCCTCTGAAGAACATACATGTTTATTAAATTTAAAAAGAAACAACAATATAAAGCTTACTTGGAGTGAATTCCTTAATGAAAACAATGAAGTTATATAGAATGCTATCTTAAAAGTACATTGTTTTTAAAAATGGACATAATGGAAATTCAGCAATTCCACTGCTAGAGTTTTGTGCTAAGGAAATACATGTGTTTCACAAAGATGTGTGTACATGTAACACACACACACACACACACACACACACACAAATGCTTATGTAAGAATGCAGTTTGCAGTGGTGAGTTATGAGAAACAATGCAAATAATCATGTCCTGAGGAATGGTTACAACGTAGCTGTTAAAAGAATGAGGTAGATATACGTATACATGCAAACTGAAAAGATCTAAAAGACATGGTGGTTAATACATAGGCATGTCAGAAAAATTAATACTTTATGATACCCTTTGATATTTACCCCAAAAAATGTTATGAATACACACATACATTGTATGTATTCCTAAACTCCTAGAAAATGGTTTGAAAATATAAACTCCAAACTGTAATCAGTAGTTATCTCTTGAGAAGGAAGTGGACTTGATGGCTGAAGGCAGTAGGGTAGCTGAGGGTAAATAAAATTATTTTCCCAGACACTTTTGGGTTGTCTGACAAAAGCATGTAGTCATTTATTACTTCTATGATTTCTTTAATTAAAAAAGAAAAAAATGTATAACTGCTTAAGTACAAAATATCTTTAAGACTAGAAATGTCTTATCACTAGATACAATCAATAGAAAAATGGTTTCTTGAAAGGGAATTTCTGTGAATTATCAGCCAGTTGTCTACGGACCGTGCCAGATGTTTTTCTGTGAGTTTATATGGAGAGTCAGAATCTGGGTTGGTTTTATTTTTTTTTTAATTATACACAAAAGTACAATAACGTGTGCTTATTGGGCAAGCCTCACGGTATTATGTTGAGTAATTTATTGCTGGAATCATAAAACTCTGCACCAGCTATAATTTTTATCGTTCCTGAAACATGGAAACCGTAATAAACAAAGATAACCAAGTATTCAGCCGTATTTCTTCAAACATCATACAACCCATTCGTCTTACTTAGTTCGTCTTTAGCAATATAAAATCCCTTCATTTTTATAAACTGATGTCCTAAATATTTTTCTACTATTTTTTTCATCTGATCTTTATGAGAATGATTTGCATTCTTGAGGTCTCTAAAATAAACTTATTCTTGTAGCCATCAAAATTGTAATTGCTCATCAAAAGTAAAATGTTTTTATTTCCTTCTAATTGTGCTAACAATATTCTCTTAGTGGTTCTGTAATGCTTTGTGTATTGAAATAACTAATGGACTTCTCAGTTCCTCAGGCCATGTGGGCTTCTTCAAATATCCATCTGTTCCAGCTGTTGTAGAAGCAATCATGGAAATAGCTTCCAACACTCTACAGACGAGTGCTGTAGTGTTAAAATATTTGAATGCTTTCAACCTCACACAAAACACTGCTAGCCTGGTACATTGCAAACCAAGAAACAAAACTGGGATTTTTTTTTTTTTTTTAGTTTTTTTTTTTTTTTTTAAGATTTTATTTATTTATTTGACAGAGAGAGAGACAGCCAGCGAGAGAGGGAACACAAGCAGGGAGAGGAAGAAGCAGGCTCATAGCAGAGGAGCCTGATGTGGGGCTCAATCCCATAACGCCAGGATCACGCCCTGAGCCGAAGGCAGATGCTTAACCGCTGTGCCACCCAGGCGCCCTGGGATTTTTTTTTTTATAATTTGTTACAAAATTGTGTGATTTTGTAATTTTTTATAATGTATAGTGATGTTAATCTAGCTATATAACTAAATCATCTAAGAGTATATAACCAAGTCTGAGCAGTTGCCTACAGAATTTTATGGTTCAAAGTAATTGTAAAGATGGGGATTTATCTACAATGTCTACACAGCCTTTTCCAAATTACACGCAGGCTGTTTTCTTTCTTCTCCTCTTCTCTTTATAATACTCTCATCTGTGTTTACATTTACATTTAAGAGATGTTAAAGAGTGGGTAAATGATTTAGTAAAAACCGAGAAATGTGTGTTTTTTCACTGACAACACTTGCTAGGAATTGGGGGAAGGGAAAGGAAAGTTAAATACAAAGTTAGTAAAGTTTTTAGCCTGTTTTGAAGAATTCTACATAATATATTTTAGTTACTTACTTCCCTAAATTGAGATTCTTGAAATTTACCATCATGATTCTTTATTGAAAATGTAATGACTGTAATATCCTTACACTCACACATTTGCATATGTAGAGAGTTTATTGCTTTCTGTCCTCCTCTCATCCAACAATGTATGTACAAGAAGATTGATTAGACAGTGATGTTCCCTTTGTCATCTTCACAGATCTCTTCCAATCTGACGTTTTCATGAACTTCCCAGACATGTCCACATAGAAATTTGATAGAAGGGAAATACAGTCAATTTTTTAGGTCGTGTACTGTCCCAGAAGTAACCTATATTTTATATTTCCTTAGCATTTGCATAAATCAGACTGAATTAGTAGATACGACAAATTTTTCATTTTTTAAACCAAGTGTAATATAATTTTTGAGGCTCAAAAGTACAAATGAAGCAAAATATGTTGCCAGAAAATATATGAAAAGCATCATTAGGGTCATTTTATATATAAACCAAATGGGATGTATTATATAATAATTTAAACAAAAAACAAATGGAATAAGTTATATAATAATTTAAACAAAAACATTTAACCCTTTCCTCAATGTTGAAGTACAACACCACCTAGAAGGCACAAAGGCAGGTTCTCCATGGTTTCATCCAGAGAAGTGGTTCTCTGCAAGGTGATGAACTTTAAATACTATGCTATGCTTTCTTTACATTTCGTTGGTTGGTGTACGCAAATTTGGCTCGTATATCTGTTTCCATTCCTCTTCATCTGCCCCATGTGGTCTGGTTTAAATGATGTGCAAGTCCAGATGCTGTGAATGCTAGCCCAGGCTTTCAATGTCAGTTTACTGCTCACTGAGCAAGGAGCTATGATATACACTACGGGAAACATAAACACCCTTCAAATAGGCCAAAACAATTTGACCAACTGAAGTTTGACAGCTTTCATGTGGGATTTTTTTTTTATGAATGGCATTACACTGTTAATCCTTAAAGCCAGCTAAGTTGTTTAAAAGGACGTGTTTCCCCCTCTTCTGCAATTTTCAGACTGAATCTTCACACAAAATCTCAATTTAATGACAAGCTTTGTACAAAATCTCCATGTAATGTGCCTATCAATGCACTCTGAGTTGTTGAGATTTTTTTTTTTAAAGCATAGATTTAAAACTTCCTGAATCGAAAAGAGGTTGAATTTAAAATTTGACATTATTGGAAAAAATCTGCAGGAAGTCATTATTTTATTGCCTAGAAAAGCCTTAACTGGGCTCACACAAAACTATGTAGCATAGTTTTCTAAATTCTCCCTTCTAAAAACAACATTTGAAAACATAATCTCAAAATAAATTTGAAGAAATATGGATCAGTTAAGATCAGAATGAATAGAATTTTGGTTAGACTTCTGGAAACTTATTAATGACTTTAAGATAACAGTACATACAATTTATCATTATCATTATTAATTATTGTTAACTTTTATTAAGCCCTTAGTATGGGCTATGCATTGTGCTTAGTGCTTCATTCTACTCCTGCAAAGTCCATTAGGTATCCGATTATCATTCACATTTTGAAATGGGAAATGTGAAGATTAGAGTGTTTCTGTAATTTCTGCAAAATCCCTTATAAATCATGTTGCCCTTAAGTGCAGAAAATTGTTTAGGTCTGGAGGAATCAGCTTGTTCAACCCCATCATTATACAGTCATTAATCTGAATTTTGCTAATATTCACTTATTAATCTCAACATGATTTTGTTCAGTTAATTTTACTTGTAACATGTTTGCCATGACCATGATATATCTGATTTTTCAGAAATAAAGAGAAATTATTATAGTTTACCTCCCAAGTCTTGGCACCCATTCCTCGTGGCCACAGAAACTGCCTCTTTGGCTGCCTTTGTTTAAAGTGAATGAAAATATAAATATAAACAAGAGAATGAGTACATTCCTTTCTCTTCTCTCATAGTTAATCTTTCTCAGTTAATCGATACAAAATAAGCTGCTGAATTAACTGGAAGGAAATGAGGGAATTTCAAAGAATCGAATTGCCTAAGTCTTTTAAGGAAATGACTTTCAAAAGGAAACTTGCTGTGATGTTAATGTTTGGATTTGATGGGAACTCTTTACGAAAAAAGAAAGAAGGCATAAAGGAAGATGCTAAAATTAAATCATACTTTCTTTTTAATTACAAGAAACACCACCACCATTTCACATCACAGTTGCTAAGTTTGCTAAAATGTCTGCTTCACTCCATTCATGGAAGAACTTTTAGGTTTTATTTTCCATTCTTATGTTTGACTGTGCTTTGGTCATTTGTCCCTTTGAAACTGTTCTGTTTCTTGGACTGTGTTAGTTTTCCTTTCGTGGCTGTGCCACCCCAACTTCCCTCTTCACCCTGTCTCTGTCATACGTACTGAATTCTCAGGGCTGTAGTGCGAGTTTGTGTGTGCTGTTTTCTTAACAAGACCCTGTGATCTGACGTGAGAACTGGGAGAAGGGACCATTATATCACTATGACAAGAAAGAAGTGCCAACTTATGTTCGTTCTTTTTCATTTGGGGGGGGGGGGCTCTCGTAGGCGTGATTTAATCGCAATTCCAGTGACTCTGTAGGCCAGTGAATGATTTTCCGTTGTGCCCTGATTTGTTCACCTAAGACATAACTTTTGGAATAGTGGTGTAAGGCTGGAGAATGTACCAGCAGGACCTCAGCACCTGGACATGTGGCCGGAGAGTGGAGCGAGTGGAGCCCCTGTAGCCGAACGTGCAGTTCTGGGATCAGCGGTCGAGAGCGCAAATGTCCTGGGTAAACGCAAAGTTCCTGGATTGGGGGAGGGCATTTTTTTTCCTCAATTTCCAAAGGCAAAGGTTTTACTGATAAACAGTGTTGGAAGGCAGAAGAAGCCCCTCAAGCCCCACCCCATGTTAGACAACAGGAAAATCGCTTAAATTGTTTAAATGATATAAAATCTCCCCCGGAGGAAAATAAGACCACCCTTCTAAGAACAAAGAATTCAGTGTTGCATGGGAGTGGTTTCTTAAGTAAATCAAAGAAACTGTGGTGTTTAAATGAGCAAGGAGAGTTGCGTTAGCAAAAGTAAGTCAACAATTAAGGGAACTGCGAGAAAGCAGGAAGGTGATAGGACTTCAGGAAGGGAGGGAAGGAGAGCACCATCAGTGTAAATATAAGTGAGTAGTGTTGAAAAATGAAGACGTGCTGAGCATGTGTGCAGATAGGGAGCATTTTAGGGTCTGCTCGCTAAACCCCATGCTTCCTGCAGTGATCCCAGGAAAGCGCGTGAGAAAATCATTTCAGTTTTATACTTGTACTCTTGGTGTGGGCTCAGTGGCCCGATTCCTTCACAAGCAATTTTAAAGAAAGGATGTGAAAACGTTAGAACCAAACTCCTTCACGGGAATCATAGGCTTTCTGTTTTGCCCCCAGCCTCTGCCTTTACTCTTCTATCTCCATGGCAAGTTGGCTTTTATTTCTCATGTGTTTTAGATGTTAAATTGATTGAAGATAGGAAAATATATAGTTTTTAATAAGCATACGGATTTCCTACCATTAGCAATCATTTAACACGTCCACGTTGTCAGAAGTAGATTTAATATAAAGGATTATACCTTATTAATTTAATGCCTTTTAATTTTTTTTAAATGAGTAGTTGTTAACATAAAGATAAGATAAAATTGATTATTTGTACTGTCTTTTCTAGGCTAGGTTCTGAAGCAAGGGATTGTAATGGTCCCAGAAAACAGTACAGAATATGTGAGAATCCACCTTGTCCTGCAGGTTTGCCTGGATTCAGAGACTGGCAATGTCAGGCCTATAGTGTTAGAACTTCACACCCAAAGCATGTTCTTCAGTGGCAAGCTGTCCTGGATGAAGGTATGCGACCCAGATCACCACCATCTTAATTAAGTAGATTTCTAGGTTTGCAAAGGGTTTTATAGTGGTAGTCAGTGTTATTTAACAGATGATACAGATTATATTCTAAATATTTCAGAGCTCTATTTTTCGACCCTTAATGACCTATAACAATCATGAGCACTGACTCCAAGTAAATTTTTTAAAAATGCGGAGTATATTATCACACACCAATTAGATGAACTAAAATTTTTTTAAAAGGTGACAATAGAAAATGCTGGTAAGGATGAGAAGAAACTGGATCTCGTATGTTGCTGATTGGAATGTAAATGGTACAGCCACTTTGAAAAATAGCTTGGTAGTTTCTTAAATAACTCAACATATACTTTTGACACACACTCCTGGGCATTTTCCCAATGAAGTGAAAATTTACAACCATAAGAAATCCCATGCATGAATGTTCATAGCAACTTTATTTTCAATAGCCAAAAAATGGAAACAACCAAAAAAGTTCTGAGTACCTGAATGGTCAGACACACTGAGGTACGTCCATACCCTGGGATATTATGCAGCAATTCAAAGGAACAAACTACTGCTATGTGTAGTGACTTGGTGGATTTCAGAACTTTATGCTGAATGAGAAGAACCAATCTCAAAAGATCAAATATTCTTTGCTTCCATTTATATAACTTATAACATAGATACATAATATATATATATATAATGTATATAATATATTCTGTTATTCCATATATATATGACAAAACTGTAGAGATGGAAAACAGAATAAAGGTTGCCAGAAATCAGGGATGATGGCAGGGAAAAGGATGGGTGTTATTCTAAAGGGGTAGCATAAGGAGAACTTTGTGCCGATTAAGTACTTAAATGTATTGATTGTGCCGGTAGTTGTGAAATCTACACGTGATAAAATGGCCCAGAAGTAAACACATACCTGTACTGATGTCCATTTCCTGGGTTTGCCATTGTACTGAAGTTACCAAAGTGTAACCACTGGGGTAAACTGGGGGTAAGGTATATGAGATCTCTGTACTATTTTTGCAACTTCCTGTAAATCTTTAATTATTTTAGAATAAGCATGTTAAGAAAATTATACTGCCTTTTATTTAAGAATTAGTTAGGGGGAGCTGTCTGGGTTTCTCAGTCGGTTAGCCACCTGACTCTTAGTTTTGGTCCAGGTCATAGTCCAGGATCCGGCTCTATGCTCAGCCGGGTGTCTGCTTGAGATTCTCTCTGCCTCTCCCTCTGTCCCTCCTGCTTGTGCTCTATCTCTCTCTTTAGTAAATAAATAAATCATTTAAAAAAAAAGAGAATTACTTAGGAATAACTTATAACTTCTTTACTTACGATACTTCCTGCCCATGGTCAGTCAGTGAGCTATGGGTTTGAGCTACATTACCAAACATGGTGGCGAATTTTCTGATTTCCCTGACCATCATGCCCCTAGTCTCTCCTGTCCTTATTTCTCCCCTTAGTCAATTTGGACTTTGCTTTTCCATCATTTCAATAACACGTCGGTCAACAGCCTAATTTCCATTGTTGAGCAATTTCAGTGCACCTATCTGACGGAACCCTTCTTGCAGTGTAAGCTCCTGGGCATACAAGCACTAATGGCAACAGCCAAATAACAAGGCAGATTACTCCACTAAAGATACAACAGTGTTGTGTGTTTGATAGTGAGAGGACGAGGAGATAATCTCCCTTCTCTTACCTCGTATCTCATCTAGAACCTTGTTCCCTGTCACTCTGCACTCCAGATCTTGGTCTTGTTTTATTGCCTCAGACACGCCATGTTTTCTTCCCCGTGATGGCCTCCAAACATACTGTTTCCTCAGCTGAGAGGAAATGATAGCACAACCTGCTGTTCACACCGTCCTCTTAACAAATGGTACTTCCCTCTTTCCAGATCCTTAGACAAAAATCTCGGAGTCATCATTTTTTCTTTTCTTTTACTATACATTGAAAATATCAGTAAGGTCACATTAGCCTTATCTTTTTTTTATTTCCAGTGTAGTTAAGCTATGGTGTTATGTTAGTGTTAGGTGTACGATACAGTAATTTGGCATTTCCATATTACTCAGTGCTCATCAAGCCAAGTGTACTCTTAATCCCCTTCACCTATTTCTCCCATCCCCCGACCGACCTCCCCTCTGGTAACCATCAGTTTGTTCTCTACAGTTAAGAGTCTGTTTTTTGGTTTGTCTTTTTTTTTCTTTGTTAATTTGTTTTGTTTCTTAAATTCCATATTTTAGTGAAATCGTACAGATTTTGTCTTTCTGTGACTTATTTCACTTAGTGTTATGCTCTCTAGATCCATCCATGTTGATGCAAATGGCAAGATTTCATTCTTTTTTATGGTCATGAGCCTTATCCTTCAGAGTCTGATCATTTTCGAACATCACCAGAACTCCTATCCTGGCACAAGCCACCGTCTCTTCCCCCGTGATTGCAGTAAGCCCTCTAACTGGTCTTTATGCCTGTGTTCTTCAGTCTCAACAGCCAGAGTGATACATTTAATTGTCAGTCATGTCCTGTTATTCTTCCATTCAAAAGCCGCTGGTACCTTCCCAATTCACTGAAAATCCTTATTCATTCCTTCTAAGGGAAGGACCTTAAGGAGCTCTGCTACCTGGCTTCTTCTTACCCTCAGACTTCATCTCCACTGTTCCCTGTCACTCACCCACACTGGCTCCCTTGCTCTTCCTAGAATAAGTCCTAGTGTCTTGGAAGCTCTTGCTTTCCCTGTTGTAACACTGTCTCCAGATATCTGTAGGCTTCATTCTCTCACCTCCTTCAGGTCTTTTGTTAAATACTAAGTCAGTGTCTTTCCTTTCCTTGCTGTATTCTTTTTTCACAGAACTCATCACCATCCACCGTAATAGTTTTAACTTTGTTTATCATCCCCGTAATTGTTGGAAGAGCAAGGACTACCTTATTTTGCACGGCTGTATGTTTTGCATCAGCAGCAGTACTTGAACAGAGTAGGCACTTAATAAACTAGGTGAATGAATGATGCGCCTTCCAGGAATTTTTTACTGATCTGTCCTGGCCCCTCTTCTCACCAAACATTCTCCTTGGGATTATATTACTTTATTCACTAGGTTTTATTTATCATCTGTATGCTAAAGGAACACAGATATTTATCTCCAACCCAGATCTCTCCATCCTGAGCCCCTTCGTTGCTTACGCATCTGTTGCATGGACATCTCTACTGAACATCTCATGATTTCTAACTCAACACACCCCCTTCCTTTCTCTCTCAGTCCTACCATCTGCTTCTCTCACAGTGCTCTCTCATACAGAATGGCATCGTGATCAACCTCATTCCCGCTTAGCCAGAATCATTCTTCCCCCATCTCCATCCATCTGTAAACAAGTAGCAAGCCCTGTTTGTCCAAACCTTTCTCCTGCCAGCATGTTCGCTCGTGATTGCACTCTCTCGAACCTGGATTCTCAAACAGCTTCCTCCCTTCTCTCCGACCACAGTCCTCTCCAGCCCCTGCCCCTCATTTCAGCCAGACTTGCCTTTGAAAGGCTGGATCTGTCAGCCACTGTGCCAAGTAATACCCTTCCATGAGCGCCGCTGCTCTCAGGACCAATCTCCAACCTCACTGCCCGGTTTCTAAGGCTGTTTGTGTGGCCTGCCCCTTGAGCTTCTCTCCCCTCATCGTTCCCTTCATCATTCTCTCCCCTCATTCATCTCCCTTCATCATTCCCTTCTGTGTTCTCTAGCACAGCCAGGCCAACTTCCATTCCATCCCTCATACACATCATGCTCTCTTAGATCTGGGCCTGTAAGCATGCTAGTTTCTTGGCTTAATACCTTTTCTTTCTCAAGCTTTGTTCTCTCTCTCTCTCTCTCACCATTTATTTACCTGAAAAATGCCTGTTGATTTTTTTGGACTCAACTTATGTCAAGTCCTCTAGGAAAAAAGAATCTCCCTGATCCTCCAAATTGGGTGTGTGCTCCTTCCAAGCACCTCACAAGCACCCTCTTATAGCAGATTTTAATGTTTCTGAATTCTCTTTATTGCCTGTGCTTAGCGAACAGACTGGCAGATATTAAGCTTCTGAGAAATATTTGTTTCCTAAATTTTTGTTGTAGAAAAGATATGACCGTTCAAACAATGAAAATCATCATCTGATCCTCTGAGGATCAATCCTCTCTCTGCCTCTAACTGGCTGTGCAGTTGGATAATATTGGGGTCATTTGAAACCTGTTCATTCAGAGGTGAAATAAGAGAAAGGAAGCAGGTTCCCTTCCAAAATTAAAAAAAAAAATCAGAATTGGATGGGGGCCGATTTAAAATATTAAAGCTATTGGAAATCACAATTTTAAAAGCCACTACCTCTTATAAAGTGATGTCCATCATCAGAATGATCCATAGTAAGTATTTATAGAATTAGTAGGCTAGCATTTTTTATAATTTTGCAACACATATCCATCAAACACATCAGTCCCTATAATGAATAAAATACACAACTGTAGTCTTCATGGGTTACATGGAATGATGGAAGAAACTGAAATATATGGTTCTTTTAAAAGCCCCAAGTCTTCATAGCATATGACACCTTAAACTGCAAGGGGTTATTTCTGTTATTCTTATGTAATACATGAATCCGTGGCTAGGAAAATTAAATACAGGGTATCCGTGTTATAGTGAATAGTTATTTTTAGAGGAAAAAAAAAGATGCATGGCTTTAACATTCAGGTATTTTACATACACTGTGCTGAGATTTGGCCGCAATCCATGTTTAATGCATATCTTGGAAAGGATTGGTCTCTTAAATCAAGACAAAGCCTGCCCGCCAAGTAAGTACTGGCATGTTACACGGATCACTATAATGTCACAATCTCAAGGGTATACTCCAGGAAGGAAGATTGGGATCAAATGTTTATGTCATCTGTAAAGCACAGTGAATTGACAATATGTTGTAAAAGGAGAAATAGAAAGATTTTTATCTGAATTCTTACTTGGAATGTGAATGGAATTTTCTAGATGAGCGCCTTTCCACATTATTCGTATATCTGGTTTGCTCCTCTCTTCAATGAAAACTCCAGAGAGAGAATTATATATACATATACGTATATGTATAAAATACCACTTTTAAAGTGTTGCAATTATAGCAGCTGTTTTTAAGTCCAAAGATATGACATAGTAAGCAGTCATTGAATAAACATAACCTACTTTGAGGTGTGAGAGCATACTGAAATGCTTTATTGCGGCTTATAATGGCATCTTAAAGGAAAATTTCAAAACCATGCACATTGAAGGCCATGTTCCAACTCCCCAGAATTGTTCAGAGCAGTATTCAGAAGCCACATGTGAAAACTGTTTGAAATGTTCAATTCTGAAGGCTCATTTAACTGTCTGTCTTCTCTTTGCAAAGTGATACCCTGTTCCATGCCTCTGGCTGTTATTTGGTATTTATAGAATCCCATCAGCATACGTGGAACTTTACTGAAGACATAAGCGAAGATCAGTGTCAAAGACTGTAAACCATTTTCCATTCTATTTATATGAGCTTAATAAACAGTAAAGGGCCTGACTGGTATCAAGCCAGTAGAGTAGTAATGTAGCATGGAAATTGCTCTGACGCTTCAGATTTGGATAATTCTCCTACTGGCGTTACCAAATTCTACAGTTCTTCTGTAGGATGCTTAGAAATAGAAACAGCCCCTTAAAAATATTTTGCCACTCTTGACTGAGCCTGATAGGCAAGCGTTTTAACTTTACCCATCCTACCTTATTGCTTAATGAAGCACTAAAGAACCAGATAGATGAATAATGTAGAAAGGAGCTCCTCTAGAAAATTCCATTCACATTCCATCCTTTACCCAGAACGGTGTTTTCCACCTAGATATCATATATACTGGCGTGCTTTCCAAGGAAGCAACGGAGGGAGTTGAGTCCTAGCTAGCATTTATACCATCGTGCATTTCAGTGGATGTTCTCATGGGATTGTGTTGCATTTCTACACATCCTTGTAATGGAAAATCTTAAAAGAATTGCTCATCTTAGGAATTCTTCTTTCTCGTTTAGTAATTTTTCAGTTAGAATGCTAAATGCATAGGATTGCAAATTCGTGTATGGGAATTTAGAAAGGACACATCAAGAAAGTCTTCATGAACAAAGTTAATCTGGAATAGGCAGAATTCTCAGATGTACTTAAGATAAAGGGGAGTTCATTCCAAGAGATACGAACAAAAAACGGTGGTGTGTAAAATATTTGGTGCAAGAATCATTGGTTTGTGTGTGGTAGAGGTTTGGCGCCAGAAAATAATAAGTGATACGTTTTGAAAATAATCTGAAGACATATTTCTTAAAAAGGAGATAAATATTCATTGGACATCTGTTTTTTCCCAGGCATCTTCTCATTTACTACTCATAATAACTACTCTAGAGTTACATTATTCAATGCATATCAGATTATATTTTTTACTCGACAACTGTTCTGAAAATTAAGCTCAAGATAGAAATATTTATGGAGTAACTTTTGCTCATTTTTTTATCCACTCTGTGTGTAGAAAAACCATGTGCCTTGTTTTGCTCTCCTGTTGGGAAAGAACAGCCTATTCTTCTGTCAGAAAAAGTGATGGATGGAACTTCTTGTGGATATCAGGGATTAGATGTCTGTGCAAATGGCAGGTGTCAGGTAAGACACTCCAGAAGGGAGACCGTATGTGCTGAGGGAGGCTTTGAGCAGCTGCACAGTGTGATGGGGAACTCTGCACCAAGATTCAAAAGCTGCGGTGAGTCCTGACTCAACTGTCATTTTGACAAAGTAAAATCCATGACTAGCTCAAAGAACCTGAGATTTTAATTCTGTAATGTACATATTACACATCTAAAATGGCATTTTCTGTCAAAATATTCCAGACCCAAAATTCAAGCACTCCAGTTCTCCATATCTTGTGTCCAAGGCTGAGCCATGTGGCAAAAACCTATAAAATCAGTCCTATTACTCACTTAATATTACAGTATTTTCAACATACTAGAACCAACTGATTTTTAAATATATATATTCAAATTTCACATAATGCTTAGACATTTCATTTGCTCTTATCTTTCTTTTTTAAAACAATCTCCATTTACTACATGCATTTATGCACGCTTCTTCATTTATCTTTAGAAAAGGAGAGCAAGTAGGGACAGCACAGTGGGAAGATCAAAGGCTAGAACTTTGAAGTTGCTACTTACAATTCTACCACTATCTCAAGTTGGCTTCCCGCAGGGAGATTAATAGGCAGAAAGGTTAATGCCCAGTGTCTCCATGATCAACATCCATGCTGGGAGGAGAAGAAGACAGGATTGGGCGCAGGGAGAAAGGGGGCTATGGTACAGTCACAACAAGACCTCAGCCCACCCTGTGAGGAGCATTGAAGCTGGGGTGGCTCTTTAGAGTTGTCCTCATTTGTGGTGAGAAAACCAGGCCTTTTTACCCCTAACATCTACTAGTGTCTGGCTGCAAACTGCACCAGGAGGGGGATGGGACCTTGGGAAAGGCAGTTTTCTTAAGGCGAGGCAATTTTTGCAAAGGGCTGATGGCTCAGAGCCATCGGCTGATAAACTGGGTGGGCACGGGAAGGAAATAAATCCCTTAGTTATAAAAGAGGTATCTGAGTGGAGCAGCTCTGAATCAATGACAGCCACTAAGAAACTATAGTCTTGTGAAAATCACCTGAAATAGGTATGCACACTAATGTCCGTCAAGTGAAGTCGTTAAACCAATGGTCATTGACTTTTTTGTACAATACACTCCTTTGAGAATTTGATGAAAAGTTTCCTTTCTTCCCAGAAAAATGCATGTCTGTGCACGCGCGCGCGCACACACACACACAAGTGCGCGCACATGCGCGCGCGCCAAAATCTGAAAACAATTTCAAGGTGTGGGTGGATCAACCTGCGTTCCAATAGAGACCTATGGAATTCTGGGTAAAAACTTGGAAACAATATGAAGCTTAACTGCTTTCCCAGCTCTAAGATTTTGTATTTTGGCAGCATGCTATAAAGTTTAAAGCACAGAATCATGTAATATCATTGGCATAAGAAACAGTCTTATAATTACATTTTAATTTCCTTTATTCTTTAACAGCCTGTGTCAGTAACCTAAAATGTAATTTTTCATTTTCCTGTTAAAAAAAAAAAAAATCATCGCAGTCATTTACCCGTACATATTTTGTTTTTCAGATCTATATGTTGTGCATTTAAAGTTTTTAACTTTATTTCATGATTATTGTAAATCTATCAGATTAGTGTCTGTCTTCAATGAATTTATTTTTTCAAAACAATGTGTTTTCCTAACCATATATGCCAAATACAAGAGCCTAAATTGTTATTCTTTTCACTTAACAGTGTTGTGTAAGCCAGATCTTTTACAGAGTCCCTAGACATCAAAATTACAACAACAAAATTCTGCATGAACACTTGGTGAATCTGATGGTTATCATTAAAGTTCCATGAAATGGATTGTGCCTTCTGACAGAATTGGAATACTTCAAGACTCTGGCTTTTTAACTAAAATGCTACATTTACAGTCTTTCAATATAATTAAAAGCATGCTACTTTTTTTTTTCTTTCTGACAAGCTCCTAATTTTCAGCTTTGACTACACACACCAGAACTGAATGTAGAATTGTAAACTTGGTGAGGGACGAAGGAGGGCAGTTGAAAATACATAGCATTCTCCTTGCGACCCATTTTGTCTCTGTGATATTTCTGTCGTGGAAAAGGATAGAAAAAGCCCTTTTCTGTATTATCATGTTATCCGCCCATCGCCAGCAAGCCCGTGGTACTAAAGGGGCCCGCCACCAGTGCAATGACATTGCCTTTACAAAGCCATCCATCCTCAACTTTAGGAGATAACGTGGGCATGTTATAAGTATGGATACTTGAAACTATCAGTTACAAAATAAAAAATCTTTTATTCTTATTTTTAAAATGCATGATCGTTGAGCCATGGCATCATGTCTATCCCTGGCTTTTATTTTAGGTTTACAGACTTATAATATCCCAGTTACAGGGGTTGGAAAGAACTAATAAATTAGTAGGTACTAATTTTTTCACTCATTTAACTACTGTTTATTGGGTTTATTGTATTTGCCAAGAAACAAGCTAGGGATAGAGCATCATCAACTCTAAACTCTGCCGTAAATTTTTCCTCATTTGTACGTAAATGAGAGATTTTTTTTCAGGTCTTTCTATGGCTCCTGCTTAGTGAGCTCTCCCCATACCTTGGCTGTATTTTGAGAATTTTCTGTGGTGGCCACCTCTTTCATCCAGGACATTCTCTTTATCTCTCCCTGAATAGGCTTTGATTTGCAGATCCAATTTCTCCACTACTGCATTGCTTTGTCTACCTCTTGACACTGATAGATCCCCCTTGATAAAAGGAAAGGCTGCTATATTATGCAGGTTTAATGTGATTTTGGCTTTCTCGGGATATTCATCATGCAGCTGCATTTTATAATGTGCTTACTTCCCCCGCCCGAACAGTAACCACAGAAAAAGACCGTGTTTTTGTTCATGTTTTATTTAATATGTTAAAAAAATTCCTCTAAAATAATTGTAACATTACAAATGGATGTATCATCAGTCTCTCTTGCAACTCCTTCTTGATTAAGGGTCACGGAATACTCGTACCATTTAGTTCTGGCAATATTGACATATTAAATTCTGCCCTTTGAGTATGCACAACTTTGCAAATTATAATCATATTTTCTTAACATCAATGGGAGACCAACATTATTCACTAGAAAAGAGTCAATGATTTTATCCCAGAAAATTCGTATTAACCTAATTCCTCTGGAAGCAAATTAAAATGAATTTCCCCACTGTTCATATTTTCTTACGGTAGCCATGGGGCCGTGGCTTGTGAGCGGCCTTACTCACATTCGTGTGCTGGATGCCAAAGACGACGGGGATAGAAGTTTATTCGTGAACTGTAGTGAAAAATAAACATTTATGTTTGATTTTCACAAAGTTAATATTTCCTACTCAGCCTTTGCTTTGCAACCACCTTAAGAAGTGAAGCCTTCCATATAATGGAGTGTATCTGTTCTACGTTAAGTAGGATGAAGTAGATCAATAATGTAATATTTAATAGAAATGTGATTTCCTTTGCGATCTATATAAATTGCATTTGTCTCAATGGTGTTTTTCCAAATTGCTTTAGGATACCATTTAATTCTTAATATGGGAAAAATAGCTTCATCACTGTCCTGCTATTTGGTCATTTTACTGATGACATCATTCGACGTGAGCTTGCTCTCTTAGTTTGCACCAGAGAATATGACATTTTACCAGCTTGTCAATTAAACATGTCAAGTCTAGAAATACTAGGTTTGTTCTAAATTAGTGGTTAAAAAAGCAAAAGGGAAAAAAAAAACTCACTTTATGATCTACTGTCAATCTCTTGTTACAGAAAGTTGGCTGTGATGGTTTATTAGGGTCCCTCGCCAGGGAAGATCACTGCGGTGTATGCAACGGCAATGGAAAATCATGCAAAATTATTAAAGGGGATTTTAATCATACTAGAGGAGCAGGTAATTTTTTTTTTAATTTTTTCAAAATTACTAATCCAGTCTTTGGAAACAGAGAGATTACATTGAAGTTGACTTAGAAATCACAGTTCTGACTCCCTAATTGAAGAATTTTGTAATGAGGATTGAGTGATTTTTCGTGATGACATACGATACGTGTGACATGAGCCAGAGATTCTAACAAGCCCGTGTCCCATTAATGTAAATATGAAGTCATCTGTTATGCATTTAATATACTGGAGGAGGAAGGGAATAATCTAATTTGCATTGGCTAGTGTTATCAGGTTTCTTCGGACCTTATTCTCCAATGCGAAGCATGATGTGTAACAGAGAATGATGATTTGTAACAGCCTGGAGCAGCTGTACTGAGAGTATTAGTCTTCAGGTTTTCAGCTTCGCATTTTGTTTTTTCTTCATGTTTTTATTCAATTTGAAGGAATAAAATTTTGGAAATAGAGAGTCTGTAGCAGGGTAGCGTAGTGGAAATGATAACAGGGAGAGTCAGGAGATATGGGATAACGTTCCAGATATATTAATAGTGGGATGTCATCCTCTCTTCTCTCGTATCCTCATCTATAAATACTGGTACTCCAGGGATGTGAGAACGAAACGACCATGAATGAGCCATGTAGTGTGAGTTTTAGCGTGATCCCCCAAACAAGTGATAGGGTCTGTACTGAAATATAATAATGGCCCACAGGTTTGCTTTATATGTAGAAATCACCTTACCCCCGAGCTTACTACAAGTAAGCAGACATTTACGTTAGCACCTTACCTGGACGTCTTCTAAACTCTCTTTAGTATTTGGGATTATGTTTTTGTCATTATTAGTCCGCGTCTATTACATACCTCAGCTTTTTCCTGTTTTAAATTCTTTTCTTGTCCAAATATCAAAAAATCTGAGACTAAAGGATGTTTTAGTTTGAATACAAAGAGCAGTCCATTTGTGTCTGAATAATCGAGAAAACTGAGTTCATTCTAGATAAAAGAGTCCTTCAGAAAAGAAAATTAGACACAGACCTCTAAAGTTGAATATAACCTTTTGCTAGGCCCCAGAAGAATAAAAGATAAGTGAGCTTGAAGATCTTGAAGCCTAAAAATAACTGAGGCCCAGGGTAAATTGCAGATCAAAATCTCAACCTCCAAAGCTTCTGTGAAAAATGTGACAGGTCCTACAAGTCAAAATCTGCCAGAACTCATTTAGAAAAGTCATACTTTGCTGTAATAGCCTCTCAGACTTTCAGCTAAGAAGTACAATTATAATAAGCTTTCCAGGATGATTATAGTGGAGGAGGGCTTACAGTCTAGAAGTTCAAATGGAGTCTGAAAGACTAAAGAGATTTTTTTAAAGATACAAGAATTTTTGAAGAATATGCTTTCATGGTTTCTTAATATGCATGGAAACAGTTCACTGAAGATTACTGATACACATTCAGCACTGAGATCTTTATTTAGTTGTAATAACACTTTATTTTTCCACTAAGCATAGAAAACGGAAATACCAGTTTAAAAATTAATGATGCTTTTCATTCTGACCGCAGTTGTGTGGGTACATTTCCCCCCATATTTCTACTTCCAACCTCCTTTGTTTTCATTGCATGTTGATTTCTACTTTGTTCATTTGCTGTTGGTAATTCACATTAATGGAAGCTATTGCTTGGAAAATGAGATGCCTAAGATACTGGGAATATTAGAAACTAATAATATTGCTTTTTTCCCCTTCCAACCCTATGCTACTTTCACATGACTCTCAGGGAAGAGACTAGAATTGTTAGCTTGGACCAAAAGGTCCTGCATGGTGTTGTCCCTACCTGTTTCTCCAGCAGCATCTCACACCAGCATCCCTTTCCTTTCCACATTTCTTACCGATGCTCAAACTCACCACGCTCCATCCAGCACCTTGCATTTAAAAATACGGTTCTGTTGGCTTTCTCTTAGCTTTTCTGGGTTCATTTCTAGATATCACTTAGATCTCAGTTCAAATGGCACCTCTTCAGTGAGCACCGAAGAACCTCTACTTCCCATCACTAACAACTTGTTTAGTGACACCATATTTGTATCCAACTGGTGAGGCTCTAATCCCATTTGTAAGTTTACATTTACTAGTCTTTCTTTCCCCACTAGTCTTTAAGATCAATGCGGAAAAATCTCATGACTATTTTTGTTTAACACCATATTCCCAATGACCAGCATAGTGTATGATCCATTAATATGTATTAACATAATTAATAATGAAACATTATTTTTTTAGTAAGTTTCAAAAACAAAAATCTGGGTAAGTCCTTAATTATATCATGGGCTTCATCTACTTGTGACTTAAAGAATGTTATGTTCGTTTCTCTGGAGACAATTTTATCCTTATAGTTTATGGACTTCCTAGAATTTCTTGAAAGAATTGCAGCCTTCTTTGGCCCAGTTGGCCATGCACACTGTATATATTGTATGAGTAACACATGTGCAGACACATGTGGGTGTTTTCGGTCCCTGTGCTCTATTTAGAGTTTGCTAAATCATTTTTGTTGGAGCTAGAAAATAAACTTGAGGCGGTTTTTTTCTTAGTGCATTTATCATGTCTTTCACTTTAACTTGCCTAGCTGCAGGATAATTTCTTAAAGGAATTTTTAAAGATAAATTGTATTTTTGGCTGGTTGTGGAATTAGATAGTTACCAATATATACTAGGGAGAAACTGGGCATAAAATGTGTTGTTCTTACTCTAAGAGTTGATGATACTGATTCTGTATAAGGAACACATGCGCTTCCACTTTTTGTTTGTATGTTTGGCACAGGAGAGTCATACCGTTATGTATTCTATTTTATGAAATAGTAGGAGCGGGTCGTAGCTGGAAGTGCATAGTGGAATCAGATAGATCTGAGGTCTAAGCTTTGGTCAGCTAATTACTGACAAAGCAGTCTTAAAATTGGTATTTTTTTCCCCTCTACCTTTATTTTCTCATCTATCAAATGAGAAATGTAGTATCTACCTTGGATGCTATCACTACGATTAAATGAATAATTTACGTAAATTGTCTGTAATAGTGTCTAACACATAGCAGTTGTTCAAAATGTGACATGTATCATTATTACTACCACGAAGATAATGATTGCTGTTGGCATTTTAAGAGGTCTTCTTAAGAACAGGATCTCTGGTTATTAAACAGGATGTTCTGTGTACAAGGTCAACTATCCAACATGAGGATCAGGTTTACAGCTTTGGCATCGCAGACTTTATTCCAACTACTGAACTCGGCAATAGCCACTCTCGTATTCACTGATTTAAATATATGTTAACTAGAATTTTTTTATAATAATTTTTTATTATGTTATATTAGTCACCATACAGTATATCCTTAGTTTTTGATGTAGGGAATGTAAATAAAAACTTGGAAAAAAGTGCATTGCTAATTCTGCTAAATGACTCAATGATTGAAAACTATCTAGGCCCCCAGTCCTTGGCTATCTCTCTTCAAATGTCTTTGCTCAGTATTTCTCTCCCTCCCTTCCTTCTTTAAACTCAGCCTAACGCGTCTGTCCTTTAAGCCATTCCAGTTGAGTAATAGAGAATTGCTCCAGAGAGAACCATGCACGTAGATATAACTGGTGTTATATCACAGCACAGCAAACCTCTGAGTTTACTGCTAACCCACAATAGGAATTGACAGTTACTCCCTCTTCTCTCTCTCTCTCCAGTCTTCCTTCTTACCATCCTGAAATTTAACATCTTCTCGGAATACTTTACTAAATTCCTTTGCTCAGAGATTAACAGTCACCTCTTGCTTGTGACCTCTGATGGGCTCTCCTTCGTCTGTCACCTTTCTCTTTGATTCTTTTGACATAGCTGACCAACGGCTCCCCTGGAGATAGCCCAATCATTCATAGGCTCCCACTGCACCAAAATAGCCAGATCTCCTGCTTCTTGTAATTATTCCTTCTCTGGATTCTTTTTTATTCTGTCTGTTTAAACCTATGTTTGTCCTAGGTTGAGTCCTTCACTTCTCTTCTCTCAGTTTTCTCCAGTTACTTTCATGGCTGATATCACTGCCTCACAAAAGTACTCCACTCGCCTTTGACTTTTGTCTGGAGTTCCAGATGTTCCACAGTTCTTAGTAGATATTTTTACTAGTGTGTTATATGGTTTTATTAAGTACAAATTGCAAAGTCGAACTTATCAGCTTACTACGAAAACTTGACTTCCGTGTTCTTATAAACCATGGCTGCATTCTCACAGAAGTGATAAGAATGCATCGTGCTCATTGTTTATTTCCGCGCTTTGTATTGGTTGTCAAGTTCAGATTTTTTTTTTCTTCACAAGGCCATCTAGATTTTCTTCCTTAGCCTCTCATATTCCTGGGATTTTACAGTAGCCTCCTGACACTATTATCCACAACTATATCCCTAGGCACCCTGCATCCTGCTGTCAGAACTTCTCCAAACCAGTGTCTTATTACCAAGTTCCTTGTTATAGAATGTTCACTAGCTTCGGATGGATCAATTCATTGTCTTGGGCATGCATTAAAACCCTCTTTAACAGAGACATATTCTACCATCTTCTCTTTCTGACAGAATGATTTTATTGATATGCCACTAAAAATATTACTGACTCTCTTACTTTTCTTTTCATAGAACAGCGAACTCCTATTTTTTTCTATTACATATCCAAATCCTGTCCATTCTTCAGGGACAGTTCGCCTGTTTACTTCTTGGTGAAGCTTTCCTTGGCTCTGAAATGTTCTGTGAATCAGAGTGATTCCAGCTGATGCCAGTGTTTCTCAAACATGAGTAATGTATGTAACAATTCAAAAGGAAAACAAGAAAAACATCCCGCTTCTGTGAGTTAAAAATCACAGTGAACCTTTTGAGTCAAGATCAGGTGAGGAGGACAGTTAAAACATCAGTTTATATTCTTAAGCAGGGAATTAACCATCTCGTCTTGCATATGATCTCTTTTACATAATTTTGGAAGTTTTTTTAAACTCATATTTGTATAAGGCATTTTTGCCTTGTCTTTCCAATTTCATTATGAGCTCATTGAGTGTCCAGATCTTACTGTACTTCTCTGTATAAATTGGCAGTAACCATTTGTTTCTATTTTCATTGCTGCCTATTTTGTTCAAAGTGATAGTGCTTGTAAGGTTTGGTGTTACTAAAAATGGTTAAATTGGATAAGCAGCGTTTGCTAATGGAAATTATTATTCAAAAAACACATGCCTCGAATTCCAGCCACTGCCACCAGGTGGGGTGTATGCCACCTTTGGGCATACACCAAAAGTTGTAAACAGTTTCAGGAATAATCAACAGATGACAATTCTGAGATTTGTTATTGTGCCTTTTTAAAACTAACTTTGAAGTTAGGCTTTGATCAGCTATATGGAACTATCCAGATATTAAGAAGAGTATTAAATATTATTATATATATTATATGTATTATAATTTAAAACAGAACTATTCAGCCATAAGTAGGTGTCTGCTCTATCACTATTCTGCACTAAATAAAGTCTTAATTTTGAGTTCTTCTGCACACTCTCTTCTGTCTCACTTTATTTTATTATCTTATTTCACTTTGAGTATTATATTCCTAACCTCTGCTGAAAAATCTTCCCTAAGAAACACCTAAATGTGTCTTCCTTCTAGCTGTTTGACATCTTCCAAGGTGATGCCAGATTGGTTGGTGTGACCTGACACTTGTCTCCAGCCCCAGTTTTAAAACCCTGTGTTAATTTCCTAAGGGAGCACTTGGTCTCTCTTGTCCTATACTCAGCTACCCAGGAACCTGACCCCGCCAGCTGTATTTTCTCCAGCTGCATTATCTTCTTCCCCACACATTCTAACTTAAAGGAGTTCCCTGAACAAAATCTTTTTTTTTAAGATTTTATTTATTTATTTATTTATTTATTTATTTATTTATTTATTTATTTATTTGACACAGAGAGAGAGATAGCCAGAGAGAGAGGGAACACAAGCAGGGGGAGTGGGCGAGGAAGAAGCAGGCTGTCAGTGGAGGAGCCTGACGTGGGGCTCGATCCCAGAATTCCAGGATCACGCCCTGAGCCGAAGGCAGACGCTTGACGACTGAGCCACCCAGGTGCCCCTCCCTGAACAAAATCTGAGGTTATTTGCTTTGTTGCAAGGTCTACTGTGTTTCTAAATGGGCTGTACCATTGTGCTTTTTTTCACCCTCATACTTCGTAAGATATCAATGAACTTTTCTTTTTTTTACATAACCTACAATTACCTGTTTGCCCTTAATAGTGCCATAGACTCAACAACTTTCCAAGAAACTTCTCCACTTGAAATTATGACGGCTTTTATAACCAACTTTTTTTCTTTGCGTAGGTATTGAAATATCATAGCAAAAACCAAAACCAAAAGTAAAAAAGGGAGAAGCAGGTCAATTAAGAAAACAGATCTTAAAAGAACTCGTGATTTATTTCATGTTTTATTGACTCTTACAGGTTATGTAGAAGTGCTGGTGATACCTGCCGGAGCAAGAAGAATCAAAGTTGTGGAGGAAAAGCCGGCACATAGCTATTTAGGTAACCTGACACAGAGCCAATCCAAGTACGAGCCCCCCTCCCCCTGCCCTGACAGTTCTCTGATGACGACGACATCAATCTGTTTCTAGTTACATGTTTGAATTTCCCAGGAAGCACCTCTTGTCATATCAAGTAGGAATTTCTTTCCTTCTCTCCCGGGGACTTACCAGAGCAAAAGCAATCTGGTTGTCTATGTTTTTGGGAGAGTATAAATTGCTTCCACATGTTAGTCCATGTTTAAAAAAAAAACAAAACCTCATTGGAGGATTTAGGTATGTTTTATTTCATATATATGCATATATATATTTCAAAAATGTATTTATTTCATATATACATACACGTATATATACACATTGCATGTGCAAATGCATATATATGTGTATGTATACATATATATATATGAATGATTACTTTAGAAATAGAAGATCTTGTGGGATTCTTAAAAAAAATTCTGATATACTGAACAGTCTTTTAATGGGAAACGATGCCGTCTCTTGCCTCACTTCAGGTATTTTCAACTATGAAGAGAGTATTTTAAATTTTTAAATATTGCACGTGGAAAGAATTATATCAGCTGTTTTAATTAGGTCAGTTAGTGATTTTAAATATATGAAAGAAAACAGTTGCCAAAATACATATTGTTTATATGTCAAAATTACAAAGCAATTAAGTCATACGAAATAATTGTCTATAATATGGCATCCCCGGATAAAGGGATCTAATGTGGTTAGGTCTGATAAAAGGGTAAAGATTCTCCCAGAATTTAAACATCGTATTTATCCTGTCTTTAAAGAAAGCCTGCATGTCTTTTCTTTTTTCTTAACAGAAATAATGTTCTCATTATTCTTTCTCAAAAGAAATAATATCCCAAGGGAAACACTTTGTGCATGGAAAATAACCCAATATTACATGATTGTTTCTACTTTGCAATATTAAAAATAGTCTACTCTTGGACTGAGTTATTTTTCTCATTAGGGTTTGCTTTCTAGGAGTAGGAAAATATGAGGAAAGGGGACAGTAAAAGAAATCCTTTGTCATGTGACACACTCATTAGTTTGTTATTACTAATTACCGATTTCATCTACTTTTACCTGCTAGGTTTTCAAATTCATTTTAAGTGCAAGTGAATCATCCCAGATACCCAAAATCAGATTAAAACTAATACCCAGTTTTTGGAGACACTGTGCAAAACCTAGACAATTTCAGGACATTCGTTCAATAGCCAACAATTGGCTCTTACACTTGGGAATATGTTTTCTTTTTTCCAAGCTGGAAAAGAATATGGATGTCTCAAATGGAATGTTCTCATATTCTGTAAAACTCTACATTGTACTATGATTTTTAGTAATTTAACAAATGTGACTGAAAGAACCAGCCAGTTTTACAAATGGGACATCTCCATGCTATAATTCCTTACTTCCTAGGCCCTTGGACCAATCCAGTCTTGTTTCTGTCTCCCCTCTGACAAAGGGAGTTACTATAAAGTCAGCAAATGCCCTCCATATTAATACATCCAGTGGTCACCATTCATTCAATACTTTCTTCTGTTGACTTTGAGAGAGACCTGGTGTCTTGCAATGGATTCTCCTCCTGCACATGTTTTCCGTATATTCCCATACTGTGGATCTCAAGCCTGGGTCCTTCCCCTTTCCTTGCTGTCCTGCCTCCCTAGGGAATCCCTTCTAACTCCATTGCTTGCCATGTTTATTGGATGTAAATTGGATGTCTCATGTACCTCAGAAATAATAAGTCAAAGTCAAAAATTGTATTCCTATCCCATGCTGAAACTTCTTCCTCCTTCAGCAGACCCCCCCCTATAGTCTGTGTCACTGTAGGAGTGTCTTAGGACTTCTGTATCAAGTACGACCCATCTGGTAGTTTGAATGTATTCTTTCACAGTTCTGGAGGCAATAATAGTTTCACTGGACCCAAAATCAGGGCATCTGCAAAGCTGTGCTCTCTCTGGAGACCCTAGGGGAGCATTCATTCCTTGCCTCCTCCAGCTCCTGGTGGCTGCCAGCATTCTTTGGCTTGCGACCGCATCATTCCTTCTGCCTCCCTAGTGTCATTGACATCTCCTCTTTTTCTGTCTTCAAAGCTCTTTCTCCCTACCTCTTATAAGGATACCTGTGATTGTATTCAGACCCACTTGACTATTGAGAATAAGCTCCCCATGTGAAGATCCTTAATTATATCTGCAAAGTTATTTATTTATTTGCCATGTAAGTTAGCATTCATAGGTTCCGGGGATTCAGAAATTGATATCTTTTTTTTTTTTCTTTAATAACCCTTGTTTTTTTAACTGAGGTGAGATACGTGCAACGTAAAATTTACCATCTTAACTATGTGAAGTGTACATTTCAGGGGCTTCGAGGGCGTCACTTTGTTCTGCAACCACACTGCCGTCCACATCTTGCAAAACTGAAACTCTGTCCCCATTAATGGTAACTGTCCATCCCCCTCTCCTCCCATCCCCTGGTAGCCACCATCATGCTTTCTGTCTTCATGAATTTGACCGCTCTGCATGTGTGAAATCATATTCTCTATATGCAGAATCTGTTCTTTTGTGACTGTCTTCTATCACTTAGGATAATGTCCACAAGATTTAATCCTGCTGTTGCATGTGTCAAAAGTTCCTTCCTTTTTAAGGCCAAATAGTATTTCATTATATGCACATACCACATTTCGCTTATCCATTCATTCGCCCATGGTTACTTGGGCTCCTTCCACATGTTAGTTGTTGTGAATAATGCTAGTGTGAACATGGGTGTGCAAATATCTCTTCAAGATCCTGCTTTTCATTCTTTTGAATATATTCCCAGAAGTAGAATTGCCATATCTTATGGTAATTCCACTTCTAATTTTTTAAAGAACTGCCACGCCCTTTCTCACAGTTCTGCACTATTTTCCATTCCCATCAACAGTGTGCAAGGGTTCCAGGTTCTGTATATTCTTGCCAACTCTTCTTGTTTTCTCTTTATTCTGGTAGTAGCCATCCTAATGGGTGGTTTTGATTTGCACTTCCCTAATGATGAGTGATGTTGAAAATCTTTTCATGTGCTTCTTGGCCATTGGCATATCTTTGAAGAAATGTCTATTCAAGTTCTTTGTCTCTTTTTGAAATAGATTGATGGTTTGATTCATTGTTGTGATTGACGATGATGAGTTTTAGGAAGTCGCTGTATGTTCTGAATATTAACCCCTTAAGAGATGTATGATTTACAAATCTTTTCTCCCATTCCGTTAATGGTGTCTTTTTGATACACAAGAGTTTTTAATTTTCATGAAGTTTGTCTGTTTTTCTTTTATCACCTGTGCCTTTGGTACCATATTCAAGGAGTCACTGTGAAATTCAATACTGTAAAGTTTTCCTTTGGGTTTGCTCTGTAGATGGTGTTAGTCAAGTGTACAACTTCACTTTTCAGCCTGTGGATACTCAGTTTTCTCCGTACCGCTGGTAGAAGGACTGTCTTTTTTCTGTTCAACAATCTTAGCACCCTTGTAGAAAATCATTTGGCTACACATGCAAAGGTTTATTTCTGGGGTCTCTATTTTATTCCATTTGTCTGTATGTCTGTTTTTATGTTAGCAGTACACTGTTCTGATTACTGTAGGTTTCTAGCAAGTTTTCAGATCAAGAAGTATGAGTCTCCAGCTCTGTTCCTCTTTTTCCAGTTTATTTTGGCTGTTCAGGGTTACTTGAGATTCCATATGAATTTTAGGATAGGTTTTATTATTTCTTTTAAAAAGGCCATTTTGATAAGGATTGCATTGAATTTGTAGGTCTCTTTGATAATATTGACATCTTAACAGTATTAAGTCTTCCAATCCACGAACCTGGAATGTGTTTCCATTTATTTTTGTCTTATTTCTTTCAGCAATGTGCTCTGGTTTTTATTGTGTACGTCTTTTGCCCCTCAGTTGAGTTAATTATTCTTGCTACTATTGTACATAGATTGCTTTCTTAATTTCCTTTTCAGATTGTTCGTTGCTAATGTATAGAAATGCGTCTGCTTTTCTTTGTGTTGGCTTTGTATCCTGCTACTTTTAAAACAGGCTCTTCGTGTATGTGTGTGTGTAGAATCTTTAGGGTTTTCTACATAGAAGACCATATCATCTGCAATCAGAAATAATTGTATTTCTTCCTCTCTGATTTGAATGCATTTTATACTTGTGAAAACGGTTTGCTGGTTGAGAATTGTTGAGAATTGTTGAGAATTTTTGCATCACTGTTCATAAGAGAAGTTGGTCTGTAGTTTTGTTTTATTGTCTGTGTATTTTTGTCTGGCTTTGGTAGCAGAGAGTGAATTAGGCAACATACTACGAGTTAGGAAGTCTTCCCTCCAATTCACTTCTTTGGAAAGTACGAGAATTTGTGTTAGTTCTTCATTAAATGTTTTGTAGAATTTACCTGTGAAGCCATAACATCCAGCGCTTTACTTTTGGGGGCTATTTTTGATTACTGATTCAGTGTCCTTATTAATCATAGATATTTTTAGGATTTCTATTTCTTTGTGATTCAGTCTTTGTAAGTTTTGTGTTTCTAGGAATTGGTACGTTTCCTTTAGGTTATCCAATTTGTTAGCATACAAATTTTTAAAATTTTTGTTGAAGTGTAGTTGACATACAATGTTATATTATTTTCAGGTGCACAGTATAGTGACTCAACAGTTTTCTACATTGCACAATGCTCACCATGACAAATGGAGTTGCCATCTGTCACCATAGAATTATTTTAGTATACTTGACTATATTCCCCATGCTCTACTTTTAATCCCCATAACTTATTTCATAACTGAAATTGGTACCTCTTAATCCCCTTTACCTATTTCGCCTATCCCTCTAGCACCCACAGCTACCAGTTTGCTCTCTGTATTTATGAGTATGTTTCTGTTTCCATTTTTTTCTGTTTTTGTTTGCTTGTTTGTTTGTGACTCCCCATATAAGTGAAATCACATTGTCTTTCTTTGTCTGACTTATTTCACTGAGCGTAATACCCTCTAGGTCCATCTGTGTTGTCAAAAATGACAAGAACTCATTTTTTTTATGGGTGACTAATATTCTGTTACACACACACAGACACACACACACACAGACACCATATCTTCTTTATCCATTTATCTACTGATGAACATTTAGGTTACTTCCATATCTTGGCTATTATAAAAAATGTTGCAATAAACATAGGGGTGCAGGTATCTTTTAGAATTAGCGTTTTCATTTTCTTTGGGTAAATCCCCAAAGGTAGAATTACTGGATTGTATGGAATTTCTATCTTCAATTTTCTGAGGAACCTCCATACTGTTTTCCACAGTGGCTGCACAGGTTACCCTCCCACCAACAGGGCACGAGAGTTCCTTTTTCTCTGCATCCTCCCCAAAGCTTGTTATTTCTTGTCTGTTTGATACTAGCTATTCTGACTGGTGCGAGGATTATTTATAGTAACTTTCTTATAATCCTTTTTATTTCTGCAACATCAGCTGTAATGTCCCCCCATTTCACTTCTGACTTTTTAGTTTTCTCTTTTTTTTTTTCTTTCTTAGTCAATGCAGCTAAACTTTTGTTGTTTTTGTTGATCTTTTCAAAAAACCAACTTCTGGTTTTGTTGATTTTCTCTATTATTTTTCTATTCTCTATTTCGTTTATCTCTGCTCTAATCTTTGTTATTGTCTTCCCTCTGGTAGCTTGGGTTTAGTTTGTTCTTTTTCTGGTTCCTTAAGTTGTAAAGTTAGGTTGTTAATTTGAGATTTTTGTTCTCTCTCTCTCTCTCTTTTTTTTTTTTCCGAGAGAGAGAGAGAGAGAGAGACAGAGAAGGCACACACATGTGGGGGGAGGTGGGGCAGAGGGAGAGGGAGAGAGAGAACCTTAAGCAAGCTCCATGCTCTGTGTGGAGCCTGACGTGGGGCTCTATCTCATGACCCTGAGATCATGGCCTGAGCCGAAATGAAGAGTCAGACAATTAATGAGTCACCCAGGCACCCCAAGATCTTTCTTCTCTTTTCATGTGTTTGTTGCTCTAAGTTTCCACCATCACACTGCTTTTGCTGTGTCCTCTATGTTTTGCTGTGTTGGGTTTTTATATCCACTTTTCTTGAGATATTTTCTAACTTCCCTTGTAATTTCTTCTTTGATCCATTGGCTTTTTGAGTGTGTTGTTTCATTTCCACATTTGTGAATTTTCTAGTTTTCCCTGTGCTTGATTTCTACTGTAACTTCATCCCTTTGTGGGCAGAGAAGGTACTTTGTAATGATGTCTATCTTTCAGGACATGGCTGTCTTCTTGGGATCCGTTATTTATCCCACCACAGTCACTAATTTCTATCCAGTAATTTATACCAGCACTAGCTCTCCTTGGTGACTGTCTTTACCACTCAAATGCATCAGCAAGTCCTGTCAGTGACTCAAATGTATCATTTCCCCTCCATAACCACTGTGACCCATCACCAAACCAGTCCCTGCTGCCCTGTCCTGCTTTATCTCCTTTAGAGCATTTATTGCTGTCACCATCTGAATTTTCTTATCTGTTCACATGGGTGCTTTTATATTGTGTATCTCCGTGGTTAATTCTGAAGGCAGGGATCACATTGCACAGAGCCTCCCCTGCAATAACTAGAGCAGACTCTGGCACCCAGAAAGTAATAAAAACTTTTATGAGGGAATTTTAATTAAGGAAAGATGGTTCATACTTGTATAATAATTAGTACGGGGCAGTTCATTAAATGTATCTGTTAAATAAATCTTCACATCTCTATGAAGTAGGCACCTCTAATTTTTTTAAAATCAGAGACTAGAGGACAAGAGAGTTTTAAGTTTCTTTCCCAAGACCATACAACTAAATAAACCGTGATCTTGGATTTCAGACCGAGCAGTGTGGCCATAGTGTTTGGCTCTTAGTGTCTCTTTTTACTTTTTCTTTTTTATTCATTGCTTCTCGCATTACACTTGTGATTAAGTACACTTGTGATTAAGGTACATGTCGTATATGAACACATTGTCCTTGAACTTTGCCCCCAAACTCCCATCTTTCCCCTTTTTCTTAATTAATGAGATCAATTGTATAGAGCTAACTCGAGGGAATACAAATCATGAAAAGACAGTTTTCTTCTCTTATCACCATCTCTGGGTCAGGCAGATCCCATCTTCTTTCCCTGATGCATATCTCTAAACATATATCTCTAACTACTTTTTCTTATGAAAAGAACATTTAATTTGAAATGGAATCACATGTCTGTGTTAAGTATCTGGCCTCATTATTGTCAGTTTTCTTTGTACTTAGAATTAAGCATACATTACTAGGGTCTTTTACTTCCTAAGGAAACAGCACAAGTGTTCCTGAACATCCTGAATGCTACTGCTCTGGAGATTAGGGTTGAAAATATATATGTTGCCATGTTTATTCAAGAACCCACTAAATTTTCTCCTTAACCGAAGAAATCACAATTATCCTGATGAATTAGGAGAAGGGTGCAAGAATGAAGACAAAGTGGTCACTTGCATAATCCTATCAAAGAACGGGAATGGGAAGAACCCGGTGGCTTCTAGAGACATTGAAGAAGTTGAGCTCATGAAACTTTTTCAAATGGATGCATTGATAAAAGATGAAGATTCAAGGATGACTTAAGTTTCTAGATTAAACAACTGGGCAAATAATAATGGCATTTACTGAGATAGTACACATGGATGGGGGCAAATTGGGGGAAAAATGATACAGTATTAAAATCCTAGATTTTAAGCCTCAAATCTTAAATTTCAAGCCTATTGTAGAGAATACATATTATAAACCACATTTCCTAAAGGCCTCTTTAGACATTGGAAGGAAGTTATTGAAAATCTTTTTTCTGAAATAGCATTAGGAAAATGGATTATTTCCTGGCAAACTGATCATTCTTTAACAAATTAACTCGTCTACATAAAATTATATTATCTCAAAGGAGACAGTTAATTCCCTCCCAATACAATTATTCTTTTTCATTACTCTCTGAGTTGTATTCCCATATGTAATTTTTATCTGTATCTCTGAGTATCATGGCTCAATTGTTTTGTTAAAAATTAATGAGAAAGTCTAAAATGGACTGGAGTTCAGATGGGCTATATGTTATATCTTTACAAAATCATTATAGCTTAGGACTTTTAAAGTCTAAAAAATAAAGGTCATATGGGTCCACTTACCTTGCCTGCAGTTTTGCATGCAAACCGCTATGGGAAAACTTTTCACTAAGAACAATTTAAAATGTTGAGCAAATTATATGAGAGGAAGAAAAAAAACACATTTTAAAGTTACCTCTAAACTGAAAAGAAATTAAGGAACCCTCACATGCCAAAAACAAAGTGAGTACAGGAAGCCAGAGTATTAGGCTGAGCGAAACCTCACTTATGCTTAAACCTGGTGACCAGCTTAGATTTTGAGTACCAAGGCAGACCGTGGACAGAAAACAAAGCCTGAGGCTTTCAAAGTAGAGGCTTGAACAGGAGACACCTACATAAAGCAGGACCCTGAAGGACTACAAGTTCAGTGTGAAGGAGACATGGAAATGCATTTGCACCATAAAAGGAGAGTGAAAAGGAAATATGTCTGTATTAATTTTGGTAGTGAGTGGAAGTAGAAAATGAACTTCCTTGAAGATTCCAAACCCAAAGCAAATGCTTTTCCAACTAGGAAGTCCAAAACTCCGAGACATTTATTTTAATGAAATTACCAAGGTGGCTGGTATGTGCAAATGCAAATCCTTCTTGAAGTAATGCACCTTCAAACCAGACCTCAGAGGAATTTTATAAGGTTCAACAAGTATAATTTTGTAGCAAAAAAAAGTAGTAAAAAAAAAAGTAGAAACACAAAAGGGAATAGACACAGTAAAAATAAGGGAGAGCAGAATCAGGTATGTATTTGGATCATATAGAAACTACAAAAATAGTACAGTTTTAAAATATGAGAAAGGGATTTAAAAATAAGAATAAAACTGACTAAAAACATATTCAAATAACCAAATACAAATTTTAAAATTAAATTTTAAAAACTCAAATCGACTACAAGATTAGGAGAAAAGTAACAGAAATATACAGCAAAAAGGAAAAAAGAAAGCATAAAATAAGATGGTATAAATAAAACATACCAGCAATCTTAAACATTTAAAAACTAAAATCTCTAGTTAAAAGACAAAAATTAGCAGACTGGATTTTAAAAATAATTCAAATATATGGTATTCATGTAAGATTCAGAAAAACTGAAAATCAAAGAATGGAAAACTATACTAGAAAAAATACAAACCACAGAATTGTGATAGAGTCATTGTAATATAAGTCAGAACTCACTTTTTTTTTTAAAGATTTTTAAAAAATTTTTGAGAAAGAGAAAGAGCTTACACGTGCTAGCTGGGGGAGGAGCAGAGGGAGAAGCAGACTCCCTGCTGAGCAGGGAGCCTGATGCAGGACTCAATCCCAGGACCCTGAGATCATGACCTGAGCTGAAGGCCGATGCTTAAACAACTGAGTCACCCAGGCGCCCAAGTCAGAACTCGCTTTAGGGGAAAATGCATTGTTTGAGATAAAAAGAAGTCACAGAATAATTTAAAAAATAATTCAGTTCATCATGAAGACATTTTAATTTTAAAATTGTATGAACCCAGGAATTTAGCTTGAAAGCTTTTAAGCAAAAATTGACAAAGAAAAATTGACAAATCAATCATCATAGTGAAATTAAAAAATAATTATAGGCATGAACTGACTTCCAACCAATGTGTTTAGGAAACACAGAAAAAGATATTCTTTAAACAAATAATGCTGGAATAATTGGGTATTTATGTGAGGGGCAAAAACTGAACTTTAACTCCTACCTCTTATCATACACAAAAATTAACTCAAAATGGATTGGAGATCTACACAAAAAAGCTAAAACTCTAAAACTTCTAGCAAAACAACATAAGAGAGGGGCACCTGTATGGTCCAGTCGGTTGAGTGAGTGGCATTCTTGGTTTCGGCTCAGGTCATGATCTCAGATTTTGGGATCCAGTTCCCACATGGGGATCCAGGCTCAGTCCAAAGTCTGTTTGAGAGTCTCTCTCCCTCTCCCTCTGCCCCTTCCCCCCCGCACTCACATGCTCTCGCATGTGCTCTCTCTCTCTCAAATAAATAAATAAATAAACAAATAAAATCTTAAAAAAAAATAAGAGAAAACCTTCAAGACATTGTGACTGGCAAAAATTTCTTTACAATAGATGTGCAAAAATACCAACCCCTTCACGTAGAAATGAATGTGTGTGATTTCATCAAAAGTGAAAATATTGCTCATTAAAGGGCACCATTAAGAAAATAAAAAGGCAAGTCATAGTGTCAGAAAAATATTTGCAAAAAAACTTATCTTTTTAAAAAACTCGTCTCTAAAATATGAAAATGTAATATTCCTGAATGTCTAATAGATACCAATAAATATTCTTAATGTATTACTTATAAAGGAAACAATCAAATACAAGTATTTATATTTATTATCTACCTTAAAAATTATTTTTAGTACATTTAAAGACCTCTGAGATCTCCTCTTCTGTGTTATAATATATTTTGTTAAAACTGGTGGTAAGTTTTCTTCAGTGTTTGAATCTTGGTATTTTCTTTGTTGTAAGGTTTTTAAATCCCAACTGAATTTCTTTGGTGTGTGTCTGTGCACACGTGTGTACACACTCATATGTGTGTATGTATATGACTGCCCAGGTAGGTTCTTCTCTGGTCAGATTTGGTAATTAGTGTCTTCAAAGCATTAAGCCATTTCCCTTACCTTATCAAATTTATTGCCTTAAAGGTTTTTTGTTTTTTATCAATTTTCCTATTATACTACGTCTGTAACATTATAGCAATATTCCTTCACTCCTTTCCCATATTGTTAATTTGTGTCTTTCTTTTTTACTTACTCAAACTGAAATTTATCAGTTTTCGATCTTTTGAAATAACCAACTTTTGATGTCACTGACCTCCTTTGTTGTTATTCTACTTTCTACTTAATTGACTTCTGCTCTTTTTCTTTCTACTTAAGTTTTGGATTGGTCATTTTTATACCATTTTCAGGTGGAAACTCAGATAATTGACTTTAGCCCTTTTTTCTTTGCTAATATGACAATTTATCCATCTAAACCCTGCTTTAGCTATATATGACAATTTGTGAATATTGCAATTTTAGTTTAAAATATTTTCAGGTTACCATTGTAATTTTCTACTTTGACCCATGGGTTATTTATAAATGTATTGTTTAATTTCCAAATACTTGTAGATTTTTTTAATAGATACTTTGTTATTGATTTCTAGTTTCAATCTGTGTGGTAAGAGGATTTGCTGAGCGTGATTTCAGTTGAGACTTGTTTCATGGCCCATGGCCCATTTGGTTAATATTATATTTATACTTTTGGGGAGCCTGGGTGGCTCAGTTGTTGGGCATCTGCCTTTGGCTCAGGGCATGATCCCAGAGTGTTGGGATCGAACCCCACATCAGGCTGGCTCCCTGCTCCACTGGAAGCCTGCTTCTTCCTCTCCCACTCCCCCTGCTTCTGTTCCCTCTTTCACTGGCTGTCTCTCTCTCTGTCAGATAAATAAATAAAATCTTTTTAAAAAAATTATATTTATACTTTAAAAAGCTATATTCTGTAATTGCTGACTCTTCTCTAAATATCGCTTAGCTCCTTTGATTTGCATTTTCTGTATTCCTGTCGATTTTCTTCTTGTTTTATAGATTAGGGAAAGAGAGCTACTGAATTCTCCAACTGAAGTTGTGGATTTGTCCATGTCTCCTTTCAATTATGTCAGCTTTGCTTCATGCATTTTAATGCTCTCTTACACACTTAGGATTGTATGGTTTACTTAATAAGTTTTAAATGTCATTTAGAATTTTACATTTAAAGTAATTTAAATTTAAATGGTATTTTTAAAAATTCTCTTTTTATCTCTGAAACTATTCCTTGCCCTGAGGTCCGTGTTATCTGATACTGATACAGCCAATTCATCCTTTTTATGATTA
This sequence comes from Ursus americanus, assembly GCF_024610735.1. Classification (NCBI taxonomy): domain Eukaryota; kingdom Metazoa; phylum Chordata; class Mammalia; order Carnivora; family Ursidae; genus Ursus; species Ursus americanus. Next base: position 62,169,919 of record NC_142131.1, on the reverse strand, counting down.
GTGTCTCATACTTAATTTTTCTCATCCTTTTAGGTTTAACGTACCTATGTTTTATTTTTAAAGTACATTCTTCTAAATTGAATAGAGTGGGGTCTTTTTTTCTCCTCTGGCCTGACTGTCTCTCTCTTTTAACCAATATCCTTAATGCATTTAAACATAATATAATTACAGATATATTGAATTATTTTCTGTTTTCCATTCCTTTTTATTCCTTTTTCAATATGTCTCTGTCTTCTGATGGACTGAGGGTTTTGGTTTTTTTTTAACATTCCACTTAATCTCCTGTTTTCTTATTGGCTGTGTATAGCTCTTGTTTTATATCTTTAACGATCACTTTAGGATTTACAGTATGCATTTTTAACTTATTACAGTCTCAAATTATATCATACCACTTTTGCATGTAATATAAGCTCCTTAAAAGTGTATTTCCCTTTACCTGATTCCCGTCCTTTGTGCTATTATGTATTTTATTTCTACATTTCACATAGTCACTTTATTTTCATATATGCCTTAATCACCAAAATAGATCGTAATCAGTTTTGCTTTAAAGTCAATCATCCTATAAAAAACTTATTAATGAAAAAAAAATACTTATGTATTTGTACCGACATTCTTCATGCCTTCACATAGACATAGACCATGGTTTCCACCTGGAACCATGTTCTTTGAGCCTGAATAATATCCTTTAACATTTCTTGCAGAGCAATTCTGTGACAGCAAAATTCCCAGATTTTGTTTTACTGACAGTGTATTTATTTTTCCTCCCTACCTGAAGGATATTTTTGCTGGATATAGAATTCTGTATTTTGTTTGGTTTTGCTTTATTTTGTTTTCTTCACTTTAAAGGTAATGTTTCATTGTCTTCAGGCCTCTATCAGTTCTGATGGTATATCCAAAAAATTTGTAATCTTTTTTTCCCCTTAAAAAAAAAGTGCCTTTTTAGGATTTAAGATTATTCTCCCTATCATTGGATTCCAGCAGTTTGATTATGATGTGCGTTGGTGAGCTTTCTGTGTGTTTTTCTTGCTTGGGTTCCATTGTGTTGGTAGTATAATAAGTTTATAGTTTTCATCAACTTTGGAAAAATTGGGGGCATTATGTCTTCAAGTATTTTTTTTGCCTACCCCCTGTTCTCTGGGACTTCAGCTACACATGTATGAATCTACCAGGTATTTCCTGTGGGTCACTGATGCTCTGTTCATTTTTTTTAAAGGTTTTATTTATTTATTTGACAGAGAGAGAGTGAGAGAGTACAAGCAGGGAAAGGGAGAAGCAGGCCCCCCACTGAACAGGAAGCCCGACACGGGGCTCTATCCCAAGTCCCTGGGAACATGACCTGAGCTGAAGGCAGACACTTAACCTACTGAGCAACCCAGGTGTCCCAGCTCTGATCATTTTTTCAACCTTAATTTTTATCTCTGCATTCCACTTAGTTCTAGTCTATCAAGCTTCTCGTCAAGGTCACGGAGTTATTTTACAATGTCTAATCTGCTCTTAAGCCCATTTAGTGAATTTATTGTTTCAGATATTTTATATTTCTATTCTGAGGAATTTGATTTGCTTATTTTCTTAGAGTTTCCACTTTTCTGTTTAATATTCTAGGGTTTTCTTTAAGTTTTTGTGCATCCTGAACATATGCCTAATAGCTTTTTAAAAGTCTTGGTCTGCTGGTTTCATCATCTCTCTTATTTCTGGGTCTTGTTTTATAGACAGATTTTTTCCCTGATTATGGGTCACATTTTCTGACTTTTTCATGTATCTAGTAATTTTTTGGTTGGTTGCTGGACACTGTTAATGTGAGAGTGCCGAATGGCTCTTCTTTTTATTCATTGTTGAGCTTCATCTTTCTGGCCACTTAGTTTAATTGCAGATCAGCTTAAGTTCTTGAAGCTTTTGTAAAGGTTTGTTAGGGTGAATCCAGAGTAGCCTTTATTCCAAGACTAATCCAACCTTATTTCTAATGCGCACTTTTTTTTAGGTCCTCCCCTAAGGTCTCTGTTGTACATTCAGTAGGATCTATCCCCTCTAATTGACTAGAACTCATATGTCTTCCAGCCCTACCCGAGCTCCAGGAATTGTATAGTTTCCAGACCCGATGTAGTTGCTCTTTTCCCAGCCCTGAGAAATCTCACCACACTTATTTGCAGCTTGGTATTTAGCTATAGGCTCAGAGGAACACCTTTGCAGATTTTTAGAGCTTGTCTCTCTGCAGCTCCCCCTTCTCCAGTAATCCATAAAATAGATTCCAGATGCCTCAGGCAATTTGAACTCCATTCTCTGCATTCTCACCCTCATCTCATTGAAGCCCCCATTATCGGTGCTCTGCTTGAGTTCCTCCTCCCCATGGTTTGGTCTGGTGAATATCTTCAGGCAGAATGTCAAGCAATTTTAGAGATCACATTTGTTCTCCTTCTCTTAGGGACCTCAGTTCTCTCTTGCTATTGTCCAGTGTCTGAAAACAGTTGTTTCGTACACTCTTCCGTTTTCTCATTGTTTAAAGTGGGAGAGACAGTACAGTTCCACTTATTAAGGTATGGCCAGAAACAGGCTTTCTAAAAACACATTTTTTAAATTAATGGATGAAAAACAAAAACATTGAATAAGGAAAATTGCTTACTCAGTGTATCAATTCTTCATATGCTATGAAGCTTATAAATTATGTGAGATTTCATGGGTATGTGCTATTTTGGGGGAGATGCCGAATTCCAGAAACATCAATTGAATCTAAACATTATACTATAGCCACACCCAGAAGGTTTTTTTAAGGCATTTTTTTAGAGAGTTTCAGGAAATATTCCTTTATAATTGTGTCCTGAGTATATGTTGAAGTACAGAAAAAATACGGAATTATGCTTGCCACAGTTACAAATCTATGCCAAAAAGTTTTCTTAAAACATTTAATAGATTTTAGAGAAATACAAGGAAATATTTACCTTTTAGGCAAAATCACTTTTTTGATCAGTTTAGCATTATCTGAAGTATATCCATTTGTAGATGGTAATAGCTATTTGCAAAATGTTAAGTTTTCTGTCAACATATTACCCCCTCAGGTTTAAATTTCAAGTTAAAAATGAATACTTACATATTTTTAATAAATCTGAAAATACGTATGCTTAATATTTTATCTAAAACCTTATGCTTTATGTGCAGTACGTGGCAGAGATCTTATTTGGTAGAAATTAAGGTTGATAAGGTAAAATTTCAGTAATTTTATTGATATGTCACTTATAATAATGAGAATATCAGCCCCAGAAAAATCACTCAGTGAACCAGAAATGCTGTAACAGATCACTAATAATTTATTTTATTAATTTATATTTAAAAACACAAATGACTACTAAGCAAATTTAAAATATCCCTAACCTCAGTAGTACTTAAACAATATATTTTTTAATCTACATGGTTCATAATTTAATTCCTGGTATTTCTCCTCACACGTGTTCTTTTGCTAGTCTTTCCCATTGCATAACCCACTTGTTTTCTCATCCTAGAAGCCTCATATCATACCTGACACTTCTTTCACACCTGACAAGTCATCATCCCATTTTATCCATTTCACTCCTAAATGCCTCTTGATATTTTTCTCCAGTACCTGAATCCAGTACCTGACAAGTCATCATCCCATTTTATCAATTTCACTCCTAAATGCCTCTTGATATTTTTCTCCAGTACCTGAATCTCCAGTAGTACTTAAACAATATATTTTTTAATCTACATGGTTCATAATTTAATTCCTGGTATTTCTCCTCACACGTGTTCTTTTGCTAGTCTTTCCCATTGCATAATTTCACACCTGACAAGTCATCATCCCATTTTATCAATTTCACTCCTAAATGCCTCTTGATAGTTTTCTCCAGTACCTGAATCCAAGCTACCAGTACTTTCTTTTGGGTTACTATGGTATCCTGTCTTTGCAATCCAAATTTGCCCCACATGTGATCCATTTCTATACAATATTGTTCAAAAACTTTCATAGCTTTGTATTTTTTTTCGGAAAAAAAGCCCTTAAAATATGAAAAAGGTCCATAAGATCTGGTGGTCCCTTACCTCTCCAACCTCATCTCATCATGATCCACTTCAGTACATCTGGCGTCCTGCACACTTGCTCCCTGATTCTCACCAAGCTGTGACCTTTAAGACCTTCCCATTTGTAGCTCCCTCAGTCCTGAATGTTCTCTCCTGCTTCTCTTTACCCCTGGCTTACAGCCTCGGAAAATGAAGTCTCTCAGATAAGTCTTCTTTCATTCTTCCCACGTGAGTTCCAGCGAATTCTAGTTAGACTATAAATTCCATAAAGCCAGAGAACATATTTATAATTGTTAATTTGGGGAGGTCCCAAAACTTTGAGTATTTCCTACTTTATCGCTGATGTTTAATGAGTAATTATTCAGTCATGAGTATATATTGTACATGAAAAAGTTGCTTCCGAGAAGGTATTCAAAAATGGCACTCTCGGTGACTGTTATGGAAGCCTCCAGTGGTGCAACCTTTGTGAAAATGTTTGAAATTGTTTCTCACAATCTGTAAATGTTCCATTTATTTGGCTCTGTAATTCCAAATCTGGGAATCTATCCAAGGGAAATAATCAGATACACATACAGTTAGTACACAGTGTATTTATCTGAGCCTTATTTACAATATAAAAACTGGGAAACCTTCAAATACTCATAAATGGAGATTGGCTTGAATGATATTTAGGAAGATTTATTGGCTTAAGTTTTCAAAACATTTTCATAGAATTATGACCTAAAAGCTTTCAATTAATCTTCATGTGGATGTCTCTTAGAATGAGAATTCAGTTATATGGAAGAGCCTGGCAGTGTAAATTAAACAAATAAAATCATCTGAAACAAAATAAGGAGTCTTTAATTTAAAATGGTAATGATGACATCTCATTTCCTTGTCACGAATCTTACTTAAATAGTAGCAGAAATCAGATCAAAGAAAAAAAGAAAGAAAAATTAATGTAGGTAAACGAAGTTATTCTGTAAAATCCTGTATAAATGATGGCTGTTTATAGGTGAGAATTAGCATTTATCTTCTGTTCTTGTACACAGCAAATCACAAACGTGATGTTCAAGGGTCCTGAGTTCTATTTGTAAAACCAGCATATTATGTTTGAATTGTTTTGTCATGAGTATAACCTTGTCATCCTGATCCATTTGTTAACATGCTTTGTAATGACCTTTCTTTAAATCACTTTTTTAGGTGGCATGGGACACACAAAGCATGTATAAGATGTAGTGTCAGCCCTCACATTCTTCATAGGATTACTGCACAGACAACACAGACACAGTCTTTTTTTTTTTTTTTTCATTTTTATTTTTAGGTAATCTCTGCACCCAAAGTGAAGCTCAAACTCACAACCCCGAGATCAGAAGTCACGTGCTCTCCCGACTGAGCCAGCCAGATGCCCCTGGACACACTTAGTCTTAAGACAACAATCTGTTAAAGAATAAAGAATTATGGGCCAAAATAAGGGTTACAGGTCTCAAATGTCCAGAGGAGGTTAAAAGAGGCAAAGATAAATGTGGCTGTGTAGCGATAGACAGCATCAGGAGGGAAGGAGAGCCTATGGCACGTGTTCTGACTCTGGACTTTCCTGAAGAGGAGATGCCTCCCGTTTTACACCGGGGAGTGTTAACCCATTAGTTTAGAAATGAATGAACTGCTTTTAATGAAATCATGTGAAGTAGATATTGATTAATGATGCTAACTTGTTCAATTGTCATATTTGCGAACCTCTTTATAGCTCTACGAGACACTGGAAAACAGTCCATTAATAGTGACTGGAAGATCGAACACTCGGGAGCTTTCAACTTAGCAGGCACTACTGTCCATTATGTAAGACGAGGCCTCTGGGAGAAGATCTCCGCCAAAGGTCCTACTACGTCACCTTTACACCTCCTGGTATGAGGGGACCCGCTGCTAACATTGCATAATCAACTTTCTATGTCAAAGGCCATTCCCACTCTATCTTCTCTAATCTTTTTTCCAAGTTTGAATTGTCGGGTAGACATACAAAATTATTTAAGAAGGGGGTTTTTAGGTTTTCATTTTAATGTGTTTTAAATCATGAGGTCCAAACCAGAAATTATTGCGATAAGAATTAGATGTTTTAAGGAATTCACAGACTCAAAGTAGAAGTGAATTGTCAGGCAATAAGGAGCCTGTTTATTCTAAAAGAGCAGTTTTACTAGCAGCGTCTTAGTGAATCACTAACAAGAGTGGGTGTCCGTATAGACAGTGTTATACTTTGGCAGATCATAGCATTTCAAGAATCCACGGAGTGGGCATTTTCTGGATCTGCATAAAATGCCTTTGATAAAATGATACCTTCCCCGGGAAAAGATTTGGTAAGCATATCTCACAATGCTTCCAATTACCCTCTTCTGTTTTCTTACGAGGTGAATTGATTCCTGTAAAGAATTATAGAAGTTTGAATCATTGGGATGATTCCTTTCTTTTCCATGTAGTAGAAGACTAGGTATGAGGCAGGACAGAGAATGGAGGGAAGGAAGCGGAACAGTAAGGCTCTGCATCCAAGCTAGTGGCTCGTTCTCGTGCTCTTTTTGACCTTGATCTTTGCCGTCAGTGGTAATGGCTCAGGAGCCTGAGCACTGACTGCACAGCTGGCATGCTCTCTATCCTAGTGGCAGAGTCTGAAATTCAGACACTTCAACACCTCCTTAAGTCCACACATAAAAACAACTCTAAAACACGATCAACTGACTGTTTATTTGGAGTGTGGTGTGCCACATTATTTAATATCGCCGCACAATTCAAGTTGAATTTGTCTTCAATTGGAGACATCTGTGTTGCTGGTCGAGGAGCCAGAGTTCAAATCACGTATCAGCCCGTTTGCTTTTCCTGCTTTCATGTGCCTGCAGATCACCTAGGGTTCTCGCTAACATGCACATTCTGATTCATTTCGTCTGCCAGGGACCTGAGATCTGCATTTCTAACCAGCTCCCAGCTGATGGGACTACTGCTGGTCCAGTGACCACATTTTCAGATCACAGTTTTTTATAGAACTGCAGTCGCGGGCCTGACCAACAGGGATGAAGGGAGCAGAGTGAGATGCATGGGAATCTTCTGCTCCAAATCATCATCATAATGATAATACAGCCCATTCACTGAGCACTGAGTCAGATACTGTTCACAAGTAGTTTGCATTCGTTACAGCATGCAGTCCTCACAGAAGCTCTGTGTCATATGTATGATTATTACCCAATTTACAGATTAAAAAAAAAAAACTCAGTATGAAAAAGTTCAGTAATGTGCGCGGTGTCTCCCAGTAAGTTACTCAGCTGTGCATAAACCAGGTGTTAATCAGTCTTTCATGCTGCCTCTCCCGATCGAAAGCTCAGCTCTAAGTTCTTGACGCCAGACAACGTGGGATCATAAGTGTGCACATACTTTCAATAATTGTGTTCTTCAGCTCCTCACAGTTCCTTTGGATCCTATCATTTAATTTGAATTGGAAACTCCACTCTGTGCCTTGTGCCATCTGGAGAGAGAAAAAAAAAAGGACTAAACAAACATTGTATGACCAACATCTGGCTCTTTCCATGATTGGGTCACTTCTAATAACAACGTTATCAACAGCAAACATATTTTTAAGGATGGGGTTGCAGAGAAGGCCATCAGGCGACCTGCCTTATACAAATGTAACCTACATTTTTTTATGCAACAGGACAGGAGCTCTTTATTGAGCCTAGAATTCAAAATCTTTAAATAGTATGTGAGACCTCAGGGTTGGGCGGGGGAGTCTCTTTGCTGCAGAATCCTTAATCTGACTGGTAATTACCAAGGTTTTTCCTGGAAGCATGAAGCATAATTAAAATCAGTGAACTATGTCTGAAAGAAGGCATCTATGTGACCTGGATTTCTTCAGTAATCCAAGGGAAACTGCACTTCTAAGATATTTTTCTTTAATGACTATTACAGATTGAAAGCCGGTATTGAATTTTTGAAAAGCAGTACCTTTTGCTGCCATGTTTCAGTGTGCACCCCTCAACTGTAACACGGTCACACTTTCCTTCTTGCAAACATTTGCTGCCAAATGCGAATGGTTTCAGAGAGAGCTAATGATTTGGTAGCCAATGTCTTTATTTGAAGTGGCGTTAGATATTCAAGGACAATCTCAAGTTCTATCAATGAAGAGGTAGTTTTTTAAGGAAAAATAGCCATGTTTTCATTAAAGAAGTTGGCAAAGAGCTATAATTTATGTCCTTTTTATCAATTTAAAAACTATGTAATAGTCTGGTTATGTCCATAAACAAGATAAGTCAATCTCTGTCTCTCTCTTTTTTAACTAATTTAGCTGGAGGTTGCTTATAACTGGCCACATCAAATGAGATATTTAAGGCCAAAATAAGCACTGGGATGTATTTAGAATTAGTACCCCGGTATGTTATGTATATGAGAATTTGAAAACTATTATTTTTATTGTTGATAGAGCTGATTTACAATTCCATTATGTTAGTTCCCAAATCCATGTATTAAAATATATCTTGCATTTCTGTTGAGTATATTGAACAGAGTATTGAGCTAAAGAAGCAAAGAAAATTTACCTGTGCCCATGTCCTGTTTTTCACGTTGAGCGTTAACTCTGAATTATCTGTCATTATAAGTACCTTGATAGAGGTTTAATATCAAAGTCCTGACTAATTTAGCATAATTTAAATTTTAGATATGTTTTTTGCATGATGTTGTATCCTATAGGTTGCTTTCATAAAACCTCAGATTCATAGAAGTGATATAGTCCATGGGGTTGTCTGACATGTTTTGTGCAAATGTATTTATAAAGGAACGTATATTCTCATACATAGGCGTTTTTTCTTTCACTTAAAATAGATCTGTTTGCCCATGATGATGCACTCCTAAGCTTGGCGCTGGGTACCAGGGGAGAGCAAAACAGACATGGTCCCTGCTATGGGTTAGTCCAGTGGGGCCCAGAGTTCAGTCATTCTCAGATATTTTTCATGGTTAATTGCACTGTTTACATATGTGTACAGAACTGTACCATTATTAAGTTAATATTTATTTATAAAAGTTCATTTGAACATCAATTTCTTTTCAAATGAAATGATCTTTCCTACAAAAGGAAAATTAACAATCTTGCCAAAACTGAAAGTTAACAGTAAGCAACATGGAAAAATATTATTGTCCTCTGGTCAGTTAGACATTTTCTACCCTTACGGAGTGAAGTGATTTGCACAGTCTTATATCCCCTTCCTCCACCGACACAGGGACTTACTATCCATCTTGCTGTTTTATGTGAGTGGAAGGGCTACATTTGATGTTAGATTGTGGGTTATATCTTGATGGTAGCTAGGACAGATAATCCTATCCCCTCTACTAAAGTCATTGTCCACATGTACCATACTTTGGGAAACTGCCTAGTCCATTCATCGACTTGACAAAAAATGACCTGGTGTCTCTGACCTCACGCAGGTGGGCTGTTTGTCATGGTGTCTTTAGCTCAGAGGTAAGTGTGTAACTCCAATCTTTGCAGAAGTATGTCACTTGGAAGATTTCAGTAATCATGTCACAACTCTACATATAAAAGGAGCATGCACACCATGCAGTAAACATTTTAAGGTGTCAGTATCCTAGGTATTATACTTCACATTGTCTGTGCTCTCCTTTAACCCTGCTGCCTTGATCACTTTCCTATATTACAGGTGCTGCTATTTCAGGACCAGAATTACGGTCTCCACTATGAATATACTATCCCATCAGACCCTCTTCCAGAGAATCAGAGCTCAAAAGCACCCGAACCCCTTTTCATGTGGACGCACACAGGCTGGGAAGATTGCGATGCTACGTGTGGAGGAGGTGAGGGATTTGCCAGGATTTATCTTACCTTATCAAAAGAGCAGTTGTTTTCTAATTAAGCTTGGATAATTAAGGCACATTTGCAACCCCTTATATGAAGTTCCAAACTCCATAAAGTATTGGAAACTGAAAGTTTTTTGTGACACGTGTAGTGCCTAAATGCCTGAACTCTTGTGTGCCAAATCTAACGTGAATTGAAGAAAGGCCATGTACAGTTAGTCATTGCATTGCTTTGCATAAATATTAATGTATTTGTCCGTGGGGCCTGTCCTAGGCACCACACAAGTTGTTCTGCCTTATATATGTGCTTTTGTATTTACTTACTCTATTTACTTTTTTACTTTTATAAAATCTTTGAAGTTCTTAATTCCAGAACACATCTACCCACAAGAATTGTAGACCTGCAATAAATTCAAAGGTGCTATGAAAGAGTAACATCGAGCTGGCTTCTGTGCCATCCGCATACTTAGTTTGAATAGACGGAGCACCTGAAAAATTAATTTAATTCCCCCGTGCCTTTATTTTGATTCTTCAAAAGTGTCTGTCACTATTTTCTATAAATATAGGTGTATCCTGAAATTTCACTCCAAAGCTTTTAAATTATTTTTTTGTGTTAGAATTTAGCAGGCAAAAAACCAAAATTGCTTCAGCGTAAAATGTGAGATTAACAAATCACTTAATCCTACGAATGAGACCCTTGAGTCCCAGAGATTAAACAGATGGTCAGAACCATTTAGGCCAAGGTAGGATCTTAGGGCATGAGGCTCCCAGCTTCCCATCATATATGTCAGCAGCGTAGTATTTCATTTGTGTTTTGCACTTAATAACAAATTTTCTATAGTTCTTTAGTAATAGCTTCCTCCTAAGGCTAAAAGGAAATATTATATTCAATTATATGAAAATAATATATATAAAATATATGTATATTTATAACATATAACATGTATATGGTATAATATATGATATATATTATATATAACATATGTATACTATGTATATATTGTGCAATATAATATATAAATAATGTAAGCAAGCTAGTATATATATATGATATAAACAATATATAATATGACAATATATAATCATATATAATATATACGTATATTATATATGGTACTTACATTCATACATGTAATGTATGCATAGAATATATACATATGTTATACATACATAATATATGTAATATATAACAATATATAATATAAACAATATATAACAATCTAGTACATATAATGTAAACAAATTTGTTTATAACATATATATAACATGTATATATAACATGTATGTATATATAATAAAAACAAGCTAGTTTATATTATACACATATATATAGTTTATATTAGTTTATATATATAGTTTATATTATACACATTATATATAGTATATACACATTATATACATATACATTATCTATATAATGTGTTTACATATGTTATGTGTATACTATAAACTAGTTTGTGCAAGAGAAGTAGAATATCAATTTTGTTCTCTAGGCAAAGAAACTATTGATACACATAGCCTAAGTGTGCTGTAGCAAGAGTGGACAAAATTACACATTAGACTAGCATGTGAGGGAGAGTGTTTGGGGGAAAATATACAGTATAAGTAAGTAACATAGTATCAAATTGTGATGAATACTCTGTGTAAAAATGAAGCAAGACTGAGAAATAAATATGAGTTGGGAGTTGGGAGGGGGTAGGTGCAGAATACAGTGGTCCAAAAGGTCTCAATGAGGAGATCACACTGATTTAAAAATCTGCAGTGAGCGTGGATGGGCGCTGCCTCTGAGGGCATCTGGTGGGAACAAGTTCCAGGCAAAGGCTCTGAGGCAGGAGTAGAGCTGACGAGCTCAAGGAGTAGTAAGAATGCTAGGATGACCTTCCTTTATTGAGTGATGTAAGATGCCATTGGAGGATTTGAATAAAGGAGTGACTTGTTCTGTTTTTATGTTTTTAAAAGTTATTTCTGTTTCTGAGTTGAGAGTAGATGGAATAAAAGAAAAGAGTAGAAGTAAAGAGATCAGTTAGGAAGTTACTACAGCAGTCCAAGAAAGAGATGATAGTAGTTTGACCACAGTGGTAGCAGAGGAGGAAGGGGGAAGTGGTCAGGTTCTGGGTCTTTTTGAAAGTAGAACTAATAGAATATGTTGAAAGACTAGATGTGGAGTGTGAGAGAAAGAAAGATGTCAGGGATTGACTGTGATGGTTTTGGCTCAGCAACTGGCAGGATGAAGTCACCATCACCTTACCTAGGAAAGCCCGTGCAGCTGCAGAATTAGGAAAGACTTTGATTTCCGACAGAGGTTTGAGATCCCTGTTGGACATCTAAGTGTGATCAAGTATGGTCTATAATTCAGGTGTTTAGGAGAGAAGATCAGAGTAAAGATAGAAAATATATGGATGATATCTTCAAATGCTGAGACTAAATCAAGACACCTAAGGTGTGAGTGAAAAGAGAAAGAAGCTCCTAAAGGATTGAGTCTTGGGATACTACCATTTAGAGTTCAGAGAGAGAAGGAACCAGCAAAGCAGAGTAAAATGAATAGCCACCAACACAGAAGAAGCAGGCAGAAAAGAATGCTTTCCTGTAAAGCAAGCAAGAAAGTATTACGAGAAGGAAGGAATGATCAACCCTTATCAAAAGCTATAAAGTCAAAAATAATGTGGACTGAAAGTTGACTATTACCTTTGAAAATATATCTATTATATCTAAGTATCTAGGTATCTATTATATCCAAGTATATTTATTATATTTGAAACATAGAGATCAATCATGACCTTGTCAAAAATAATGAAGTTTTTGGCTCAAAAGACTAAATGGAGTGGATTCAAAAGAAAATTAAGGGAAGGAGGTGATACAGGACACACTTTGCTCCTGAGGATATAGAAGAAGTACACCTGAAGGCTGTCAAATTACTCTAACAGTTTAAAAAAAAAATGTAACTAGTCATCCTTGCCACAGTGACGTTTTCAAAGGCCATGTTTCTCCTGAGCCCCCGTTATTGTCAAGTGACATGGGATCCACTGCCTTCCTGTCCCCTCCTGCTGACGCTCCCATACACACCACAGTCCCATTCCGTAGTGAAGCCAGGGGCCATTTCACTTAGGGGATTCTGCTTCACGTCCTCTTTCCAACTGAAAATCAAAAACACAAATAGAACAAACACATTTGAAATGAAAATCTATATGGCTAGAATGTTCTCTTTAATAGAATGCAGACAAGAAAGACCAGCCCCCATCTAATGGTGGGCTGTGGGAGAAAGGAGTGATAAAAAGGTTGAGTTCTTGTTATGGCTCCGAAAGGCAGTTATTAAAATCTGTTTGTATTTGAAAGTCTAGACAGGAAAATGTTAGCCCAGGAAATTTTGTTTTCCTCCTTTTTTTCTTGCTCCTGTTTGCTGTCTAATAGCAGCTACATCAGAAGTAAACATACAGGATTTATCAATTTGTTCATTTTGAACAAATTTGGGGGTTAACATTTTTTCCCAAAAATAATATTAATTACAACGTAGAGTATGTTTTGCCAGTTGCCAAACCTTAAGGAAGAAAAGTTGCTGTAAATGTTTAAAGTTCCAGAGTCAGAAGGGCTTTTAGATATTCTTAAGCGTAACTTCTTAATTATTAACATGAGAAAATTTAAATGCATAGAGATTAGTGACTTCCCAACGCCACATGCCCAGTGAGGGGAGAGGTCAGATTAGTATCCAGGACTTCTAAATTCAAATCTTCTCTTCTCCTCACATCATGCTTCCTTCAACAGCAGCTCAGAAGGCTTAGTGTCATTTCTTTTCACAAAATAGAGCACGTCCCTTAGAGATAAGTTTTGTTTGGATTCAGAGAGATGTTTTATTTAATCTGTTCAGTAAGAATTTAGGTATGTCCCTATTTTTTATTTCAAATGGGTTGCTTTGTAAAGTAGTCCTAATTAGACACAACCTTTATATGATTTGCACTTGAATAGACCTTTTCTCTCAAATCTGTTCCATTGTGTTTAGTCAACAGTTTTCAATTATCTCTGACTATGTTAATAGGGTACATATTCCTTTTAGTGCCAAAATATTTCTGGGCTTTTGGGTATTATTTTCCTTTGCAGATCATAAATAAAGCGGATGGACAGGATTTCAAGAATCGTATCATTTCTAACTTCATATTGTCCATTTTATAGCCAGAAAGAGCTTTGTAATCTTTCAGCGTATTCATGAATTAAAGGACAGTCAGTTCAAAGCACAGAACATTGGAAACAGATTCATGCAAAATTTATCTTCAACAGCAAAGAGGAATAATAGCATTATTTTACTTCACAGGACTATATTAAGCAAGAGCAAATAAAATATCACAGAGGAATATAAAATTTCAGTGTTTGACATGTTATTTTTTTGGATTCTGTTGCAAGGCATTAGATTGCCAGCAATAAGTGGGAAACAATTTTTTTAAAAGATACCTACCGTCATGTAGCTAAATTTTTATTGTAATGATCTTTTACATCAGAATCTCAAACTGTTTTAGAATGAAAATCTGAATTAAAGTTAATTCACTGTGCATTTTTTTTTAAAGATTTTATTTATTTATTCGACAGAGATAGAGACAGCCAGCAAGAGAGGGAACACAAGCAGGGGGAGTGGGAGAGGAAGAAGCAGGCTCATAGCGGAGGAGCCTGATGTGGGGCTCGATCCCATAACGCCGGGATCACGCCCTGAGCCGAAGGCAGACGCTTAACCGCTGTGCCACCCAGGTGCCCCCACTGTGCATTTTAATTAGTTTTATTAATATCAGTTATTATAAGATATGAAAAGCCTTTTAGAAGGAATATTTTTAAATATCGAATGGATGTTGATGATCTCAGGAAAATTTTTTCCAACAGTGTAACATATGTACGCTTTTGGCACCATCCTTTCAAATTCTTTTTTTTTTTTTTTTTTTAAAGATTTTATTTATTTATTTGACAGAGATAGAGACAGCCAGCGAGAGAGGGAACACAAGCAGGGGGAGTGGGAGAGGAAGAAGCAGGCTCACAGTGGAGGAGCCTGATGTGGGGCTCGATCCTGTAACGCCGGGATCACGCCCTGAGCCGAAGGCAGATGCTTAACCGCTGTGCCACCCAGGCGCCCCCATCCTTTCAAATTCTAATGATAGTTTTAGAACTATTTGAAAGGATATATATCATTTCATCTTTTAGCATTGGCCATTGAAATTAGTCCTTTTACTTTCAAACAGCTTAAAATGCATTTGGAAAATAAATGTTTACTCTGCATTGGTGTTCTCCAGCATCTAAAAACTCTTTAACGGGATATTTCAAATATATGTTGGCACCTCAGAAGGATGGTTCACTGGGTGAAGTTCTTTTTGACATGAAAGACCTGTTTTAAGTGAGTTTGGTCTTCAGAGGCATTCGAGATGGATCATTTCACAGTATGTGAGGGTTGTGTGTTGAATTAGCGTTCCACATACTCCATACGATAACCGCATTACTCTAGAATTTATTTGGAGCCAGTGGATGGATTAGTGATATCAAACCTAGAGTAAGAGCCCCAAAATTCCATCGTCTGTTTTGAAATAAATGAGTAAACATGCTTTTAGGAAATCTGAATAGATATCATTTGAAGGGAAAAAAATAAGCCAGCATTCCACGTTCTTCCCATGAGTCTGAACCCAACCAGCTGAAGACTCTCTCTGTATTGGCCTTATATCGTGTTATCCTTTAGACACGGCTTACTTGTACGTGAACAGATTCTAAGGAGGATCCAGGTCTCTGGGTCCAAGTTGAGGAGACACCTCTGAGTAGAATACCCCTATCTTTTTGCCGGCGGAGTGTGTTTGCATTTTTCCATTTTAAAGACACGTTGCCTGCTCCATAATAAACGTTAGTAACTACCTGAAGAAAATGCACCCAAATATTTTTTTCTCTGCATTATTTCATTTCAGTAATATTTAATACAGTTTTAAATTCTGCTTTCTTTAGTAAGAACATTTTTATATTAATGTGAGCTCTTTATAAACTTGAATTTTAATATCTACATAATTCATTAGCCCAAATTGCCATAGATAACTCTCCCCCGTAATTACTCATTTGGTTTGCAAATGACTTTTCACCATTTTAGGAAATGGTCTTGAGATGAACCTCTTAGTACAGAAAGCACCTCAGCCTTGACTTACATTCTTCTATTTCACTCATTGATTCCTTTAGCAATATGCACTGTCTATTGCTGTGAGTGGTCCAATGGTGAGTGCTTTCTGCTTTTAGAGGATTCACTGTTCAATTAGTAGGGGTCAGCTAATAATAAAATCACTGTACAGAGTGATGTGGGAATATGTAGAAATCATTCCAGGGATATGCATAGGTGCAAAGGCACAGGTTTCTGAGAATGTTTATTTCTAGGGTGCAAAATATGAGGATCAAGGAGTGGGAGCTACTTTGACCATTTGCTACTTTTTTATAGAAAGTAGCTAGTCCATGAAAATGCCTGAGTGTTATGCTAGCGCTCGAGTTAAGTTTATCTTGAAAGTTATGGGATCCCATTAAACTATTTGTGTGCATGGAAATGATAAGGTCAGGTTGGGTTATATATTGGGTGTTGTAAAAAAATACAAAATAAAAATATTTTCATTTAAAAAAAATAGAAAATAGTCACTTAAATATTAAGCCCAAGCCCTGAGGGAAAATTTTTATAGAAATTTCAAAAAATGGCTAAGAATGAAATGACATGCACAATTTTGGAAGTCGTTCAAGTTTAAAAAATGTATGCTTAAGAAAAAACCCTGCATTTCACGTATTTCTAAGAAGTGCTCAGAGAAAAGCCCTTTGTCCTTCTTAAAATACATTTACTTTTGGTTCACTTACTTGCTGGCCATTGTTGGTTCAATAGAAAATAAATAATTTGAGAGAAAATTGTAAAGACAAATGAATATATATACTGTCTGTCTTATAGAGTTGCACAATTTTATTTAAAAGTTTGGAGCGTCCAGTAAGACAGAGAGAATTTCAGTGATGTATATTGAAACACTGAACACACTCCCAAGAACGTGTTTCCATATTTATGATGCCAGTTCTAGAAATGTGATCTACACATTTGGATGTTTTGTGGATAGAACATATTTTTATTAAAAATATCCATTTCATGAGGTTAAATACAGAGCATAGAAAAAATATCAGCTTATATCTGAGCCTGGAAAAGAAGGCACCCAATCTAATATCTAGTCTTTGTTAAGTATCTTCAGAGAACAAAGAAAGAGTCAAGATAGAAAAATTACCCTTCGTTTTCAGATCTTGACCAAATTCGGTAATGAGACCAATTGCATAATGGTTATGTTCTTTTATTCCTAATTGTATTCAGAACATCGAAACTGATTTCCCCAATACTGATTTAATGGGAATGACCCAGAGGTGAAGTTAATTGCCGTAAAGCAAGTAATACACTGTCAACAGCTCGCAGCTACTCATGGTTCAGGCAGAAAGCCAGTTACTTCATCACTTTCTGCCCGTCCCTAGGTTCCACAGTATTGGATGCGTTGTAAATACTGCTATTAGATGCTAGAATGGAAATTTCCTGTGTTGGCTGGAACATAAAAATATATAAAAGAAAAAAGTCAAACAATAACATTTCCATATGGCTTTAAGATGTAGTTGTATTTTCATAGGCATGCTGTGCCTGTAGCTGAGCAGTGGATTTCTTCCCCCCAATTCTGTTGTCTTTGTTCAATGAAATTTTTAAAAAGTAGGGCCAAGCTTATCCTATCTGCCAAAACCTGTATGATGTGAGCTTCCTTGCTACACTGTGGATGGAGAAGTCCCGCCTCCCTGCTTTCTTAGAACACCAAGGTGATCCCTGAAATGACAGAGGTATCTATATCTCTTTTGATATATCAACACTTACACTTAAAAGATTTTTTCCAAGAACTTAATATGTTAGCTCTAGGGTAGTATAACTAAAGTTACGTATTTTCTGAAGAAAGAAAAAAAATGCCGTATAATTAGCCCTGAGTTATCTACCTCATGACTACATGTATGTTCAGCAAAAGCTTTCTGGATAATGTCTGTTAGTCATCTTTTTGCATTGTAGTTGGCAGAAAGCCACTATTTAAATTACTTTAGGCAACTCCATCTATAATGCAAAAGAGTGTCTTATGGATTTGAAGCCTTTAAATTAGATTTAAATTACATATAAATTACATTTATATGTAATGAAAGTAACATGTATGTGAATCCTGCTTTAACGTAGGCATCATCATACTGTGAAAGTTGTGCTCACATATGTTAGCATTATTTAGAATTTGCACAATATCTGTTTAGTGTGTGCCTTGGGTCATAAGCAGCACCAGAGCGCAGGAAACCAGGAGGAAGTGATCCACAACACTTGTCCCACTTTTTTACACTTAGATCTAACTCCTACTTTATGAGGCCGGTTTTCTCTGTGAAAGAATGAACATAAGCCATTTCTGCTTTTTTTGCAGTTTATTTGAAAATTGAAGTTGGTAGGTATCGAACGCTTCTTATGAGTAAATCTAATGCCACACTCCCTCCTTCTTGGCCTACCAGGGAATAGCCTGGGCAGCGCCTAAGCTTTTACCCCGGGCGTGAAATGTTGCCTATTCTCTGCCAGTTCCCATCAGCTTGCCCAACCGTGTGAGGTGCACAGGGCAGGCTTAGAGGACTTCTGAGCAGAAATGTTCATTCACGTAGGCAACTGGCCATAAAGTCCTGCAGTTCAGCCCACGTTCTGTTTGCCAAGCTGGGAAAAGACATTTTATCTGCCTGGCACTCTGTTGTCTGTATTGAGCTCCCATAGAATAAGATGCATTGCACCAGACCTGGAATTCTCCAGATAGGGCATAATTGGCCAACATTGTGCTGCTTTTACTAGAAGATAAAACTAAATGATTTCGGGGCGCCTGGGTGGCACAGTGGTTAAGCGTCTGCCTTCGGCTCAGGGCGTGATTCCGGCGTTGTGGGATCGAGCCCCACATCGGGCTCCTCTGCTATGAGCCTGCTTCTTCCTCTCCCACTCCCCCTGCTTGTGTTCTCTCTCTCGCTGGCTGTATCTCTCTCTGTCAAATAAATAAATAAAATCTTTAAAAAAAAAAAAACTAAGTGATTTCAATAACGCGATATGTAATAATCACAGATACAATTGTTAGTTACTACACACATTCGGCGGGGGAGGGAGAGAGGTGAGAGAGGTAGTCATTTTTTTGTATCCTACAAATTGTCCTGGGACTGTGTTCAGTGTTCTTGAGAGGGAAAGGAAGGAAAGATATTCTACGGGGCCACCCTGTTGTCTCTCCACATCTCCCATTCAGGTCAAAGCAAAAGATACTCAAAAATTATTCAAAGTAGCTCTCTCTCTCTACATTCCTTCCTTCCTTCTTTCTTGGTGCCAGCCTTCCCTCTCTGTTAATTAAATGACAGAGTGACCTCTCTGCCACCAGCCCAGGCTGTCATATTTGTCACGAATGGCATGAATGCTCTGAGCTTCCTAATTATCACTGCATGACAGTCATCGGACCCTAACTAATGGCCTTGCGGTAGAGACCCAGAAGACTTGTGATTCTTTTCCTTTATGACCCATCTGCCTTTAAAATTGTTGGTTGATTTAGTTACTTTATAATGTCAATAAGTTAAATTAGATTATGAAATCTTATATAGATATTTATAGACTTTTGTAGAGGAAGAGAATTAACATGTGTGTAGTAGGCTCTTTAGGTGCAAGATGAAATAATGAAAATCTTGCCAAGTAAGTGTGCTTGTAGGGCCCAGATAAAGATAAATACACAGTACAAGTGGTCGTTTTTACCTCCTGTAATCAGACTTTTCTCTCATAACAGAGAAAGTAGAAAAGTCATTTTTCTGAAATTGGGTGAAAAATACAAGGAGTCCCATAGCTTTTCTTAGAGAATGTCACAAGAAACAGGGAATGAGGATTTCTAGAATTCCTCATTGCTCTGGAATACTTTCATCGGAGACAGTAAGAACAAAGTTCCGAGTCATACCGAGAACAAGCTTGCTTTCCGTAACTTACTACATAGCGCTGATGGTGTACAGCCAAACAATAAAGTACGCACATGTGTTTATGCGTTTTCCTGAAGGCATATTATAGCTTTCTACCACTTAATGCTAAAAGATGGTGTAGTCCCTACTAACAAATCTTTATTTTTTTTTAAGATTTTATTTATTTATTTGGCAGAGAGACAGCCAGCGAGAGAGGGAACACAAGCAGGGGGAGTGGGAGAGGAAGAAGCAGGCTCCCAGCAGAGCAGGGAGCCCGATGTGGGGCTTGATCCCAGAACCCTGGGATCACGCCCTGAGCCAAAGGCAGATGCTTAATGACTGAGCCACCCAGGCACCTGAACACATCTTTAATTAAGGTCTTGGCAACTCATGCTGCTACAATCCCTTGGGAATTTAAAACTTGCTATTTAATTTCTTTTGTTTAAAGATTTATTTGTTTATTTTAGAGAGAGAGAGAGAGAGAGAGCGCACACATGTGCCAGCTGGGAGAGGGGCAGAGGGAGAGAGAAGAAAGAATCTCCAGCAGATTCCATGCTGAGTGTGGAGCCTGACACAGGGCTTGATCCCATGACCCTGAGATCATGACCCTGAAATCAAGAGTCGGACACTCAACTGACTGAGCCACCCAGATGCCCCATGATTTAATTTCTAATGAAAAAATGACCATTACCTCTCTTTAAGCCTAGAGATGCATTTTTATGTGAACAATAAATATTATCTTCATTGATCTAACTTAAAATTCCTTTCGAAGTCTGAATATTACAACAGGCCTATGCACAACTCCTAAGTCATTTACGTAAAGTCCTATAATTTATCTGTTTGTTTGCTCTTTTCAGGAGAAAGGAAGACAACAGTGTCTTGCACAAAAATCATGAACAAAAATATCAGCATCGTGGACAACAAGAAATGCAAATACTTAACCAAGCCTGAGCCACAGATTCGCAAGTGTCATGAGCAGCCATGCCAAACAAGGTGACCATGTCCCACCACCTGTGAAAGTTCAGTGTGGACACTAAATTACTAGCATTTAAAACATACTCAAAATATTAACAGAATCACTTTTTCCTAAAGACAGTGCAAAGGAATATGTACTAAAATGTAAGGTTTTAAACAAGCAAAGACAGATCATTGCCTGGGTGAAAAAAGTATTAAAGAAGCAAGGCTAAGATTTGCCTCAACTTTCACTGTATTCTCCATGGTGTGAAAACAACAACTAAGCGGATGGACGAGGTGTAATTAAAATTATGTGGTAATCTGTTGGTCACTTCTTCAAAAATCTGGTTATGGGTCGAATTTAGCCATTTCTTGAATTCTCTGCAATGATGTGTTAGAACTTGCCAAAGATGATATAAAGCAAAGCAGGACTGGCCGGGACCCAGTCCTTCACAGGACACCAGGGATAGTGTGGTCCTCCTGGTTCCTCAGGCTACCTCCTCAGTTCTTCTCCCAGAGTTCCCCATTTGACTGCCCGATTCCCGACCTCTGCTCGCTGGTTTACTGTGCTGGGTCCTAGTTACGGAACAGTCAGCGGTTTTGGTCTCTTGTAACTTCCCCATTGAGTATGAGGCAACAAAATAGGCAAGAAACTCTCGAGTAGGAAATAAGACAAGGATGCTGAGCAGCTGAAAGTGGTGTAGAAAGATTATGCCTCAGTAACCCGCAGAGACGAGGAACCCAAGTACCATTTGGGAGTGAGCGAGCATCAAGGCTGTTTGGAGTGGTTCCCATCGTAGGGCCCCTTGAAAATCCATGTGGTTTCATATAAAAATTATTGGGCTTCAGTGGGACTGACCCCCAGTGTCAAAGGTCCTAAAAGCTTTCAGAGATAGAATGATAAAAAGAGTGTGAGACTGCATTGAGTCCTCTGGAATCCAGGCACAGGGACACCTGTTCGGTCTTGACACTCAGAGATCTGTTGAGACTCAGTGAGTGAGGGTGTAATTGGTTATGAGTTCCTAGGGGACCGCAAGGGATTGATCTTCCCTCTCACGGGCTCCTGCACTGGAGTCCGTGAATTTACATGTCCTGCAACTCGGATATGCAAAGAATTTGTAGCTCTGTAGTGGTCTGTAACTAATAGAATACGCTTCCTGACCCTCCACCACAGTGAGTAGGTATGGAGGGAGGACGTTAAAGAGGGAGGAGGAACAAAGTTGCCAATTAACTGTATTTAAACCTTTCTGTCTTCATCTCTTTAGGAATTAGTGTCATCCAGGCTAATAACGTTCAGTTCTTTTGGCTTTCCTGTCCCCCCTGCCTTCCCCACCTCTGATGTAGCACTGATCCTGAGTTCCCTCTGTTTCTGGCCTATTGTGAAACTCAGTTATTAAGCCCTTCAGATCCAGCTCATGCTATGTTAATGAGAGCTTAAAAGAATTTGGAAACTCATTTCTTCCTCTACACTGCTGAAATCTCAAGGCTTGCTTTTCTATAGATTTGGTGTATTTGAGGTCACAAAAGGTGATTATCGACTTTTCCTTTCCTTTGTATTCCTGCTCCAATATTCTTTTTCTTCCCCAATCCCTAGGGAAAATTATGCTTCTAAGGAATAGGACCCAAGAATGATACGTAAAAGGATGGGCAAAAGATAAAAGCGCATTGATATACTCTCAGTAATGTTATGCCCATTCCACCTACCTTGCTCTCTGCTTTTCAGGGTAACTTCATAAGTAGATGAACTAATTAAGCTTTTTTGAGACAATGTTGAAATCAACAGGAAAAGAGACGAAGGGAATTATTGTTACCTGCAGTCAGGCCTTTGGCTCCTTTCCATTCAGTGTTGGACAGATATAAAAGCGGAGTTTTTGGCTTTTGCCCTGTCAGCTAAAGAACCTGGATCATTTTGTTGTTACCATTCCTAAGAATTATTTTTCTTAATCTCTTTTAATAGATATTAAAATGCTAATTTATCTTGTGATATTTGCTAAAATATTTCCAAACACCATTTGTTTCATATACCCTATAATTTTTCCATGTGGAGGAAAGAGCATTGGCTTTTTCTGATTTATCAGGAATCTTGGAAGAGTTGGATTTGAGGACAAGAGCCTATTTGTCACTTCCGAACTTGGTCTGTAAAGGATCAGAATGTACAATACACACTTATTGTTCATTCACTGACCTCAGCTATCTTGGGGGAGAATTCCGCCTTGCTAATGACTTGGTAAAATGAGTATTTTTAAAAGGTCATTACATTTCTGAGTGAGACATTTTTGCAGCTGGACACTGGATGTCTTTTTGTTAGAGATTATTATCTTCCTTCCCTTGGAGAGGGAGTCAATGTATTGCAAACCACCGAGAGGCAATCTCAGTGAGGTTAACCAAAATATTGAAAAGTAAGAAATGGACATGAGCAATTATTAGGGGTCATGGTAGGAAAACCTTCTGTGACTTGCTGGCATAGCATAACCTTTGGTTTTCCCCACCCTAGTAAGAAACATTCCAATTTCCATTTACATTTATTGATGAAAAAGTCACTAAATAGACTGATGGAACCCTATGTGCCAAATATAAAATATATCAATGCACTGGTAAATAGTTTTGGAAGAAGGAATCTTAAAGATAAGGAAATGCGATAATTCCAAATTAGATTAATTCTAAAAGACAAAGGGCTTTATTAGAATACGTTTTACATTCTAATTCTTATTTTTGAGCTGCTTTCACAAGGAATGGAAAAAGTAACTTTTGGGGCACCTAGATGGCTCAGTGGGTTAAGTGTCCCACTCTTGGTTTCTGCTCAGGTCATGAGATGGAACCCTGCATCGGGCTCCATGCTCAGCCCCTAGTCTGCTTGGGACTCTCTCTCTGTCCCCCTCCTTCTCCTTTCATGCTTGCATGCACTCTCTCTCAAATAAATAAACAAATAAATAAATATTTTTTTAAAAAAAGAAAAAAGTAACTTTTATCATTATACTAAGGATCTCTAAAAATTTATTTTATTTAAAAAATATTAGATTCTGTGAAATAGCAAATACTTCTCTTTTCACTAGTATCTTCTTGGTTCCATAATTGGAGGGAAAGGTACATGCATGGGTTTCAAGTGTACTTATAACCTGGGTATCCTCATGTAGAAAGATGAATCAGAAACTCAATAAATTTGGAAGATAAGTACTTTAGGAAAAATCCACTAGGGGACTCCCAACCAAAATGGTAATCTGCAGCATACTTGGTAGACCAGCAGACAAGCACTTTGTTAAAGGCGATACTGGAATGCAAATATTATCAGGATTTTTTTTTCTTTTTCAGAAATAGAAGCATAGAATCATTTAGAATTAAACCATTGAACAGATGAGAAAACTGGATTGCATGAGATGTGACTTTCCAAATTTTGGATCATTGCCAGGAGCATTTGGGCTTAAGTAAATTTGGAAGAATTGATGCCATTTCTGTAAAACATAGACACAAATTCTGATTTAAGAAATGTTTAATGACAACTATTGTATGCAGGGTGTTATGAATGCAAAGAAGAATAAGACGTTGATCTCTGCCTTTAAAGAGTTTATATGCTAATCAGGAAAAGAAGTATAGGGAGAATGTGAACCCATCCTCTTCCCCAGGGAATATCTAACAAATGCTGTGTGAGTGCCACAAGCCAGGTGGCAGAGGGCAAAGGAGAGCACATCGTTGTGGGTTGGGTGGAGAAACCCTTTTAGGAAGAAGGGATTTGGAGCTGGCTGTCAAGGGTCCAGGCAGCGGATGCTCCATAAAGAGGGACCATGGAGGAAAACAGAAAGTGTTTGAGGAACAAGCTGAGCATATAGTTTCTTTTCCAAACAAATGAGAGTTGAAGCTAGAGAAATGAGTAAGTATAAATTACTTATAAATATACTGTAATATATACAGTATACACTATATGCTGAGTCCCTATTGTATGTCAGACAGTATAATAATAAACACTTTTACAAATGACAAAACGGAAACGTAACAGCTGTGAGTGTTGTTTCAAGAATGTGCACGATTAGTAAGGAACCCAGAATTAAGCTCCGGGCTTCTGACTGCCCTGCACTGGGCCAAAATGGGATTGTGCAGGTAGTTCGGGGGGCATTTAGATCCCCCCTGCAGGGTTGACCTAATAATGGGAAGTGCAGAGAGCATTTTACTCAAAAGAATCATACAAATTTCATGAATCACTTTTCTGGCAAAATACATTTTGGGAGGTGTTTAAATTAGTAGTCCTCAGGCTATAGCCCAACTCGTTAGAAATGGAAGTTCCACAGATATGTATCACTACCCAACATAGATATGACTGAGAAAAGGATGTCCATCTAGGTGTTAAAATGCCTGTGTATTGGCAGAATCACTGAATCAGTAAAATCCAAGAAAAAGATTTGGAGTTCCTTTGGACCTCTAGACTGAGGTCACTCCATGTTTAGCCCTCTGAGCCTGCACCTGCATGTCTGTGATTACATGGCAAGTCCCTGGAAGCCAGCCTAAAGCAGCACACGTAGCTTTGTCCATACGATATGGCCCAGACACAGAAATCTTGTTGCAGGCCATCGGCCTGATGCACTAACGACTGCTTCCCCCAGTAAGAGCTATTTCCAGTGACAGGGCTCTGTTACCTTGCCCATATCTGCGTTTCTTTCATGGTGAGGTCATCCACAGCCTCATTCCAGTTTCTGACTCTATAACCTTGTGACCCTTGGTAAGTTGCTAAATCTCCCCTTGCCTTGGTTTCCCTTTCTGTAAAGGGCCATGAGAGTTGTAGCCCCTAACACATGGAGATATTGTAAAGATTTAAAACACAAAGAAGAGGAGTAACTCACGTATGTCAGCAGTTGTGTACTTGCCGGGTATCTCAGTGTGGCCAATGTGATAAGCAGTAACAGGCAAAGCATGTGCCACAGCGCGGACGCAATCTCAGTCTTTGAGATTCCAAAACGGATTAGAAACACGGAGCACTCAAAATAATAGAAAGCACCGGTATTTTAGACAAAACTGTATTTAAGAAAAAGGTAAAAGTCAGTGTGCGACAATTCTTAACTCCAGATGTGACAAAATACACAATGGGTCGATATCTTTCAACTGGGTTCAGTGGTTCTTCCTTTACTTTTAGATGGATGATGACAGAATGGACCCCTTGTTCGAGAACTTGCGGAAAAGGGATGCAGAGCAGACAAGTGGCTTGTACCCAACAGCTGAGCAACGGGACTCTGATCAGAGCGCGGGAGAGGGACTGCGCCGGGCCCAGGCCTGCCTCCGCCCAGCGCTGCGAGGGCCAGGACTGCATGACCGTGTGGGAGGCAGGAGTGTGGTCTGAGGTGCGTGTGGGCCGCTGTGCCTCCCCATGTCCTTGCTCTCCTCTGACTCTCAGCTTGTGTGAGGTCATGCGCTGTTGCATTCAGAATCTCTACACACAGCAGTGTCAATACCACCTTCTGATTTTTCTGATAATAAAAGGAATATACGGGGGCACCTGGGTGGTTCCATGGGTTAAGCCTCTGCCTTTGGCTCAGGTCGTGATCCTGGGTCCTGGGATCGAGTCCTGCATTGGGCTCCCTGCTCAGCAGGGAGTCTGCTTCTCTGTCTCACTGGCCCTCTGTGCTCTCCCTCCCTATCTCAAATAAATAAATAAAATCTTTTAGTAAATAAATAAATAAAGGAATATACTCATTATATATAATTTTGCAAACAGGAAGTACAACAGTTATTTATGCTTCACTCAGTCAATATTGTAACATAATCAAGAACGTATTATACGTTCATTTTAGTATGCTGTTTTTTCATTTATATACCGTGAGTATGCTCTATAGTGGGCAGAAATGTTAATATGCATTTGATTCACCGTCTATTCCTGAACATTTAAAAGGGAAAGAAGAAAGGACGTTACCATTTAACCATCATCTCCTGTAAGCAAGGCCTCTGTTTTTATTTCTTATTTAGTATATTGTTTGTATTTAGTCACCCATCCAAGAAGGTTAATAGTTTCACCATTTTATAATAGAGCTCAGAGAAATTCAACAGTTTACCCAAAATCCTATATAAGTGGGAGATCAGGGGTTTGAACCCGGCGCTGTCATGCTCCCTGCATCACACGCGCATTAGCATGCAGTGTGGCACGTACGGGTGTGTTCCACGCCCAACTGTGTCTTTTCTGTTATCATGATATGTATCAGTGCATCGTCATCAATACCAGTCATTACTTAGATTTTCTAGCTGCTCTTAGCATTTTAGAGGAGCATGTGGCCGCATGCACATACACACGCAAACACACCCATACGTGTGCAAACAGATGCACACCCAGAACACAATCTTTCACATGCTTAATCTCAAAATATTAGCATATAAAACTGACAAATGGAAAATGCTAGGTTACCGTGAGTAGCCAATCTTTTGAAAATGAGGATAAAGTAGCTTAGACAATAAGGTTTCAGAATATTCTTCAATTAACCCAACCCCTCTCCGCCTCAAAATACATTAGCAAGTGGCATGACTTTCTGTTGGCTTCCTTTTCTGGGCTATACTTTGCTGTTTAACAGATTCTTCTATATTGGCAAAGTATACTTTGGACGATGCATGTGGTATCTAATTTTATATCAGAATCAATCCGTTGGATCTGGAGAGAAGATTCATGTGAGCGAAGGAACATACCCCACCTCCAGCCAAACCATAACATTTTTGCGAACTTTTTAGGAGGAAAATAGGTCAGAGATATTCTATACAGACTTTTTGGCAACAGCTGGGAGCAATAATATGTCTCAATGCCGTCTACCAATTAAAAAAAATCTCTTTCTTGTTTTTATTTAATTTAAAAATTGATTTTATGGATCACGGTTAGTTCCAATTGCAAAAAAAATAAGAATCTACATATTAAAATGCCAAGTTACACATGTAGTCCACTTTAAAGCTCAACATATTCAAACATAAGCCAATGAGACAATCACTCATTTGTGCAAAAGTTACCATATTTAAAATATCATTACTTCCATGCTCAGGTGTTTAGGAACACAAACTGTTGGAGTCCACATGGTTATTCATATACTATGTCGTTGTTAAATGTATACCTGCAACTCTTGCTTTGGACCTTTTTCAGACACAGTTATTCATTGAATGTTCAAGTTTTCCCATATCTTTCATCCCTTCCCTTCTCGCTCTCCTCTCTCTTCTCCCACCCAATGCCATTTTGGTCCCTGTGTCCAGATAGCCAGTGATGTGTACCTTTGTAAGACTGAGAAGTTTTTCCACATATCCTATAACAAGGAGCATAAATGAAAATGAGATGCTAAGTTGCACCTAGAAAAAACTGGTGGAATATACATAGGTGCTTTATATGTTATGTCACCATCTTAAATCAGGCCTCAATTATTTATGAAATGAACTAAACTATTTTTGAACTGAATAATGTTTGCAATGCATATAGCCATTTAGAATGATGATTTCTGGGGGTATATAATTATGCAATGAAATATTTTCTTTTTGCTAAAATTGTCTCTGTTTTTGCTTTAAGAGAAGCCTGTGAGAAATGACACTCTAAAAAAATATTCCTTTTCCACAAACATTTCTTAGGGCTAAACCAGACTAAACCCTAGCAAATATAAATTTTTGAATGTTCTTACTTAACTATACATAAATATGTGGTGTCAATCAAGTTTAGTATTTTACACTTTGATCACTGTGTATTATTTGTCTTTCATCAACAATCCTATGTTATATTGCTCTGTGTAATAATGGTCCTGTGTTCCTGAAACTCATTTACCTCCAACACGGTGCCCTAAGCTTCTTCTGGCTCCTGGTACTGGGGTGTAGCCAGGTGTTTTCCTTCTCTTTATTCTTTAACCTGGTCTTTATGTGAGTGATAGGCTTATGAGAGATGATTAGAAATATTACTTAACGTAATTTAACCATTGGTCTATATCTCTAATCACCGACCTCATCCAGACTCTGGTGTTATCTTTTAGTGTTCAGTCAAGTGTGGCAAAGGCGTACGTCATCGGACCGTGAGGTGTACTAACCCTAGAAAGAAATGTGTCCTCTCCACCAGACCCAGGGAGGCTGAAGACTGTGAGGATTACTCGAAATGTTATGTGTGGCGAATGGGCGACTGGTCTAAGGTGAGACTCATTCTGTACATTCTCAGTATTAGGGGATCTGTATAGACGTATGGATCATGAGAGATCGAGTGTTATATTCCCAGGTTCACATCCTATCTGTCCGTGATCATGAGCTCTATAAAATCATTTTAAAGATCAGCTAAGATAAAATGTATAAAGCACTGAAGACTGACACAAAAGAAGCTCTCAAAAAGTACTATCTAGTGTTTTGTTGAGTTTTTATTGATATCGTTCTTTGTCAGAATATTTTTGCTTAAAACTTATCTAACAAACAGGATACTATCAGATAAGTACATTGAAAATATAACTAAGGAAGGTAGTGACAGCATCAAGCAGAGGCAATTTCTATCTTAATATGTAAAAGGCATTTTGTTTCCCACCAATTTTGGGGTTGTATATAGAAGAAATGGAAAGGAGCAGCATTCTTGAAGTCCTTTGGTCAAATCAAGTAGACACAATTCATATGGCAGGTGAACGGTAAGTTTAGTTTTGTGAAAATAGTAATATTTAAATTTATGAATGAGTAGAGCCTCGTATATGAGTGAGCCATAGAAAACAGCTCATCTAGCCACTCTGCATGAAGTATTACTAAATCCTATGTTTTAAGATAAACTTCTGATAGTTGCTGGGTGAAAACAGCTCTCAAATACTAGTCTTCAAAAATGTAAGCTTAATCAAATAATCCCTGTGTTTTGCCACTTTCAGCTGTGATTTTATATACTTATTATCATGGAATCATAGAATTCTAAGGCTCCGAAGAGACATAATAAATCCTCTCTTCTTTCCCTTTATTTTATATGCGGAAAAACAACAGGTAGATGCTGGGGCATGATAGGGAGTGTGGTGGCTTTTCATAAAGAATCCTAAGGGACATTCTGGAAGAAATCTTCTCAATGTGTAATACACTATGGTTAGCCAGTTTGTGTAATGTTGCCCCAAAGAAATTCCTGACACTGAAAATCTATTTTCTTGTGATTACTGAACACTTTCCTCTCTAAAAATGTTTGCGTATTAGCATCACGTGTTCTCATAACCTATATTCTTCTTTCAAAGACCTACAACATTTAAAGTTTACATTGGGACTCTTTAAAGGATGCATTTATAAACAATGTAAATCAATCCCTCCCTAGAGAATTAGGAAATATTCAGCCCAATCCACGCAACTTTGAACTGGTGAACCATGGAAGGGAACTTTACACTTTAGAGGAAACAACTTTTAGGGGAAAGAGAATTCCAGATTAACCACAAACAGTTTATTTTATGTTCAGGGTTCATATTTTCCTAATTCTAAGAGAGGAAAATACAGCGGGATGATGGGGCAAGACCGTGGCTTGAAAGTCAAGACAAGAGGGGCATAGTTTGGACTCCCTCATTCTACAGATGGACCAATTGGTCAAGCTGTTGAATACCTTTGTATCTTTGTTTCCCTGTGAGTGAGCTAAGGAAAATAGATAACACCATTGTTTTCAAGCTATGTGTATATTAACTCTTTCTTCAGCACTGAAGGTATAAAATAGGACAAGGAATGAAAGTCCTAGTTGGAGGGGTGTGGGGAAGATCACCCATTGCTCTCTTCACTGTAGCCACTCCACATTTGTTTATTTTGGCTCGTGAAATCTGAGGTGTTTTCCTTAAGTGTAACAATTCTTTTTCTAAGAAAAAGTTTAAAAATCACTAGAATAGATGAGCTCTACTTTTCCTGGCTTTATAGGGATATTCGAAGTGAGGGGTGCCAAGATGGCTCAGTCGGTTGGGCAGCTGACTCTTGCTTTCAGCTCAGGTCATGATCTCAGGATGGTGAAGTCTTTAAAAAAAAGGAAGTATTTCAAGCATTAAGTGTTTCCCTCCAGTTAACTATAAAAAAGAAAAATTGTCATTGCAAAAAAACAGAAGATCCAGGTTTTTTTTTATAATTTATGACACAGAACTGTAAGCTCCTTCAGTGCTACATGTGGAAATATGGCTAGCAAATCCTATTCACGTGATACATACTATTGCTGTTGATTAAGAAATGTGCCTATTATGTGGCCTCTGGTTAAATCTTAAGCAAAATCAAAATTAACTGGTGAGATCATAAAAAAACATAACTTTTTGTTTTCCATGCTAAGCCTGAAAAAATATTCTTTCCAATTTACCGGAGTAACATGTGTGTCCCTTTTTAGGTATACTTAGATTGAATTACTTTCAGTTGGTTTTGCTGAGTTATCGTACTGCTACCCAGCTTGAACATAGCCTTTGTGGGTAAGGAAAAGAGTAGATAGATTCATCTTTGTTTTATGACTTTTTACCTTTGTCTGTTGGCCCGTTTGTTTTTGTTTGCTTATTTAGAAGATTCGGTCTGTTGCATTTTTTCCTTATATGGATATACATCTGCTCTTATCCTTAAACCTGTTTCCTTGTTCTTTCTTATGACTGAGGTCTCAGCGTAACAGATTTAAACAGCATGCACAAATTAAAGCAAGGGGCTCCATGTGAACTTTATTGATTTCACCCCTTCTTTTTCACTCCCAACATACCACTTTCATGTTAAAATAAAAACCATCCCAAAATAATTACAGAGAAAAGGAATAATGTTGCGATTATTAAGTTTCAGTGATTAAAGTGTTCATGGACAGAGGGAGCTCATAGATTTCTTATTCTTATCAGCTGTGTCCCTGGAACAGAAATAGCAACAAGATGTGTGCAATTGTGGGTGGATTTTTGTGCTCCTCCGAGTTCAATTAATCTGTCAGTTTCACTCAAATTCTACTAGTATTTTTTTAAAGGATTGATAAACCGAAGTAGACTTAAAATTAAGTCTTGGATTGGCTTTAATCAGGGATATTCAATGAGATATGCATAAAAATCCAGCTATGAAACCGTGTTCCTCCCTCCCAAATGTAGGTGAACCCCTAGAGAATCAGTTAAAAGACAAAAATATCCTCAGCTTCTCCCGCTGTCTGAAAGTCGTTAAGCACTGTTGAGCCAAGGGTCTTTTGGCTAAATGGAGGCTTCCTAAGAAAAAGGTTTGTTTATGCCTCAGACTGTGTTCACTGCATTTGTATCAGCCTATGTGATTTCTATCATTTATGTTTTGGTAGTTTTGTATAAACAGTGGGAAAATTGCTCTCAGCTTGAGAGAGAAAAATAGAAATCCAGGAATATTCAAAAGAGAAGAATCGGTCATAAAAACGTTACCTCTGATTTCTAAGTAGATATAATACAGCCTTTGTTGAACAGGGCTTACATGTATTTCATTGAGACTAGAAAATTGGCAAAAATAGGATACAGTATGGGGCGCCTGGGTGGCACAGCGGTTAAGCGTCTGCCTTCGGCTCAGGGCATGATCCCGGCATTATGGGATCGAGCCCCACGTCAGGCTCCTCCGCTGTGAGCCTGCTTCTTCCTCTCCCACTCCCCCTGCTTGTGTTCCCTCTCTTGCTGGCTGTCTCTATCTCTGTCGAATAAATAAATTAAAAAATCTTTAAAAAAAAAAATAGGATACAGTGTGGCTGCTTTGCCCTGGCTTGCATTAACCATTCACACAATTAGATGCCACATTCTGACTATATCTCAGATATAGACCCCAAGGCCTTGGGGTCTTTCTCAGGAGAACAGAACGTGACCTGTATGTTTCTGGGCAGTAAAAATCCGTATTCATTCCTTTAAGCTGTCCTTAGAATACTGACGTGAAAAATAACATAGTCCCTTATGTTTAATGAAGTGCCTTCTTTTCTGCCAGAATTTGACCTTTCCACCTTTATTTGAATGTCTGCAGCTTCTTGTTTTCATTATTGGAGGCCTATAGAGAAGCAAATAAAAAAGTATTGTTTTATCTACCTATTACACAAAATTTGGTCCTTCCTGAAGTTTTATAGCATTAACTTTTTTTCTTTTTTTTTTTAAAGATTTTATTTATTTATTCGTCAGAGATAGAGACAGCCAGCGAGAGAGGAAACACAAGCAGGGGGAGTGGGAGAGGAAGAAGCAGGCTCCCAGTGGAGGAGCCTGACGTGGGGCTCGATCCCATAACACTGGGATCACGCCCTGAGCCAAATGCAGACGCTTAACCGCTGTGCCACCCAGGCACCCCTATAGCATTAACTTTTCTGTGCAGTATTAACAAGAGAACTCCTTTAAGTGAATTTTAATGAGACATAAAACACCTTGGAATTGTACATAATTATTCCTGGTTTATTCTTAGATTCAATTCATACTCTATAATTTGAACTTAATTTAGTCCTTCAGAATTCTGGAAAATGAATAGTTTTGGCCACATCTGAATTTATGACATGATAAATAGATTTTTGGATAAGAGATGAGGAGTCTTTTGTGATGATATAATTCACAATAATGCTGGAAGCACAATAAATCATTTTGGATGATTTAATTGTACAAATAATATGGTCTATCTTTTGTTTAGAAGTGGTAAATATAAATCTTGCAGTATAATGAATCATTTTAACTTATCCTGTAAAAGGAAACCACAATTATATCCAGTATATTCATTTGAAGAGGAATCTAAAAACTATGAAATTATGAATAATCACAGAGGACCTTTCTTTCCACTGGAGGAAAACTCAGTGAATCATTGAAGGAAACTTAGAGAAAGAAGTCCTGACCCATGCAATCAAGAATGTCCTCTTCTAAATGACTAGATAACACCATGTTTTTAATTATGCATCTACAGAGCCTAGTGTTTTTGCATTAAATCAAAAGAGACAGAAAGAACCAGAGCCAGAATTTCCAAAGGAGGGATTTCTTGTTGCCCCATGGCCAGGCTAGGACTTAGGACTGTGGAATTCTGCATATCTGGACTGACCCAATGCCAGCATACACACACCCCAATTAAAATCCACTTGTTAGAGGTCACAGAATCCAAATGTATATCTTGCTGGTTTTTAATACAACTAGACTAAGTGGGTTGTTACAGAGTAATAGAGGGAAGCTTAATTCCTTGTTAGAGGATTTCTCACTCAAATTTAAAGAAATAATTAGCTGCAAATAACCAAATTAAATACCCTAATAGAATGTAAAAATAGAAAATGTTAAGTATCAGCTAAAGCCATAGAATCAAAGGAATCAATAAAATGACAACTGCTATAATGGAGAAAACATGTTGTTAGATAGATACATTAGTAAGACTGATATTTACCAAAGGTCCGAGTGTCATCATTTATATAAGACTAAATTTATATTAATTTATGAATTCTTAAGCCTTGTATTCCCCACATTAAGTTCCATGGAAAACTCATTCCTTGGGATATGGTCTCCAGGTCTGAGAAATAATGTAGTTGAACAGAGATAAGCAAATACTGTTTGCTATAGGACTTTCAGATCCTTTAACATTTCTCTCTACTTGGTAAATCTCAAAGAGAGACTCCAGTGTTTCTCTTTTCTTTTTTCTTTTACCAAAGAACACTTTTGCAGAACATATGGCTACTTTGTTATTTCGTGTAATACACTTCAGGAAGGCTTACATTAGATTACTCAAATTTGAAAGACTAGTTTTGTAAGTGCTTTTTTTGAAACAGCGGAATATTTGTAGATTGAAGCCAAACTGAAATTATCTATAATCTAAAAAACTATCCTTGGTGGATTAGCAATTCTGTATAGCACAATTTTCTAATTATTTCTACAAGTCATTGGGAAAGGTAACTGGCTATCATTCTTTATTATTAGAGTCTCTTAAGACAGGAAAATTTGAGGAGCTACCTCATAAACGAATATGAATCTAACACACTGAAATCTATCATTGTTGAATAGTCAATGAATTAAAGAAGTCAGAGGTTGTGGGTTTGGTTAAACATTTGGGCATGATGTCCTACAGAAGACATATTTTACATCATAGGAATATTTACTTTGACATACGTTTGTCTCTGAGTAAGCTGTTCATAGTAAAGAAATTACTCAGTGATAAATAGGATACTTTTCATCAGGAAAGACTTTCTACTACGTTGTTCAGATGCATCCACTGAGCATTTACACAAATTTGCTATTCACCATTCTATCTGGAGAAGATAGCTGTCTTCTAAACCAGGCACAAAATCTCCAAACTATTGGCTATCAAATTGTTTTGCCTCTGACTCTTTATACTGCAAGAGAATGGGACATTTTTTGCATTGTTACCATTTTTTGTTTTAAAGTCTCCTAAGAATCTGATCTCTTGACCCAGGTACATTAAAAAAAAAAAAAAAAAAAAGCTAATTTCCAAAATGTTTGAATTACTCAAAGTTGTCAAAGCCTCTGGCTGATATGATTGAACACAGCAGAAATACATTAGCTTAAAAAGCATGATGTACACATACTATCTGTGTATATCTTCTATCTAAAGAAAATTTATAATTTAGAGAGCTTGAAGTAATGTCTCTGTCTATGCATATGTGTATGTATATGTAATTTACATATTATATATGCATACACATGTATAATTATAGGTGTAGATATAAGAACATGTATTTAACATCCTTTGGATTAGAAAACACAAGAGGATTTTTTTAATCCACAAGGCTTAATTAAATAAATCCTTGGAAAATTGCTAGGCTTATGAAATAATACTATCAATACTCTTTTGCTGCATACCAGGGTTTCTGTAATTTCACTTTATAAATCATACCTGAAAGCATTTCAGTAAATAAATATGACTTAATTAAAAAATTACCCTTGATGTTCTTTATAGGGTATAGAACATGGAACATGCCAAAATTCATTCTGGGGACATTGAGTGTCGGGGGGGGGGGCAGATTTTTTCCACATAAAAAATATAAAGAAATTTGATAAGAGTGTTATAAAATTCAGTAGTCTTTGCATTGAGTGTTTTTTGCTTAGATGTAGGAAAGTATATGTTTACGAAATACGAGAGGATATCCAGAGATAGATGTAACCAGATCAGCAGGACTACCAGAGAAAGACATATTTAAAATGCAAGAAACGTATGCAAATGATTAGGCAGTTAGAAAGGCATCATTTAGAGCATGAGAGACTGTGGACTCTGAGAAACAAACTGAGGGCTTCAGAGGGGAGGGGGGTGGGGGGAATGGGATAGACTGGTGATGGGTGGTGGGGACAGCACGTATTGCATGGTGCACTGGGTGTTATACGCAACTAATGAATCGTCGAACTTTACATCAGAAACCAGGGATGTACTGTATGGTGACTAACATAATATAGTTTAAAAAAACATTAAAAAAAAAAAGAAAGGCATCATTTAGGGTCTTTGGATGCAGAATGTAACAAAAGGGAAAATTATTTTAACAGGTCTCTGGTTTTGCTTAAGGTTGTCTGGGGCATCCGTAGAGCCCGTGAGCACAACCAACATCAGTCTTGTATGCCAGAGAGCGGTTCCACAGGGTCCCCAGCCTCCTTCCTACATCTGTAAAATGTGCCAAAGCAACTGTAGGTCTTTCTGAATATCACAGTGCTCTGTGCAAGTAAAAGTAGTAATCCAGTGTCAGTGATGCAGTGGTCCGAACGGTTGCCTAGTCCAAAAAAGAGTATTTTGAGCTACTTAAAATGAAGGATCTACTTTAGAGACAAAACACAAATTGATTGGATTAGAAAAATATAAACCTGTAACTTTATATACTATATACAGAATATGTACAAGTCCATATAGGATAATAAAACTATAATAAAACATGTTTAGATATAAACACACACACCCACACACATACACACATACACACACACACACACACACACACACACACACGACTTCAGGGCTCAGAAAGGCAACAAGGGATTGCCATGGGGCAACCAGAAAGCTCCATCTATGGGGAGCAAACTCTACTTATTTCTGCCCAGGTACCTTCGTATATCTGTTTCCCCATACTACTAAGATTGGATGTAATCACAGTTTTTTTTTTAAGATTTTATTTATTTATTTGACACAGAGAGAGAGAGACAGCCAGCGAGAGAGGGAACACAAGCAGGGGGAGTGGGAGAGGAAGAAGCAGGCTCCCAGTGGAGGAGCCTGATGTGGGGCTTGATCCCAGAACACTGGGATCACACCCTGAGCCGAAGGCAGACGCTTAACGACTTCGCCACCCAGGCGCCCCATAATCACAATTTTTTAACAAATTTGATAGGTGAGAAAAATGGTATCTCATTTTGAAATGCACACATTCTTTGACTCAACAACTCCATTGCCAAAGATTTTCCTTATAGACATTCTTACCTAATCTGCTAACCGTATTTATGAAGATGCTCATTGCAGCCTTCTTTGGCACAACAAAAATTTGGGAGTGACCCATATGTCCATTAATTAATTATATACATCATAATACCATATTCAAACAGAGAAATACTGTAGTTTTTATAAAAATATATTTATAAATACATAATGATGGGAAAGTTTCTCAAAGACCTACTATTAAGTGAACAAATATTATGCAGAAGAGTTATATAGTATGAACTAAAGTTGTTTACATATATTATTTTTATACATATTAAAAATTTGGGGGTTCCTGAGTGGCTCAGTTGGTTAAGCATCCGACTCAGGTTGTGATCTCAGGGTCCTGGGATCGAGCCCCACGTTGGGCTCTATGCTTGGTGCAGAGTATGTTTATCTCTCTCTGTTCCTCTCTGGTCCTTCCCCAGCTTGCATGCTCCTTCTCTCTCTCTCAAATAAATAAGTGAAATCTTTTTTAAAATTTTTTCTGCACAGATATACAAAGAATAGTTTATTGTAAATACATTGGAGAAAAAGGCCTGTGCTTAGAATTCTACCATATTCATATGTTACTTTTAATTTTGTAAACAAGTTAACGTTTTCTGTCTGAAATTGAAGGAAACTCATACTTTCCTAATATTTAAATATTTTCAGGTTACCAGATCAAAAATGACTGATGTCATGGATATAGAAAGATGCTAAGAGACTATTACAGAATTTCTAGGGAGGGGAGAAGATTGGGGTCTGTAAGAGGTATGATAGCGTCATACATCTTGTATGGAGTCCCACAGGCTTGGGTTTGAATTCTGCATCTTCTGTTCAGATGAGTTAATGAATCCAAGTCAAATAATTCATGGAAAGTTCTTAGCATAGTGTCAGATACATAGTAACCAGATAAATCCTGATTGTTCGTAGAGTAGTGTTAAGTAGAGATGAGGAGAAATTGTTTTGACGTTAAAATGAACAGAACTGGGGTTGGTTATTTGTGAGGGAGATGAGGAAAAGGAAGGTATTAAGGTATTAAGAAGGACTCCCAGGTTGGCTTTCTGGTCTGAACAATTTGTACAGATGCTTCTGTGATAGGAAATAGGAAAGCCTAAGAGAAGAGTCCAATTGGAGGGGAAAGATTTTCACTTCCCTTTTGAACTGTGTTTCATTTGCCTGTAAAGACTTAAATACTGGCATCGAGTAGATCAGAGAAGAGAAATGGGATGGAAATATAAATTTTGGAATCATCCACATTTAGACGGTGTTTAAATTTTTCAAGTCTAAGTGTGCCCAAGGAGGGAGTGTAGCTAGAAAAGGGAGTGTAGCTGGAGGGAGTTGAGTGAGGGGCGGGCTGTGTCTTTCTTTATTCTCAGCCCGAACTTCAGTTGCCCTCGGACTCTGCCATCAGCATGCCAAGAGTTCCTCAAATTTTGTATATTTAAAACAAAATTCCTCATTTTATTTCCTCAAACCATACCCCACTCCCAATTTCCTTTTTCTTGAAAAATGTCAATATCATCTTCCCAGCTCCCCAGGCTGGAAACTACCCTTGGCTCTTCTTCTTCTTCATACAAGTAGGGCTTTGCTTCAGTTGTTTTTTGCTTCCAATATAATAATGCAGTCTTTTTTATTTTTGTTCCCCAGGATTAGAGTAACAGTTTCTAATGTCCTTCCTTACCAGCATACTCCTATTTCAGACCCATCCACTCACAGGGATGACTTCATCACTCTATCCTTTAGGCTAAGTACTTCCAGAGAATTGTCTTTGGCTAGAATGTCAACCAGCAGCTACTCATGCTGTCATTCAAAGCTTTCTATATTCTGGTCCTAACTTACATATTGAGAATGTCTCATTATTCTCATTACTTGGGTATCTCCTCTAAGCTGAAGCCTGAGCAGTTTGTACTTGTATATTCTCTGTGTCTTCGCTCATATCTCTCCGCCTAG
Organism: Ursus americanus; assembly: GCF_024610735.1. NCBI lineage: Eukaryota > Metazoa > Chordata > Mammalia > Carnivora > Ursidae > Ursus > Ursus americanus. The sequence goes on along the minus strand of NC_142131.1, from coordinate 62,130,943 downwards.
AATGTGCTTTCTCCAGCACTTGAGTCCTTCGAGGACCATCTGAAGTGTCTGATTTTTCAAAGACTTCCACAATAAATGACAGAATTTGTTTGCACTTAATGATTATGTTACTTCTTCTCAATTAATTATTTACTGCCTTATATTGCTGCTTTCTGATTAAGAATATCTTGGGGCACCTGGATAGCTCAGTTGATTACATGCCCAACTCTTAATTTCGACTCAGATCGTGATTTTAGGGTCCTGGCATCGAGCCCCACGTTGGGCTCCACGCTCAGCACAGAGTCTGCTTAAAATTCTCTCTCCCTCTGCCTCTCCCCATGCTTGCTCTCTCTCTCTTTCAAATAAATAAATAAATCTTTTTTTAAAAATTAAGAATATTTTAACCACTTTTACACTTCTCACAAATCTCTCTGAGTGACCAGAACATTGCATTACATTTAGTGATGTTTATTGAATAAATGATCACTAAAGTTTTTCATCAAGTAAGCAAAAAATGTAGGATACATCTACACATTGGATTTCTTTTCTTCTGATCCATTTTATCTTCTGACTCTAATTCTGTAAGAACTACAATGTTGCATATATTTTACTACAAAAGAATTACTAGCCAGCTTATTTTTCTTTGGGAAAATTAATCAGTATACTTTTATGTAAATATATGACTCCCTTGACCTTTTTCGGTATGGTAAGTCAAACTACTTAAAAATGTGATTTTTTTTTTTTAAAAAGGTAAATCTATCCTTGTTTGAATAACATGTTGCTTAAGCCCAAAAAAGTGCTTAACATTGAGCTTGGAGGTAGCTGGTGGACTTCTGCATTCTCTTGAATCCATTTGGCTGAAATAGGTGCCATCAGGTTAGATGGCAGTTACCTAACCTGGAAAGAAAGCAGTGGATGGAAGCAAAGCACACTTAAGAATCTTCTCTGTGACCTGGCATGTCCTTGGTTTATTTCAGGTTGGCATAACTTAAAGGTAACTACGTAGTGCTGTCTGTGCTATTTTAAACCAAGACTTTATTAAAACAAACAAAACAAAACATACACATTTCTCTCACATGGCCACAGAGGGATCTGATCCATTTTGGACACAGAATTGTTGGACTAGACCTGGAAAGTATTTTATTTGAAAAGGAAATTCAATCACCATCATTCCAAACAGTTCTCTCTGGTGGGAAGATGTTTCATCGGAATGATAGAGATAAAATAGAAATGTCTCGATAGTCTTTTTTCACCTCTCGAACACCGTGTGATTCATAGGCTGAGGGCTGGCAGAATTGCAAATGTGCTCAAGACTTGGTGTTTATTAATTGCTTCTTAATGCAAAACATCTTTTTTTTTCCTTCCATGATTGTGGTGATCAATGTGTACTTTGATATAAAAAATGATTTGGGGGGTTAATTTGACGGCCCTTTCATCACATATTCCCTTCTCTGCTAATCACTCATAAGCATTCTGCGTGATTGTGCCACACACATTTCCGTGATTGGCTATAACGATATGCAGACATTTTCATTAAAGAGAATAGTTTGAACTGTAGAACCAAATGATGTATTAATTAAACACATATGCAAAAAAATCCTCAAATGTCTGACCTCTAGGAATAGAGTCAACTCCAAATACCCATGTGTTAAATAAGGCAGATGAACGGCTTTAAAAAGACGCTGAAACACTGACCAAAATAAACAGCACATCTTAAAAAACAAACCTAACTTTTGTTCCTTCGTATGCTTGTTTCACACTCGCTTTATTGAAAAGCTGAAAGATGGAACTGCCAAACATATACATAAATGAATAGGAATGCTGTGCTAATAATTTCCAGTAGAAGTCATCATTTACTTCCCTTATGAGGTCCACTCTCCACTGCGAATGCTACTTCACTCTTGTTAAACCACTCTGGAATAATCCACGTATTCCCAAAGACAAATTATGCAAGTCAGTACTGTTAACCTTGTTATAGATTGGCACTGATCGTTAGAGATTATATCAGGATCTGTAAGATTGTCTATTATATTGGTTTCAAAAATTTTTTTGAACTCTGTGTGCCAGTGACAATTTTCTCTTAATTTAGGAATTCCTATTTCTTACAGAGGCCAGCTGGAAATGAGTAAAGCATTACAGAGCCTTCCTTAGCTGTTGGCCTAGAGAATACACATTCTCTCCAAAATATATATCTTTGGCACAGTCGAGAAGGAAGGAATCTCGGGTAATCTCCGTGCTGGCCAAGTGTGAGAATTATTATTTTTAACCCCTAAATGTACTAAAATTTGTTTGCCTAAGGAACTCAAAAGCAAACCAGTTAGTGATGTTTGGTAGCCAACAACACTGCAAATAAATATCTTACAGTAGTATTTTTACTGTTTGGTTTTCCACCTCTTTGGTGTGATGTCTCAGAGGACATTTGACAGCACTTACAGCTTGAAGCGTTTTATAGTATAAAATGCACAAATTAATAGTTCTATAAACTCACTGGCAAACTAGTTGATTACTTAACTGGAGTCTACAAATTAATTTATACCACACTGTCCCAGTTTGTTGCCAAATCCAAGTCACCCAAATATCCAGGGTAACAAATAACAGTGTTTCTGTGACTATTCTGACACCCTGAAAGGAGAGGTAAGAAACTACCATTTAACCAATAATTTTAAAGTTTGGCACTTTACTACAGAATCCCCATACCTAAGACTAGATGTGGAAGTGGTTTTGAGCTCCATGTTCAGAATCACATATGCAGAATAGATATATTTGACCTCAGAACCTATCAAGCACAGAAGCACTAGAAGAATCAGAGATCAGTGCAAAGAATGAGAGTCTCCTCTCTACATAGGTGAGTAGTTAAGAGATATTTGTGGATATGCCATTTCTAAAGGGTTCTTAAGTGAAAATACGTTTTCTAGAAGTATAGGCCAGTTCTTGGGCAAGAAGAAAACAATGTTCTTTGATTAATTTATTTCTTTGTGTATTTATTTATTTAAAGATTTTTATTTATTTATGTATTTTACAGATAGAGTGAGAGAGCACAAGCAGGGGGAGCAGTAGAGGGAGAGGGAGAAGCAGGCTCCCCGCTGGGCAGGGAGCCCGATGTGGGGCTCGAGCCCAGGACCCTGGGATCATGACCCTGAGCCAAAGGCAGATATTTAACCACCTGAGCCACCCAGGCGCCCCTTTTTGATGAATTTAACAGAGACACAACACTTGGTAGATTTTACCATGAGCCATTATGGAAACTCCTACATGATTCATGAATTTTCCAATTGACAGAAGGATAATTCTATTACTTTGCAAAAGTAGATTCAAGTAGTGTGATGGACAAGGACCTATGAACCTTGAGAATGTCTGAAAATCATTCTCCTCTGTCATTTTGACACTTCATAAATTTTTATATGGCTATTTCGTGCTGCCTATGTAGCTCTTTTTCTTTGAATTAAGCGTGTTTTACTTGTGTAAGTGTATTACGGAGCACGTTTGCTGTCATTCACTACTATTTAGTAAATCTGTGTCACTCAGCATAATGATATTCATAGAAACTTTGGGGAACAATACATGTAGATTATATTTAAAAGATGCAGATTCTTGATAAACATATTTAAAACTATCATAAAAAGAGTATTTCTATATAAAGTAATGAAAATTTAGCCGCAGAGTAAGCTCATATCTTCTATGTAGTATTTGATGCATCAAAAACTTATTTATACCATTGCACTAATTCAGACCTAATTATCTTCGATCTTTCAAAATTAGACTTGAAAACAAATAATATTATAAGGCATCAATAAATTATCTCAAGATACACATTTTCTTTAACACCTTCTCTAAGGTGTTTACATGTTTTTCAAAGTAATAACCAAGACCTGAGCAACACTGTCTAATAATGCCATAAGTAATATTATGTCAGGAGTGAAATGTGCATGGACAGTTTCTCCCTGCAGTTCACATGATGGGCAATGCCTTAACACCCATCCATCTTTTGTGATGAAAGGAAGGATTTCACACCTTGGCCTGCCCGTGAGATGGACTTCGTAGCCGTTCAGAGTTCATTTCTTTCTATGATAAGGCCGCATAGCTAAGAGTTTGTTAAGAAATTTTTCAGTGTGTTTGTTTTTCCTACGTTTTTTCTTGTTCTCTTCATTTGTTTGCATTTAGGCCAATTCATAAGTTTGTGAAACCAAGCTGGCACATCCTGTCCACTGCAGGGCTATCATCTAACTCAGTACGTATAACTTTCCAAGACTTATATCTGTATCTAACATCAGATCATCCTTGGCCATTTTTAGAAAAATATATGAGCCAAGGAAACATCCACTATACACTTCCCCCAACTTGTACATCTCTTGCTTTTCCAGATATTTTTCTTCCGGTTAGTTCAAATGAAATTTTCTCAGGTAGAATAAAGTCGTTCAGCTCTTATTACCTGGCATAAGAGTGACAGAAAGAAAATAAAATTTCAGGTAAGAGAAATGGTTATAAGGTTCTGTAAATGTGTATCTCATTTTAAAAGAGGATAAAGCCTCTTGATTTGCCAGGATTTGTATTCATGTTCTCATTTACTAAACGATTTCCCTAATTATTTTAATAGTCCGATCTGTGAATTATTGAGAAAGTTTCCCTGGTCATGTTTAGTGTTTGATATGTAGGGTAGAGTGTAGACATAAATTAATCCAGTGTTAGTAGTTGCTGTTAATGTCCCAGGGCCAGGAAAGATTTATTCCATTAAAAGAGAAATCTATGGTGATATTATCTGAAGATATGGCTCATGTGTTCCCAAGTGCAGAGAAGGTCATAATTTTCTCAGGTAGACTGAAATGAGGAATATCACTAAGTCAGTAAAACAAATTTCACTTCCAGAGACTTTGGGGCTCATTTTTTGGTGGGAAAGAGGGATTAACAACACCAGTTCTCCTTGTACCTTGTTATCTTGGTCAAAATTAACTCCAAAATCATGTAAGCAATTTTCTGAACTGTTTAAGTTTGTTCTAAAGCTTACGGTTTCCTTTTTACTGTGGTAAATCTGGGTCATTAAGATTGCGTTTCCTGTTCAGAATTAAAGGCCTCTAGTTGATGGAATTGATTCATGAGGTGCTTTGTTTCAAAGGCCCTTCCGGGCAAGATTAACTGTTGAATTTTTGTCAGACAATACAAGTCTCTCTATTTAAAATACTGTAGTCAGGGAACATTCCTTGTTAAAGAAATATCAATGGCAAGTTATCAGGTACACCTTGTGTTTCTTTACCAGTTGCTGGCAAATTAATGTTGACATTTTAGCATTTTGGCCTTTAGTGGAAGTCTAGAGTGCTGCCTTGTTTCAAATACATTTTAAATTTACTTGGTACTTCTGTGAAGAGCAAGATTTAAAATGTATTAGATAAAAAGACTGAGGGAGGGAAGGAAGGAAGGTGGGAAAAAGGGGGAAAGGGAAGGAGAGACAAAGAAAAAGCCATTGAAATTAATCTGAGATCTATAGAAACACAGTGGAAAGACCATCATATTTGGAATCAAAAGACTTGCATTTGATGTTTGTCTCTCCTTTTTGTGGAACAAGTCTTTGTCACCCCCTCCATGACTCCTTCTCTGATCATCCCATTTGAATTACAAAGCCCCCCACCCCAGACTTTCCCAAGCTCTCCTTCCCAGCTTTAGTTTTTCATCGCGCCTGTCCATATCTAATGTACAATGAAATTTAAATCTTTATTTTCCTGCTCCCTCCTATTAGAATGTAAACTCCTTGGGGGCCTGTGTTTTTGTCTATTTTATGTACTGTCAAATCCCAATATCCAGAACAGTGTTTGGCACATTGTGGACTTTCAGTAAATATTGAATGAATGAATGAATGAATGAATGAATGAATGAATGAATAAAAGAAATAATCTCTATGAATCTCACCCTTTTCATTTTTAAAGTTATGAAGATTATGACAAAGTTTAACCAAGACATTCTGTGTAAAAGCGTATTAGATAATGCTTGAAATACAATAGCTATTTCCTGTGTGTATTCATTTGTGTTTCTCTTCTAATACATAGCTCTACCAGTAAAATGTCTGTAGGTGAGGTGACTGTATGTCCCAGATTACCCATCACTGTCCCATGTATGCCTATGGTATAGGAATAATTATTTCAACCACTTTTTTCACAAGTGCCTGATTTGGGTGAGAAATGATATGCTTACCCTATCCCAAGACAAATCATGCATGTGAATTGTCTTTAAGGCAAAAAAGTTTTTCTCCTTCCTTATAACCTGGGTTATAGCAAAACGAAGCAAAAAAGCCCTTCTAATTCATTAATGTTTAAGTTAATAGTAAGATATGAGGCTTAGAGGTCCATTTGGCAGGAGAGGGGCAAGAAAAGATTTCTGACTATTCACATAAACAGGAGTATCAGCAATGTTGTACTATCGAGTAAGCTTAAGCGTCCGATCTCTGAATTTAGTATATGTGAGTTCAAATTCCAATTCCACTACTTCTTAACGGTAAAGTTTTGGGCTATTTGTTTCACTTATTTGAGCCTCTACCTTATCTGTGTAAAAGGGATAAAACTAGTACTCATGGGCTTCATGTGAGATACCAAAATAATTATGACCTAACACAGAGCCTGACATATCATAAATACTAAGTAAGTGCTAACTAGTGTTAGTATCGTAGCTTCGAAGTAGAAGCTTCTGGAGGTAGTGGTATCAGTTTCCTTTGATCCTCAAGCGGCAAACTGTCGTTCTCTAGGGCATCTCGTTATTTAAATTACTAAACAATTGGGAAAAATTAAAAACAAATAAATTAAAAAATATATTAAACACTTGGTTAAAAGTGGATGAAATTGCCCAACTTCCGCAGTGTTTCATAATCTGACCAGCTGTTTCATGTCTTAGTGTTTTGTTAATAAAATTTACTGATGGAAGTACCAACTCCATCATATTAACAGTTGTTGCCGTCTTTATTTTCTGCATGGGATCCTGAACATAGTGGGTGATCAATAAATACTTGAGAATTCAATAAATGATTGGATATTATGAGACATTTAATCAAACTATAATCTTGACAGAACCTGTGTCATATCATTGTTGGCTGGCACACTGAATATTAGAGGATGAAGTTTCCTGTTATAAAGCTTGACTACTTAAAAAATGCCAGATTACAGTAACTTTTAATAACCAGTGATTGGGAATTTTTACTTTGGTAGTAATTTAGACCTGAAAGTATAGTTATAATCTACTGCAATGCCTTGCTTAACAAAAAGGAAAAATCAGTCCCAGATAAATTAGGTGCAAGAGACAATATTAGAGCCCAGTCTCCTCATTTCAAGGCCATAATTATTTTGGTTTTTTTTTTTTTTCTTTTAACCTCTGTCTGTCTTCTTTCTTTTTTTAAGATTTTATTTACTTATTTGTCAGAGAAAGAGGGCGAGCACACAAGCAGGGAGAGGCAGAGGCAGAGGGAGAAGTAGGCTCCCTGCTGATCAAGGAGCTCGATGCAGGACTCGATCCCAGGACTCTGGGATCATGACCTGAGCCAAAGGCAGACACTTAACCAACTGAACCATCTAGGTGTCCCTGTCTTTAATCATAGTGACAAGATTTGAGGAACTATCCAATTGTTTAGTATCTTCAATAATAAAGTAAGAGCTAGTTAGAAGATACTTTGCAATTGTTTCATTCCAAATATCTGTTCATTTTTCACCTATATGCAATAAATTTTTTACCAAAATGTATTTTACAAAGAAGATTATTACTAGTAAGAGCCTGATTTTTTTATTACTAAAGTATGCTAATGAAAATTAGATCCTAAGGCTATTAGACTATTTTTTATTCTTATTTATTTTTTTATTAAAAAATGTTTTAGACTATTTAATTTTGTGATAAAACTTATGCTGTTAGTTTCAAAGGCAGAAAAGATTCTGTTTTAGTTAAATGAATTATAGAACTTCCATTATTTCCTGAATACTATTTTCATTTCCAGGTTATTCCCAGATTGTTACAAAACTTAACTTGCATAAGGAATGCAACTAACATCTTTTTCTCTTAAGTGCTTTCAAATTTTATGAAAGGCACTATTTAGCCATTATCTGCTAAAATATTTATCTGCTAAAATTATGTATTTTTAGTCATCATGTGTCTATAGTGACTTTATTTTATTACTGATTTACATAGTTTCTTAGGTTATAAATGGTCAGCCAGAGGTTCTGAACAGCAGCGTGCCCAAGTTATGTGTATCGACATTTCTGACCCACGTTTTGCATCAACTCTGGATGTTGTGACTCATGTTAAATTCTAAGGGAGGGATGGGAAGGATGGCTCACAATCCTAGAAAAAGGAAAGAGCAACAAGGCATTTTAACACCCTTGTATCTCTGCAGTGCTCAGTCACCTGTGGCAAAGGCATGCAGTCCCGCGTTATCCAGTGCATGCATAAGATCACAGGAAGACATGGAAATGAATGTTTTTCTTCCGAAAAACCTGCAGCATACAGGCCATGCCACCTTCAACCCTGCAATGAGAAGATTAATGTAAATACCATAACATCACCCAGGCTGGGTAAGCGGACCAAAAAGGGGATGGTTTTGAGAAACATGGAAATGCTCATGGCTTCTTCTGTTTTGTATATTAACGTAAAGCCTAGTTCTTAATCTACACCAGTTAGTTTGGTTCTGACTAAACCAGTTAGTTGAGTACAAATGGTCAGGAGGTAAAAAAAATCCTAAAGACGAAACACTTCGGATTCCTGAAGCTATCTACTCAGAGCCCCGGAAATACGGGTGCCATACGTCACAAGGTCATCTTATTAAGGGTCGCAGGATGTAACCATATTTTGGGTTCTGACCAATTTCATGGCAGCACTGTCGATGAAGGTAATGTCTCTGGAAAGGTGAGGTTGTGGTATATATCTTAGATCTCTCCATTGTTAATAGCCTTTCTTTTGATCCTGGGTATAAATTATCCTTTGGAGAGACATAGAGTAAAAATGGCTTTCAAGAAGAATGCGTGCCTGGATCTAAACCACCGAGAAAGAGGTAACAGTTTTTGAATCCTTAAGGACATAATATTAAATACAAATAAATGCTAGTAACATATTGTTCCTTATGTTATAAATGGTTCCATATATACTCTCAATTTGTGTTATTCCATCTAATCTATCATCAAGAAGTAGCTTATGTACTTTAAGTAAATAGAGCCTGCACTGGCCTAAAAAAATGTCATAAATGATTTAGCTTTTATTTCTTTGGCAATTAGTGGCTTTTAACAGCACTGCTACCTGACTGTCCTTGGGTTAGTTTATGCTTAACACCTTTACTTTTAATCTGTGTGTGTACTCCACGGGGTAACAGTTCAATCACACAGAACAATATTGCCAAAATGAAAGGAGTTTAATTGTCTTAGATATTTTTTAAGCATAGGATTCAATCAAATGGAAAAGTCTGGTTCTTCACAGAAATACAAAAATTCTCTTTTTCAAGCCACATAATTAACATTTCTAGGAAATAATCAGTTCAAGAAGAATTAAGAATAGTTAAGACAAAAAGTTAAGCAATCCTAGAGCAGATGCCCTAAATGCCTGTATTCAAAACAACATAATCCCTTTCTCTAGTTGAAGTCCTTCTTGAAGTATCACGTGGCAGAAAATAATGGATTAAAAGAAAATTTTAATTAAAATTGCATTTCTGTATCTATTATTTCTTGAAGGTATATGCCCAAACACACAAGCACAGTGGAAAACCTGAGGTTTTAAAAAGTAAAATAATGAGTCGTCTTAGAATGGTGGCAAAAGAAAGATTCCACATACTTTATTACTGTAAATTTCGGTCACTTTTGATGATCAGCTTTGATTTTAAAGATGCGTGAAATCAAGATCTCCAGGTAGCCCACCTAGAGATGTCTGCTCTCTAAGAAATATGGAAAGTGAAATAAGCACAAACATACTTGTTTTGCTCTTTCATCCATAACCACACTTATTCATTTGTACCCCATAAAAGTGGATGGAGTGAGCGTAGTCATTTTTCCTTTTTAATCTTCTCAACTGAAAATCCAAAGAAGCTTAAATGAAAGCCATAAAATGGAACCTTAAAAGCCATTTGTATTACAACTCACTGAATTTGGGAAAACTTAGCTTTAATGAGTCTGAAAGAGCTCCTAAGTAAGACTATTATTCATTCATTTTCTTCCTTATTATAGGATGTGTGTGTGTGCGTGTTTATCTCTTTTAAGTTCCAGAATGCAGTATAAATGAGTCCAAGTAAAAGTTCAAAATCCTCCCACTTCAGTGATGGCTGTTTGTTTCTACTCCTGAAACCTAGGATACCTACATGTATTGAGTTCCCTAATCTCTGCTTCACAGCCGCGCTGACTTTCAAGTGCCTGGGAGATCAGTGGCCTGTGTACTGCCGGGTGATACGTGAGAAGAACCTATGTCAGGACATGCGATGGTACCAGCGTTGCTGTGAGACGTGCAGGGACTTCTATGCCCAAAAGCTGCAGCAGAAGAGCTGACCTCAAGCAGGCTGGCTGGCTCACAGCTCTTTGCAATTACATTATTTATAAACACACACACTAGCATGTTTTTCAGACCAAATATTATCAGATTACATATAATTTAATCACATTAATTTATTTTTGTGCCTGCCAAACATCCAGTATGGTGTTTGTTTTGGATATACAAACATTTCGATTTATACTATATGGCTTCATAAATAATTTTATGTGAATAAGTTGGATCCAGTTTCCAGAAACAAAATAAAAAGGGAAAGAAAAAAAAAAAACTGAGATCATTAGGCTCTAAAAAAAAGGTTTTTTTAAAGATAGGGCTGTCTCTAAGGTGCTATTCTCTCCCTGCCAATACCATTGAGTTATCCAGGATGTATACTAACTTAGTGTGATAGTTTAGTTCTATATGGAGAGAAATCATTTTTGGTTTTTGGTGTCCTAACGCAGAATTAGCCCGTTTTCTGTAATCTACAGGAAATGTGTAAACGTGACAAACCTCATAGTGTTGAACAGGTTTTTAGAGAATGTATTATGACTTTGGTTCAGATTTAGAGAGATCCATAGGAAAAATTCTACTGTAATTATAAGCTTATTTTAGTAACGGAAAAGAAAAGTCAAAATAGAGACTTTGATCATGTTCGTGAACATGTACTTGAACACAAGTATTGTAACAATGAAACACTGTAATGATTTACACTGAATCACCGTTGCACTGTTGATATAGTGTAGAGAAACCATTATAGAAATGGTAACATCCTACAAAAATAGGTATTATTTTAACATGTTGTCATTAGATTTTAGCTTTTTAAAATATTTCGAACAAAGAAAGCAGTGATCCACCCATTTCCTTGTATCTTTTTAGCAGATTTATAAAAGAGTATAGTACTTAGCCTCACAAATCATAAGGAGAAAATTTACCAAATATTTTTTCAGCTTTTTCCCTAGAAACAAGAAAAGAAACAAAAACACTTATAATACTGTGGTAGTTTCATTGTGTTTTTTCCTTTTGAAAACGAAAAAGTTTTACAATTCTGTGAAACGTTAAAAAACCAGCTTAAATGTTTTCTTGTGAGAAAATATTGTACATGATTCACATGATTTCTTAGATTTTTTTTCAATAAAATATGTGAAGCTTCCTGTTGGGAGGCTGTTCTTCATAGGTCTCTCACGTCTCTACACATCTGGGCACGGTCTGCTTTTGCTCGGGAGCGTCTTCTAAGGAAAGCTTGCGTAACGAGCAGCCTTGGGAGATCGAGATGGTGCAGCAAAGGGCAGACATGCTGACTTCTCATTATAAATAGGTTTCTGGCCCTAAAATGGGGATCCCTCTCCTGTGATATAAGCCACTGCATGTGCAGATATCACATGCCTCTCTTCGTGTCACTCTGGGGCAATTGGGGCTCAGGAAACCGGTGCAAGACCATACTGATTCTCTGCTACTGCTCTTGCTGTGAGTAATAAAGTCCTTTGTCTCTAATCCAGGGGTCTTCTGTCTTTTGCCCTCAAAGTGTGCAGGCTCACGTGATAGATCGTAAGTAGAGTAAAACCTCAGCATCTGTGCAGTTTATGATGCTTCCCTCTTTCGTGTGTTTTACCTTCATTTTAATATGGGGGGCATTTGGTTTCTAGATGGCCCCTTACTTATGTATATCCTTTCATTTAATTGCTGAGATATAAAATTCACCAATATCAGCACATCATAAGTAAGAGAGTAGGGCCTTGAGAGAGGTAAAAATTATTTAGTAAGAGGAGACATTCTCAATTACATCCCTTGATTCCTAAATCCTTGAATCTAGGTAGAAATATCACCATGTATTGGTGGATGAATCAGACCATATACAATATCTTCAGAATGTTTTCACCCAACTGGTGCTAGAACTGAATATTAAAGAAAAAAAGAAGACATTGTGTCTTTCTGTTAGGCCATCTGCTACAGGATGATGGGAGAGCATGGTGATACCAGAGATTTACATGAACGTGAGGCCTGTGCCACCTTGTATTTGCTGTAACGTGGGTTCCCTGACCAGAAACAAATATCTTCTGGAATACCATAGCAAGAAATGAGGCATTTGGTAAATTAATTTTTGTGGCAAAAGCTTTACAGGCTGGGAAGGCAAATCCATGTTCAGCGTAAGTGGCTATTTCTATGAGAACCAATGACTGCTTGTTTTGTGATAGAAGTGATCTGATTTTATCCCACTGCGATCAAGGTGGTTTAGCTGCATTGGCAAGGACTTGGAAGGAATGTGATTTAAAAGTTAGTGACAAGGGAGTTCTGAGGAAAAGGTATGTGGATAGACCTTCTTGTATATTCCATTTGGCCTCCCACCAAAGAGCACCTTCACGAGAGAGGTCTCAATCATCAAGTGGAGAAGAAGGCAAGGTCTACATACATGGGTCATTCTCTTTCCTCAGCCACCCTTGTCGTTTACCAATGGGCCCAGGAACAAAGAGACAGTGGTGGCAGGAATGGAGATTATGCATGGGTTCAGCAATCTGAGTCTCCACTCACCAGGACCAGTCTAGCTACAGTCACTACTGAGAGCTCAATCTCACAATAGTAGACAAGGTACCATTTTCTGCTATGGCACCATTCTGTGGAAGGACCTGCCCACCCCCTTGACTGTAGTATGCTTACTCAGATCACAAAATAGGCAGCCGCTTGTTCTCACAGAAAGAATCACTTACCTGAATGGGGATTTGCCTTTCCAGCCTCCAGAGTTTCTGCCAAAATTTCTTCTATGAACCTACCAAATACCTCATATCATTATTATGGCCTTCCATACAACATTGTTTCTATACAGGCTGACTCAGTACAGCAAATAAAAGGACTTGCTGTCCTGTCCTGCTCATGTAAATTTCTGGTATTACCATGTTCCCCATCACCCTGAAGAGGATGGCCTAAAAGAATAGTGCCATGACTTACTTACTTTCTTTTTCTTTCTTTCTTTCTTTCTTTCTTTCTTTCTTTCTTTCTTTCTTTTTTTAAATATTCTGTCTGGCACTAGTGTTGGGGGGTAGGGGCTTAACATTTTTGTGTCCTTCAAATCCTTCGTGATATACGTAATTTGAATCCCTCCAAAAATGCAATATTGGTTTTGTTTCCAATGTTGGTGTGTAGAGGCAGTTCTAGGGGCTTGCAGTGCCATTATCATCTTAAAAACCCTCATTCTACAGATCATGGAACCAACAAGGTAAGCAAGGGTTCTCCCAGTTTCTAAGTATTTCTATTCCAAATATGCCTTCCTATTCCAAATATGCCTTATTAGGAAAATAACAATGGGGGCGGGGGGGTTCACAGACTCTTGGGTTCCTTATGAGACAGATTTAAGTCAAAATGTGATTAAATTATCTGACTTCCATAAGCTTTTGCTCTGACTTTCCTACAATAGGAATTTAGGATCACCAGGAATAGTATCAGATGAGATTCAGTAATCATCAAAAAGTCTGATTTTTTCCCTTCCTCCAGTAAGTACACTGTGCCCATCAGGGAAAACTTGAAGGTAAATTTTACAGTGTAAAATTGGACAGTGTAGCGGGATCCTTCCTTAAAATGATCCACCCTCCCCTTCATTCAAGGAGTCTGAGTCAGTGAACGTGTTCTCTTATGGAAATTGATCAAAGGCATGCAATATCCTGATGTGGTGATCCAAATCAGACCTCTTTTCACAAAGTCTAGAGATTTAATACTTAAATCAAGTAAGACTTCGGTAGAATGCCCGTCAATTTCAATCCTAGGGACTCCATGATCAATTAGCCAAAATCTTTGCAGGTCAAACCATTCCCTTTACCCCTTGGGTTCTGCTGCCCTTTCCGGTAACCATTCCCATATGATCTCTGATGGTGAAATGCAGCACTTTGGTTCCTGCCCTTATGGAATTCCATCATCCTCATTAAATTTAAGAAGCCCAGTTCTGTGGCAACATTTCCTTATTCCAGACTTTCAAAGAAATGCCACTATGAAATTCTTTTTAAGGATTCCAACACAGCCTTTGCTGACGTGAAGGGAGTGCAAAGCCTCGGTGAAGGGAATGCCCTCTGGAGCCTCTTAGGGGTCACATTGAACAGGTGGGTGAACATCTATCATATTAAAACCAATCTCCCTCAATGTTTGTATACCTTCCTACAGACTACATCGTAATGTGGAAGTTTTGGCATCTCCATTTTATTCAGTGTGGACCACCACTGGGTCTAGTTTTCAGGCACAATGTTATAGTTTCTCCTAGTCACATGAAATAACACTTTGAATCCAGAATCTCCTCTTAGTGAATCCATATCAGAAACACACGGGCTAATACAGTTTAGTATTTCTTCTGCCTTAATACAAAACGACTAAGAAATATTCCCATATGTATACTTTGGGTTTCAGTTAATATGACTTGGTGCAGTCTTGCATCCTTTGCATGCATAACACTTCACATGTCACACTGGCCCCCTTGGATCTTCTAGGATTTGAATCTGGATATGGATTTAGAAGACATGACAGATGCTGAAACATCAGCACTACAGTTTAAAGGTTTCATTTTAAGATAGTCGTGGAAGCTTTCTGGTTCCCAGCTTAGACCTTAAACTGTGAATTTCAAACCCAGGTTTACCAGTAACCGGATTTGAATTCACACAACTTCAGGAGGAACTGGGGAAGTGAAGGTTCACAAGCAGAGTTAGAGAATCGGAGGGGTCACCGGCCCATCAGAGCAGCCAGGTAAGAAGGGATAATCTGTTAAGAGGTCTATGGGCTGCTGTTGCCTCTGTGTAGCTTCCTGCTTTGCAGGTACATGGCCAAACTCCTGGTAGTAGATCTGAGTTTGCTGTTGGTCAACAGGACTGACAGTTGGAAAGGCGAAATGGACACGGAACTCAAGAGAGCAAAGGCAGTCTGGAACCCACCAGGCACCTATGCCTCTTTCACTGCACCTGACTGCAAAAAGACTTTCAGATTAATGGGTGCTGTTTCCATGTTTCTGTCCAAATCTCCATGAAGCTCCTCTTTTGTCCAGTTCTCACACAGAATCACACAAATAAGGAGATTCTGGGAAATGCAGTTTGCTTTTTAATTAAAGATGGCTGTATGACTTAAATTCTTTCTTTTTTTTTTTTTTCAGTTTTCTTTGTATGAGACAACTGAAATAAAAATATACATTCTTATCCCCTCAAAATCACAATGAACTCTTGTTAAGCCCTTAATATAGGCTAACCATTATGTTAACCACGCTACCTGTAAAACCTCACAGCAACCTTATAAGGTGCTACTGTTATCCTCACATGATAGGTGAGGAAACAGGTTTAGAGAGATTCAGTAACTTGCCCAAGAACACAACTTCATTGGATGCCACTCCTGATTCCAATTTCTGTGCACTCGGTTATCCTGATCACCAGCTTTGTTCACCAGTGTTGAGGATAATAGATAAAAAATGATTTATAAGCTCATCACAGGCTTTCTTCATAGTCAAAACTAGCCAAGTAATTTCCAAACTCTCAAATACTTTGATGAACTCCAACTGCTCATCCGGACATTGTATATAGGATTTTCAGCTGGAAATACTTACAGATATTTCATTTGGTTATCGATACAAGCTGGGGGGGGGCAGGGGATCGAGGAAGGTAAGTAGGGAGGAAAGAGGAAAAAACAGGAGAGAGAGAATGAGGAGAAGAAAAGAAAATAAGGTTAATTAGTATGTAGACAGTTTTGCCTAGTGAACCATATTTAAGTCTATTTTTGTAATTCTCATGTTTCAAAAAACAGTAAAGCTGGGTCCAAATCCAAGAGAAAGTAATACTTTCATAAAAATTTGTTATAAAGAAAAAAACCAAATGATTACCTGCATGCTATGGGTTGGGGAGCCCCAGGTATGCACATTTCCTCCAGATTTCCCTGCAATTACAACTCTTTATTTATGACCATTGTCACTCTAGATTGAAGTTACTAATGACAATAAAGAAATAAAAACCCTGAGCCAAAAGGAAAACAATAAAGTGGGTGTTATGTGATCAGATCAATTCGGACAATGCTAGATTTATCAAAGCAGAACTTCTCAGAGTCTTCAGTGTGAGCCTGTGTATCATAAGCTACCAGAAGAGAATACAGAGTTTGTCATAAACATTTTTGGCAATAGAATCTGTTTTTCGCTGAGCTTGGAAAACAGCCCTAAGCCATTTTTTTAATCAAATTTAATTGGATTATCAATTTCCAACCAGAGTAGAGCCCTTCCTAAGGCTTTGGAAAAGAGAAGAGCCATCATTATTTATTGAGCAAAGGACTTCATGAGGGTCTTCAGACATGACTCATGGGGAAGGAAGCATCCAAAAGGGCTGCCCCTTTTCATCATCTAGTGTAGGGCTTGTAAAAGAAAAGTATGAAATACATCATCAAACAAAGGATAGAAAGATGAGAGTATAAACAAATCACTCTAAGATTTCAAAAGAGGGGGAAACCATACTTACTTGGGAAAATGCATAAAGGTTCTGTGAGTGGCGAGTTATCAGCAATGGCCTGTGAAGGATGATTAGGAGGTGGTCGACAGCCAGAGTTTCCAGGCAGAAAGACTGGCTTTACAGAGGCACAGGGTAGGCTGGGCTGGAGGTGATGGCCAGGAACAGGAGAGGGAGGAGATTACTTGATTTTCCAATTATTTATCATGCAGGTTACCTCCAGGGATAGCAGTGAGAAGTAAGAACTGATGGTTTGGGGGTGAGGGTGCACAAAGGATGGTGAAAGAAAATGGAGAGGCTGAAACTAAACTTATAAACAGAAAGAGGCAGGGTACAAGCCGCCAGGCATCTAGAGCATGGTGGAGGGATCTAAAGGAAGGATGCCTAAGGAGAACTGAAGGCTCATTTCACCTACCTCATACTTTGGCTAAGGAAAAGGCCTAATCAAATGTATTTGGATCTAGGTTCTGTGTCTCCACTTGCCAATAGAGAGAGCCAAAGAGAAGTAAGGTTCTTCTTGAAGATGTGTGTTATTCCCTGAAGAATCTTTTAGGAAAAGCAAACAGCCTGAGAAATATTTATTCATTAGATGTATTCTGGCAGCCGCCAGGAAAATCCAGAAAGTACCAAACACTTGCACATGCTCGTAATACACTTGATTCTTGCACTTGAGATTTAACTGTTTTGTTGTTAACTGTCATTATGAAGTACCTCTTATTTCTCCAGGAAAGGTGTTGTTAAAACCACCCAAATGTATTTGAAATATTATAAGGCGGCGAAAGAGTTTGGATCCAAAAAATAATTCTTACAGAAAATGTTGATTGTTTAATCCAGTTTTCCAACTATAAGTAGGACATTTTTTTTTTTTTTTTTAACTCCCCATGTTTATTGCTATGAAGAAGGTAAGTACTCTCTAGTGTCTTGCTCGATTTGAGAACATCCTGGCGGCTGCTGCTTGTAAGCTGTATGGCACTCTTCTGAAATCTGGTGCTGATACATTCCACATGTGACCCCATTTACCCCTGGAAGAGAAACCTTCCTGCTGAATCAGCTGGGTTTACAGAGGTGCAAACATAACAAACATCCTCTGTCTTTTTCACACCGCTAATGTGTCTATCCTTTGCCTTCTCACAGTGGGAAGTTTTCCCCTTTTTCTAGGTGGAAATCCATACTTTCCCAATGAGAAGTATGGGTTGCCCGAGGCAGAGTGGCTTGAAATGTGAGAGCTTATCTCCATTAAAGTCATCACTCCTCCCTGGCTTCACACACGGTCCACAGCCTCACTCCCACCTTGGCTCTCTGAAGCGCAGATGGGTTCACTTAGGACAGCGCATCATCCAAACCCAGCAGCCATGTTCGCCTTGGGTCGCAAGCGCACCGTACGAACACCACACAACCGTAGGGGCTCGTACAGCTCGGAACAGAGTCAGAGGGGCCTCAGCTAGTGAATGCGTCAAGGCAGTAGACTGGGGGACTAGATTACTGTGGCAAACTCTCAAGCAAATTCTTGCCATTACTAGGTTCAGACCAGAGCTGACAACCTAAACGTGGTCAGGTTTCACAGAGCCCGAGACTCTGGGAGTGCAAACAGGAGAAGAAACAAGATCCTGCGTATCACGTGGGAGGCTGCGCGGGCGGGGCCGAGTCCGCTATGTTAGCTCGGCGATGTTCAGAGAGAAAAATTAGGGCATCTCTCCCTTACGGGTGATATTTCACGAGCTCCAGTTATGGACTGTGACATTGAAATGCTGGCAGTCTTTATCCAAAGAATAATTCCACTAAAACTATTCTTTCTGACGCTGTACGGAGGGACATGAGCGCTCCATATTGAATTTTGGCGTTTTGTCAAATCTAATGAGTGTACCCCATCTGTCCCATTCAAGCACCGTGCGTGCGTGTGTGCGTGCGTGCGTGCGTGAAAGGCAAGGCAGGGTGCTGCCTTGTTCTGGTGTGGTGATGTACCATTTCCAGAGTGGCTCCCCAGTGTAGCTGAGGGACCTGGTTTCAGATGCCAGTTGGAGCACCTCAGCCTCGTTAATAATGGACAAGTCTGACAAGAGCAGCCTCACTTCCTTTGTTTTCCACCGCAGACGAAGGGAGACATGGATCTCTCTGTTTTGCCAAACAACAACCATCCTGACAAATTCCTGCAGCTCGATGTGAAGGCTTTCGTGAGGAGCTCAGCTCTTCTTCAGGCTGGCCTGGTGAGGTTTCCAGGGGGGAACTACCCTGCGGCGCAGCACTGGCAAAACCTCGTGTACTCACAGGTAAAATCCGGGAGTTGAAGCACACAGGGTGGGTCTCGTTGCTTTCTCCTGAGCTACTATTTCGTTATTTGTACAAAAAAAAAAAAAAAAAAAAAAAAAAGCTGTAGGGAACACAGTACAGGGTAGCAGCTCACTCCTGCAATATAAAAAGGTCTTTCTTCCTTAGCATAAGGAAGGTCTCTGATCACTTTATAAAATATGTGAATTCCCCCGACCATTCATTTTCTTCTAAGCACTCGCTTTTCAGCCTGTCCAATGCATTTTATTGCCTACTTTTCATTTTGCTCCTTTCCTTCAGAATTTTTCAAACCACTTGTTACATTTGCAAATTAGACTCTGGGGGCAACCCTTCCTCTATCTTCTGGTGTATTCTAAGCACAAAGCAGCCGACGCTTACACTGGGGACTCATACACAGCCTCTGAGACAACCAGGGAACTAACTTATGCCTCCAGTAGACCGGCTGCCTTTCATTTCATGCAGAGAGGACAGCACAACAACAGAAACCTAATGACTGAAGGAAATGAAAATAGAAGGAACTCTTCTCCTTGGAAAGGTGCTGGCTATTGTCTTAGAGACTCTTACTTTCCACAGATTCCCATGTGGACAAGACGTAGCAATCAGACCTTCAAACCCAGTGCAGGCTTCATTTGTTGCTTTCTTCTTTTGCATCTTCCTTCTCTTTGCTGACTGAAAGAGAAGAACAAAACTGTGATGAGTTCCATGTGCTGGAATAAACATAAAGGCCCTGACTGTTGGACAGCCCATGAAACAGGAATAATCTTTGTTTTAAGACGTGAGGGCTAATGGGGTTAAGGGTTAGTCAATTTAGAAACAGGAAGAAGCATTTCATTTCAGAACAGATGTGACTGACCTACAAACCCCTGCAAGTCATTAAATCCTTTGGAGTGGTTCAAATTCCCTGAACAGAAATTTGTTTTCTTTTAAGAAATAGTTGCTACTCATGAGTCCTGGTGTAAAGTGACTCCTTTGTGGTGTGTTTGTGGGCTCCTCGGGACCTTTATCATGAGATCATTCAAAATCAAGTACACTCAAATGATTATGTAAGTGTTTCCTCCACCTATATAAGGGTTTTAATTTATTTCCATCATCAGGCAGCCTGTTATGACAACTGCCATTGTAAAAAAAATTTTCACATCCTTCCCTTTTGTAATCTTCAAAACTCTTCCCCCACCCCCATACACACCTTTTGGTTATTGTTTTTGTATTTTAAGTTAAATGCAGTGAAATTCCTCCTTTTCCTTCCTTGTTGTTTATATCATGGAACAAAATGACTCAAAAATCAGTTCAGAAAACCTTGGCCTTCCCATGTTATGAAGTTTAGTCAAAGAAAACGTATCCAATAAATTCCTTTGAGGTTGGAACACATCAATTTAACATCTTTTGTTTGGTACTGGAGTTGACCTATTTCCTTATGTGAATCTCCACGGTGTAAAGCTCTGTTGAGTGTTATTCCTAAACCTGAATGAAATGCATCCAATTTTTAAGGGACATCTTTTCCAACAGGTAGGTCCTGACGAGTTGCAGTAGTTATCCCAAGAACACCAATGAGGTAAAAATCTGCTTCCTTTGTCTTTAGATATGTTATTGGTAACTGTAAACTACACGTAAGCTTGGTAAATTTAGTTTTCCTTTTACTCTTAAAAAAATGTTACATGACGGAATAAAGGCCAATTTACTATTGAAATGATGCATAGGGTGGGGGGGAATAAATCTTACAAATTCAGATAGTTGGGTAGGCATGACACAAATTAGGACTAACTACGATTTATATCTACTACTTTTATTTGTAATATGTGGATAAGTAATTCTTCTTTCCCTGGCTGGATCTTAAAATTCAGGAGTGATATATTTGTTGGATAAAACATAAATCTAAAATAAAAGCATATATGAAAGTTTTAAGTGGCTGTAGTGTTCCTGGAAGAAGGCGGTGAGTATACCAGCTGTATTGAAGTTTATTAGGGGTGCATAAAGTGGCAGCTGTCAGAAGTTCTTCACTTAAAACCTTCACTCTGTTGGGGATACATTAAGCCAATGGAAGAGCATTGAATAAAGAGATTAGAAACTTTGTTTCTTTCTTTTTTAAGATTTTATTTATTAGAGAGAGTGCACACACACCAGAGTGAGCGAGAGAGAGCAGGAGCAGGGGGAGAGGGAGAAGCAGGCTCCACAGGGAGCAGGGAGCCCATCACAGAGCTCCATCCCAGGATGCTGAAATCATGACCTGAGCCGAAAGCAGATGGATGCTTAACCGACTGAGCCATCCAGGCGCTCCAGAAACTTGACTTCTTGTCTCAAACCCACAGTAAGCCACTTTAAGACACCTCTACTATGGCCCTTATTTCGTTCATGCTTCAATATTTCCACTTAAAAAATTAGTATAAAATTAATTTTACATATCTGTTTAAAAATTAAAACAAATAAAAATATGAGGTAAAAACAATTGAGAGAAAAGGTTTCCTGTAAAAGTTTAAGAAATGTGTATTATTATTATTATTATTATTAGACAATATTCCAAATGGTGTTGAAATTATCCTTTCATTAGATTTTGAAAAACAGTAAATAAGACTACTTGCATTTTTTTTATTTATTTATACTGCGGATGGAGGGGGGGTTGTGTAGAGATGGTGGTGTTAGGGAATATTGTCAGTACATCTGTCAATCCATAATTCAAGCAGTAGGTTTTATACTCACATGAAATCCACAAAGACTTCAGAGTCCCATCAGCTGATCCCTGAGTCTCACACCACCCAGGTGCCTGGTGTTTGGGGGGTCAGACCACCTCAGGGAATGTCGAAGGACTTATCCTACAACCAGTGCCTTCAAAATTAATGGTAACTCAGCCATTAAAACTCATATCATATAATCCCAAGTATGAAGCCAAATTCCTAAATATATGCATCATATTTCCATCCATGATTTATCTCCCAAAGCTTTTTTTAAAAATTCACAGTACACTTTCAGAGGAAATTCTGTCAGCCATTTTTACATGCAGAAGCAATTCTAGGCATATAGAAAAGTAAGCCCTTGTTCTCACTCTTGCCAGTAACCCCGGACACTGTGAATTCCATCCCGCGCAAACACACAGGTCACCATGTTTGCAGGAGCGAGCATGTATCTCCTGATTCCACTCTATTTATACTTTTTTTAGATTCTTTCACTAGAGAAGAAAAGAAGCTTCACAATAAATTTCATCTCAGTGCAATGAACAAACGTTCGCCAAAATCTAATGTTTCTGGTTGTTAAAATAATTTGGGGCATGTATCTGATGAAGGCATTTGGAATTGTATTCAAATATCTCTGCCAATCCCTTTATAAAACGAGGTAATGAGAGGAAAAGGCAAAATTTCTTTTTTTTAGTTTAAATAATAAAATATGTTTTTTCAGATACTGTAGTGGGCCCCCCCCCCTTTTTTTCTGATTAGCAGTTAGACTTCAGAATCTTTTCAGACTAATCTCTTTGTTTTATATTTTCCTGGCTTCCAGAAGCATTCTGTGCTAAACCTGTGAGCTGGACCAAAAGGCCAAGGATAAGAAGTTGATCTTCCCTTGATTTCTAGACAGTGTCATTTCCTGGGTTTATTCCCTAATCACATTTCCTTGCTTTGTTTTCAGTCTCAATAGCTAACTTTTCCCCTTAAATTCTAATGTCTCTTCTGTGTCAGTTTTTTCTTTTGGGTGATTTTTTTGGTGTTTTTTGTTTGTTTGTTTCGTAGGCTATAATTACACCTCTTAACAACCTGTCTCTGGACAGGTCCTTGAGATCTGTCGTGCCTTCTCTAAAAATATCTCTATTCCTAATCCTCCACTTACTGCTCTGAAAAGAACAGCCGTGCATACACAATAGTCTCCCATTTTTAAGCCTATATTTGGGGAAATGTTATAGAATCTTTGATGCACTTAAATTATTATCTAGGAAGTTGAGGGGCATAGCTCAGTTGCTCAGGGATTTACGTGCAAATATCAGAACATGATTTATCAAGTTATGCTAAATTTATGCAGTTCACAAAGTCTTCAGTGGGGTCTGAAACTTAGCCTTGGATGGTGTGCTGCCAGAAACAACACCGAAACTGTCCCACCATACTGCTCTCAGACCAGACCCAAATTCCTCTGGCACTAACACCTTTTTGAAGGACACCTTCAGTGGTACAATAGTATGTGTGGGACTCCAGAGCCCTGGCTAGATGGAGAAGAAGGCAGGAAACAAGGTTCAAGAGAGGCCTGGGTCAGAATACAAAGTCTTGGTAGTTGTTGTTTAGATTTTAAATTTTATCCTGAAAATTTTGAGGGCTTGTGAAATTTTTAAGCAAGAGAATCACACGATCAAACCTGTGTTTTATAAAGATAGCCATTCTAGTAATTTGGAAAACAGAATTAATGTGATCACTGGGGACCACAAATTTGTTTGTACTCCCACAAGTAATAGGTAAACAAAAGGTCTTGTTTGCATTATGATTATGAAAGGGATTTCATTGCAGATCAAATTGGGGGGAAATGGAAATCTTTATGATCTTGATTCTCCCAATCCATAAACATGGTATATATTTTTCATTTCTTCAGTACTTCAGATGGCCCTTCAATGATGTCTTATAATTCTCCACATAGAAGTTTTCATAAAGTTCGTTAGGTTTATATCTAAATATTGATAGCACTTTATGCTCTTAAGACTAGAATCTTTTAAATCATATTTCATAATAAAGTGTTACTCATGTATGTCATTGATTATTATAGACTGCATTTATTATATATTGATCTTAAATCCGGAAAGTCTGTTAATCTGTTTTATTTTGACGATACATATCCCTATAGATAATCATGCCATCTGCTGTTTTGTTTCATTATTTAAAACCTTTATTCCTTTCATTTATTTTTCTGTTCTTATTGTATTGCTTAGGGTTTCCACTGCAATAACATATGAATGTTTGTGATTACCGGCATCCTTGTATTAATTCTGAAACTAAAACAAATGCTTCTAATATTGCAACTATTTGGTAAACTGTGCCCTGGAAGTTTTGGGCAGATTTTCCTAATTAGTTTTTAAAGATTCCCTGGTATTTCTAGTTTGCTAAGAAAGTGTGCTTTAAATATGTTCGAATGTTTTCAAAATCTTTTTCATAATCTGTTCCAAAATTCTTTTTTTTTTTTCCTGTTACCGTGGTGGATTATATTAATCTTCTAATTTTTTAAATCACCCTCTAGGTAAAAATTCTTTCCTGGTATGAATCTTTCTTATCCTGGTATGTAGAATTTATACATATTGTAGGATTCTTTTTAGCAATAGTTTATTCATGATTTATTCATTGTGCTTGTAAGAGAAATTGGCCTATTATTAAATTACCTTTTCTTTTACTTACTCCCTTTGTCTCAAGTCTATACCAACCTCATAAAATGAACTGAGGAGTATTCTTTGTTTTCCTATTTTCTGAAAGGGTTTGACAAAAATAGGGATGATCCGTTTTCAAGAATATCTGGTAGAAGTTGACTGCAACACTTGGTTGGCCTGTTATTTTTCAATTTGTGTGCAGTTGGGGTCGATTTTAAACTCTTGATTCAATTAGCCAAATGATCACAGGTTTATTAACATTTTCTGTTTTTTCCTTAAGCTGGCTAAGCTATGTGAGAAACTGCCCAATTGCATGTAAATTTTTTAAATTGCTCTCATTATTCCCCTGTTACATTTCTTAATCTCTGCTGTGTCTTTACTCATGTTTCTTTTACACTTCTAACCCTGTGGATTTGTGCCTTTTTTTCCTGAGCAGTATTGTGGAGGTGTTTTCAATCTTTCCAGCCCTTCCAGAGAAATAGCTTTCAACACTGTTCATCCTCTCCATTGTGTATTTGTTTTTTCCTTTGTAATACGTATTGATTTCTATCTTTTTTAAATTTTTATTTAAATTGCAGTTAACATACAGTGTAATTTTCCCTACTTCTATCTTTATTGTTTGTTATTACCTCATTAATTTTCTCATTCTGCTTTTATCATGAAGCATATATTTCTATAATAGTCCCTCAAAATACTATTTCAGCTCCAGCCAACAATTTTGCATATGTAGCATTTTTCATTTTCATTCTGTTCTAAATTCTTAATTTCCATTATTATTTCCTTGAAGTGTATGTTTTAGTTTTCTACAAAATGTGGTACTTTAAATTAATTTTTCGATATTGATATCTAAATTTCTGAGGTGACCATATTCAAACATCATGATCCATATAATACAATATATAAATTTCTTAGTTAACTGTGTTCAAACAGCATGATCCATATAATACTGAGTCTTTGAAATTTGTTTTAGAGTCTAGCACGTTATCAATTTTTGTAAATATGCAGTGTATATTTTAAAAATTAATGTTTTCAATTGTTTAATAAAGATCTCAGTATATGTTACTTGATCAAACTTGGTTTTATTGCTCAAATCCTCTTTATCTTTAGTAATTGTTTTGTCTGCTTGATAAAAATTATATGTATTAATTCCTCCGTGTAATTATCTCCAGTTTGCTTTATAAAGTTTGAGACTATTAGATACATATAAGCTTAGAATTATTGTATTTTACTAATGATATCTCCCTTTATTCATTTTGTAGCTATCCTCTGTATCTAACAAATCTTTTGTCTTAAAATCTATTTACTTTCTTAGTGGTAGTTTAAGTTATGTTGTGGATACAAATACACTCAAAGTTTTAGTGACTTAACACAATAAAATGTACCTCCCACATAAGGTCTGATGTGGGTGATATGGATGGATGTCCTAGGGGCCTGACTTCCAAGCGGAATCCAGACTGTTCCTTCTTAGGGATCTACTATATCAGAATCTCTGTTGGGTCTATAGATTGGAAAGAGAGTAATCCAGGAATCTTTCCAGGGATTTCAGGGATCAACCCTGAGTTGGGACATGTCCCAATCCAGTCCTATGTCCTACTCCATGGACTGTTGTATGCCCATAAAGAAGAAATGGATTTGCTAGCCAGGCTCTGACACAGTTTATCATTCTTTTAAACACATTTATGTAATATATATATCTATATATTATATTTTATATAATTCATATATTATATAAATATTTATTTTATATCTATAAATTCTTCCTTTCTGAATGGGAAAATTAAAGAGATGGCAGTCGTGGGTGCCTAGATGGCTCGGTCAGTTAAGCGTCTGCCTTCACCTCAGGTCATGATCCCAGGATCCTGGGATCAAGTCCCACATCAGGCTCCCTGCTCAGCCAGGAGTTTGCTTCTCCCTCTGCCCCTCCCCACCGCTTGTGCACTTTCTGTCTCTCTCTCTCTCCCCTCTCTCTCCTGCAAAAATAAATAAATAAAATCTTTTAAAAAGAAATTAATTAAATAAGGTAAAGACATGGCAGTCACTATTCCAAAGTAATTCTGAGATCCCATGGGAATAGTTTGTGCAGCCCTCCTTCCTTGAAGTTGTGGAAGATTGATTAGGCCGTGATTCTGTTTTGTAGAAGAACTTCTGGTGCACTGTTCTCTATGGTCCTTGATTCCACCCTCTAGGAAGCATCCCTTCATTCACTGTTCTCTTTTTGCCACATCAGAAGTAGACCATTCTTCAAGGATAGGCTTCAAAGTTTACTTGTACTTAAGGAAATTTATCTAGGGTTATTATTACTGCTTTCTCTTGTTTTGTTTTTTAATTCTAAACATTCAAAAGCTTTTAGGTGTAGGCTTGTGATTTCTTTGGTCATATATTTCTTACAGACTTTAGGAAGCTATTTATTTATGTAATTTTTTTTTAATTTTTTTATTATATTATGTTAGTCACCATACAGTACATCCCTGGTTTTTGATGTAAAGTTTGACGATTCATCAGTTGCGTTTAACACCCAGTGCACCATGCAATACGTGCCCTCCTTACTACCCATCACCAGTCTATCCCATTCCCCCACCCCCCTCCCCTCTGAAGCCCTCAGTTTGTTTCTCAGAGTCCATAGTCTCTCATGCTTCATTCCCCCTTCTGATGTAATCTTACCTGACCTAACTGACTACTTGCAGTCAACTTTATATGTCAATAAATACACCTAAAGTTCTTTGAGGGCATAACACTCAAGTGGGCTTTAATGTCTTGCTTTCCTGCTCCATTTCTGTATTTTTAGAGTCAGTGACAACCACACAGAGGCTCTCAGGGATAAGAGTTATGAAAGCACAGCCTAACATGATATTTATCTTGAGTTACCTTATTCGACTGAGAAATTTCAATAGGTATATTTTGCTCAATGTTTTTTTTTTTTTTTTTTTTTAATCTGTGTTTTACTGTTGGGGTCCACAAACAGATTTTCAACAGTAGAAGGATAGAAGGCATCAAATTTCTAGGTCCTCTCTACTCTTTTTCATTCCTTCTTTTCAACTGTCCAACTCTTTCTTTAGTCTCATCTCTTTCTTGTATCACATTAATGCTCTGATTATGATAATGTCATCATACGTACATAAATGTTCTGATTATTTACAAGTATCTCTCCCAGAGCTACAGGTGATTGGATTCCCAATTATGACACATGACATTCATGCCAATTTTTTTTCCTCTAAGATATGAATAACCATCATTCCTGCTGCTGATGTTTTTTTCATCCCTTTCCACTTCTTGGTTCCTAAGTCCATGCCACATGTTTGTGGAATTTTAAGATAAACCTCTTTCTGTATTGGGAAGGATAGGATAGGCTATCCTGTGATGACATGTATCCCCACAAAATATCACTAATTAAAAATAAAAGATTTTTTTTAAAAGATCAATTTATTTATTAGAGAGAGCACGCAAGCATGCAGGGAGAGGGACAGAGGGAGAGAGAGAATATTCAAGCACACTCCCTGCTGAGCTCACAGTCCAATGCTGCACTCAATCCCAGGGCCCTGAGTTCATGAGCTGAGCTGAAATCAAGAGTCAGACACTTAACTGACTGAGCCACCAGGCACTCCAAAAATAAAAGAATTTTCTTGCTCATGAAAGGTCTGAGGAAGGGCAGATGGATTTTAATGGCAGCTCTTTTCCAAGAAATAACCCACAGCCTCAAGTTCTTTCATCCTGAAGTTCTGCCATCACAGAACCCTTGCTTAATGGTGACACAAAAGTGGAAATGAGGACAGTGAGCCAAAAATATTGTGAGAGATTTCAAGGACCAGGTTCAATGGTAGTTTCTGTTATTTTTATCCATACATCGTCGACTAGGAAAGAGCTGGTCCCATTGTAACTTCAAGCCAGACTGGGGAAGACAGTCATCCTTTATGCTCATGAAGGGAGAATAAAATTCATAAGCATTTAACCAGTCATCACAATACATAGCTCTCATTTCTCTCTATTTGCCAGTATATCTTTTCACATCCTTCACTCTCATTCTTTGAGTCCTTATATTTT
This sequence comes from Ursus americanus, assembly GCF_024610735.1. Lineage (NCBI taxonomy): Eukaryota > Metazoa > Chordata > Mammalia > Carnivora > Ursidae > Ursus > Ursus americanus. Next base: position 62,102,410 of record NC_142131.1, on the reverse strand, counting down.
AGGTATTCCTCTTGTAAATATTACATAATTTAATTTTAAAAATCTGATCTGAGAATCTCTGTCATTAAAATAGAAGATTTAGTCTATTTACATTTAACACGATGATTTCTAAAATTTTTCTGTTTTCCTGAGGTTCCTCCTATTCTTTGTTTCAGTTTTATTGTCTTATGATCAAATTTCTTTTATCTTTTTTCTACTGGTCTACTGATTTAGAAACTATATATTCTTTCTCTATTTTTACTAATATTTCTATGCTCTCACTGATATTTCTTCAGATGTTCTAATCAAAAATATCTGTGTTAAATTTTGCAGTCCAGTGATTAAATTGTCCCTTATTTAAAAACTCACAAATTAGTAATTATTATCTGTATTTTACCATAAAATCAATACTTGCTTAGATAGAAATAGAGAGAGATTTATCAATTTTCTTTCTTTTTTCCTTTCTTTTCCTCAGCATTTCTTTTTGCATCTCAATCTTTACTTTTATTGTCAAGTTTCTTCCTGAAGTACATTTTTTTAGAGGTTCTTTCTTTATTGGCCTATCAATTCTGTAGTCTAAGTTTTTGTTTGTCTCAATATGCATTCTGTTTCACTCCTTTTGCTGAATGATAGTTTACTTATATGTAAATGGTGTAGATAATGACTAAAATGTATAAAGGATAAATGGACAAAGTAACAGTGAATACAGAAAAGTCTAGGTAAGCTTTGAAGTGTTACTTTCCTTAAATATTTTAGAATACAAATTATCTTAGAGTTTATATTACTTAAAGAATAGAGTAAACTGTTGAGTTTTCCTTTGGTAAGTGTAATCTATCCAGAATGTGGTATCAAGAGTTAGAAGAAATACGTGCTTTTTTATTTTCTTTCTTAAGGTATTTGAAAAAATTGCCAACATATAAATGAACCTCAACCATAATTAGTATTTCTTATTCTGCCATCAAATTCTTAGCAAAGATATTCTATTAATTTTCTCTTCACATGTCCTTCAGACATAAAATTGTCATGCAACACAAAAAATAAAGGGCACCATATATTAGGATAACCTCAGACTTTCAAGAATGTGGTTTAGAATTAAGGGCTTGAACGTTCTTTTTAGACTATAGCTCTGAATTAATACTTATTAAAATTATTTTGTTATCTTATACCTATTAGTTTTCCAAGGTCTTCATACATTGCAATAGAGTGTTATTTTTTCCTGACCCCCCAAACCATATTTTCCTCATTTATAGAGCTTTCTTATAAGAAGCTCAAGGAATAGTCTAGCAGGCAAGAAAACTGACAAAGCAAATTTGTCAATGTCTGAAGAATTATCCCTCTCAAAGATGATCAAAGATGTCTAGCCTTGGGGGAAGAAAAAAAAAATTGAGTCAGAATTATGCTAAGCTGAAATGATCTAAATTTCATATCAAATTGTTTTTTCTCAATTCAGAAACATTTTTTTATGAGGCCATCCATCTTAAAGACAAATGTTAAGGCATGATGATGTATTATTTCATTGCAAATTTCAGTATTGAAGAATATAAATTGATTTTGAGCAGACCAACAACCTAATAAATTCAGAGAAGATCTCCGACTTGACCTCTAAGTATGTAAAAAACGTACGGGTTAAGAAAATTAGGGAAACCTAAGGCCAAAGAGAATGTGAATGGTTTTATCTGGATGATTTTTTTTTTTTTTTTTGGCTTATCAGTCATTTCAGAAGGAAACTATGTAATATTAGTTCACAACCCAGCTTACATAAATACATATTTAATGTGACCTATATACTCCAATATATGCTGAGCAAATCAGTGTCTTGTTGGTCATAAATATGACTCAGAGGAATATTAATTGCTATTGAAACTTCTCTGTTTAGGAAGGCTGAAATATGTGAAACACACGTATTGAAAAATTGCTGCCAATTCATGAAATGTGTCACCAGTTTTTAAGGGTTAAACCTAAGTTCTCTGAAAATTAACTTACGTGGAATTCCTCTCCCTTGATGTCCCATGATAACTGAGCCATTAATCTATAAGTTTTTTGCTGCTTCTTCATTTTATTCAGCCAATGAACAAATTTTAATGCTAAATTTTTCTACCCCCATAATAATTTTATAGTTATAAGGAAAAAAATAAGCAAAGTAAAAACCTGAAGTTCAAATCAGACACAGGAAAACGCAACTACCCTACACTGTTAAGTTTGAGATACTGGCTGTCCTTGGGCAGGGAGAGGGCAAGGGTATCATAGAGGGGAACAAGAGGTATGCTGGTAATGTTCTGTTTCTTATTGAGCTATACATTTATGCCCACTTTTCTATATATATGTTTTGCTTCAATAAAAAAAAAAAGATTTAAAAAATCTGAAAGTCAATATTGGAGCCATCTTATAGCCAGCTGGTGTGTAGACACATAAAGGAGTAGGATGCTGTTCTGTCCTCCAAGCTGTCTGAAATAGGAGTCCCAAGAGAGTTTTTGTGAAAGCCAAAGCATATCTATAAAATGCCTTTTAATCTTGACTTTGCTGGATTAATACTGCAACATTAAATATTATTTTTATCAGTCATGGAATGCACAAATAGAAGTAAAATGTCATTAAATCTCAATGCAAGTGAGCTGGAAAAAAATTGGCTTTGTTCAGAATTCTGCTATTTGAATTAAAGAACAATGTTCTTTCTTTTTAGTTCTATAAAAGAGCATTTTAATGAATGATCACTGGAGCTGAACAAGATCACATGCAAAGAAAAAAATTAATTAATGGCGGGATTCTAGGTCAGACTAGAGCCTAGAATCCTTTCCTCATTCATTGTCCCAATCTGTTGGGTTTCCAGGCAGAAGGAGCAAATTTTCAGGGACCGTTATTTCACATTGCATCTTCTGCCACCAGTGGCCCATTGGTAAGAGAAGCTGTGTCACTGTGTCTCCCATCAGAGAGAAAAGAAGACCATTACCGCGCAGCGAATGAGGCGATCCGGTGCAGAGGGCCCTCTTGCTGGGGACCATCCCCCACCATCCCTGTCGTCAGTTCTGAAGAATAACCCGCTCTATGGTGACCTAAGCTTGGAGGAAGCTATGGAAGAAAGAAGAAAGCATCCCTCATGGACCGTTGAGGAGTATGACAGGCATTCCCTGCACACAAACCTTTCTGGGCATCTGAAGGTACTCAAAGCAAAGAATCACCTCCTTAGATCAGTTAAATATTCCTTTAAAAAAAATGGGTATTAAAGTGACAAGCACTCTTTACTAGACCCAGATCTCTAGATTTCAGGTCATTTTGGCCCCTGACATCCCTTTTTCTCTCCTACTCAATACGTGTTTATGGATTTGTTCTGACCTATACTATGTCAGCCCTTACTGGCATCTGTCTGGTGTGGAGAGAAAGAAATGATGTGACACAGAAAGGTTTACCTAGAAGGTAAATGGTTTTGAAAATTAATTTGCCAGATTATGTATGTTTTCCCCTAGTTTTGTGATCATTTATTTCATGAAGACTTAAGAATTCCCTCATCTACATTGATTCAGAACTATTTATTCCGTGCTCTGTCTTAGGCACGGTGCAAGGGAGTTCTCATCAAGGGTCATCTTATGCCAAGCCCACTCAGGGATTTAAGATGGCAGATTTACATTTTGGACATTTTCCTGTGTCTCAGTAACAAAACAAAACAAAACAAAAACATTTCAACACAGGAAAAGTATGCAATGAACTCATTCACCCAGCTTAAACCCAACTTCAGTTTTTCTTTGTTTTCTTTTTTTCCCCCTGGTGTCATCTATCACATAGAAGATGTAGAAATACCTGCAAAGCAGGGAGAGTGGCCCTCTGTTTTCTGAGTGGGCTGCATTCCTCCCTAGCCTTGGCTTGCCTCTGCCTGCCCTAGGGTCAGGGCGGCCTGACTTCTTCCACAAACACTTCATTTAAGAAGGTGTATCTGCTCGGAGCCCCATACCTTAAGCACCTGAAGATTTTTTTCTGTTGCAAAGGGGATAATATTGTGTCCCCTTAAAATCTTACACTTTTAAGAATCTCAAATGTGCACTCTTGAAATATCTTGTTGTCCAGAGTCTTTGAGGTTTTTTTGATCTCCTAGTAGATTTAATGTATCTCCTCCTTAATGTAGCTTCTTTTCCAGAGAAGTTTCCACAACAGAGGCTCTCCCATAGCAACAGTAATCTTGTGGGTTTTTTTATCAGGAGTCTGAAGATCAGGACCTCTAAGAAGTTAGTTTCTTTTTTTCTTTTCTTTTTTTTTAAATTAAGTTTTTATCTTAATACCACTGTAGTTAAAATACAGTGTTATATTAGTTTCAGGTGTACAATATATTGACTCAACAATTCACCCAGGGCTCCTCACGAAAAGTGCACTCCCTAATCCGCATCCTCTGGTTCCCCCGTCCCCCAGCCCCCTTCCCTCTGGTAATCATCGGTTTGTTCTCTATAGCTTAGAGTCTATTTCTTGGTTTCTCTCTCTCTCTCTTTCCTTTGCTCATTTGTTTTGTTTCTTAAATACCACATGAGTGGAATCATATGGTATTTGTCTTTCACTGACTTATTTTGCTTATCATTATACTGTCTAGCTCCATCCATGTTGCTACAAATGGCAAGATTTCATTCTTTTTTATGGCTGAATAATATCCCATTATATATATATCTCACATCTTTGTTCATTTGTCTTTGGGTGGACACTTGGGCTGCTTAAAAGGTCACTTTCTACAATTAGGAAAGTATGTATTGTTTTCTTTCACAAATATTTCTGGACCGAGTGCCAGAGGCTCTTCTTTGCTCTTTATTGTTTACCCAAATGGCAAAAGGGCTTTGAAGATGAATATTACTGTCCCTGCCATCAAAAAGTTCATCTAACTGGTCAAAGTAACAAGTCATAATTTTATAACAAGATAAAGGAAGAGGATAGTATTGTAGTGATAGTAGAAAGGGCTATGCAGATTCAAAAGAGGACAAAATCACGCTGGATTATAAAAAGGCTTCAAGAAAAAGTTACTGTATGCTGGGCTTGAAGAATGCATAGAATTCCAAAAGATATGGATGGTTTGCATGAGCAGGGAGGTTCTCATCCAGAGTAGCAAGAAAAAAGGCCCAAATACCAGAAAGTGAGAGAGATTGTCAGAACAATAATTAGTCCACTTTTGCTGACACTACAATTTAAGTAATAGAATAATGGGAAAATAAGGCTCAAAAACACTTAAAAAGTGTTTGAATGTAAGGCAAAGGAGATTGAACATCGTTGGCAATGAGGAATATTTTTGTTGGCAAATTCTGTGCTATGTTTAGAAAGATCAAATATATATATATAAATGGGTGCATTGCTTCACTGAAACTGGGTCCTTCCCTCCCCTCCCCATCCTCCATACATACAGTCACCTCAAAGCACTTCCAGACCTCATGATGCTATTCTTTAGCACTCTTTTGAGGGATGCTTCTGAAAGTCATGACTTTCGTTTTCTTTAGCATTTCTTTCTGTACTACATTAATTCGACTTCCTTCATCACTAGCTCTCTGCACCTCATAACTAGCAGACGGAGCCCATAACTTATTTTCTGAAATCTCTTCACCTCTTACGGGCTGTAAAAGCTCCAAGTGCCTTTGGCCAATACCAATTTTCTAAATTACTAAGAATTTATAAATAAGAAAGGGGGAAAGAAGCCCCATATGCAGTTAGCAGGGCTAACGAGGAACAGAATGCGAGAGGAGTTTGGGATTACAGAAGTTCTTCCTGAGGATTGCAGGCATTAGGACACCTAGAAAATGAAGGGTACCAGTCAAGTAGACAAGGATTGCAAGGTTATCCTTCCGCAGAGCTCAGCCAAATTTCATTTTACTCTTGTAGCTTTTCTAAGACCAGGAAGTTGATACCGCAGCAGTGTGGTGGAGGAATTACACCGCCATCACCAGCATCCGCCCAGCTCCCTACGTGTGTGCCCGTTCCTCTCCTAGCAGGGCGCTAAGAAGTCCAAAGCTTATTCACTGACCCCCCGAAGCAGACTTAAAGTCCACTGAGACTAGAGAGGCAGAGAGAGGGTGGGCAGCTCAGCCGCAAGCCATTGCTGATGAGAAATAATGATGCTCTTCAAAGCCCAGCCTCTCATATTTGAGCTGTGACACTTAAGCCTCACTGGGGACCGTGTGATATCAACCTTCAGTACCTCTCACGGTGTTGTTCTGCAGTATCAATTAGTCTGTAACACTGACTGATTACTGATTGATCCTATTCTATGTAATTTTTTTTTCTTTTTAGGAAAATCCTAATGACCTACGGTTTTGGTTGGGAGACATGTACACGCCCGGTTTTGATACCTTATTGAAAAAGGAAGAGGAGCAAGAAAAGCATTCAAAATATTGCCGTATAGGTCTGATTTTGCTCCTTGTTGCCTGCATCTTGGTTTTCATAGTGACCGTGAGCACACTTTTCACTTAAAGAAACTGCTGCCGATACAGCCACTTGAAATTTCTTAAAAATCTTTCCAAATAAACATTTGCAGAAAAACATGCTCACGTGGTATGAATGTACTGTTGAATGTCCAGCTAAGTGTCATTGTCTTGTTGAATGCAAATGTTGCCTGAGATATGCTGGCTTTCTCTCCTTTGTTCTAGAAGTCTTGGTATGAATTCCAGAGGGATCTTTGTCCTTTGGGAAGCAGGAATTCTGGGGATCAAAACCACAGAAAAACTGCTATACACAACCAAAGTGAAACACTTAGGATAGGGAACAGAACAGCACCAATAATTGCCTGCAGATTTGTCTTACCTCCTTCTACCGGCCCCCTCCTCTCGTCCCTAAAAAGTTGAGCAAAGCATTTCTGGCTGCCTCAGACGTGCAACGTAAGAACTACTGGTTGTGCTGCCTGTTGGGTTGAATTCATGCTGTTTTATCTTCTTTTATTCCTGTTGAAGCCAGAAAAAGGGATGGAAGGTGGCTTTATTCAAACGTATTCTCATTTTCCCAGGATTGCTTTATAATGCCTCTGTTTGAGGTAGCGATTTCAGTAGACCTAAACTTGAACAGGCCCTAGTTCTGTAATTAATTACGTGTAGAGCCAATTGGGCTTACTGATTGATCCACATTGGCTAGTGTGAGCCCCGGTGGCTCTCAGGAAGTATGTATCACCAGCCATGGCCTCAGAGGAAGGCCCTAGAAAAGCAGAGGAAACACGGCTAAGGGAATAGGATCTGAATCCTTGCTGTGTCTTTTGCTAACTGTTGGACCCTGGGCAAGGTATCCTTTCTGAGAGAGGATAGGATCAGCTCCCCAGCAGGGCTCGTCTAAGGGCTAAACAAGAGACAGATAAGAACAACACCGGGCTCCTAGTAAGTAGTTGCCTAGTTAAGGACGGTTCTTACTACAAATATATGCTAAGCTTCTTGGTACCCTGAGGCCACCTGCCATTGCCTGCAGATAACTGGGGACATGATGCTGGACACAGATGGAGAATCAAGTCAACTGCCTTCTCTTTGTCCTAGAACACCAGATCCTAAATCCTTTTCATCCCTGATCCTTTCTCTTCTTTCAGGATTCCCCCCACCCCAGGCTCCCACCCCCCAAAGTTTAGCGCATAAAGCAGAAAAGGGACTTTCTCTTCTTGCCATTAATCAGCCTTTGGGATTACCACACCATTCTACTGTATCTCTCCTAAAGATACTTGAAATAAAGAACACTGAAGTGCCCCTTTACTATACAATAAATTCGTGGTGCACGACAATTGTCTTAGCCATATTTGTAGCACTTAACTTATTCTTCCTCCTCTCCTCTGTAACAGGTTCTGCCCAATTTAGAACTGAATTAAGGAGAGACGAAGGTCCTGGGGATTCCTGAGGGCAGGCCCACTCACTGTGGATGCCTGGCAGACAACCGCTTCGTATTAACTCTGTTTTTCAAAGCTTGACTGCCCAGTGCTTGCTTCTAAGGAATTCGATCTATGTTCAGGTCTCTGCTACGCATGGAAAGCATTTGTGTGCACCGGGTTACAACCAGCTGTCCGGGGCCACATACAGGTAAGGCTCTGTAAGGGCACTCCGCAGGGATCACCACAGGAGAAGTGTGTGAAGCTGCCCACCTCGACTTCTGACCCCCTCCCCCCATCTCATTACCTTTCTCTTCTGCCCCCGTCAAGCACCTGGTACCCCCCTGTTCTCTCCAGTCCTCCTCTGCTCTCTTCCATGACGCTAACACTCATTTATGTTTCAGCATGAATGTGTTTATTACTTTGCTGTTGCTCCCAAACCAATCTTCACTTTTAGCCTTCAGTGTAACTGTAAAATCAGAATATATTATTATCCCTCATTGGATTAATATTATGCATCTACACGAAAGGGAAAGTCATAAGTTGAGTGAATACATCCCTGTGTGCACTCAAAATCATACTGTGAAAGCCGTGCCAACCTCTCTTTTAGTATGGGTTTTGAAAATGGCTCTAGCAGAAAAAGCACAATAAGGTCATGGAAAATACAGAGGTGATGGCCCTAAACAGGCTTAAGTTCAAATCTGGGCTTTTGAAAAAAGCGCTGATCCAGATTCAGTGAATCAATGTTTTTAAAGCATTTAAATACAATCCTTGGCACAAAATCGGTAGTCAATAAATAATAACTCTTATTATCTTCAAAAAAGTGACTCTTTTGGTCACTTTTTTTTTCTAAATTGGGATAAGAAAATCTGGGTTCCACTAATTCTTCAGTAATAATGGTTTCAAAGGATAATCTTTCCCAGGCACTTTCAAACGCGCTCCCCGCCCCCCGAAAAAGTTTTATTCTGTTGCTTTGTTTTGTTGTGTTTAGTTTGGTTTGGGGATATTAGGTTAGTGTGTGGGAGGCCTAAAAGCAAATAGTCTGGTCATTTCCTAGAGAATAAATATTCCAGTTGTGGATACTTTTTTTAAAGTGCTGCTAGCGGATTTGAAAGAATTGAAATTGTTTTTTACGTAACCCATTAATGGCTATTCCAACTATGTTCATATTGCTGCCACCTAGTGGAGAGTTCAGGGAGTGGAAAACAAAGAAAAAGTGCCCTTGGCGGCTCCATTTTATACAGAGTGCGCTCCTGCCATCTGGTGGTGAAATTTACCGTCGGCCGTTAGCCCCGGAAAATGCATTTTACCGGAGACATTTTCAGTTGAAGGCTGTTCAGCTGCTGTGCTGACACCGAGCGTGGTCACGTGGCCAGGAGCTCCTGCCTTCCGCTCTTGCAATGACTAGTTTTGATTCCTGCTCATTCTGCAAGAAAAGAGACACGGCTGTCCTTAGAGTCATTCTCCTGAAGGCAGAGCTGGGACCCGGAATAGGCTGAAGTCAAAAATAGTGGTATTCTTAGGGATGCTCCATTCCCAACCTCCAACTGGTTAAAAATTTAGGAATATTAAATCATCTCCCGCTGTGTCAGATATGGGACGATCTGAATTTCTACATTTTAGCTCTCTGTATCTTTAAATATTTTTTAATTCCCCTTTTCCCTATTCCTGTTGTTCATTAGCAGTTTTTAAAGCCTCCCCTCATATCGTTGAAAAGGTAGTTTTATCAAATATAAAAAATAATTTTAAAACCATAATTAGAGACGGCCATTAAATCTCAAGCTCTCTGGATTTCTACTTACACACTCACAGAGTCTCACACACTAGAGGAAAGATAACTTTGCTGGTTCCTTCCAAAAAATCACTTAGTCCAGGCTCTTGCCCAACTTGAGGTGAGAATATTCAGCCGAAGTGGGCAGTTTCAGAAACTGAACGCAGCTTTCTGCCAGAGCGGTTCTGCTCTCATTTTATGAACACTGTGACTCATGGACCTGATCAAATTTCCTTCTTCGCGTGGCCTGCTGGAAAAATTCAGGAGCAAACTGGGCCCTCTCTTCTTAGGAAGTGGGCAGGACTTCCTCGTGTGCTGTCCTGATTCAGGGTTCTACCTCAGAATCTCGCCTTTCCCTCCTCCTCCTCTCTGCCTGGAATGAGTATGCGGTATCTCCAGGGGTCTTCTTTTTTTCTCGGTGCCTTAAACCTACCGGAAAGAGACAGAGTAGGTAGAGAATTCGGTGTGGGTTGGTTATGTGTATAGAAAAACCGAAGATGAAAGGCTCTCTTTCAAAAGAAAAATTTGAAATTAAAAATATTTTTTAAATAGGGAAGTTAGTGGTTTCGGTATAAAATGTTCCCTGATGAGGTTTCTTTGGCCCGTAGAGATGAGAGTCAAGACTCCCACAGTTTTACTTACACTATACTTACTGTTTTCAAGTTCCTGACAAAGAGAAGAAAGAAGGCATTCTTCTGACGCTAATTAAACTTGTTAATTCGTTTCCGATTATGAAATAAGTTCTCAAATCCCTCACATTGGAATTCGCATCAAGTTTGGTGAAATGCTGTTTAGATTATTAACTTAATTATAAAACAATGGCTAGGCTAGATTCAAAACTTTATCAGTCGGTATAAATCAAATGGCAGTTAACGAAACTTTGTCAACATATATTTTTTTAAAGTTTAAAACGTTTACAATGTTATGAGAATATTGTCACTGTATTTGCTGCCATTGGTATACGTTTTAATATAAAGATCCCAGACTTTTTCATGAATTCTAAACTTAGTTCTTAAAAAAAACTTATTTTTATGTTAATTTTTTCTCAAGTTTTCATTTAAATTCCAGTCAATCAACATACAGTGCATTATTAGTTTCAGGTGTAGAACCCAATGATTCATCCCTTCCATACAACGCCCAGTGCTCATCACAACAAGGGCCCTCCTTGTTACTCATCACCCATTTAACCCATGCCCCTGCCCACCTCTCCTCCGGCAACCAGCGGTTCTCTGGAGGTAAGAGTCTGCTTTATGGTTTGCCTCTCTCTCTCTTTCTTGCTTATTACCATCAACACATAAATACACAATCGTAGAGCCATTTATTCAGAAAGATTCCCAGTGGATACCTGAGGACAGCAAGTCTCTCCCCCAACCCCATACCCGCCTCGTGCACACACACCTGATCTGTCCATCCGGCCCTCTTTTGAGCTGTCTCAGGCCAATAGGAACAGAACAGACATACTTTCTACATTTCATAATTTCGAAACCCTTCCACTTCCACAAGCTCATTTCATCTCGGCTACAATCTCGGGAGAGAAGTATAAAACCTGCATTTTACAAGAGAAGAGACTGAGGTTCAGAGCCGTCGAAAGATGTGTCAGGATAAAAACTGAAGTGAGTGCCTCGATGATCTAAACCTACTCTGGATGTTTTTTCCAGCCTCGTTTTTATTTTCTCGAAACTGGAATGCGAGTTTGGAATATTCCAGATTTTGGTAAAAACAGGAGTAGTTTCTCTCTTCTGCCCTCCACCCACAGTGTGTGCTTGTTCAGCTCCAGTCTCCCAGAGGAAATACAGAAAATGCACAATTTAAGTAAGTGCAAACACAGTTGTGCCCCCTCCAACAGGAAAAGCAAACGCCTTAAACTTGTGTCTGTTTGTCCATTTAGGGTTCATGTGGCTTCTATGTAAGATAAGAAGTAAACCCTTGACCCCTTGATTAAGAATAGTCATGGATTAATTACTCTTTCTTAGTAAATAACGTTGATAGAATGTCTTCCCCACCACAGCTTTTCAGAACACAGGATCTGATTTCTCCAACCTTGCCTCGGATCATCCCTAAGTTAGATGTCAGCCCCAGGAAGCCCCAGCTCCTCTCGAGCCCGGACAGGAGCCTGGTTCCACAGGCACTGACCTCAAACGCACTTGGAGGTGAGCACAACCTCCCACAGACATTCAGGTCCACCTCACCAGCAGAGACGTTACTGGAATGAATCCCTCCAATGCCCACTCCCCAGTCCTGCCAGGTAAGGCACCAAGGCACAACATGGCAACATCGTTTTTTAAACTTATACACTGAGCAGACACTCTTGAGTTTTCAAATGGGGGGCGGGGGGAGATAGCGTAGCCCGAGGTCAGGGAAGCCAAAAGAAATGGTGGCTTTTATTTCCCTGTAGCGCGGAGTTCACTTCTCACCACCAGATGGCAGGTGTGCACCAGGATGGGAAACGACTTCCCAAACAATTTGAGGACTGTCGTTCTTTGGTGTTAAAATGGAAACCCTGACAAATGAGTGGAGAACTTGCAAAGAACAGGAGTGATTAATTGTGCTGATGAAAGCCTGGCGTGGGCAGCAGGGCCCTGCCGAGACCGTCGAGCGTGCTCGGTGCAGGAAGGTGACCGTAATTGAGGTCCCATACTGAGAAGTCTTCCGACCCAGCTGTTCAAGCTGAGTGCACAGAACTCATTAACCAAGTCCTCCATGCGGTCTCTCCTCAAATTGTGCTGCGTGCTTGTTAAGGAATGCAGAATCCCGGGACAGCTAAATCGGAGTCTCCATGTGTAACAAGCTCCCCTGGTGATTCTTTCTTTTAAGGTTGAGAAAAGATCTTGAAGAGTGTGGGCTCCTTAGCAAACTCTGTCAAAGCTGAGGGCCAGGAATGAGGGGGCCCACTGTTTTCCAGGGTTGTTTTGTGAATGCCGAAACACTCCCTCTCGGCTCCCACGAATGCACGGTCCGCTTGGTAGCGTTTCCCTCTGGGACAAAAAGGCAGATGTGGGGATAGAAGCCATCTCTGGGTCCTGGCCCTAGGCCCGGCCTTTTTACTATCCTCGGAAATACAAAATTCAGGAGCAATGTAACCCTTAACATAGTTAAAAACCGATTTTTATTCAATACGTACTTGATATTTAAAACGTTGTGCTGAAACTGGTATTGCATTTTAAATGGAATCTGAGAAATGTGTTTTGTGCTCGAAGATGTACTGGGAAAGCTTGAGCCATCACGGGTAATGCAATAGTGATTTTCTTGTGTCAGCGGGATTGTTGGGTGAGTCAGAGGTTAGCGCTCTTGCCACATACCGTCTTGAAAGCTGGTTTCTGGGATACAAAGTGAATCCATCTGATCCCAGATTTGTGTAACACGTTTAAAAATCTACAGCCAAGGGCTTGAGGGAGGAGCAAAGGAGCTACTTATCTGCCTCCAGGAAAATAATCTTGGGGGAAATTCAGTTCAAGGAGCCATTTATCAGGATTACTAGTTCAATCTCAATCAAATTCAGATCTTGACTCTGAGTTTCCTACACCGTCTTCTGGAGCGGGTACAGGTCTGGGAAGGAGAAGTCCGTCCCGATAATCATCCACACGCTTGTGGCAGGGAGAGCGGCATTCCTTTTGCTTTCATTATCCCACACCGTCCATGCTCTGTGGAGCTGACTCTGGCTGGGGACACAGTGGTCACCCACAGAGTGTGCTGGGCTCGCCAGCCATCAGCTCCCTTCTCATGGTCCCCGTGCGTCACTGTAATGCATATCTCGATCTGCGACTTTCTTTTGACCAAGTGGCCCCTTCAGATGGACATCAGCTCAGTCCCCAAGCTCATTTTCACAGCTTACTCTGGAGCCATGAGACGAGTATGGACCGCTTCAATGCTCTTCCCAAGCCACAGGGAATGTCGGGGAGAATTGAGATCTTGTCCAAATATACCATTTATTCATCTCTCCTCTTTCCCCAGAACTCACTGTATCGGGTACATCTCTGAGGTTTCTGCTCTCAAACTGCATTCAAGAAATAGCAAATTTGTTTCATCTCTCAGAAACCCCATATTTTTCAAGGTACCCACTTACATTACCTTCCTTTCCCTTCTTCACCCACCCTTGGGAAGAAGTGAGAATCTCCATTCCTCCCTCCATCTAAAACGAGATTCCTTAGTCAGCTGTGTCTTCCTAGAACTTGAACTTTTTATCATTCCAAGGCAGGAAGAAAATCACTTTGATCCAGTAAACCTCTTTTGAGTCGGCAACATCTCTGAATAATATGGTGTAGACTATGGGTCCGTGCCCCCCGTGGAAGGCTCCTTCACTCTGCCAGTGCAGTTTGAGATGGAAATCAGTTGAGAAGACGGCAGCGGATGTGCTAGGGAAAGAGAAAGGAATTAGTATTGATATTTGGTTAGTCCTTCCCATTTCATCTTGCCACCTGTGTGTGTGCCCATGGAGGGTGAATCATGATATCATCTTAACCTCCTTTATCTATTTCAATGCATTTCCTCTCTGAACCTGTTACAAGGAAATGATATTTAATGGTACCCCCATCACCCAGACAGTAAGAGATTTCTGGGATCTCCCTAGAAGGGTAGAAACCCTTCTGAGTAAAATGTATTTGACAAGAATTAAAAGGATAACCATGAAGAAAAGATCAGCTGTGGCCAAGGGCTGGGTGGTGTGAGTGTGTACAAAGGGACGGCCTGCAGGAGTTTTTTGGGGGGAGATGGAACTGTTCTGTGTCCTAATTCTGGTAGCAGATACACAGATCTGTACATGTTATTAAAACTTCAAAACTATACAGCAGAAATATCAGTTTTACTGTATGCTTCTGTCTATCTATCTATCCTTGAATGGTAAATGAAAACTTATTCTCAAAAAGTTCTACATCAGATAGCTTCTATAGGTAGGCTTGCTGCCTTTTAAAAAGAAGGTGAAAGTTGTGATTATTTTAGACTTCCATGTAGTGTTTGTTTCCTGAGATAGCCTGGCTCTGCCACCTGCAAATGAATTCGTAAAGCAAATATTCCAGCACATTTTTGTAAATTCTATAAAATATTGACAAATACAATATCACAACATCCAAATTATAGCTTCATTAATCTTTTCATTATTGTACACATTTAATATTGGGGGAACTCTTTCAATTTTGTTCAGTATTTTAAAATAATTTTGTTGTTTTCACTATCTCACCCCACATTATGCCCTAAAATTGCATCCTGTTGTATTCAGTGTATGTGTTTGTTGTGTCAAGTAAATCAAAGAACAAACCCGAAGGGGCATCAACCTGTTTTGCCTGAGTGGCTTGTTTGTTAATATCTTATATTTGCTACAATACCAGAAGTGTTGATTCAGGTAGGCAGGAGGGATTTATGTCCTTTAGCAGAGACTCCTCCTTGTTTAGCCAATAGGTAATTGAAAGCAATTACCAAGCAAGAATTACGTAATTCTATTACCTAAAACCCACCTTAGCAAGAAAGCCTAGGGACTTTTGCGGTGCAGCTGTGGCATTAGCAGTAAATTCAGCAATCACTGCCAAAGTGAAGGAGTACCATCATCACATGACTTTATACAGACAAAAAGCAGGTAGTGAGAGATACCTGGGTGGCTCAGTCCTTTGAGCGTCCAACCCTTGGTTTCAGCTAAGTTGTGAATTCAGGGTTATTGGATAGAGCCCCGTGCCCCACCCCCCACACTCCAGCCCCGTGCCCAACAGAGAATTGGCTTGAAGTTCTCTCCGTCTGCTCCTCCCCCAGCTCGAGCACTCTGTCTCTCTAAAATAAATAAATAAATTTTCAAAATAAAAGCAAGTAGTGAAAAGGCAAAAGGAATAAAGGTTTCATACTGGAGAAGAAGATCGCAATCTGTGAGCTATACAGCTCAAGATCCTATCGACTTTTGGCGAGGAACTTCCCTAGTCAATCTGTTTTCCAGTTGTATTGAGAAATAATTGACAGGCATCACGATATAAATATAAGGCATACAGCATGATGGTTTGAATTCCGTCTATTGCAAAATGATGGCCACAATAGGTTGGGCTAAGATCCATTTTCTCATATAGATACAATGGAAAGAAAAAAAGGAAAGCGGAAACAAACATTCTCGTAGTGCTAAGAACACATGGGATTTACTTTCTTAACAAGGTTTCTGTATATCAAATGGCAGTGCTAGCTACAGTCACCCTGGTATCATACATCCCTAGTACTCCTTTACCTTATATAACTCCAAGTCTGTACCATTTGACCACCTTCCCCTCTCCCAGACCCTTCACCTCTGGTAACTACAAATCCGATCTCTTTTTCTGCACATTTTGTTCAAGATTTCACATGTAAGTGAGTTTGAACAGTATTTGTCTTTCTCTGTCGGACTTATTTCCCGGTCCCACCAATAGTGCATGAGGCTTCCCTTTTCTCCACATCCACACCAGCGCTCACTACCTCGTGTCTTTTTTATGATGGTCATTAGCAGAGAGAAAAAGCAAGTAGCGAAGAGGCAAAGGGAATAAAGCTTTCATGTTGGAAATGAAGATGGCATGACATCTCATTACGGTTTTAATTTGCATTTCCCTAACGACTAATGATCCTGAGCATTTCTCATGGACCTGTTGGCCTTTCATATATCTTCTTTGGAGACATAGCTTCGAGTCCTTTATCCATTTTCAGTTGAGTTATTCATTCTTTTGCTTTTGAATTGAATGAGTGCTTTGTATATGTTTGATATTGATCTCTTATCAGATATATGGCTTGCAAATATTTTTTCCCGTTCTGCGTGTTGTCTTTTCACTTCGTTGGTGGTTTCTTTTGTCATGCAGAAGCTTTTTAGTTTGATGTACTGGTACTTGTTTTTCATTTTGATGCTGTGCTTTAGGTATCATATCTAAAAAATCATTACCAAGATCAATGTCAATGAGCTTTTTTCCTGTTTTCTTTTTGTAGTTTTATGGTTTCATGTCTTGTATTTAAGTCTTTAATCCATCTGGAGTTAACTTTCGAGAGTCGTGTAAGATATGGGTTCAGTCGTATTCTTTTATATGTTAAGATCCAATTACTCCAGCATTAATTGTTGAAAAGACTCTCTTTTCTTCACCGAGTATTCTTGGTTCCCCTGTCAAATATTAGTTGACCATATATGCTTGGGTTTATTTCTGGGCTGTCAATTCTATTTGTCTGTTTTTATGCCTGGACCATACTGTTTTGATGATTGTACCTATAGCTTGAAAGCCAGAAGTCTGATGCTTCCCACTTTTTTCTTCTTTCTCAGGATTTATGTGGCTATTTGAGGTCTTTTGTGGTTCCATATAAATTTTAGGAGTGTGTTTCCTACCTCTGTAAAAAATGTCTTTGGAATCTTGTTAGGGATTACATTGAATCTATGGATGGCTTTTGGTAGTATTGATGTTTTAACAATATTAATTCTTCCATGGGATACATTTCCACTATTTGTGTCTTTAATTTTTTTCATCAAAGTCTTGTAGTTTTAGAGTAGAAATCTTTCATCTCCTTAGTTAAATTTATTCCTAAGTATTTCGTTGTTTTAGATGCTATCGTAAGTGGGATCGATTTCTTTATTTCTTTTTCAGAAAATTTGTTGTCAGTGTACTGAGATGCTATTGAATTTATATGTTAATTTTGTATCCTGCAGTTTTACTGAATTCATTGATTAGATCTAACAGTCTCTTGGTTAAATCTTTAGGATTTGCTATATATAAAATCATGGCATCTGCACATATTGACAATTGTACCTCTGCCTTTCCAATTCTGATTTTTTTGTATTTCTTTTTCTTGCCTGACCAGTATAGCTGGGACTTCTAGTACTATATTGAGTGGGAGTGGTGAGAGTAGGCACCCTTGTCTTATTTTTTCAATCTTTCACTACTGAGTATAATTTTAGCTGTGGGCTTGTATATGGCCTTTATTATGTTGAAATAAGTTTTTTCTATGCCAAATTGGTTGAGTTTTTATCATGAATAGATGTTGACATTTGTCAAATGCTTTTTCTGTGTCTATTGAGATGATCATATGATTTCTTTCATTCTATTAATGTGATGTATCACATTGATTAATTTGTGTGTGTTGGTGAGTGAAACCATGGTGCTCTCTGTTCAAGTGCCACTGCACACTGGGTTGCTGAGTGGGGTATGTGGCTTCCAGTGTGCTTGGTTAGGTTCTCTGGTCAAATAGGCTGAAGGCTGTATTCAGCAATGAGGGAGCATGGTTATACATTAGATTTCCTGCCCAGATACAGAAGGAGAGCAAAGAGTAAAGAGCTCTTTGCTCTCTTAACTTGAACTGTCCCACCAACCTACATCCCAAATTCTCTGACCAAACAGGGCCACTGGCTGGGCTTTGCATACTATCAGCTCTGCACACCTGCCTCTGAGCTCACGTGTCCCTGGAGTTGTTTTTCCGAGAGTTGGGCCCAGCTTTTATGGTCAAATGGAGCCTGAAGACTCTCTACACAGCAACTGGTGCTATGTCTCAGCTCCCTTGCCTGGGAGGGAAGGGAAGGAGCCACTCCAGGCTACTTTCATTTCCCAAACAGGCTCTGCAGTTGGGAGGGGCTGAGAGCTGCCCTCAGTCTTGGCTGTGACTGAAACCCCCTGCCTCTCTATAGCCTGTGAATGCTCTGTGCCTCGTACCAGGTTTGCTCTGGGGACATCAGCTCTGCCCCCTTGCCTCTCCGCTCGAGGACAACTGAGTTACACTGCGTCTAGGAGTTGTTGCCAGTCCTTCTGGTCTGATAGGCCTGGAAGATACTCTCCATCTGGGTGGGTATTTGATTCAGCTCTTTGCCTGGGCATAGGCAAACAAGGCTCTAGGGCTGGCAAAACTCATTTGAGGATCTGAATTAGATCTGTACCCCCACTGAGTTCCCTGGTCAGAATGCACCCCTGACTTGGTTCCGCAGACAAGCAAAACCATGAGTTGGGATTTCTACCTGGGCACTGCAGGTATGAACTCAGTTTGCCCAGGTCCTTTGCTGGTGTTTGAAGCCCGTGTCATCATGGTCAGATTCCCAGTAGCTCAGCCCCACAGATTTCCCTGCAACCCATGTGCTGTGAGATCAGAGTAAGGGCTCCTGCAAAGTGATCCCCACTGCTGGGGTGGGGGCAGTTTCTTGTCCCCCCATCTTCTCTTTTTCCACGGGAGGAAGTGGAGCATCAAGGAGACCTCTCCAGGTGGTGCCATGCCGGCCTGGTGGAGGGGTGATGCAGTCAGCATGTAGCTGCTTCTCTCACCCTTCTAACGCAGTCTTTCTCTCTGCTTCAGCCTCACCTCCATGTCAAGAACAGATACCCCGTGGTATCTTGTTCTTGAACAGTTGTTAGTTCTTCTTTTGAGGGGGACTGATGTCAGGAAAAATCTATGTTGCCATCTTGATGACATCATTCCCTCTCTGAACAATTTTAATTTTGGATCTCTAGGTGGCACGCTGTTCCGAGAGTCTGGTGGGGTCCTTTTTAACTGAGCTATGTGGGCTGAAGGTTCATGACTCTTGAATTTGGCTGCTGTCTGGGTAGTGAGGAGAACGTGGTATGACCCCTTCCAAGTAGGTTCAAAGGCAGTCTTTGTTGTTAGTGATTCCAAATCAGAAGGGTGGGAGAAAATGGAAAACATTAGTTTAGAGAATTTTAGCCAGATATGTGAGGAAATTAGAAGAACTCAGAATCTAGTTTGGTTTAGAAGTATATAACAAAACCTCAAAGACACTGAGGAAAGAAAACTAGATTCGAATATCCACAAAAATGTGCTATAGTTTTCTACTGAAACATAATTTTTTATTCTATAATAACCCTCATTTCTATCAAAGATATTGAGAGTAAAACTAATTGGTTTGAAAAATAAATCTAATCTCATTGAAGTTGGCCTGATTAGTGATTGACCCTATGGGCTCTTTTCAAATCTGCTTTGTGAGAACCGTTAATGAAGAATCTTAGTTTAGTCTTTTAAAGCTTCTCGAGGCTAAGCGACCAAGTCAAAGACTCACCATCAGACTTCACTTGGACTACCTACAGATTTGGGGTTAAATCCTCTCTTTTTGATGTTCCTAAAATAACCTGAGGTTCCTGGGACTGCCAGGAAGTAACCCTCCTTACTCACTTGGTAAGGCATCAAGGAATCCTGTCAACAAGGTATCAGGCCAGTTTTTCCAAGGGCCTTTTTTATTGTCTCCATAAACTCAACATCAGTTCTTAAATCTGATTATACTGATTTTATGCTTATTCTCAAATATGACAGTCTGGTTAAAGCCTTGATAATAGACCAATGTTTCCACTTGGGTCCTGTTACAAGGAGAAGAGATTCCTATTGAACTTCTGCAAAGAACTATCTTGCTAAGAAAATAAAAGACTCAGTAAATTTCTGAATTCTGGAGGGATTACATAGGGAGAAAAAGTAAATGTTTCCATTCTGTTTACAAAGGTGCATTTGCAAAATTACCTAAGTCATAGATAACTTAAGAAAAAAAGAAAAAAACTTACCTTAAATCTAGAAAAACAAAGCATAAAGGAACCAGGAATCCTTCAAAGAAAAAGTTGTAAAAATAATTAAAATCATCATCATCATTTCATTCAATACCTTGTTATTCTTGTTCTGCTTGAATCCAGTTTTTCCATTAGTTCTGGAAATTCTTACGCAGTTCCGGTCCATGGTCTTAAAGTTATCAGAAACCTGTATTCTAGAGTGGTTGTCGGAGGCTTTTCCATGAATCTCCTCAGGATGAAGCACTTTTGCAAATGCTTCAGAGTAAAACAGCAACTATAAATGACAAAAGGACTCTCAAAAAAAATGCCCATAGTTAAAGATCTGATAAGAGTTCTTTTGATAAGGAAAAGCAGTTACTTCCATGGTATACAGTAAATTAGAATAATAATTGAACAATGAGAGTACTGACAAATTTTTAGAAACTTCAGACAATTTTTGGAATACCTATATTAGTAACATTTAACCACATATGTGCCCTAAGAAGGCATATTATCACCTCTTGCTTGGTAAAGCTTCCCATGGAATTTAACATATCAAATAAACCACAATAGTTTAATATCTCTCCTTTACAAGGTGGAGACAAATTCTTTGAGATTTTTTTTCAGGGACCCTCTGGGAAATCTCCAAGTTACTTTGAAGTCAAATAGACTCCATTTAGAATTTGATTTGGGGAAGTTGTTAAAACATCAGAAGTTTTGAACATCTGACTAAACAGGATCACACATCATTATGAAATAATAATTACCAATCTAACCAGAGTGACAATAGAAGATTTTAAAGGCAAATACAGAAGGTTTCATAGTTTGGGACAAAACTTAGCCCTTTTAATATTGAGAAGAGTAGATTTCCTTAAGTATTGAAAAGCCTGATAAAGACAACGTGAAACACAAGAAGTAATTCCAAGACACAAGATCTTGGTTTTCCAGGGAGATTACTTAAATGGTTAAAACAAAACAAAACAAAAACTTCCACAGTCTCTTATCAAGAGCAGACCAATAGTCCAAGAACATTTTGTCCTTTACAGAGAAAAAAAAAATTCTAATAGTGTAGTTTTGATATTAAGACTCTTTTTTTAAACAAATTAAATACACATTCATTCCTATCTTAACCAGCTTGACCACACATAAAATTCCTTCCCCAAGGTTCCTTTTCTACAACTCTTATCCACTCTTGTTTTTCCTCTTGTGCATTCTGGAACCAGCAGTCATTTTACTTTAGGTCAAAATTACTCTCTTTTTTCCTCCTTAACAACAACAAAACATGTCCCCCATGACTTCCCTTTTCCAAATATACTCTCAACTTTCCGTAAAACTATTTTCATGTGCAGTTGTTTCCTTTTCACCTCATTACTCCTAGTGGTTTGAGTTACACATTTTGATTAGGATTCTTAGAAACGTTCATTTCTAGTGAAATTAGACAAATTAGATCTTCAACTAAGATGGAAATCAAAGATTCTTGCGTTCTAGATTGAGAGCTGTGTGTCTTTAGAATGTTTTAGTAAATCCTTCCATAAATAGCTTCAGAATATTTTTCTTTCCCTCCGGCTATATTTTAACTTAGGGGAGAAGGTCTGAAAAAAAGTTCCTATCAGGCTCTGAATAGTAGTTTCCAATATGGCCAACTTCTGCTCATAAAGCTACTTTAAAAAAAAAAAAAAATCCTTTTGCAGGCACCTGGGTGGCTCAGTCAGTTAAATGCCCAACTCTTGATTTTGGCTCAGGTCATGATCTCAAGGTCTTGAGATCAAGCCCCATGTTGGGCTCCACACTCAGTGTGGAGTCTGCTTGAGATTCTCTCCTTCTCCCTAGGCCCCTCTCCTTGCTTGCTCTCTCTCCCTCTCTTAAATAAATAAATATGTAAATAAATAAACAAATAAATAAAATCTTTGGAAAAAAATTCTTTGGAATATCTTTTCAGGTTTCAGCCTGGATAAACAATAATAACTCCTGGCAGTGTAAGAAAATCCCCTGGGTGTGACAGGCATCCCCACAGAGGGTGCAAAAGATACTACCCTTGCAAGATCCAGAGCCATTCTCAAAAATAACCAAAAGAGAGAGCCTTGGGCAATTCCCCTGAGAGCTAACAATAGCTAGTAGGGCCCTAGCAGCAAGTGGGGTGCATCTTACATTTCTGTCCAGCCATACTTTGGAGCCCCCAACCCGAAGGGTGAGCTGCCTGCACACACAAGAACCTACATGTCCCAGGCAGGCAGAAAGCCAAGCTCGATTCTCTGCACACGAGACAAAGAACTTTCTGGGAAAGGATCAATAACCAACTGGTACCCAAAAGTAAATTCATGAGTCACAATTCAAAGATTTAGTTCTTACAAATGTTTTTCCTGACAATTTGAATCTGGAAAGGAAGGAAGAAAATGAAATTTTACCTTCCTTTCTTGACCACATACCATAGACAGAAATCTGGGAGAGCTGGTATAAATTATTGGTAAAAATTCTTATTTTTTGCCGAGTTCTGTCAGTTTTCAGCAGATCCCATCTGCAGGCTCTGGATTAAGTGGGGTGTTCTAGTGGTTCTCATCTTGGTCACCAGAAACTGTAGAGGAAGAGAAGATTGCTCCTCTACCCTTTATAAGGAGTGCTTGGCCAAGACCCCTAGAAATGGATACGTTTATCTAGGTTAAAATTTCTCCACTGTGGCCACCATAATTCCAGATTACCTTTGGTAAGATTAATTTACCTGTTGAGCATTAAAACAAAATTTTATTTACTGGAGACTTCATACCAGACCCAGTCCAGGTTTAGGTGGACCCAGTCAGCTCTGAACCCAGTCCAAATCTGGCTGGTTTCAGACCCAGTCCAGAAAAAGAAATGCTCAAATAAAGTCTGAAAGCTCACACCACAAATGCTGTGGAACTAGGATCTGAGAGGGGCTTACCTAGGACCTCAGGAGGCAGTGAGAAAACAGCATGCTTAAGGAGCCCCACAGGTACCCGTGTTTGGTTGCCCCTTGCTCCTGGAGCCAGAACTGTTAAAAATAAACTGAGGCGTATGAGTTTATTTGAGCAAATATCGATCTGAATTAGGCAGTGCCAAACCGGAAGTGGTTAGGGGCAGTCTGTGGACGGCAACCAGGGGAAAGATTTATGTAGAGAAAGCACAGAAATAAAGAAAGGAAATTATCGATTGTCTGTAGTTTAAAGCCTAGTTGGCTTTTGTGATTGGTGGCCCTTAACGCTTTGATTTTGTAACCTTGAGGCATTTCCAGGCTTAGATTTCAATTTGCTTATGTAGACCACTGTGGCATGAGAGCTCCCTCTGTGTAATGGCCTCTTTGTTTGATTACTTTAACAGCACACAGAGAGTATTATAAATGCAAGTAAACTACAACGGCAGTTCAAAAGAAGGGATCATACCTGGTGGAGGGGGATCAGAGGTTTCATAGAAACCATGCGTCTTTGAAATAGGTCTGAAAGAACCGGTAAAATTCTAGTAGGTGTTGATGAATGGAAGGAGTTTCCAGGCCCATAAAAGTGAGTCAGACCAAACTACTTGTGCCCTATGCCGTGGAGGCTGGCGTCTCCTGAGGGTGCTGAACGCGTGAATGTTGATTTTCTTTTGACATTTACTTGGCTTAAGAAACTAACTGAAAATGGATCTATGCTACAAAAAATTAGTAACTAAAGCGAAAGCAGAATTCTGGCTTTGATTTATTTACACGGCGATCTCTGTCAATTTCTTGAGCTCTCAATCTCAAGTAACCAGTAGGTTCTATCAAATGCATCTCTTTCCCCCAAAAAATCAACCAGCAAAGACAATGGGGTCAGGAGTCCAGAGGCTAGAATTCAGCCTCTGTCCGTTCCTACCAGGGTGAGTGACCTTGGGAAGGTCTCCCACTCAGCTGGAACTTCTCCATCCATTAAAAAATAATGAATCATTTCATGCCTTCTTGACAGCACTGGAATGATCAAATGAGTGAACATTCAGCAAGAATTCTTTGTGAGCAGTGAAGTGTGCTGCCAAAGAGAGACAGCTTTATTCTGTCATTTTCCATTCCCCACCCCCACTACCTCTTCAGCAGCATAATGATGGCAAACATGAAAGCATAGACGGGTATGGTGGCATAACATTGGATTTCATTACATAGCATTTTCAGTTGTTAATATATGCAGTGACCATCGGGTAAGGTATATATTCCTGGTCTATCTGGAATCCAAAGTGACATTATACCTTTGCGTGTCTCTGCTGTGGCAAGCGGGGATCATTGTCTATTTGCTGTGAGAGCCTTTAACTAGGGTAAAACAATTTAAAGCCAGATAGGCTATTGAGAATTACGCAGCCACTCTCTGCCCCAAAATAAATGTAGCAGAAGTATTCCGACATGAGCAAGGCTTTGGGTATCTAGCTAACTATGATGGAAAAAGTCATTTTGTGCCCTAAGCAAAAGAGAATTATGAAAGTAATGTGCCATCAGGAAAAAAAAAATGGAACAGTTTCCACGGAACGCAAAACTGAACTACAAATATAGCAGAACCACATAGTTGGTGTAAGCAGTGAGACAGCTCTCTTGATAGTGAGCAATTTGGAGATGATACAGAATTTAACAGGTCAAAATGTCAAGTTACGAAAGAACTGTTTTGGAGAACCAGGTTAACTCGTGACATTTTAAACCTCTGTCCTCCTATTTCTGATGGCCTCTCCGAGGGTTTCCGCATCCTAACTAGACCAGCTGAAATGAGATTAGCTGAGGATAGTATCTAATTCTGGCCCTAAAAAAAACTGATAACTAAGGGAAGACTTTTTTTTTTTAAGTTACTCTAAAACCCACCATGAAATTCGTTTCATTGCCTTTGATGCCTTTTAGGCATCTACTTCCTTTCTTTTCTCTGGTCTACTGTCCCCCGTTATATATCTATTTTATATCATGTGTGGTCACTTACATACAGAATAACCCCTCCTATCTTCCATGTTCCATTTCTACCTCAAATCCTGTGTAGATTTCAGAGTTTATCTAGGGTGGGTTCCTGTCCCTCTGGAACTGTCCTTCTACTCATGTGGTGATGACTGATAACAAATTTGTTGATGTGCCCTTCATCTCAAGAAATATATTTATATTATAGTGGCGCCTGGGTGGCTCAATTGGTTAAGAGTCTGACTCTTGGTTTTGGCTCAGGTCATGATCTCAGAGTCATGAGATCAAGCTTGGCATCAGGCTCCACACTCAGTGGGGAATCTGCTTGAGATCCTCTCTCTCCCACTGCCTTCTGTACACTCACTCTCTCTCTTAAAAAAAAAAAAATATATATATACATATATATGTGTGTGTATGTATATATACACATACATGTACATGTAACATACGCAAGTATATAAATATGTATATTTTATATTTTAAATGGGCCTTCTGAAAATAAATTTAATAAATGGCTCTTCTAGTAGTGAGAATTTGGTTGTAGAAAACCAACAAAAGGGAATTTTGCAATAAGCCTGGCAGAAGTGTTCCTTATAACCCCAGCTACTTAAGGCTAAACTAGATGATATCTGATGAAACACATTTTAAATAAAAATATATATATAAATAGGTTAAAAGTAAAGAATGGAAAGAGCTATGCCATGCAAACGCTAAGCACAAAGATACTTAAAATAGGGATATCCTGTCAGGCAAAATGTCAGAGGAAGGAATATCATTGGGGATAGAGACATTATGTAATGATAAAGTAGGCTATTTTCCAAAAATAAATTATAACAATCTGAAATAAGTATCTACCAGATAATAAATCTTCAAGGTACAAGAAGCAAAAATGATAGAATTTAAAGGAGAAATAGCCATATCTACAATTACAGTGGAAGACTTCCATATTCTGCCCTCAGGAACTGACAGAACACTAAGAGAGTAAAAGGGCTGCATGGAGCTGCACCTTCCCCTGATCCCCTTCACTTACCCTAACTCTTGAACCAGGTGTGTGTCAAGTTCTACGATGACCGACAATAGCAATAGCTTCTCTCACACACCGTCCATACCATCGAGGTCACAGGTCACAAGAACTGATGTGTGTTTCAATCTAGACTTTTAGGTTCCAGCTCTTTGGGGTCACAACGTGTCTTTGCTCTTCCCTCCATTACATCATCTTGCCTGCCTGCCTGCCCGCCCTGCCGACTTTGGCTCCAGCATTAAATGCAAAGACAGTAGCCTTACAGACACTGACTCACAGGCTCCCGTAATTGTATGAGGTCAAATCCTTGCAGCAAATCCTTTAATATATCTACATCTCTATCTCCGTACCTCTATCTCTGTGTATCTGCATCTGTATCTAGAGCTATATTTCCATCTACCTCATATGTATATCTACATATCCTGCTGGTTCTGCTGCTCTGATTGAAGGCTGATTGGTACAGAATTTGGTACCAAGAGTGATTCCAGAGGGATAGAATATTTAGGATTAGTCCTCAGAAATGGTTTTGAGTTTTCTGGACTGGATCCTCTGATCAGTTTAGACTTATAGGCATTCATGACTTCATGTCCAGGGGAAAAGGGACCTTGGTCATCCGTGGCACATAATTTCACAACGATTACTTTAATTATACTTCAATTATAGACAACTGTAAGCATGTTTGCAGTGAAGCCAATGCTCTGGGAGGCGTAGTAATTGCTTCCATAGAGTATCTTAGTGAAAATAAGAAGTATACAGGTGCCTGGTGGCTCAGCCAGTTGATGGTCTGACTCTTGAGCTTAAGCCATGATCTCAGGGTTATAGGATCGAGCCCCACATCAGGCTTCATGCTAGGCATGGAGCCTGCTTGGGATTCTCTCTTTCTCCCTCTCTCTCAGCCCCTCACCCTCTGCTCATGCTCTCTCTCTCTAAAAAAACAAATATAATATAATAATAATAATAATTTTTTAAAAAAAGAAGTATAATGGAGTTTGTTGGCTACTGTGCTGCAGAAATGAGAGAAAGAAAGTAATGAGTTCAGGGCTTTAAATTCCAAGCTTAAGGTCTGCCCAAGGGAC
Source organism: Ursus americanus (assembly GCF_024610735.1). Taxonomy (NCBI): domain Eukaryota; kingdom Metazoa; phylum Chordata; class Mammalia; order Carnivora; family Ursidae; genus Ursus; species Ursus americanus. The sequence goes on along the minus strand of NC_142131.1, from coordinate 62,075,444 downwards.
AGAAAGCTTCAATAATTGTCCAAAGTAAACTCCTATCTCTATAGCCATAGGGAAAATACTTCTCAAAATCAAACCCAGTGTCTCATTCTGGGGATGGCTGACTTACAAATGCAAATCGAATCCCCAATTCTATAGAACCTCTATTGTTAACGTTAGGTCATTGATATAGTTGGAGTAACATCTGAATAATTGGAAAGGGGTCATACAGACAAATTCCTGTGAAGCTTGGTACTTGGAACCTCAAAATTCTGTCAAGCCTTCTTTGCCTAGAGAAGAAGACTTTTAACCTCTGCCTAATGAGTTGTTCTTCCCTTGGCTGAAGAATTTGTACTGGCTTCCCCAGACGTAGCTTGCAAGGCACCACTGATCTTCCTCGGGACCTACTCTCACCATCTCTCTTTAGTCACAGGCCTGAAACTGAACTCAAGACTCAGTAGGCCTCGAAGGACAAAGCACAAAGTATGATCCATGAGGAGATCTGATATACACAAAATAATGACTTTTCCAGAAAGCTGGAAAATATATATAGGAATAGATTTTAAAAGTATAGGATCAAGATAGAAGCAATATAAAATGATAGGGTTCACTCCTCAGAGATTCTGTATTCCAAACTGAAGGCCTGGAAATGGTTCTAACGGTTTTCTTGATCCGCCGTCCAAAATGTGGACCCAAAGGTAGCGTATGCTGAGTTAAGTTGAAGTGCCAGATTTTTGGTGTACCAAAGAGTAAGTTAGGGAAATTGAACTATTTCACATACATTTAGTGACAGTTTAATGTATGTGTTCTCTGCTCAGTACATAAAGTTGTATGTATAGCTATTAGTTTGAGCTTAGTAATCACATTATTCAACTTTGTTATTTGTGATGGTTTGTCTTCTTCACCTCTCTGCTTCTGAGAAGAATGTACTAGAACTCTCTGACCACAATGGCTTTTCTCTTTATCCTGATTCTGTCAGCTTGTTTTTTTGTGAAAATAATTCTCTAACGATAAAAAAGTTATATACTTTTTTGTGACCTGGCCTTTTCCTTTGGGCTCTCCCCACATAAAACTCTCTTTGCAAAGGAGCATTAATAAATAATGGTGATTTTATTAAACTTAACACAGGTCACAAGGAGAGGGATTCTATTTCTCAGCGTATAACATTCGTTTCAAAATTTTTCATTAATATCCCCCCCCCCATGTCTTGGCCTCTGGACTTCCATCAGGTGTCCTCGTTCCCTTTTCCCTGCTCTGCCCCTAAGCCCTTGCCTCCATCCTGTGTTACCCCAGCCCCCTCTACTCCCCACACCACTGTCTCTCTTGGTTTATTATACATAGCAATTTAGCTCTATCCCAGATTCTTACTGCAAACCATACGATTTAACCCATTACTTCATTTAAGTTCAGTGTATCTAAGGCCATTTTGATGATGGGCGACATATTGATTCTGCTCCAAAAATGAAAGATTCCCCCACACCACTGCCCCATCTTCCTTAAGAGGCAATTGGGCTTACACATTTAATACTGTAATATATTTCAGTTCAAAATAAGACATTTTTTTATATTCAAAGAGGAGAGAGACAAAATTGCATTTTTTTCTGGTTATCTAAAGAGTCATGAATAACAACCCGAATTAATGGACTGAATCTATGTTTTTATGCCAGTTTTTAATCAATTTCAATGCTATTTCAGTGTCTCTTGTGGGCAGCCACTCTGACAACTGCCGGCTTGACCCATCATTTAATCCAGTTCTATTCCAAGATCATGACAAGAGAAAATACGGAAATTTCTTGGAAAATCAATGAATTTTAATGTCCTTTTTATCTCATTGAATGATTTGTCTATTGACAATGCTTCCTCCCCACACACAGCTATGCACAGAAAACTATCTCATTTTAACATAAGTCATATAATGTTTTAGATGATAGGACATTAGTCTATGGTCAAAATTAGCACGGGGTGTTATACACAAACAACGAATCATGGAACACTGCATCAAAAACTAATGATGCACTGTATGGTGACTAGCATCATAATAAAAAAAAAATTTTAAATAAAAAAATTAATGGTTATAATTATCTAAGACCAACTAACTCATGAGGGCAAAAACAGGTAACTTTAATATTACATCATTCATCTTTACTTCTATTTCAAGTTTACACATCTTTTCTGGTATCAGAAAATAAAAACTTAGTCCTAGGTCACTTCAGTCTTTACCAGCACTAGCATCTTGTATATATTTGCAGACTACAAACACATTCGAAGTCCAGAGCTGACCAGTTGCATTTCTCATCATCCTCACACAGCATGGAGAGGATGACATTGTATTATTCATACAAAGTGCTTCGAAAGTTGAATGTACCATATTAGTAGACCTTGGTGTACAGCCATACGATGTCCAGCAATTTGCTTTTATAGCCTCCAGCCAATTAAATCTGTGTTATCAGTTCACTGTCCTCATTGCCAGCAGAGAGCACAAAGATGAACCTCATTCTGCTATTCTCCTTAATGTGCTCTAGATACTAGCCCCACACATACCTAGCCTTTCACCTGTTCCAATAACCCTCCACCCATCTTCCTTCATGGGGCCAGGCGAGTGAAGTAGGGAAAACAAGAAAGGTTTGGGGCCAGTGATGACTATCCCTGTCCCTGTGTAAAGATACTGGTTTCTACCCATTATGGTTTAAATACTCTTTTAAGTCATTTCAAGTGAGGTGATTTCAAAAGATGTCTTTTGGTAGCAGCATCATTATTGCTAATATATATATTACCTCCCAAACACCTGCTTTGGAGAGTTCTACATTGTCATTGCTCATATTCCTGATTTAGTGAGAGAGAGCTTGGGCTTTGGAGTTGGACAGACTAGAAATAAATCCACGCTTGACTCGATTGTCTTGTAGACTTGGACAAGTGGCTTAGCTTCTTTGAGTCTCAATTGTTCCTCTTCTTAAAATGTTAATAAAAAGGGGGTGCCTGGGTGGCTCAGTCGGTTAAGTGTACAACTCTTGATTTCAGCTCAGGTCATGATCTCAGGGTTGTGGGACTGAGCCCTGCATCGGGCTCTGTGCTCAGCACGGAGTCTACTTGTCTCTCTCCCTCTGCTCCTCCCCCTGTTCTCATGCTCTCTCTCTCTCTCTCTAGAATAAATAATCTTTAAAATGTTGATTTTTAAAAAATTTACCCAACAGAGAGGTCGTGAGGATTAAAGATTAGTGTTAATACATGCACCAGCCGTAGAGTGTTTACCACACTGTGGACCCTCAGTCCTTGGTCACTGGTATCTACTGCTGAGCCTGCCCCTGGGTGTGGAGAACCCTGAGCAAATATTTTGTATAGGGCCTCTGTCTGTAAACAAATTGATTTAAAGCAATTATTATAACATTTATTGAAACAGGTAAGATTTGTTGCCTTATTGATGAATATCTAATGAGAAGAAGAAAGGTCCTCACATTTTTGTTTATTGTCTGGTCAGTGCACATAAAGATTCTTTGTGGGGTTCAGATACCATTTCTTTCTGTTCGGGTCAAAGAACCACTTCTTGTGACCTTTCCTGTCACATGTACCATCCTAATTTCGTATCTCCCACTGTGAGAAAAAAGGTGGCAACACTGTTATTATAGACGATGCTGCGCTTTTCAGAATTTGTGTTTGTATTTTGTACTGAAACAAAATAGACTTCCTTGCTGCTGTAATTTCATAATACCATTATTTACTGCTGGTTCCATCATTACTCATGACAGTACATCATCCTTCACGTGGCCCATGAACACTGGCTTCCAATGATCCTCTCAAAGGTTGTTACTGAGCAGCACTGATAATGACCACAAATGCACGTGTACCCAGAGTGTGCAGGGAAATGAGACCAATAATTTATTTCCTGGTCATGTTAGATTCATCATTTCAAATTTTGTAGCATACAATGTAGAACAGTATATCTTTCAACTGTTCCTCTCTAGACTGCACACAATCATGGCATTCCTGGAATGTGATCTTTTTCAGTGTTGGCCACACTCCCTCCTTCCACATGTTGCCAAGGAGAAGGATAAGGGAGGTATTCATGGACAGGGTGAATAGAATATCGGTCCTTCCTCCAACATGGTTTAAGAATACTTAGTGTGCTTAGATCTGAGGCAAGAGAGGACTTTTATCTGAAGAGCCAATTGTGTTTTAGCAACAGTCCTGAAGCCCTCAAGCCCTCAGAAGAGATGGGGGTGGCCCCTCTAGGAGGACTACCAAGTCAGCGTGGTGAGCTTGCAAGCAGAGTTCATGTGACCGTCCTGGGACCAGTGGAGCCCCCTCTACACAGGGTAAAGAATGACCACAATATCCCTGCTATAGACTAGAGAAGCTGTGATGGTTGGAACACAGTTGAGTGAGTGCTTGCTCACACACATGGCTCATGATTTGGCAGTGGACCTTCAGTGTCCCAAAGCCATGCATTTATCCCATACCCAATGTGAGTGAATGTCACCCACAATCAGCGGTCAACTCCATTCTGGAGGCATAAATTTGCACCATTTCACAAAACAGTTACCATATGGGCAGCAGGAGTGGTATACTCACGAGTCTATCCACTTGACACTGGGACCTGGCCACTGGCTCCTGAAATGATCCAACAGGCAGAGTCCTCAAGCTTTGTGGCACATTTGATCAACCTCACATAATTGGGAGGGCTATAGGGTCAGAGAGCTCCCCAAAGGAGAACGATAGGGATTTGAATCCACTGGGTCCCTAGCTGGGCACAAGGCTTTAGCCTAGATGACATTGCTGGTATAGTCTGGTTTCAGGTTCCAGAAGGGGAGTTATATATACATTTTTGAGTCAGAAACTCTAAAGTATAGAAACCTCTGAGGAGCAGCCAGAGCAAGGGTGTTGCTTGCTGAGGTCTTCCAATTGCCATAACCAAACTTTAACAAAACTCACTGAAGGAACCAGGGGGCTAGTGGGGTCTTATGAACCATACTATGGGGCAAATGTAGGACTTGGAGATGGAGCAAAAATACTGTAGATTTTGAGAATTTGGGAACAACATTGTTGTCTGTATTTGCTTAAATCTCCAACCAAAACTTTGATGTTGAACACGTGAAACAATACAGGACACGGACAAAATAATTTAGAGTACAAAAATTGGGATTTTCTCATAAGTCTTCAGCAGTTCTATCCACTATTACATCAGGCTGCTTACAGCATGAAGCTGGAATGTCAATAAGGGGTGGCCTCAGCAAAGAGGAAGACGTTTAAAGGTGACAAACTTATCTAGGGCTTGATCTCTTAGTCTGTGCTTAGTGTAGGAAAAACCACAGTGAGGAAAAGAAGTCACCAAACAGACATACCAGTGAAGAGTAACATCAACAAAACAAAACAGTCCCATCAAGTGACCTAAACCTGTCCCCTAAAACCCTTTTGAAAATATCAGAGAACCTCTTTCAAATTCCATTACCTCAATGTCTCTAATGTTTCTAAAGTTTGTCATCCACGGCAGTAGGAGTAATATAGAAATTATGTGATGTGACATTTTATATAAAATATCATAGTATTTGATTATCTAAGTTTATAAGATTTTGCATAGTATCTAGAATGTAGTTTAAGCCAATGTTGTCAAAATGTGCTACATAGACTGCTTAGGTTAGAACCAACTGGAAAGCTCTTTTTTTTTTTTTTTTTTTTGAACAGCTTTCTGGACCCTAGCATCATGGACTTTGGAATGAGTTCTTGAAATCTGTTTTTTTAATAAACCCCGTGGGGAATACTAACAAAAAAGTCTGATAACTCTTGAATTAAGATATCAGAAATTATTAAATTAAGCCACATCTTCTGGAAGTAAGGCATTAATCCCGTTGTTTTTTTTTTTTTTTAGCTTGATGCGCCGTATACCATGCAGCAAACTATCTCTCACCGTTAGCCCACCTGAACCCTGAAGCCAACCAGCTCCTCCCTAGCACTGAATAAGGAGTATTTTCATAGATATAAAAATCCCATCAGTGTTGTCTAGACTGGAAGATAGGCTTAGCTTTTGAGGGTCTCAGCCATATGAAGTTGAGAAATAATGGAAAGTACGTGTAGCAAAGCGTCTTAGAGACAGTAAACAAATTAGTGCTTTTTAATTAAGAACTAGGAATGTAGAAATTTCTAGAATTTTTTTTTAGAGAGAGACAGAGAGATAGAATGCACACATGCACAAGTGAGGGCGGGGGAGGGACAGAGGGAGAAACAAAATCTCAAGCCGGCTGCACGCTCAGTGCAGAGCCTGATGCAGACCTCGATCTCACCACCCTGAGATTATGACCTGAGCCGAAATCCAGAGTCAGATTTAACTGACTGAGACCCCAGATGCCCCCAGATTTCTGATTTCTTAAATTGCCTTTTGCATCAGTTGTTCCTGAGTGCTTTTAAATGCTCTTATTATTACAATATTTCTTCTCTCTCCCTCTTGCGTTGGATATGTATTGGTAGAAATTGTTGATTTTTTGAAACAGTTGTTTAAGCATTTCCAAAATCTTTAATTTCCATTTAATATCCATTCTGAAGGGTGGATTCCTTTTCTTTGTAATACAATGTCTCCTAATGAATGTGATAAAAATAATTTAATGTTGAGTTATGTGGTTTTTCAATGTGAAATTATCTTATGAAGATAGTCTCCTGAGATGGAAAGTCAACACTGCCTTGTTATAAATTCTTTGAGATAGAGGAATTGACCATTACAAGGAAGAAGATAAGAATATATATATAAAAAAATACTGTTGGGAATAGAAAAAGGAAAGTTCTTAAAGTGACTAAGTTGAAATGTAGTAAAAATTGAAGTTTAAAATGTAGATTCTCAGTCCATTTTGGAATACTCAGGTGCATGAAGCCTAGACTCTCCATTTATCTAGATTGACATTTCTATCATCAATGCACAGTTAACCATAAGAAATCCCATGTGTAAAAAATAAAAGAAATAGATTAGGCATTTTATCTTCAGTCTTTAGTGTTGACTTGCTGCCCGGCCGACACATCTCTGTTCTTGGGTTTTGCCTGAGTAGGACGTTACCTTCTGGTATCTGCCTGTCCCTGCATTACTATGGAAAAGGAATGCACAGCACAAGTCTCTCTCACTGTCTGTGACCTTAGCAATGAATGTAATTGACCCAGAATTTACTGTATATGGAGTTTGATGGTGGGTTTTACAATTTCAATTTAGGAACACAGGATGAACGTGAAAAAGTGAATAACTAAAAGATTTTCTTTCAGGTGAATGAAATATATTCTGTGTTCATTAGCCACACATATGCCTGGTGCTTTGCTTGGAGTTCAGGTGAGCCCAAAGAGAATGCTGGCCTCTGTCCTTTTATAATTTACAGGCTAGATTAAAAAACAAAAGCAAAACATACCCACATACACATGCACACACATATACTAACAATCCCTGACTCCAATGTGCTAAGTATGAAGGTTCAGAGAGACGAAGGAAAGAGAGGATTCATTTTACATTCAGAAAAAGACAACAGCAAAAATAATAATAATAATAATAATAATAATAATAATAATAATAATAATGTATTCTTTTTCTATTTTTAGATTATCAGCCAGAGAGTAAACATGCTTTTTCCCCATCATTTCAGTGTATTTCATGTAGTTTCACACTTTTTTCTAAAGAAGTAAGATACATAGAATACCCTAAAATCTGCATTTTTAATGAGTTTCATGAGTTAAATATTCTGACAAGAATAAAATATAAAACAGTGAGATATATTTTCCATCAATCTTCTTTTGTCATTGATAAGTAAAGCTTTTTTAAATTATGAAGATAAATATGCTTTTCAGGCAAAAACACATCCTTTTCTGACATATTTCTCTTTAGTTAATGGATGTTATTGTCCAGGCTAAGCCTTTCAAAATATATTTGGTAATATAAATGTTTGATGAATCAAATAATACTTTATTAGGCACAATTCACAAGACTGTAATAAGAAAACATTTGTTCTAATTATCTTTACCATCTCTGTCCAGGGGGACAACATTTCTAAGTTCTTTATATTACTGAATTTTCTTTTTTAATGTGATATTATTTGTACGTATCAAATGATAGAACTAAAAGAAAAACACCAAATAGGGGACAGAAATTAATGAGTTAGAGGATAGAAAAACCAGAAAACTTAATTAATAAATCAAAATATTGTGTTTTGGAAAAGATTAGCAAAATAGCTCAAAATAGCAAACAAAATAGCTAGCTTGATCAAAGAAAAAAAGGAAAAAGCACAGATATACAAAATAAAGAGCAATAAGATAGGAAATAATGTTTGAAACAGAGGAAATTTTTAAACAAGCCTCATAGCATTTTGTAGACTTTTATGCAAATGCATTTGAAAACCTAGGTCAAATGGACAATTCCCTAAGGAAATACATGTGGCACCAGGCCCATATGGTTTCACAGGTGAGTTCTACCAAATCTTCATCATTACATATAAGGAAAGCCCCTTGTGCAGGTCCCTCCTGCTCTCTATTAATGTCATTAATAGAAACTGGCATTATTTGAGACATGTATTTTTTAGAGGAACTCAGAAAATTCACATTCCGTTTGCTACAACATAGGAAATTAATTTTTCTGAAATGCTACATTTTACTTAACATTTGCTCTTTGCTGTTATTATATCCTTTCTTTTTTTCTGAGGCGAGGTGGGAAAAGAGAGAGAGTGAGAAAAAGAGAAAAAGCCCTTGATTTTATAAATGTGAAGTGATTTTGAATTTAAATAGGGGAATCTGACCAAGGGTTTCACCATCGGAAATAACACCAAGATATCTAGGGTCCCTATTATTTCCTATCCTTCGAGACACACAGGCACGATGTTATCAATGTGTAAACCACAGTGTGAAGGGCTGTGGTAGAGTGTGATGAATTTCAGTCCAAAGTAGATAGTAGCATTTGTTACAAGAGTAAATGAATGTGAGTTTGGATGGTAAGATTATACTGCTAGGTTAAAGCAAAATTGTTATGCTATTTATAAAAGCAGACAAATATATTCAGCTGACATAGTTCCCTATCATGTGCCAGGGGTTGCATTAAATTGCCTCAGTAAGAAAACCACATCTGAAACACAAACAGCAATTCACGTCATCACCTGATTAGGTTTATAATAACCCTTTGCCATTCCCCAAGACTTTTCAGTATTTCTAACTCCCCATCTGTGGAATTTAATGAGGATGTGATCAGAATGTAGATACCAATCTTGCATTTCCCGCAGTGAAATGATTTTGCTTTGAATTTGCTAGTTCGGGAGAAAGAAGAGACCAAAGGACTTACTTAATGGGTAAAGGATTCTTCCAGTTGCTCAAGATATGTATTCCAAGTATACAGTAAGGGATTTGGGAAATAACCACAAATGATGTTGAAGATCCCCTTCAGTCTGCCATAAAACCACCTTAGCATAGACATACTTTTATCCCACTTAATGCCCATTGGAAATATTGGGCTGAACTGGGAACCTAGACCTCCAGAAAGTAATGACATTTTGTAGCCAACAGTCCTTTCTTACCCAAGAGTTTCTTTAGGAAAGAGCAGATGAAGGTGCACCCACGTGTGTTATGAGTGTCTCTCTGTCCAGAGTTTAGCTAGTCTCCTCCACATATTGCTGCCTTGGCATCATTTGGTTTGGCCAAGCAGGCTGCAGTGACTTTCAAATAACACAAGCCACCCCACCTCCATGCAAGCACATACTCTAGATAATAGCCCAGAGCGTCACCAGCAAAGTTGGTGATCAGATTTTTCCAACAGTCCTTGTGATTAATAGCCTGCCCTGCCTCTTGGGACCTTCCCATTGTGTGCCTCTTAGATAAGCCCCCAGCACGGAGCTTACCAAAGCCCTCCTCTTTCAGTTTGAGTTGACCAATCTGGCCTTAGCCTGGGAAGCCCAAAGCAGTCCACCCACAGACCCTAATAAAGGTGTATGCCCCAGGTCCTGACTCTCTGTCTACACTTTGCTTGACCTCCCATGTGGCCCCCCAAGGTGTGCTGGGTACCTCCTCCAGGATCTACGAGCAGTAAATTTCTGTATTTCACTGCCTCTTGTGGTCATTGTTGAACCACAGCAACTCATCATCTGGCATCCTGTGTTCCACTTAAGTGTTAATTTGACAACTTCTTAACACTCTCCTTAATGGCACATGACCTCTTCTTTATCCAAAGTGCTCTGAGTCTTGATCTCACTCAGGAATGAGACCTAGTTAGTGGTTGGGACTTTCTAATGTTGTGACTCAAATCAGGCCTCTGTTTACCAGATTTAGAATTTGGGGTTTTTACAGTTTACGTAAGACCTGACTTTCTGAATATTTTGGTGGGCCTCTATTATTATGTTACCATTCTAGAGAATTCTGAGTGTCAAATCATTCCTTAAGATACCACCTCTTTCCACTCTTGTGCTCCATTTGCCACTACAAAGGCTCTGCCCTCCAGGTTCCTCCCATTTTTGCAAAAATCATAGAGTCGGATTTAGTACATTTCAATTGTTGTTTTTCTACTAGATTCGTGACCTAGAATGAACAACCATCAAAGTTGTTTTTAAAGATTCTAGTCCTTCTTTTATCAATCTATTTTTCATCTTAAGTGTGAAAGCCCTAGAATGAGGTAAGGATTTTTGTTTTTTGTGGTTTGTGGTTTGTTGGGGTTTTTTTTAAAGCATGGGATATTCAGTCTAGCATTTCTGTCTCTCAAACTCTTTCAACTCTATCTTCCAAATTATGTCAAGATGTTTCTGATCTCTTTTGCTACTTATGGTCTGTGTTCAGTGTAAGTAGTCTTCATGAACCCGGAAAATGTTTACATCTACATGGAGCTACCATATTTGATATAAAAACTCTGGTAAGCTCACTCATGTAAAAACTTTAGCCTAATCCAGAATTTTATTTTCATCATCCTTGCTTAAGCAAAATATTCATTTCCCCAGGTGCTTTACATTTATGAATTCCTGTAACAATTTTTAGTCTGATTTTTCATTTTCATCACCTAAGCACATTGAGATTTTTAAAATCCTACTTACTTAGAATAAGGTGCTTGAAGTTTTAGCTTTTCTTCTTCAGGGAGGTACATTTTGTTCAGCCAAGAGACGAGCAATGAAAATCATTTCAGATGGATTCATTGGTCCAATGCTTTCAAGATCTTCACAATCATCTCCAATTTCATTATTTTGGTTATTAAAAACTCACTCTTATTTGATCAAAGCTCTAAGTTTCACTTGAAAAACTTGGGCAACGTTATTAATCCAAAGGCCATTGTAATTCAGCAACTCAAAACTCAGTCTTTCAGGTTGATTTTTAATGATCTCTAACCAAATGCTGGAGTCAATACGGTGAGTGTGGATTTCAGGACACGGATATGTGATGAAGATGTGTTGGAGCTTTGAACCTTTGGTGTGAAAGTGATAATTTAAGCAGTAGGTGTGGTTGAAATGTCCCGGTAAGAGGAGAATTAGGACCAGTTCCCAAGAAACAGCAACCTGAAAAGATAGACAGCAATAGAAGGGTTTGCAAAGAAGGCCCCAGTGAACTGTCTAAAGACAGAAAGGAATTGAGGTGAGTGCAGTGTTACAGAAAGGAAGGGGCGTTTCAATAAGAACAGAGCAGTCAACAGTAATTCTAGCAAATTCTGCCATGGGATCAATTAAGAGGGGACTTTCGTGACCTTGGTGAAAGACCTTGGTGAAAGACTTTCAGTGGCCTTATGGGGAAGATATTGGCAGAATTTACATGTAAGGGGTTTTAAATAAAGTAGAAAATGGAAAATTGACCATAGTAACTGAAAAAATTTAGTTAAAAGGGAGGAGAGAGGTGATATGGTAACTGTGGAGGAGGGAACACAAGATGGGTCAGGATTTTGTATCAGGGAATATTCATCTACCCAAGACAGTGGCTTAAAGATCTATTTATGTCATTATTTCCATGTGTCTGTCTTTCTTGTGTGATTGCAAGTAAGTTAAGTGCTCTATTTAACATCCATTTAGATGTTCTTAGCATCTGCTACCTATCTGACAAATCATAGAAAGGTCATACTTATTGTTTAAATTAATTACCTCTTTTACTGTTTTTTAATATAAAGCAGGCTTATCATTTTAGATAAGGGAAATAAAGACCTAGCTATCATCCCAGCTGAAAGAAGCCTTAAAATGTTTATGTTAATAGGCCATGGCAGCTAATTGATATCTTAGGCAAAAGGCTAACATATAAAAAAATCCTTGGGGTGCCTGGGTGGCACAGTTGGTTGAGCAACTGACTCTTTTTTTTTTTTTTTTATGATATGTTAGTCACCATACAGTACATCCTTAGTTTTTGATGTAGTGTTCCATGATTCATTGTTTGTGTATAACACCCAGTGCTCCAGGCAATACGTGCCCTCCTTGATACCCATCACCGGGCTAGCCCATCCACCCACCCCCCTCCCCTCCGAAACCCTCAGTTTGTTTCCCAGAGTCCATAGTCTCTCATGGTTCATTACCCCTTCTGTTTACCCCCCCCTTCATTCTTCCCTTCCTTCTCCTACCAATCTCCCTGCTATTCCTTATGTTCCACAAATGAATGAAACCATATGATAATTGTCTTTCTCTGCTTGACTTATTTCACTTAGCATAATCTCCTCCAGTCCCGTCCATGTTGCTGCAAATGTTGGGTAATCGTTCTTTCTGATGGCTGAGTAATATTCCATTATGTATATGGACCACATCTTCTTTATCCATTCGTCTGTTGAAGGGCATCTTGGCTCCTTCCACAGTTTGGCCAATGTGGACATTGCTGCTATGAACATTGGGGTGCATGTGCCCCTTCTTTTCACTACATCTCTATCTTTGGGGTAAATACCCAGTAGTGCAATTGCTGGGTCATAGGGTAGCTCTATTTTTAACTTTTTGACGGACCTCCACACTGTTTTCCAAAGTGGCTGTACCAACTTGCATTCCCACCGACAGCGTAAGAGGGTTCCCCGTTCTCCTCATGCTCTCCAAAATTTGTTGTTTCTTGCCTTGTCAATTTTTGAGCAACTGACTCCTGATTTTGGGTCAGGTCCTGGTCTCAAGGTCCCAAGATCGAGGCCCACATTGGGCTCCTCCCTCAGCAGGGAGTCTGCTTGAGATTCTCTCTCCCTCTCCCTGCCCCTCCCGCTGTGCTCTCTCTCAAATAAATAGATAAATTTTTTTTAATTCCTTAAAAATGCAACAAAATATAAAGCATTCTTAATCCTCAGAAAATGTGTATTCCTAGTTGCTCCCTGATGAGAGGATGTGTATTAAAGACGTTTATTTTAAGCCAGTGAAGTAGGGAAAGCAGAGGAGAGTCACCAACTGTGGGAGCTCTGAGAAAGGAATTGATTTTTGACTGATGTAAAGAAGCACTCAATTCATCTATGTGTATCTAGTAAGTGGAACTTTGAAATCCTAAATATACACTGTAGTTGTCAACAGTGATCTTTTAAAGGTCTATGAAGTATTAGTGAAGTGAAATCATCACAGAAAATCATATGTTCAGAAGAAAAATAAAATGAGCCTAATTAAAAGGCATGGTGATTAAAATTTACATGTTCAATTCATAATTCTTCAATTATTTTCATGACAGTACTCTAACATCTGTGTATAAAAAAATTCCATTACAAACACAAGACACACAGGAGCCTCTATAGGCTCAAAAATAAAACAAAATTATGCACAACTGAGAAATCAGCAGCATGCTAATGACCATTTGTTTTATTCATTTGTGAGATGGGTAATTGGTGAAGTGAATACTGTCTACCATAATTTTTCATTAAAGAAACATTTTTCTTTTAAACTAGCAGCTTGTTTTAAATAGAGCTGAGCCAATGACAGGTTCTCAAAATGCATCAGTAAATGGGATCCAGCTCTAATTACCGATACAAAACAGTCAGAACTAGTCAACTCTTAACTCTTTCAGTATGTGGGTAGAAAATAGAGCAGGGACTGCACTTCAACCCTGTTTGTCATGGACATCTACCACATTCTTCATTCCCCATCATCTTTGGATGGCCTTTCTCTTTGGGAGGAAATGTCTGCTTTGTGATCATTACCTTCGCAGTGTGATGGTCAGAAGGAGTTGTCAGCCTCCTGTGCAGAGAGCGTGAAGGCACGTGACCTGGGCGCCACAGTCAGACACACCTGCTGAGCCTTCTACTCGGAAACGAGCCACGGAAACGGCCGGACGCAGGACGTGGGAGCAGGGACCGCGTTGGCTGCCCCGAGGTGGCGTGCTGGGTTCCTGGTGCCGAAGTCAATTAGGGCTTCTGGCCATGCGTGCCAGGCACGCTGACTGTCTGGTATGCGGCACCCAACAGAGGCACTGGGCACAGTTTCCGCACTCGTCTAGTTCCACGTCCGGTTTTGGAGGATTATTGCTAGAAGCTTAGCTTTGAGTCTCTTCCCCCCTCACCCCAGTGAATCTATTAACCTTCTGATATTCTTAAATACATCGCTTTTCTGATTCAACTAGTCAGAACAGAACCTATTGTTTACATCTAACTGCTAGGACTGAGATGCCATGGTAGCTCATAAATTGGGGGGAAATTTCAAAGTCTACCTGTTTCTTCGAGCTATTTGAATCTTTATTGGAAGAACTTAGGTTTCTGCTCCTAAACGGTGATGAAACTGAGCAGCAAAGTCTAAGAAGAGTTGCATGACCTGCGGAGATTGGGATTTGCTTCGTACCACCACCATTACTAGCTGTGGCTAAGTGACTTAACCTCTTTGATTCTGAATTGTATCACTTAAGGTAGATGATAATACCTAATAATTGTTAGGATTAAATTGGATCCTATTTATCAAGTATTAGTGCAAGGCTTCCTACTTCAAACTGACAAAGAACTTTGATTCCGCTTTTGCTAATGCCTCATAATGTTGGTGAAATTTCAGTTACAGAGAATCTAATCCACTCAAGCCACATTACGCAGAAAGGGATTTATTTTAGAGGACTGAATCACTTCCAGAATGTCTAGGAGGGCTGAAGAAATGGAGTCGAGGGTGAGCTTCTAGCAAAGCCCTAAAGCCACCCTCAGCATATGCTGCTCTCCTGGTTCCGACCAGGGAAGTGTAGACTCAGGAAGCTTTCTGCTCACCAGGAAGCTTTTACTCAAGCTGCTGGCTCTACCAGCTGTGTTATACTCAGGACGCTACCTGCTGAATCAGAAAATCATTATTCAATCTCCATCGAGCTAAAAATACGCTTACTCTGGCCTATTTTTGAACTCTATATAAACAGAACCATAAATTATATACTGTTTTGTGTCAACAATCCACCATGAGTTTGTGAGGTCCATTCATGCTGCTTTCTGCAGCAGTGGGACCATCTTTTTCATTGCTGCGTAGCTGGGTAAGGTTGGCAGAAGAACGTCTCCCTGAAATGTCAACATCCTAACACTAGAACCTGTGACAATGTTACAGCCCAAGGCAAAGGGAGACTGATTTGCACACGGAATGAGGTTGCTAATCAGCTGAATTTAATATGGGGAGAGTCTTCTGATTATCCAGGTGGGCTCGTGGTAATCACGAGGGTCCTTAAAAGTGGAAGAGGCGGAACCGGAGGTCAGAGCGAGCAGTCTGGGAAGGATTCGGCTGGCTTTGCTAGCCTTGGAGAGGAAGGAAATGAAAATGGATGAAATGCAGTCGTGAAAAGTGAGTGTCCTCTAGAAACTGGGAAACACAAGAAAACAGACGCTTCCTTAGAGCTTCCAGAAAGGAATACGGCCCTGTCGACCCTCGATTTTTCCCGTGGTATGGCCCGCATCGGACTTCTGGCCTACAAAACTGTAAGAGATCACATTTGTGTGGTTTTAAGCCACTGAATTTGTGGTAGTTTGTACTAGTTTGTGGTAATTTGTGATTTTATAGAAAACTAATAGGCAGGGGTTCTCATCTTCAGCCCCATTGACCTTTTGGATCAGATAATTGCCAGTACAGGCCGTGTCGTGTATTAGGTGTTACATGTTCGGTGTGTGTTAGCAGCAACCCAGGATTTCACTCACTAAATGCCATTAGCACGTCCAGTAGTTGTAATCAACGATGTCTTCCAGACATTCAAGATCACTCCCAGGTAAGAACCAATAGTGCACAGTATTTTACTTTATAAATATGCCACAATTCAGCCAATCTATTATTTGAAGATTTTTCGGATTGCTTCTTTGGGTACCATCTATATATGTGTTTTTGTTCATGTATGTGCAGCTGACTCTTGGATATATACTGAGAAGTGGAAGCACTTGGTCACAGAGGATGCCTTTTGTACCAATCTGCAATTCTCCATGCAATGTGTGAAAATTCCTGTTGCATCCCATTCCTGCTAATATTTAGCCCTGCCTGCCTTTGTAATGGTAGCCGTTTTCTAGTGAGTGCGCACAGCATCTTCCTGTGATTTAAATTTGCATTTCCATGCTATCTGCAAAAGTTACGCATCTTTTAAATATGTGTGTTCCCACCACGATAGCCTTGTTTATGAAGTGTCTAATCAAATCTTCGGCCTGGGATTTTTTCTCATTGTCTTTTTTCTTTTTTGATTTGCACAAGTTGTTTTTATGTTCAGATACATGCTCTTTTTTGGATATGAACTTACATTGACTGGGTGACTGACCCTAATTATCTCAGTGCAGTACAGTTGTTACCTAGTGGGGTGAGATTAAGTCTGGAATCCAGGTAAAACTCTGTAGTGCCTCTTAGGTAGGCATTTACCTTCACGTTTGTATTCTCAACACTGTGAGACTGCCCGAAATTCTCTTTTCCTTCGCAGAGGCTTTCCAGTATGATTGGGTAGCCTCTGTCTTGGTACAGTTGCCCCGAGGAGAAATGCCTTACAGTGTTGCGCTCTCATCTCTGTCCCTCCCTTCTCTTCCACATCTTGGTCACCCCACATCTAGTTTTCGTCCCTCTGGAACAGAGCGCCAAGCTCCGTCGGCATCTCTGCTTCTTATCTGTAGTTCTCCACCCCGTTTCCCTGCCCGCCTCCCCAGTATCCCCAACTGTAATTGTGACATACCTGGAGGGGAAAAGCAGTATTCAGGTCACTTTGTGATCTTGTTTCTCATGTTCAGGTTGCCGTGGGAACTCCCTAATACCTTCAAACACACAGTTTTGTATTTTGGAGCGGTTTTGTGTTTGGCTAACTCTTCTCAACAGGAGAGATGTTCTGCTGAATTCCTTCCTAGCTGGACGCATAAGTACCCCAGTGGAAGTTTAAGGCCCGAGGTCTCAGGTTCATTATAATCATCACAAATATCCTCCCTTTCATTTAGTATCCTGGTTCTCCACTGTAGTTTAGCCTTCCATAATACTAAACTGTTTCTGATGTTCGGCTATAGCAGCCTTTGTAGCCCGCGATAAGAGATTCTTTCAGGAAAATCATAGTCCTCTCAACCTCTGGCTGTGCCTCGTACGGAGAACAACAAACCGCGTTGGTTCTTCGCTCTCTTGTGTAGTATGGTTAGAAGCGGTGAGCCACCCACCACACTTGTGCTCTTCGTGCTCGAATGGTTCGTTGAAGCAGCTGCCAGGTCTACTGAAGAGTTAGCCTCATTTCACATGAAATGACCATACATGAAAATTAATTGTTTTCCCATGGTCTCCTATCATTTCATGTCCGTGCAGTCCTTTCCAGGTAACATGACTTGTCCCAGCACCCCGTTTCCTGGCGAGTTCTGTGAGCTGCACACAGAAGCTGTTACAGAGAAGTGTATCGTTTTCAGAAACAAGCACTCTCTGCTTTCACTTCAGAGAGAAAGGTTGACTATTCTTCCAGAATGGTGAAGAGAACCGAAGAAATGGAGTAGGCGAAACTTCTAGGGAAAATAGATCAAAGCAATACCTAAGACTGGCCATTAAAGCACCTGCCACATCTGCAGTGATCAGCGAGCTGCAGACGCTGACGTGGCCGCCCCCTCGGTATCTCCAGAGCCGTTCGCCTCTGCCGCGTCCTGGACCGTCAGACAACTGTCAAGCCTGGCTTCTCCCTCTCTTCATCACTTTTCAATCCAAGTCTTGTTAAGAGTACATCGAATTGGCAAAATCCCATTCAGTTCTGATACCTTCCCTGTGAGCCGAGGGATATGCGGCCTCAAGTTTCCAGCCCTTGCAGTTCAGGGAAGTATCTGAGAAGGAGCTGGAACTAATAACAACCAGTCTGCAGTGCGCACAGATCCACTCATGACCTATTTCCCGGGCCATAATTGTTCTTTTTTCACAGTATTTGGCCAGAATGTCTTGCTGACAGGCCCCTTGCACTGTGTGTCAATATTGAAGTGATGGTGTCCTCCAGACCTTCTCTCCTTGTTTTCTGCTTCTGAGAACAACCTCGGCCCAAACTAGAGGCCTGATGGGCAGCCTGGGTGTTATCCATTTTTATTTCATAATAGCTTTCCAGGCCTATTTTAACAAGCACCCGGTACTGGGGATTCTGTCTCCTTAATATTATGCGTTTCATCTTCTCCATTCTCTCTGCTACTTAATTCATTTGGACTTTTTCTTTCTTTCTTTGATTATTTTCATAGCCTTTTCATTGTTCTTTTTCTCTCCTCTCTTTCCACGTACTCGTCTCCAAGCAGAGCGCATTCTCCCCACTGCTGGTGGAGCTCTCTGTCGCTTTGCCCGGCCTAGTCAGGTATGCACCCTTCAGGATGCGTACGCAGCCACATAGAACGACTGATGGTTAGTTCATTCTGCATTTTTCTACTTCTTTCACTTTCATTTCTAATATTCCCTCTGCCTGTAAGTTCTTTTGCTCTCCATTCTTTTCTTAAATCCTGCCCATTCTTTAAAACTCTGTTCAGGGACACCTGGGTGGCTCAGTCGGTTAAGCGTCTACCTTCGGCTCCGGTCATGATCCCAGGGTCCTGGGATCGAGTCCCACATTAAGCTCCCTGCTCAGTGGGGAATCTGCTTCTCCTTCTCCCTCTGCCTCTCCCCCCCATGCTTTCTCTCTCTCTCTCAAATAAATAAATCTTTAAAAAGCAAAGAGATAAACAAAAATTCTGTTCATGTGACACTTATTCCATGAAGCCTTTCTAAACTTCGGCTTTAGACGTGCATGAACTATGACAGCCTCCCACAAGCTGTTCCACCATGAAGGCTTTAGTGGTCTGTTTCTTACCACTAGACTATCAGATCCTTGAGGGCAGGTATGCCGTCTAGTATACTTTGCTTGCCTAAAATGTAATGTTAGTAGCTGGAGTTGAGTAGTCAGATATATTTGTGGAAAAAAAAATAGTGATAAGAGTTGAAATCTTAGTAATATTTTGCAAGGCCTATAAATGAGATGATATTTTTGAGTGAATTGCAAGCTGGAATTTGATAATCTGTTTTCCACAATTAGTACGTTCTCAGTGTTGACAGCGAGCAGCAAACTTGACTAACCGGAGCCAGGAAGCTTTGTCTGAAAAAAAAAAAAAATCTCTGTTCAAGTGGGGTTCCAAATAATTTCTAGAAAATTAATGAATGCCATTTCTCATAAAATTAGAATTTCACTGTCATTAATAGGGCATAACCATGATGTTGAAATCTTCCAAAATGTATACATAGTGAGGAAAAAAACCACCCACAAATACAATAAACTATATTAGGATTAAATTCTCACATAGGTTACTAGGTTACTTTTTCCAAAGTATTAGAATTTTTTAAAAAATTAATTCTAGCATTGTAAGGTGAAGTAAAAAAAAAAAAGAAGTTTACCTTTACTGAATGTATTATGAAATAAAACCATATTCCTTTAAAAAATTTTTCAGGAGTAACACACCTCACTGCTCTGACACACTTATTCTGAACGTAATACAGTCTTTTGTATACAAAGACCACACTACTGCCCAGGGACCCATAGATCATGTAGTTTTCCTAAGGAGATAATAAGCATCCAGTTGTGGGTCTAAGTTGCACCAAACATAGTCCTGGAGTTCAAAACAAACAGCGTGCATTTTCAAAATGTCCAACTGCAATTACAGGTTTATCTCTGCCTTAGAAGTAGAGCAAAGCCAGGTTCTCACCAAGTTGTTTATCAAACTGTATTCAAAGGAACATTGATAAGATTTTAATAGGAGTTCTTGAAAATGGCAATATGGCAAATAAACTTGGGGTGCTGCGTTAAACAAATTTGAAAAGACTTGTTTTTGTCTTTGATTGTGTTTGATTTTTGTAAGACTTCTCAAAGTCTTCATATGATAAGAATTTTGTTGATTCTCAAAGTATTAGAATTTGCGGTGTCCCCAAATTTACCTGACCACAGAATTATCTCCGCTCTCAAATAGGCACACTTTTTCTTCTTCTCAAATAACTTGTGTACATTCTTCAGACCTCAATTAGGGAAATGCTATCCTAACAAAAAAATAGAAAATGAGAGTTGCCAGGAAATCTTGATGATAGCATTTTATTAAAGAAAAAAATTCAAAACACAAAATTGGACGCTGTGAATCAGAAAAAATTCTACAAAAATTTACCTTTGAAAAAAAATGAGTGATAAGAATAATGTCCTTCTACGGAGTCCCTTCTCTGAAAGAGAAACAATGGCTGGTTTCCAGGAAAGGTTTTTTCTTTTTTTGTTCAGCAGAATCCTACCTAAATTCTCAATAAATATTGTCAGAAATGAAGTCCTCCCCTTCGAAGTCATTTCTGTATTGAGTAGCTGGCTCGAATGGGAATAGCTCTCTTGAATCTCAACTAGTCAGGGGCAATGCTCCTGGCATGGCAACCTCGGAGAGGTTTGCTAAGTTCACTTGGAGTTTCAAAACTGCAGTACTGAATCTATAAATGAACCCATAAACAACTAGATGCCAACTAGATACCAAATTCTGCTTATGGTAACCCTAGTTCCTTTTTTGTTGAGATATTTATATATTCATATTAAATACACCATTTTTAAATGCACAATTCTGTGGTTTTTAGTGTATTTATTAACATTGTGCAAGTATCAACTAATTCCAGAACATTTCCATCACCATCCTGCAAAATACCTCCTGCCTGCTAACAGCCACTCCCAGTTCCCCCCATTTGCTCACAACCACTTTATGTATTTGCGTATTCTGGAACTTCATATGGATGAAATCATAGTAAGTGACCTTTTGTGTCTGGCTTCTTTCCCTTAGCTTAATGCTTCCGAGGTTTATCTCTCAGTCCTTTATTCTTTCTTATTTTTGAATAATATTCCATTGTATGAACATAACACATTTTGTTTATCCATTAACCCTTTAAGGGGCATTTGAGTTATTTCCACTTTTTCGGTTGCTGTGAATAATGCTGCTATGAACAAGTTTTTATAGACACATGTTTAGTGTACAAGTGCTTGGGTGAGCGTGTGTTTTCAGACCTCTTAGAAATGTACCTAAGAGAAATTGCTCGCTCATATAACTCAGTGTCTAACTTTTTGAGGAACCGCCGAAGACCTTTGCATAGAGGCAGCGCGGGCTTTTCCTCCCATCAGCAATGTAGGAAGATTCCAGTTGCGTCATATCCTCATCAACATTTGTTATTTTTCTAAAAATACAAAGAACTCTCATAATTCAACAATAAAAAGGCAAATAACCAATAAAAATGGGCAAATGATTTAAATCAGCTGTTCTCCAGATAAGATACATGCATGACTAATGAGTTCATGAAAGATGCTCACCATCACTAGTCATGAAGGAAATGGAAAGCAGAACCACCAGAACCACCGCATGTAGCCCTTTCGAGCTTGAACAGGACAATACCCTGTATTTTTTTTCTTATTTTTCTTGAAGAGATTCATAGTTAGCTCCAAGGCAACTAACTTCGCCAAGTACTGAAACGCCCGGTGGTCTTTGTCTTTCTTTGCTGTAGGCAGTGATATCCAGCTTGCCCATTTCATGATAAACCTTGCTCCGTTCTCTCTTTAGTGCAGTTTCTACTTAATGCACATTATCAGAGAGAGGGTCTATATTGTTCCCTGTATGTTTCCTGAATCCATGGTAACTTTTTGTCACCATGAAGGGATTAATTTTGTATTTTTAAGAGAACACTTCACCTTTCAAACAGTATTTGACTCCATGTTCTTTCTGACTATTGCCCGCACACCTTCACTATTGTTTTCAGGTATCCTAGCGTTTTATAGTTTAATCTTTGATCCAAGAAGACTTCATTCTTAAATGGGTCATAGTTCTTTTCAAAGAGTATTCAAGAGCCTCAATTTTAAAACACAGTTAAATATAACAATACAGCACTGGATAGAAGTACAAAGGTGATATTTTAGAGTGTATCAGACACGATATTAACATTTTGTATCTCAAATTCATGAAAATTATAAGATCGTCTTCACAATTATGGGTGTTTTTGAGAAGTGCTTCTAATATATGCACAACACTCGCACACAGACTTCACATGTTTCTAATGAAATACTGGCAGAAAACCCTTTAGAATAGGAAGTAGTGACCTACTTAGTTTTTTCCGAATGTTCTATCTTTGAGGCCAGAAATTTCACAGGTAAAATTTTCATTCAAAAGGTAATGGGAAGTACTTAGAAGAATCACTCTATGTTCATGTGAAAACCTTTTCTTCATGACAAGGCATAATAAGATCATTTTAATATATAAGCCTTGCTCTTTTTTTTGCACGCCAGTAAGAAAAATACTACATCATATAATTGCTTTAAAAGAGGTCATTAAAAGTGAGAAATATATCTTTGTACAACATTTCCACTTTTACAAAACTGCTTTATTTCCCAGTCCGGAAGAATTTGCTGAAGCGTGCACATAGATGCTGGAGAATAAATTATGAGAGACCATATTGGCAGTACTGACTTCAGACGCTTATGTTTCTCAGTGGAATTTTGATGAATGTCTTCAATGTATATTTATGCATATTAACAATGTTTGAATTCCTCCTTGACTATAGTACTGCCTCTGAAATATTGAGCTTTAAAGCAGACTTAGAAGGTTTCATTAACGGTGATGTTTTTCACCTAATCTCTGGGCATACACTTGCTGTTCCTCCTCGTCCGAGGTGGCTCTGCATATGCTAAGGAAAATGATGTAAACTCTAGCTCCCTACTTGCAAATATTCATAACTCCGGCAAGGTTGAAATGCATTTTCTCTTCCTCACTTGCATCTTATTTTCTTCGACAGTCATCTGCATTACATAACCTGTCTTGTTTCGGGGCACAAACTTTTCATTTTCCCGAGAATCATTTCACAAGGTAGGACCTGTGCCTCCTTAGGAACCAAGGCGTCCTGTGTGAGGTGGCCTTTGGTTTGTAATCCACTCTCGATCCACCAGTCAGTCAGTACTAGGCAGAAATCTGCAAGACCGGTATCCATGACTTGAACATTCAAAGGACTTCTAAGGCAAAATTTATTTATTTCATTAGAGGCTACATTTTGCTCTTATGTATTCCATCTCAACATGTGGTCCTCTATTAAGTATGCTGCCTTGCGATGATTTACATTTAAAAGGGCATGCAAAGTAATTTTAAAGATATTTTCATCTCCTCTCACTGCTAACAGATTTGAAAAATGAAATGTGTTTCCTCTATTACTGATTTTTATCGCTTTCCTTGTGGCAAATGCAAGTTCTTATCTCTTGACTTTTAATGCACATGTCAGCATGTTCCTGTTTCATTTGCTCTCTCATTGAGCAGAGAGCTAAAAACTGATGGCAAAATGTGCAGTGGGATTCCAGAACTGTCCACGAACTGCGAGTTCCTCTTCAGGGTAATCCGTAAGCATTAGACCAATTCTCCATGTTCACGTCAAGCCTGACCATACCCTGGATCTCTGGGGCTACAACACGCCTCTCATCCTTTGATCTTTCTGAAGGGCTTCTACAATACAAGAAGAGAAAAAACTGTAAGGACCAGTGGCCATGGACCACTATGGCAGCTATCTTCAAAATTTTCGCAACTTTCTGAAGATAGCCACTGAACCACTAACTCTATAACACTCTGTCCATGGAGATATCGATGGGATCCAAGCATCATGGCTTTCTGGGATCAGTGCTTTTTCCATGCCTTCTCACTCATATTTAAAAAGCAGGCACTTTTTCAAGGGAATTTTTAAGAAATGTAGGTTTAAAAAATTACATGCAAACAATGAATCATGGAACACTACATCAAAAACTAATGATGTACTGTATGGTGACTAACATGACATAATAAATAATAATAATACCATCAAGGAAAGAAAAAAAATTGGAAATCAATATCAGAAAAAATCAAAAGCATTGAAGTGAATAGATGAAAGAACACAGATTTTATGTTCTAATTCAACTATACTCGATAATATTTACTGAACTCTCATTGGGTATAAGGCCGTGTCTTAAGTGCTCTAAATGAATAACCTCATTCAGTCCTTACAACAAGCTAATGGAGGTAGATAATATTATCATCCCCATTTTATAGGTAATAAAAGCGATAAGGGGTAGCATGCCCAGGATCGTATGCTAATAAGTAGTACTGTGATTAAGATTAAAAATCTCTCTAAATTGACCCAGCTTCAAGCAGAAGACCCTGGGCTTCTTAGTTTAGCCTGTCTACTGAAACTAGATTCTAAGCCATCTTTGTAATTTGTTGAGTAGTTAATCTTCTCGAGGGATAATCTCAACTATGAACTTCAGGTTGCACATGATTATGAAATTTTGCATAATATCTACCCTCTTCAATACAAAATCATTGTCATAACAGCTGAAATAATGTAAACTGTAAAGGAACATAAAGCTGTTAAATTGTAAATATTCTTAAATGTGTGTGTGTGTAGAAACATCCATTTCTCATAAGAAACCTTTTTGGTAGGTATAAAACGTAGGTACATTTGGATAGGCAAAAATTATAGGAGAGTGAATGGACAGTAAATGAAAGAGAAAGGCATTTCTTCCCACTGGAAATGGGCAATATTTATGAAGAAAACCAATGTCTGTAAAAACACGATGAATAAATATTTTGTATACATTACATAATCTTGAATGTTGCAGCTGTAGAAATGGAGAATTATCTGAAAACAGCAACACAAGTAATAGTCATTCTTGAGCAGAGCATCTTGGGACAAGAAGAGGTGGCAGAAACATAAGAAATCCAAGCCAACCTGACAGATTAAAGAAGAGGAAACTCTCCCAGAATTCAACAAAGAGAATTATTAAAGCACTAACTTAGTATCCTAACTAAATTCGGCAAAGAAGAGTGAAAAGTTTATACTAGAAATTAGCTGTGTATGATGAGTGTCATTTAGGCATTTGTGCTAAGCTCATTGTGTAAAAAGATTGGTATAAGTATCTTCCCCAAAGTTAAAGGAACCAGCCCTCCAGGTATTCCGCTGTAGGTAAAAACCTGGATTTTATCACAATTAAGATTATCTGGCACTAGTACTAGAAATCTTGGGGATGCGGAACTTGGGTGACACCACTGAGGGGATGTGTGCCAGAAGTACTCCCTTGTGGCAGGCAGAAATGGACAAGAAAGACCACATTTCTGTGCCTTGCATTTCTGTGCCCTGCAGGTTGTAGCCTTCATGATGCTGGGGCTTGGAGTGGGTCGAGGAGAGAATCTGACCCACCTGCAGGGGCTGCGTATGAATCCATTGGTTGAACTCCTTTTCCATCTGCCTGCAGGAAGCGCTTTGGAAACAGCTTGCTCTGAATTCCTTCTTGTGTGTTGGGTTAGTACAGAAGAAACAGGCAAAGAGGTTAGGTTTAATGTCTTTGACACGCAAAAGGCAGTCCACTGTAGGAGGACGAAGATAATTGGTCTGCTGGACTCAAATTGAGGATCTGGAAGTCTAAGTCCCAAAGACAGATGGATCACTGATTACATGACCTTAGTACCATGCTGCTTTGAGGCCCTTCTAATCTGGAGGCATCGTGTGCCAGTCCTGTCCCCCAAGGACAAACTTCATCTGTACTATCGCCATCACCAAGGGCAGCCATGTGGAGAAGAGCTGCAGTGGATTGCTCAAAATTGAAAATGCTGACGGAAAGTTTGGCAGGGAAAGGAGCATGTGAAAGGGACCTATGGCTCTTAATCATGTTTACCCCAGGAAGAATAAAAAATGTTGAGACATTTCAAGATTGGTCAAAATCACAGAGCAATTGAAAAATACTGAAGATGCCAAGATTCCCTAGAATCTTCTACACCAGCTCAATTTCCAAGTAGCAAACACCAGAACGTAGTAGATGAAATCCAGAGGACCAGCAGTTTATAGGGGCTGATGGACAGCAATCTAGTTAGTACTCTCTGAGGCTTTCCTTTAAGATGGAGCACCAGTTTAAACCCAAAATATCCTGTAGGTCCAGTGTGGAATTAAATTTTGCTCCAAGGAGATAGGAATAATTAATAATATTAAAATGCAAGAAAATAAATAGGAAGAGGGTGTAATAGAAATTGATACTGAATTTTTCCTACATCTGTATTGTTTGGGTTTTTTTTTAAGATTTTATTTATTTATTTGACAGAGAGACAGCCAGAGAGAGAGAGAGAGAGAGAGAGAGAGGGAACACAAGCAGGGGGAGTGGGAGAGGAAGAGGCAGGCTCCCAGCAGAGGAGCCTGATGTGGGGCTCGATCCCAGAACGCCGGGATCACACCCTGAGCCGAAGGCAGATACTTAACGACCGAGCCACCCAGGCGCCCCCTGTATTGTTTTTTACTCAAGATGAGAATCTGTTTGAAAAATCCTGTAAGAGTGCTACCAAAAATTTAAAAAGTTAATAAAAACATGTAAAACCAGGAAATAACTGAATCAGGTAACCTTCTGTAACAATATACTATCATCATAAGACTCATTTTTATTAGGAGACGTTATACCAGGGGATGCTGGTATACAACATTCTTTCTCTGGTAAATAAAGCAGACTCATTCAGGGTCACTGCTAGTCCAGAAGCATCTTTTGTGATAATAAAACAATACCCGCTCGGGGCAATACAGCTTTGTGAACATTCAGCATGGAGAGCGGGCTGTGTCTTTGGGCTAATTAAAAACTGCAGCTGTCCCTGTGGGTGAATGCGGCCCCGTGATGGGCTCCTATTGGCAAGGGAGCTGCAAACTGGATTTTCGCTCCTGCTTGCTCCCTTGGTAAGGTGCTGTTGTGCAGTGAACTTCCTGCACAACCATATGTACAATGATGCCTGTACTTTGATAATCACATTTTTATAAACAAAAGTACAGGAAGTACATGTATGAAAACTGGAAAGCTATGTTAGCCTTTGAACAGAGTACTGCTATCTCTGGATTGTGGAATTGTGTTATTTTTATGCATTTTTAAATTATCTGTAATTTATAAACGATTCACAACAAACCAGTATCATTACTGAAATAAGAAAAATAATAGTAAAAACTATTAATTTTCAAATCCCTTCTCATTTGGAGACTTTTCTCTCATACCATTATTTTTGTCATTTGTCTTCACTTTCTATTACTGTCTGTTGTTCCAGTTGTTATATTTTAAGTGAATTGTGATAGGCGGCGTTTGTCTGGCTTTGTTTAGTCACTGGCACTAGATATTTCTTCAAGTACTGGGGTGTGGAGGAAAGCAGACTTCGAATCGTGGGTCTAACACTTTCTAATTTGGTCATCTTGGTCATTTATTCTAAATCTCTAATTCCTCATCTTTAAAATGTAATATTAAGTAGTAAGAGTACTAAAAGGGATAACGGTTAATGCACATAATACAGCTATGCATAAGAGGTTTTAATAAATTATAGTTACTATTACGTCTGAATTTCTTCAAAACTGATTATGCTCTGAGTAAGAATATTAAAGTCTCCAACAGCTCCTGGTGGCACTGACTGGTCATTCATCTTAGGTGAAACTGCACTTGAAGTAATTCCTAAAATACCTTGGTGTCAAGTAATCGATTTCATTTCTCCTGACTCTATGTAGCTGAATTTCTTGAGGGTTGGGATGAGAATCAGCTGAACTATTGAAAACAGGAAAGAAGTGTTTGTCTAAAGCATTGATAAGCGTGAGCTGATATTAATAGCAGGGATAGTTTTGCTAAGTGGCGATTCCACAGAGAGGCAGCAGAAGCAGGAAGTAGAGGGGGTAGATGGGAGGTAGAGAGATGCCGGCTGAGACAGCCTGTGCTACCTACCGGACACCTAGGTGAGAAGAAGGAGTCAACCCCTGGTCTCTGGGTTGTTAGTGCACTTGGAAAACAGCTCAGAAAACAGCTGAGAAATAACCTTGTAGAAAGAGTCAAAGGTCTGGTTTCTAGAGCCAATTCCACAATTTCTAACTTCGCCATCTTTGGCTAGTCTCAAACTTCCAGATTGCCAGTGTTATTTCTAAAATTTGAAAAAAAAAATTATTCGAATTGACTGAGGATCAAGAGAGACATGTTTACAGAATGCATTTTTAAACATTTTGCTTATGTGTGAGTTAGTATTACTTAGAGTCACATTGGCAGTCTTCCTCTCCCTTTGACGGAGGCTTCCCGGGTGCTATGCACCAAGAGGAGTACAACCAAGCCCAAAGTTGCAGGGCATTTGCTAGGATGTTTATGCATTCATTGATAAAAAGAATGTTTATTCACTACTTACTGTGTGCCGGAAACACAGAGTAGGTAGTGATACAGTGTAGGCCTACAGTGGTAAATAAGCCAAGATAATATCATTCCTCATCACTACAAACTATCCTATGTAAATTCTAAGAAGGGACTTGTAGGCTGCTGTGAGATGGGGCATGGGATCTGGCCAGTTAGTTCTCAAGGAAGAGACCTGTGATGTGAGAGCCGAATGACAAAGGGATGTTAACCAAAGAGAAAGAGAGAGAGTCTTCTAACAGGGAAGAGTGTACAAAGGCCCCTGAAATCAGGGGAGCTTGTATATTGCAGGAACTGGAAGAAGGTCAGTGAGGTTGAAACATGGAGGCAAAAAGAATGAGCTAAGACTGAGATGTCTGAGTCTATGTAGCCATGCAATAGCTTGAGGCAGAATGAAGTAACCATATATTCAGTTGGATAAGGCTAGTGGCATTGGCGTATGAGAGAAGGACATAGAGAAAATATATTTAGTTAAATCAATGGATTTACTGAGCATTAGATATATATGGGTAATAGAGTTGGGGGCATAATACATATTTTCCAATTCTCTGCCTATGTATTTTGATGGATAATGGTCCCATTTACTGGATGCCAGATTTGGGGGAAAGATCATGACTTCAATTTAGGCATGATGAGTTCAAAGCGATCTTGAGATATCCGAGGGGATGTGCGAAGTAGGTTAATGGAAATTCAGGTCTGGCATTCAGAAGAAGAGATCTGGGCTCAAGCACAATTTGATCCTTACCCAAGAATACAGGGGTTAGAAGCCGTGGGCATAAAGATGGAATTACATAAGATAAAGAATACAATTAAAAAGGAAGAACACTTGTACCAAGCCTAAGACAAAACTGACTGCTATGTGAGCTATGTGGACCTTGCTTAATCTGCTACATAATTTAAATGATCTCTGAAGAACAAATGTCCATAAGTTGTATAGTGGGATGCCAACCAGTCCCTGACTCAATTTTCAGAAGCAAATTGTGTCAATTATACTTCTTTTATAGCTTGGAGATACTCATGCTATGATCATGGCATGTTTTTTAGACAATCTATTTTGTTGTTATTTGTTACCACCTTAGATTATTAAAAAGAAATGTGGCCTGTTTTAGAGCAAATCACTTACTAAAATCATGCCTTGGTGCCAGAAATACCATTTAGAAAAATAAATGGGAAAGAATGCAAGATTCTT
The DNA here is from genome assembly GCF_024610735.1 of Ursus americanus. NCBI lineage: Eukaryota > Metazoa > Chordata > Mammalia > Carnivora > Ursidae > Ursus > Ursus americanus. Next base: position 62,045,809 of record NC_142131.1, on the reverse strand, counting down.
TGATGTAAAAACTTAGGAAATAGTATAACAATTAGACAACCCTCTGAATGCGTTTCTAAGGTTAAAAATGGAATCTCACAACTCATTACAAACTTTCTAACCATTAGCATTGGAAACCATTTCAATAAATTGGTTCTAACATTGCCTAACTCACTATTCAAGTTTCACTCGGTTCATCTCACTGCCATTCTTTCATCTGCCATAAAAAAAAGTCATTACAAGGGAGACCATGAGAACCTGATGTAGAAATGACAATTTCAGCCTGCTTGGGTCCATGATCAACCACACCCTTTCATTGGCCCAGCCAGGACCAGTAAGATAGCAAGCAATAAATGTCTATTAAACTGGGCCATTTTAAATTTGGGTTAACTTGTTATTGAAAATTAATCCTACCTTAATCCTGAGTGAGAGTGTTCATTTGTTGATCTTTTCAATGTAAGTTACATAATCCTGGTGAACCATCAAGAGAGATGACTCGTCAAGTTCAGTTCAGCCTAATTCCAAAGGAAAGGTTGTTAAAAAAACCAAAGGAGCTGAGCAGTCATTTAGATCAACCAGTGAGACAGTTGCAGTGAATTAATACTCTAAAGAAAGGTATATTTATCGTGACATTAAGGATACGGTTTTGGAATATTTTGTCAAGAAATATTTCATGGAGATCCTGGTAATCCAAGGGATAGCGTAGCATTCATGTTACTACTATCTGTTTACGTACTTTTCTGCTGTTTGATCGATGGATTAATCAATGATACATGTAGAAAGTTAGGTTCTTTCCCTCCGGCTTCAGCTAGGTGAGGTTTTTGTATGATTCTAATGACAAGGGCACACCAAGTACACCAAGTGATAGAGCAAAAACCAACCTCTTAATCTATAATTGCTGACATTGGTAGATAATAGATAGTTGCTATTTATCATGAAATGTAAGTATTTATAAGTTTTATCATCCTAAAAATTTGAAAAAATATAAAAAGTGCCAAAATTGCAAAAATATGCATAATACTAAAATCAGCTGGAGAAAAAAATAGAGATCTTCTTAGAGATCTTAGAAGTATCATCAAGCATTTGTATGAGATGAAAATATAACCCTACAACCACAAAAACAAAGAATATTAGAACAATGGAAAGGAAAACAGTGAGATAGTATCAGATGTGAATAACAGGCATTAATTACGTTGTAGGAGCAGAACATTATAAACAACACAGAATTAAAAAAAAAAAAAGAAAACCTAGACATTATAATGCAAAATATATGGGATAGAGAGTTAAGCCCATTTAAAAATAAGATTTTTAGTAACTGCAAAATTGTCCTGGAGATAGATGTATATAGTTTGGTGGGCATATTATGCAGCAAGTTATTTGGAGACCAATATAGAAAGAATACCTCAGCAGTGGGCAAAAAGAGAAGTTATTTGTGGATGATACCAGTCCCCCTCTGCCAAAAAGGCTAATCTTATTTCTAAAATGCTTCATTTTGACAATATAATATTTACTTTTTAAACAAATAGTGAAAATAGGAATAAGAGGCTATGGAGTTTAGAATAGTAGTTGGGGAAAAAGGTGAAAATAGAGCTACCCTATGACCCAGCAATTGCACCACTGTGTATTTACCCCAAAGATACAAATGTAGTGATCCGAAGGGGCACCTGCACCCCAATGTTTATAGCAGCAGTGTTCACAATAGCCAAACTGTGGGAAGAGCCAAAATGTCCATCAACAGATGAATGGATAAAGAAGATGTGGTAAATATACACAATGGAATATTACTCAGGCATCAAAAAATTGAAATCTTTCCATTTGCAATGACGTGAATGGAACTAGAGGGTATTATGCTAACTGAAATAAGTCAATCAGAGAAAGACAATTATCATATCTCACTCATATGTAGAATTTAAGAAACAAAACAGGATCATTGGGGAGGGGAGAGAAAAACAAAACAAGACAAAATCAGAGGAGGAGACAGACTATAAGAAACTCAGCTATAGGAAACAAACTGAAGTTGCCGGAGGGGAGGGAGAGGATGGGGTATTTGGGTGATGGGCATTAAGGAGGGCACGTGATATAATGAGCACTGGGTGTTATATAAGACTGATGAATCATAGACCTGTACCTCTGAAACTAATAATACACTATATGTTAATCAATTAAATTTAACAAAAAAAAGAATAGTAGTTGGGGAAAAAAGAGAAAAAGCAGGCTCATTATTTATTGATATTAACCAATAAAATTCTCTGACATACACATCCTTTAAAAACCCACCCTTAGGAAAGAATGATTTTAAATGGAGGTTGATGTTCTTTCTGATACACAAACCAAAAAACAAGCAAGGACACATAAGGCCAAAAATATTTGTAATCATCAATATATATTCTTTCACTAGATATTGATTAAAAAGTATCTTTGGATTTTGAAAAGTAAATATAGGTTACAAAGTTAATTTGGACTTTACCTTAATGAGAAATAGAGATCTGAATGTTCCAAAGTCAGGAACTATTATAACTCTAATACTGGCTAACATTTATGAAGGGGTTTGGGTCAGGCACTGTGCCAAGGATTTTACATGCTTTCGCAGCAACTATAATTAGACCAGATTTCTACAGGTGAAGAATCTGAACATAGACGTTGTAACCCAGTGACCCAAGGTTGCTCAGAAATGGAGGCTGTTTTCAAATTGAACAGTCGGATGCCAGAGCCCACAGGATTCCCCTCTGGGCTGAATTTGGTGAAACTAAGAAGAAAGAGACCGGAAACGCAGCTTAGAGCCCTACAGCACTGAACTGCTTAGACCTATGTCAGAAAATGTCTGGCTCCAATTGTATTGTATTTTATTTTTTTGAGTTTGAAATGCATAGAGCAGGAAATTCAGAAGTACTAATCATAACGCTAACACAGTGGCTGCATATACAGGACAGGCAGGCTTGAGGAAATTCGTAAGTTAGCTGTCGTTTGCCGCCAAAGAACGTGGAGCCACCGTATCCATAAAGAGAAAGACAGACCTGCTTTCCCATGACATCCAGAAGGAATTGTCTCACAAATCATCATATCTAGTACTAATCAAACAACAGCAACAATGACAAAAATAACAAACCCCAAGTAGGATTTTCGTGAAACAGTTTTAGGGAGACAGAGGAGGGAGTTAGCATCTCATGGTTCAGAATCAAGTTCTCAACAATCACTTAACCATCTATCTCTACTCTTTTCCTAAGACCCCTGCCAGCGTTCTAGCAAGCTCTCAGTGTCTCTCCTTGCCTTCTCTTTCAGCTCTTTTCAGGACCCCTCTCACCTGTTTCTGCTTCTTCCCTGAACTCTGCATCTTCCCCTGAGTGTTTCTCTTTGCCTATCTTCTGTGGCACAATGCGTCCCTCTCCAGGATCCACAGTTTTGTAAGTTCATCTATCATCTTGCTCAACAAAAAGCATCTCACAACTGACTCATTTAAGGAGGTTTGGGGTGGTGGGGAGGATACGTCACTACTAATAATTTACCGTATTTTCTCTAGTCACACTTGGGACTTCCAGGATCTGAATGGATACACGTCACCTCTGCTTACTCTATTTCTCGTGCATTTTGTTTCATTCACACTGGCCTCTGTGCTGCCCCTTGGACGTGCCAAGCACACCTTTGTTTGGTTTTCTCTCTCCGAAATGTTTTCTCTGAAATGTTTCCCATGTGGTTTACCTTCTCACCTTCTTCCTCTTTCATCAAGAGTGATCTTCCCAGTGAGACCCCAAATTTCAATCTCTGACATTTCCTCCCACCTTTCTTCGTAGCACTTAGCCCTCTCTCACATAGTATATGTTTTACTTATTTGCCTATTTCATATCCATTTCCCCTTTAGAATATAAAGCATAGGACAGTAGGAACTTCTGTCTTCCTTTTTTACACTATCTTTTGAGCAAAGAATAGGACCTGACGTGTAGTCAGAACTCATTACATATTTGCGGTCGAAAAAATTGTATCTAAGTGCCAACACATTGGTGATAGATGAAGTTTTCAACTAATGACTGATGGACTCACTGAAGAAATGAATTAACTTGTATGGAATCAGAAATTTTAAGAATTCAGAGAATTGAAGTGAGTAGAATTTGAGAGTTGAGAGATCATTTGCTTCAACCTTCCAGTTTCACAGATAGGGAGACTGGGGCCCAGATCATAGGGATTTATAGATCCAGTGACTCTCCCACAAGTGAGAAATAAGGTCGCAATGATAATCTAGTCGTCTAACCACTAAGTCCGGTGGTCTGTCACATGTGGAGATAAATTTTAGTAGAAGAATTAAATATATTTCATATTATTCTAAAGTTTAATTTATATACAGATATTGATCAGAGTATTCGAATAAACCTCCCCAAATCTTAGGTTAGTGTCACTGTCATTCTCAGGGCTTAAGCCTAGGTAGCTTCTGGCTTTAGGCTGGTTTATTGTCAAAGCCCCTGCAACTTGTCTTTCAGCTGCTGGATATTACTTCTCACTGTATAAGCCACGGGTGATCTTTTTAATTTCACTAAGCTGCTGAAGCTAATAAAAGTAAAGGTCTTTTTGCCTCTGGAGCAGTCCTGTTGATACAGAAATGCCTTTCCTATGTTCTCTTGCACTAAATCCTCTTGTTTCTTAATTATCCAGAGGATGGAAAACCAAAAGAAAAGAGCATTGTGCCCAGCCCCTACTGGAACAGGGGGAAATAGTTTCCAAACTATTTCTACTTTTAAAATAGATTTAATAAGTTAAAGAAAAAATCTCTTTAGCTTCAATCTTCCTACGTTATTTGCCATTTAAAAGTGATTCAGAAACCATCTTTGTTTTTGGAATAGGCAAAAGAGAAATTCTGGGCTTTTGTTGTTTACGTTGGTGCTGGTAATGGATCATTTGGTAGTTTTTTTTTTTTTATATATATATATACCTTACAGCAGAATGGAGTATTTTTTAAAAACAAAGTGTAATTAATGGTTTTAGCCTAAGAGACGTAATGATAGCTCAGTAATTTGGTCCATTTAGAAATAAGGAAACAGGTAAAATATCTTGTCTGAGGGCACACAGCTAGAAACTGGTATGATTTGGGTTTTAATTCAGATCATTCTGATTTCAATATCTAAGCACTTTTGACTATGTTATGGCCCTAAAAGGAGAATTGTCATTCCCCTGAAGAGTAATATCAACAGTTCCTAAACTGTTTTTAAAGAACGTTTATATATTTTTAAACCTTTAAATTGGATTTTAGATGCACAGATTCTAAAGTCTGGAAATCTCTGGTGTCATCTAATCCATCCTCCTTCTGGCAGCTTCAATCTCTTACACCATATCTGGGCAACTGAGCATCTGGTCTCTTACTGAACAACTTAAGGGATCGGGGACTTAGTCATTGCATCCAAAACAGGTTTCAGTATAACTTTAACTATTACAATAGTCATTTATTTTGATATAGGTGCTACATCACTAAAATTTTGAGTTGTGGTCTTTAGAACCAAAATTTCTCTAGTTCATTAAAAATATTTTTTCTCTTATTTATCCACCTTCTTCCAGAGTACAGAATCAGAACAGAACACAATACAGTAAAACCTCAGTGGAATGTATCTGGGGAGGGGCGTGGTCCAAAAATGAAAATGGTGGTCAGTACTGTTACCAGGTTAAGGAAATTTAACCACGATGAACCTGGAGTCCAAAGGTCTGTCTCCTAATCCAAATCCACCTTGATCCCTGCTGTGCTTTGATGCCACCTAGTGGTGGATCTCTGCAACAGCTACTGTGATGTGTGCCCTGGGTACTCAGTTGATTAGGAAAAAGACAGATTTGAGCAATGACACAAAATAAGCTCATGATAACAAACTGGTAATGTCAAAGAATAAGAACGGTGATAAAGAGAATAGAACAAAAAAAAATTCATGGAAAGTGGAAGTGAGGAAAAGCCTCTTTAAGGAAATGGCATTTAAAACTTAAATGATTATAGGAGTCAGTGTTATGGGCAGTTAATAGAAAGGGAAGAAGCAGGTACAAAGAGCGTCAGGAATACAGAAACAATGTGTTTAAAAAACGGCAAGAAGCTCAGTGAGGCTGACAAGCTGTTGATAGAAGGCGCTGTTAATAAGAGAGTAGTTGTTAACTGCAGAAGGAACTGGAAACCTGAATTTGAAGGATCTTGAAAAGATTGGAGGTTCTCAGACTGCAGTGGGAAGCTGTTAAGGCTGGGATTGATATTATTTAAGGGAAAGCAAGAGTAAAAGCCAGGAGACCAGTTAAGAGATCATTTAAATGGTTCAGATGAGCAGTGCTTGTGGCTTGAACTAGCATGGTAACAATGGATAGGAATAGACATGGTGGCCATTTGTTGGGAATTTCCTTTCTGTTGGTTTCATTTGGTTTTCTCTTTTTGCACTTCTGTGGTTTGTGAACATGCCCCGCATTTTAGAATGAAGAAAATGAGGTCATTGTAAGTACAATTGGTTGAACTAAAACCGAAGTTTTTTGGGTTTGTTTTGGTTGGTTTGTTTACCTAGATAGACTGTCAGAGATAGTTCTCTAAGTTGCAAGTGTAGCCACTAATACTCTAGCATTATTTGTGTAACATTAGAAAATAAGAGGAGATTGGGACACCTGGGTGGCTCAGTTGGTTGAGCATCTGACTCTTGATCTCAGCTCAGGTCTTGATCTCACCATTGTGAGTTCAAGCCCCATGCTGGGTTCTGTGCTGGGTGTGGAGCCTACAAAAAAAAGAAAAGAAAGAAAGAAGAGGAAGAAGAAGAAGAGGAGGAAGAGGAGGAGGAGGAGGAGGAAGAGGAAGAGGAAGAGGAGGGAAGGAAAAGAAGGAAGAAAGAGAAGGAAGGGAAGGGAGGAAGGAAATAAGAGAAAACACTCAGGTCTCTCATGTCAAATTGACCATCAGATCTCCAAGCAGTGCTAAAGAAGAGAAAGGAAGTAGGAGCTTAGAAGGGATCTTTTCTTCCTTCCCTCTTCCATTGAGTTGTTAAGCTTCCTCTCAGATGTGAATAAGGAAGGTGACACGGAGGCAATAGAATTTCATGAGTAAGAGCACCGGCTCTGATAAAGACTGCCTAATCTCCATTCCAGTTCTACCACTTATTTGGGCAAGTTACATAACCTTTTTGTGCCTCAGTTCTACATCTATAAAATGGAGATAAAAACAGAACCCATTTCATGGAGTTGTTGGGATAATGAAATGAGTAATATAAGGTAGGTGTTTGGAAGAATGTCTGGCATATCAGCAGTGTTAAAAAAAAAGTAGCTTTTAAGTTTGTGAAAGATCGGTATGTGGTTATTAAATAATTTGAAAATAAAATTGTCACCAATAGGAGGGTTATATATTTAAAGTAAGAATAAAAGGACAGTGTTTCAGCTTTTTCTCTCTGCTACCTGGAGATGAGTCACGTAGTGGAAATACTTTCTTGCCAACGTGAACACCCAAAAAGTCCAACATCAGCAAAAGGATAAAATAAGGGAACATCTAGGGTTTCCACTTACATCCCCTTTTCTACTAAGAATTTGAAGGGAGAGGCTCTTGGTGGATGTTCTCTATTTTTCCAAAGATGGAAATTTTTTGGAAGAACCTCTGCACTTAAGAGCGTTTTGACACCTCTGATCTGTATTGTTAATGAGGAAGAGAACAAATAGGACAATACACTCGAGACAGGTCACACACTTTACAGTGACTAACCTTAAATATAAATAAAGACATAAGCTCTTCACTGCATTTTCTCTTCAAGAATTTTAAGAGATGCAAAAAAAAAAAAAAACAAAAAAACTTTGTCTGGATAACTGAGTTGGATGCTAAACAACAGTCTGCAAGAGTAATATTTCCCAAGATGGCACTCTGGGTGTTTTCTCTTTTTTTTGTAAACCAGCAGACCGCTTTGGCAATAGCCAAAACATTCAGGAATAACTGTTAATGACATAGCCAGATGTGCCTTAGAGAATCAGCTGTCTGGCCAAACCACCAAATTCTACAGAAAGGGAGAATGAGCTCAGCAGGTAGAAAAAATTCCATCATGCATGATATATGCTAGGAATATTATTGCCACGCAATAGCATAGTCTTTGTTTCCTATTGGGTTTAAAACTCTTTCTTAAAGAAGCCAGTTTCTCCCAGTGCTACTGCAAGATAGCAAATATACCTTCCTAAGTCATCCTACTGTTCTGAGAGCATTCACGGGTGTTCCAGCAGGGATTGATTCATTCCCAGGACACGCTATACCCAATGGAGATTCTTGCTGATTATTACAGAAAAGCAGCCAGCATTAGTCATTCAAATGTATTATTATCTAGTGAGGTGTTATACTATGGTTTGTGTATCAGGAATTGATCTGTTTAAACAAATTGCAATTCAAAGGGAATCCTGTAAAGAAAAACTGGTTTATCCTTCTGGTAGCAGGGAACACTTTCTGACTGCTTCACATCTCCTCATGCCTCTTCTTGAGGTTCTTTAACAGAGGAGGTCTCTCCTTGCCTGTCTCTCACTCCTTGGAGGACGAGGAACAGGATTTATCTGAGAGCTCCTTAGGGGCAACTTCTTTGTCTCTCTCAGTCTCTGTCACTCTTTCTCCCTCAATTCCAGCTGGATGCTCGTGAGAAGATACATTCTCATCTCTACCTTGTTCCAGAAGAGCTTTTCTTCCCTATAGGTGTTTTGCAATCTCATCTGCTTTCTGTCATGCAGTAACTTTATCAGATTAGGTTGTCTGCGGGTGGGGGGTGGAGAAGAGAAGGGTCTGGCAGTTTATTTTTGAGAGGGGAGTAAATTCAGTTCAGAAGTCCACTTGAGCTGTTGATGCCAATGGGTATGTAATTGTTAGTGGAGTGGGATAGGGCTAGCGATATCTCAGGGAAAGATGGGGCAATTATAAGGGCTCTAAGGCTGATTAGTGGCTGCTCTGTGCCATTTATGCACCAAGGGAAGAAAACAACAGTAACAGATGAGTTAACTCTTAGGTCAACATATGAAAGCCAAAGACCTCTATGGTACCACTTAAAGACCTCCTCATCTCCTGAAGGCATAGGACAGACTATTGTAAAATTCAGTCCCAGGACCTGGGGTTCAGATGAGCAACTTTACAAAGATGGTTGAACCAACTAACAGCCCTCAAAAGTTATCTTGGTTAATGTCAAAGCCCTGATGAAGAATGAGCAAGATCTTGAGAGATGGGATGAGAACATGAAGCTGGATGTCCTTGAGAGCCAGACTCTCAGGTCTACCCTGAGCCTTCTAAGTCAGCAGGACTATCTCCTTCCCCTTGCTGTCCAACAGCTTCCTCTCCTTGCATGGAGACAACTTATAGTCCTCAGGTGAGATGTGTGCCTCATAAGATGATTCTGGCCTTCCTCAAAATCTGCCCTAACTTCCCTCATGGCTTCTAAACCATGAACTAGATTCAGTCTCAACGTGGCCTGACCAGGAAACTATTGGGAGGAAATAGATTATTCATCAAAAATATCACAGGACCTGACTAATGCACACTGGCAGGGACCAAAAGAGCATGCTGGGTGCCAGATGAGGATACCTATGATTTAGGGTTGAATGTCTATACTGATATGGATCTGGGTTCCCTGAAGGTAACGGGATTCCAGACTAGCAAAGGCCAGGTGGCAGAACTTCATTATCAGAATTAAGATCAATGCAATTACTGTAGTGGGCAGCACTGTGAGGGGCAACCAGGAATCCCTGACCCATAGGGATCAGTCCATGGTAGTGGCTTATAGAATATGGTGATCCTAGGGTCAAGATAGATGGGCAACCAGCAAGAATATTGCTTAAGGTTGATAATAAAAAATGATCAAGAGTACAAGAACAGAAGGCTTATTTACGTCAGCCATAGCAAAGTCATGATCCCTTGCCAGTTTCCAGACCTGAGCCTATTCTCAGATCTGGAGCTCATGGATTTAAGGAAAAAACTAAGTTCTCTTGAGGAGAGATTCTCAAATGTCTATGCAATGTTTATATTGTGATTCTCTTAGTCCTCTTTCTGGGTAGCTATGACCATTTCCTAGGTAACATGTATTCAAAGGGGAAAGGAGAATAATACTCAAATATTTTAGGGGTAGTTTAATACAGGGTCTGAGAAGACTCTGATACAGGGTACAAAAACGTCATCATGGCTCTACAAGAGCGCAGGGAGGCCAGTGATAGTGTCTCGGCTCAAAGTTTGTCTCACGGCGGGACCAGGATGTCATTGTCCTCATCTCTGAGTGCTCAGTTGGTATGGATATACTTGGTAGCTGGCTGTACCCTCATGCTATTTCCCTGGCTTGTGAAGTAAGAGCCAGAAGGGTAGAAAAGGCCAAGTAGAAGCTCTTGAACTTGCTGACTCTGGCCAACATCGTAAATCAGAAGAAACACGTCATTCTATGTGGAATTACAGGGATCGGTGCTAACCTCAAAAACATGAAAGGATACAAATTACCATTATATTCCCATTTAACCTGCCAGTCTGGTACCTGCAAAAGAGAGATGAATTGTGGCAGATGATGTAAAGCCATTTATTGGGTAACATGGAAAGCTGTTAGTTTTGAATGGGGGCTCCTTAGTACATTCAGGCTGCATTAGCAGCTCTGCTGCTGCTTAGGCCATATGTCATGGCAGATCCCATGTGCTACAGATCTCTTGATAAGGATGCCGTGTACATTTTCTGCAAGTACCAAAAGAAGAGGCATAGCACTGACACCCTACTATTCTGGAGCAAGATGATGTCATCCACCACAGAAAACTATTCATCTTTTGAAAAGCAGCTCCTATGGTGCTACTAGAGCATAATAGAAGCTTGGCATCTGACTTCAGACCATCAGGTGACTGTATGATGGAGATGCATCCATATCTGGGTTTTGTCAGACCCACCAAGTAATAAGATTGAAGGTAGAGCATAAGATGGAAATGATACATTCAAGTTCAGGCCAAAGGGAGCCTGGAGGGGATAAGAAAGTGATATAAGATAATCCAAATTTCCTCTCCCAGACACCTTTCTCTATTGCACTAATGCCAATCCCACAGATGACACTATGGCCCTGTGGGGCAGTTCCCTGTGACCAACTGACATGATGGGTTCCGGCTGTCACATTGGTAAAATTCAAAAGCGTGTTGCTGCTCTGATCCCACTCAAGGTTGCCCTGAAAGACATCAGTGAGACAAAACCCTCCTGTGGAAAGAACTTTGGCATACCCAGTCATCAAGTAGCTGTGGAAGGGAAGTGGTCTGAGCTAAGAATATGCATGTGCCTCTATCCTTGACACTCTGACTACATCCATGGCAGGACAGTGCTTGAAGAATTGGCCTTGGAGTATAAAGAACACCAAGGATAACAGTTTGCACACGTATGGCAAAGGCTTCCCAGGTATTTTACAGTTACTACCAGTGCTAGATTTCAACCAATCAAAAGAAAAAAAAATGATGTTCAACTCCCAATATGGCACCATTTTTCAAGAAACCCAACAGCCCTTGGTGGCAAGTTAAATAAATCAGATCTCGTTCAGCCTGGAGGGAACAATAGTTTGGATTTACAGGGATGGATACACATTTGAGTATGTTTTTTTTCCCATCCTTTCCTGTGTTAAAGAGGCAGCATGAGTCTATATGTCTGCCCATCTAGAAAGCTTCAGCTCACTCCCACCTATTACTTCTCCCATGGACTCTGGTAAAGCTGGAGGAACACATCGACATTGTTTGCCTGTTCTGCTCACTGACAAGACCATGGCCCACCCGATGGGAACTGTATTCCTCTGCTATGCCTCATGTCCAGTTAGGTTAGGTTCAGAGACCAAAGGCTGCCTAGGGTACTATTGTGGACCCAGAGGTTTGGGTCCACCATGAGTGGGGAGCAAAATCCTCATCAGTTCTTTCCAGTGCTTGCTTCTGCTGAATTTCAGATTTTGTACCGCTTCTCCACTAAGATGCACATGTAAAGAACGTCTGTGGGAGACCTCCCGTGCCTTTACAGATGCATGTTTCCCAAGACTGACTTCAATTCAACTGCCCTTTTCTGCTAGAACAAATAGGTAAAACTTAATGACATAGAAAGCTTGGTGACATTTTGCTCCGGCATTCCCAAACTGAAGAAGATAGTAATTAAGTCATTTCCTGTATAATAAACACAGCAAAATATAAAAGTGAAGCTAATCAGCCAGGGGAGCATTACTAAAAAGGAAGGGTGAGGAAGAGAAGGAGATAAATCACCGGTGGGTGCCATCGGGAGGAAATAAGGCAAGTAAGACTTGAAGTTTGTATTTGATAATATTCTAATTACAGCTCCTCACTGTGGTGGAGAGTAAATTTAATTTTTATTACCCCAACTCAGCCTTCTGTTCTCATTCTGATAAGCATTACCCTAAGAACCAGCTTGTGGACTCAAATGGATTGACTTTTGGACTGGGTGTCCGGAGGTGTCTTAAGAACTTCATCCCCACATTAAGGGGAGTACAGACCAATATGTGGATGGATGAATTATGGATGGCAATGCAATGGCAGATTTGGGGGGATAATATTTTGCTTTATTCTATTTAAAAACTATATTTGTTATGTTTCCCCTTTTACCTTTTCTTCACTTTTGCTGGATTAATCAGGTTTCCCCCCTCTTTACTGTCTTCTACTGGCAAGTTGATATTTCTCACACAGAGTTCTACTTTCTAAAGGCTAACTTCCTATTTCTAAATACTGACATTTCATTCTGTATTTCTCAGTTGATGTAACACATTTGAAGAATATTACTCCAGATAATGTATTCCCTAGGCAACAAAGAGATTGCAGATCTGAAACCCAGGCTCCCCTGACTGCACAGGTGTGAGGCTGAGCCAGAGGGGACATGTGTCACGTGAATATTGTTGGGTGAAAACTATCCATTCCTTGGTGAGAATGGCCCAGGACAAACATAAGAGTCAGTGACTCAGACTGCCTCATTTCTTCTGCTTTCATTATTTGCATTTTCATTCAATCCCTGTTGCACTCTCTTATCTTGTGGCTATTGATAGGTTCTGCTAAAAAAAAAAATATTGAATTTCTGGATGTGTGGCTTTTTTTTAAAGGTCATTTATATCACTTTTTTGGAATTTCAGAGTTTTCTTATCTTTTAGATTTTGAGACCAACTTGTTCCTGTCTGCTTTACATTTTTCAGGAATTCCCCATTTTACTGGTCTTGCTGTGCCAACCTTTCCTGTAATCCAGGACACCTATGAATTAGACTTGATATTTGATCTGTCATCGAAGCCGCATTTTGCGAGGAAGACAAAACCATCACATACGTAGCTATTGTGATCTCTGCTAAAATCCAAAGGAAAGTCTTGATTGAGTGAATGAGAATACAGTAAATCATTGGGGTTTATTTATATTTTCTTTGTGAAATGCCATAGATACCTAAATTTACCAAAAGTTTCTAGAGGCAGTATGTCACAGATGAAATTTGAAAATCATATAACTCACACTCAATCCTTGGCTTAATGCAAAAACAGCACAGATATTTAGGTTTTATTTTGAAATAACTCTTGCTGTAAGAATCATTCAAAGGAAAGATGTTAATCCTTATGACTTCCTGCATTTATAAGTTTTATTCTCCTAGCCACTTGCTCTTCCTTTTCTTTGGAGTAAAACATGCAGTGCCTGTCAGCCATGAATCTGCCTTTGCTCAGTACCTTTTTTGCTTCCCATGTTGGCATGGTCCACTTCGTTCTTTCTCCTGGGCATTACTGTGTTGCAGGCTAGTTGTTAACAGAGAGCATGGTGCATACCCAGTGTGTTTTTACCCAGAATTTCACCACCCACTGTTCCTTGTCATTAATTGAAAGAGAAAATAGAAGCTCACAGGAACCAGAGTTGATGTGGCTTACAAAGTTAATGAAGTGGAGGAAATATGAAGATTTGGGACATGAAGGAAGATGCACCCCATGAATTGCAGAAATAACTACTCTGAATTGAATAAGTTCCCAATATTTTTTTGATGCAAAGGCTTAAGATATCTAGGGCTGTGTACAAAACCACAACGTAATTAGAAATCCAGAAAAATTAATGGAAATAGATTCACTTTGCCACAGAAGGAAGAGAATCAGGGGTTTGGAAAGAGTTGATTATGAAAAGATAGTTATGCGGCGGGGAGAAAGAAGATTTGTTAGGAATATGATTAAAGAGAAATCATAGGGAAGAGAAAAATTAATGTCTCAAAAGGCTATTACGGTATGATGTAAGAGGTCATTATTTCAGTGTGATAAAATTATATAACTAGGAGACATCAGCCAATATATTAGCTATAACCACCTATGCATATAAACCTAGACAAAGCCATTTCCACTGATGTAACGCTTTAAATATGTTTTTATTTTTTCTTTTTAGCAAATAGCACAACAATTCAAGTGTAGGAAAAACAGCTTTATTGAGTAAGCTGTTTTGATAAGCTTATTAAGGGGGACCAAAGCATTTCAGATTAGTTCCCAGATGAAAGAGGAAGCTGATCTGCAAAATGAAATGTGGGGGAGAGAAGTAGAAGGATTCTCTGTGTTGTCCTAAGGGTAAGGAAAATGGTTAGCATGGCTAAGAAAGGCATATGTAATGAGAATTTACCAAATTATTTGTTAGTGATTTTTATTTAACTCTTAACCTTCCATCTCACCTAGAAAATTTTCAACAAATTCTTAATTGCTCCCTGATGCTTTCTGTTAATGGATTGTTTCCATGGGCAAGCAGAGTAAACTATGAAGAAAATCAAAATACTTTGGGAAGCCAAAAGCTTGCAATCTCAGCCAATCTGATTTTTGAAATTTAGAACGCCTTAAAAATATTTCTTTCAGGGCACCTGGGTGGCTCAGTTGGTTAAGCGTCTGCCTTCGGCTCAGGTCATGATCCTGGAGTCCCGGAATCGAGTCCCCCATCGGGCTCCCTGCTCAGCGGGGAGTCTGCTTCTCCCTCTCCCTCTACTCCTCTCCTGCTTGTGCTCACTTGCTCTCTCTCGCTCACTCTCATTCTTAAACAAACAAATAAATAAATCTTAAGGAAAAAAAAAAGGAAGGAGGTTGTGGAATTATATGGAAGTGTGGGAGTTGATGGAGAAGCAGTGGCCGCTGAGGACTGGAATGTTGGGGTTAGGCTGGAGTAGAATGAATCCAAGAATTCCAAACCCACAAATCTCACAGAACTCCCTTTGCCAGCGGAGACCACTTCTCCTGCATCCTCCGATGAGCTGACTCTGCCTACTTAAGACCCAGTAAAGACCTTTCTGAAGTAGGCACGTGGGGATGGATTTTAAAAGTGCTGGATCGGAGAGGAGGGGACATGGCATTAGTTGGGCCATGTCACACACATTCCCTCGATTTCTTTATATAATTTAGCAAAATCATACAATTCTTTTCCCGTATAAGTGGTCTCCTGGGTCAGACTTTGTGTTTGTCCCCTGATCTGTGCTTTTCCATGGCTGCTAGAACGAAATTACCACAGACTTAGTGCTTAACACGCAAATTAATTCTCTGAGTTCTGGATAGCAGAAGCCCTTAATGGTCAGCAAGGTTGAGCTCCTTCTGGAGGCTCTAAGGAAGAATAGTTGCCTTCTCCAGCTTTTAGAGGCCGCCTGCATTCCCTCACTCAGAGCCCCATCCTCCATTTTTAAAACCAGCAGTGTGGCATCTTTGAATCTCTTTCTGACTCTGACCCTCCTGCCTCCTTCTGATCACAGTGAGCTCACTCAGATAATTCGAGATAATTCCCCCATCTCAAGAACCTTAATTTAATCACACCTGCACATTCCCTTCTGTAAGATAACCTATTCAAAGGTCCCAAGGATTAGGATTGTTAAAGTAATTGAACAAAGAGGCCGTTTGATGGAGGTGGCTCTAATGCTTAGGGAGCCTGTATAAATTGAAACCTAAGCCAAAGCCAATTCCTGTAAATGCTCTCATACCCCAGAAAACACATTTAAGAACACCCAGTCACAAACGTTTGGAACCACGAGGTCTCTAAGGAAGACACAACTGGCTTTGAAAGAGTCTTTTTAGGCAGTATGATGAGGCTGATTCTAGAAGTGTTGGGGAAAAGATAAAATTGATGCCATCGTTACCACAAAATGGGACACAGCTTCCTTTGTTGGAAATGTTTTTAAGAGCATTGACAAAATCGTTGTGCCTGGGTGGCTCAGTCGGTTAAGCATCTGCCTTTGGCTCAGGTCATGATCCCAGGGTCCTGGGATCGAGCCCTGCATCTGGCTCCCTGCTTAGCAAGAAGCCTGCTTCTCCCTCTCCTTCTGCTTGCTGCTCCTGCTTGTGCTCCCTACTCTCTCTCTCTCTCTCTCTGTGTCAAATAAAAATTTTTAAAAACTCTTTTAAAAAGGGCACGGATAAAATGATGCTCATAAGACCAGGAAGCAAACAAGAAAGAAGCACAAAGCAAACAGGATGGAATAAGTTTCTTTTCCCTCCTAAGGCTCTGAGTGTTCCTCTCTAGTGCCAGCTGTCAGCTCGACAAGAGAGAGCCAGCGCAAAGCAGCAACGTGATTTGCAGACTTTCAGCCATACTGTGTTAAAATGAATATGGAAGGATGGGTCTGGAGCTGAGAAAGAATAGCTTAATAACTAGCAAATTGACCTAAACTACTCAGTATCCATATTAAAACTTGAGGTAAAAATTTGAAATTCCCTATTTCTACCCAACACAGTTTAACTATCCCTCATACAGATGGAGATGTACTTCTGGTCCCCTGAAATGGGAAGCAAATTTCTAATACTCATTGAATCCATCTCTGGAAGACAGCTGCACTGTCCCTTGCTGGGATATGTTAATTAGCCTCCAAATTCAATCATGAGTCCAACTGACTACTGTCTTACTTTTATACAACTTTTATACAACATTTTTATAAAATCCGAAAAAGAAGGAAGAGATAGTGCAGGGGGAGAATCCCCTCAAAGGATAAAGGCAAGTTGCTCCATTAAAGAGTCATCATGGTGCTTGCTTCGGCAGCACACATACTAAAATTGGAACGATACAGAGAAGATTAGCATGGCCCCTGCGCAAGGATGACACGCAAATTCGTGAAGAATCCCATGTTTAAAAAAAAAAAAAAAGTCATCATGTTTGGTGGGCTTTTTCATTTTTGCAGGGAACATTCCACACCATTGGAGCATCTTCCTTGGATTTGCTTACCATGTTAAATTACATTTTTGGATCTAATAGTTATTTATGTTGAAAAAAATGTCTTAAAAATGGGTTATAATAGAGTACATTTTTGAAAGAGATTTTATTTATTCATTTGACAAAGAGACAGCCAGCGAGAGAGGGAACACAAGCAGGGGGAGTGGGAGAGGAAGAAGCAGGCTCATAGCAGAGCAGGGAGCCCGATGAGGAGCTCAATCCCAGAACCCTGGGATCATGCCCTGAGCCGAAGGCAGACATTTAACGACTGAGCCACCCGGGAGCCCCTAATAGAGTACATTTTATCTAATATTTTGTAGAGTATAAAGAGTTATATTTCCAAAATTCTCGGATCATTCTAGCATCTCTCATACATCCTCCAAATATATTCATTCTCTTCCTTTTCTGTTTTTAGACAGTTAAATTTATAGTACAATCAACATTATTTTCCATACCATTCCATAAACCTTCATATCTCAACATATTTAACTTGATGTCATTACTGATCATAACAATACAATTAATACTTCTGCATAAAGGAACTCCTGGCTTGTTCTAATTGAATGGTAAATGACAGATTTTTAAATACATTAGTGTATTTTTATCCTTTAAAAAATTCCTTTTTATGCGACTCTTCTTCATCTTCTATAAGTATTATTTTTTTTCATGACAGATTTTAGTTGTTATAGGAAGGATGCCAAGAGGAAGATGGAGTCAATAACATAAAAATAAACTTGAAAGAGAGGCTTTGTTAAGAAGAGGATTTCATTAACATTTCTGGGGCCAAGCTTGTTGATCAGATCATAGAATTTTATCATAAGCCAAGAATAGAACAATATCAGAGTACAGTGGGGCAGTCCTTGTCATATAGAGAGGAGACAGAGAGATCACGCCTGATTGACCTTGAATTGGGGGAAGAAGGCCACACCCATCATGGAGGTAAAGATCTCTGTCCTGTGTTCTATGTTCTTACTTGCTCTTTTCCAGGCCTAGTGCTCCAGGAATCACAGGGGCATATATTAGATATTTTCTCAAGGAAGTACGAACCAGAACAGCTTTCACCTTGTTTTCTATTCAAAACCTTGGTAGACCACACCCAGGTTGACCCCTCCCCACCATGTTGGGTTGGGGGGGGGGTGCTGTGGATTACAGTATGGATGGAGAGGAGCTGAGTGCAAAATGCTAAGGCACCTTTACTAGCTCTGCATGACAAAGGCTGATACAAGGACCACACAGGTCTAGGGAAACCCTGCCCCATGCCTTAAGGACTCCAAGTTTCCCCTATACCCTGAGTTCAGTTTCAAAAGAAAAGTGGAAGGGAGAAATCCCTGCAGTAGGTTTAAGTGTAGACTGAGAGAGTGTTAATGCAGTAAAGCTTTTTTAAATTGAAAGACATTGTGCGAAACGAAAAATAATGAGCTATTGTTAAAATTTCCCTCCAATTCCAGTGGCTGTTTTTCCTTGTGGGTAGTTTAGAAGAACTACAGATGATAATGGATGCTTGCATTCTTTGGACATCTGTGTAGTGTATGTGTGAATTTAATTTCACAATAATTATCTGTTGATTTAAAAGAGCTTGGTGATAGGCGCTGTATGCACGTAATTATATATAATCTAAGTCACAGGCATTTTGGAGACAGAACTCCAAATAGATAAATGTAGGGATTATACTGTTTCAATATTTCTTTTAATTATTTGGCAATGTTGATATTACATCGTAAGAAGTGATTAGTTCTAATAATAGTCAAATAGGTTCACTCGTTTTATGTAAAATTGTACAATTTTCAGTCTTTTGTGATATTTTGCTGTATTTCCATTCTAGAGCATTCTTACTGGATACATGGGAGAGAAAAACTAATAAAAATGATCTTATTATTCATAAAAGACCAATATTCACAGAATAAGTGGTTGCATTTATAAATTAACAGCTATGAAAAATATATGTTATAGTTAAAAAGCTTGAGGATTTGTTCTATTTTTTTTATATTATTTTTTATCCAGCTTACATTCTTACATTTTGGCTTAAGCCTAGGAATTGACTAGCTGTATTAAAAATGAGACAACATTTTAATACAAATTATCATTTTAATAATTACTGCTATATAATTTTTCTTATTTTAATGCAGAATAATTTGATTTTAAAGTGTTATCATTTTATTTGCTTTATACACTAATTAAAAGCCTCAGACTGGAACCACATTCCATTAAATATCTGTTACAACATGTCTGTAGAAATGTCTGCTCTATGTGTATAATATTCTCAGGAAACTGGAAACGAAATACTCAAGTTTTATATAATTCTGTTAACACCACTCTTAGAAAAAAAATTAAGGAAAATTTACAACTAAGGTACTGAAATAGCTAATAAAAATTCTGCCAATTTAGAATATCTGCTGGTTTGGTGCTATCCATAGAGTTTTTGTTTTAGTGCCAGAATCAAAGATTCCATTTAAAAAATAAAATAAATAGAATGTCTGGGCCACTGGTTGGCAACTTTTGATTCATGGATTTTGTGCTGCTGGTGTCATCAAATACAAGAATTTATGTCTTCACTTCTTTTTTTTTTAATATTCCCATTTTTGCTGGGAATTTCCTTACCTTTCTTTGAGTGCCCTCTAATTTCAATGTGTTATGTTTTCTCTACCTTTGCTTTATTTCAGTGTTGTTTCCAATTTCTGTACTATGACTTGGTTGTTTTAAATGCATCTCTTCCCACCCAGGTAATTTGTTTTCGGTGCATATGCTATTTAATGTGATGATAATAGCTTGCAATTGTTGAGCACTTATCATGGGCCAAACATTGTACTATAATACAAAAACACACACGATCTCAATTAACACCCCTCACTTAAAGAGGAGGAAGCTGAGGCACAAAAAAAGATGAAAGTAACTTGGCCAAGGTCACAAACCTGGCAAGTCAAAGAGCTGAGGTTTCATTGCGTCTGGTCTGACTTTGAAGCACACTTAACAGTATTCTAGTGAAAATTCTATTAGTCATGAGTGACAGAAATTTATTGGAAATTAGCTTATGAAAAATGGCATAAAATGCTTTGCATACCTGAAAAATCCCGGAGTGGTTTTCCAAATACACTGGATTCAGATACCTAAGTAACAGCAGTGTCTCCCTTGTCCCTTTGGCTTCCTTCTCTTCTCTCAGACTGCCTCTGTGTGACTAGAAGGACTGCCACCAGCGGCTGCGGCATCACAAGGGCCTTGCAGCCAGACATCATGGAGGAATGAGAGCATCTCTCCTGCTATCTCTAGCACTAATCCTCGGGAGGGCTATGATTAGTCTTGCTTGGGTCACATGCTTCAAGCTGAATTATGGTTAGGACTTCTAAAGGCAGCTATGGACAACAGTCAGCCCTATCTAAACCATAAAGACTGAACAGGATTACTGTAGAAGAAGGGTTAGATGGGGACAGAAGAAGGATATTAGGCAGGCCAAAAAAAAAAAATCCATTTAGCATCCATTAATGCACAATGGCCTTAGACTCTTTGAATTACAATGACTAAATAAAACACAAACACACCACACAAAACTTTAGAAAAATACTGTTACCTTCATTTTTTCAGATAAGAAAAACAAAGACTGATAAAACTTGCCCAAGTCCACATTATGTGTAAGTCATCTGACTTTTTTTTTTTTTTTTTTTTTTGGAGAGCATGCACACAAGTGGGGCGGGAGGCAGAAGGAGAGGGAGGGGCTTGATCTTACAACCACTGTTCCATGACCTGAGCTGAAATCAAGAGTCAGACACCTGACCAACTGAATCATCCAGGCGTCCCCATCAGACTTTTTAAAGATAATTATGTATCTGTCACCTGAAGAATCATGTACAGAATTCAAAACCTAGACCAAAATGTCATGGCATCAATCTAAGTATCAATTTTTTAAAGATTAAATATATTGAAATGGATGAAATTAAACATTAGTCTGACTTAGTCCTTCAGTGTTTGATGATAAATAATCTTTTAAAGATATTCTAATGTCCTGTGCATCCTTTTACTTGCATTTCCTGGGGATATAAAATTCAAGTGGAAAATTTCTATTGGATGAATGTCAGCTTTATTCACTTCCTTTAGTTGAATAAATGTGATAGTTAAGAGCCATACTTAATGAAATAAGTTCAGAAGTTACACGAACTTGAAGCAACAGCTAGTATTTGATTAACATTCTGTGTAAAACAGAAATGTCATCAAGGAAGAGAATTTGTTTTTAATATTTGTAAAGGTCATTATTGCCTAACGAAGGGGAAATTATGTTTGTTATGAATCTTTATATACTTCATATACATGCATATATTTCTTTATTTTTTTAAGTCATCATAAGTCCATCTCCAACCCTTTCATTCGGAGTAGATATTAAGAAATTAAACCTAACACATTGCTGGTTTATGCCCGCCATGCATGGTTGTCTAAAATCTAAAGGTTGCGTGCAGTATCGAGTATCCCTGATCCCCTGGAAGTAATGGGTTTGCAGTGTTTTATGGCGATACAGACATCATACCACTAAGCACAGTCCCCTCAGTTCAGTGGCTGCTGCTTCTCTTCTCTTCGGTGCCCTCTGTCCTTGTAGAGACTGAAACCACTGTGTCCAGGGTCCATGCTCCCTGGAGGCTGCTACACAGGGGGAGTCAAGGGACCCCCAAATCTTGGTCCCCTTCACACATTCTGGAAATATCATCTCTCTCTCTTTGGCCTCTGTGGCCTCATTCTCTTCTCCCCTCTCTCCTTATCTGCTGGGACAGCCAAAATGATCTCATCCATGAGCTAATAGTTCTATAAAAGATAGGAATGGCTGTTGTCCTTGAGATGATTCTACTTCCAGCTTTGTAAAAAGTCCAGGAGCAAAAAAATACAAATGGCCTGGCTACCAACTTGAAACAGGAGGAAGAGGGAGAACTAGGAGATAAGCACAAACTCTGGTCTTAGAAACACTGTTCTGTCTTTTGTATATATCATCAGGGTCCACAGCTTGAATTGTATGGAGGTTCATCAGGGTTTCACCTCTGAAATAATATGTATAATATTATACATAATAACATGACGAGAAATTCTCATTACCTCTAGCCATCTTGAAGTACGGCTAATCAAACACATCTCAGCTCCTGTGAGCTGGTGATTATGCCTGAAATGGATACCAGCAGGATCCATAAACAGCAGCTGGGTGAAGGAATGAGGAGATGCCATTAGTGGGGTAAGCAGAATAAATATTTAAAAACTGTTGGAGCATAGTTAAAGAGGTCAGGCAAAAATACCTACAGCTAGAAAGTGAAAGTGTACGGTCTATTCTGAAACTAAGGGATATAGAGAATTTTGGTATTGGGAGTCTTTAAACTCCTCTAACTCAGAAGTTATCCATCTATATTCCGTGGGTCCATGGAGGGGCTTGAAGGTTTCTTGAAATATTTGATTGGTGTTCCATTTAAAAATAGGGGGTTGGGTTTTTTTGTTTGTTTGGATTTTTGTTTTTGTTTTTGTTTTTTTTTTGCTATTTTTAACACTGTAACGAAAAACAGAAAGTAAACCTAAAAGCGTTAGCTTGTGAAGGGATACCAAATGGGTGTGTCAATTACAACTTAATTTGAGATCCTAACTTTCAGTAAGATGGGACTCCATGAGCCCCATCCTGGAGGAATGTGTGTTAAACTTAGGGGACATTACGCCCCCTCCTCTGTCCCACATCTACAGTCGCTCCCCGTCCCACTTGAGGTGAAGCCTTACATTGACCAACAGGTGCTACAGGACACCTTCCTTACCTTGATAACCTCATCTCTCACTACATTCCCTTTGCTCACGCCTCAGTCTCCTTGCGCTCCTGGGACATATCACGCTTGCTCCTATCTGCCTTCAATCTCCTTTCCACAGGCATCACGGTATTGTGCTTCCTCACCTCCTCTAAATATTTGCTCACATGTCCTCTTCTGAATGAGACCCTTCCTGACCACTGTGTTTCAAAATTGCCTCCCCGTCGCTAAGTCCCTAAGCCTCTTCCCTGACTTCTGTATTCATCCGTTTTTCACCATCGTACATACCGCGCAGTTTAACGTTGTGTTTCATTTTCTTGACTACCACCCCCAACTAACGTGTAAGCAAGGGAATTTGGTTTGCTTATGATACCTAGGACAGCACCACACAGAAGGTGCTTAGGAAATCATTGTTGAATCCGTGAATAGAGGGCTAGGTGATCAGTGGAATAAACAATCACATGTTACCTCAGAAAGACCAGAGTAAGTGATCAAATTTTCTTCATACATTTGTGTGTGTGTGAATGTTGTAATGCTGAATGTGTTATGAAATATACATAGACACCTTTCTCTCTTATTCCAAACTGTCATTGCAGTTTCTTTTATACAATACACGCACCTATGCATTTATTGTTCACGTTAATTATATATATATATATATATTTAATAAGTTAAATATAACTTAAGTACATACGTATATACACATATATATGATTATTCATATAATCATGTTTAACTCACTTGATCCACCAAACTACCTGCAAAGCTATTAAGGCGTCTCAATAGAAGTTAAACCCTGGAAGCATGGGGCATTCTAGAATTCTCCACCTACCCTCTACTCACTGCAAGGGTTTGACAGGTTATCTTAAAGGCAGAATGTCCCCATATTTGAGTAGACTCTTTTCCTTAGTCTAGTTCAACATCCTCAACTTAAGTGGCATCAAACCCCTCACACGGGGGTTTATATTCAAGATCATGTATAACCTACTTTATAGGCAAAGAAGGAATTACCAGTAATTTTTACTCAACCCAATTTTCAGCTTATTTTCTAATCCAATCTCTCAAAAATGTAACTTCGGTTTTGTACTCCTTAACCTCACTGTCATTGCAAATTACCTGGTTTCTTTCTGCTTGAACTTAAGAATAGCGCTTCAACAGCCGTATTTGTGCACATATCTCAACATTCTGTTAAGCAATCCTGGAACAAGAAGGTGGTTGTTCTTCTCCACTTCCCTTAAAATTCAAACTTGCTTATGTCCACTCAAATAAAATTGCAGCAGCGAACTCCTCTGCTTTGTCTGTTCTTCACAGCACGGCTGTCAGTGGTACAGGACAAGAAAACACTGCAGGTGTTAAAATATAGAGACAGCTTTATCTCCCATCCCAAATTGTTGGTGCTTCTGTCTGATTGCTATATTTCGATTATGAGAGCTTTTTTTTTTTTATGTTGTACGTAAAATCAAAATTTCCTACTTCTCTTTTAAGAATTCGGATCAGTTTCATTTCAGAGCATCCTGAGTTTGCAAGGTGAACTGTTAAAAAATCGCTACTATTAATAACCACTTATCTGCTCAAAACAGGACTTTATTTTTGAAATCATCCAACAAAAAATTCACAGGAATAAATTGTAGGTTAAATCCTCTGTAAGACTAATTGTCATCTACAATCTCCAGTGTCAAAATTGTTGTTCCTTCCTTTAGTCTATCATGGTCATCAAAGCAGCCTCATTGTTCCCGATTGAATTTTTTAGCAAGCAGTTATTTAAAAATTTAAATTAATTTAAATAAATATACACTTGTTTGTTTTAAGCGGAGGGTTTTGGAATAAGATTTTTTTCTCTCTTTTCAAAGTTCTGTGACTGAAAATAGTTTGACAATGACGGCTGTAGCCAAGGGGTTGGTGAACTTCTTCTGCAAGGGCCAGATACTAAATATTTATGCTTTGCAAGCCAAGAGACAAAATTGAGGCTATTATGTCCTTACATAATTTTTAAAATGTAAAACCATTTTTAAAATTCAAGAATCATTCTTACTTTGGAAGCCACCAAAAAAAGGTGGTGGGCTGGATTTGGGCCTCTGGGCTGTAGTTGGCCAACCTCCGTACTAGCCCAGTATCATTCGTTTTGTAGGTGAAGAAATACTTAGTGAAACGAATTTCCTGTGGGAAGGTTCATAGATACCGTGGCAACATGAAAAAAAGAGCATGAACTGCACTGTGGGGCCTCTCGGTGTCAGATATTGCTGGATTGTTAATGAAAACCTGAGAAGGAAAGAGGCCCAGATGAAAACATCGAAAGACCCAAAACCGTAGGTGAAAACAAAACCACACTGAATAATGACTACATAACACTGACTATATAAAAGAACCACGTTTAACAAGTTTTTCCTTCCCCATATTGTACCCTCCTAAACCCATTTTGTATGCAAAGGAACATTTCTTAAAATTCTTGTATAATTCCCTATATAATAAACCAGAAATTCCAGATAGCTAGGTAATATATACACATATGTAAAAATTCATTTCCTACTCTTACCATCACAGCCTATTTGTTTCCAAATTTTAAAATATCAGAAATGCAATTTAATGAATAGAGAGGTAAAAAATAGAATAAAAGGTAAAAATAGAAAAATAGAGCATCTTTTTCTTCTCATAGCCACAACTTTATGTCTTGATGTAGCAATTAGAATATTAGTGATAATTAAGATTACATAGCAGAAAATGAGTTTGCTTCTGGGAGGAATGAGCTTTTGTGTTTGGGTTATTTCAATTAAGTTTTACCAAGCAAGACCTTCTAAGGAACTGAGGATAGATATCTTAAATGTTCAGCAATCTTTTAAAATCTCTGGATCATCCAAAATTGAAGATAAAAAAAGAACCATTTATGCTGTCTTTACCATGCAGATTATACCACAAGATAAGTTTTCTCATAGAAGTATTCCAGTTAACAAAGGAAGAAACAATGGTGAATTAGAATTATTACTACTTGTAACTTCCAATGAATGAACAAATCTAGGAATTCATTATCAACAGCAGCTTATGTCAGAAACAGAGACAAATATTTTGGGTCTCCCACCGAAAGAACACAATATCATCTATTGAGTAGTTTTGTTAAAAAAAAAAAAATTGAACTTGTATCTGGAAATTCTTTAGGTCTTAATACCAATTTACCAATTCACAGGGCTAACAGAAAACAGAGAAGAATGTTAAATGACACTATAGGAATGGAATCTACAGATTCCAGATGGTAGAAAACCCCATAGTGCAAATGATCCACTTTATTTAAAGCAAATATAATACAAGGAAAATAAGAGCTAAAGGCAGAGCTTACCAAAGAAGCTTGAGAGGTGCCTGAGTGGCAGAGTCAGTTCAAATGTCCAACTCTAATTTCCTCGAGGTTAAGATCTCAGGGTCCTGAGAGCAAGCTCCAAGTTGGACTCTGTGCTGGGTATGGAACCTGCTTGGGATTCTCTCTCCTTCCTCTGCCCCTACTGTGCTCTCAATCTCTCTATCTAAAAAAAAAAAAAAAAAAAGAAAAAAAGCAACAGCAGCTTGAGAGACATATAAAACAATACTGATAATAAAAAAAAATACTAGTGTGAAAATGCAATTGGTGGGACTGTTGACAATTTGAACAATCATTTGATATTTGATAATATTAAGGAATAATTGTTGAATTTA
This sequence comes from Ursus americanus, assembly GCF_024610735.1. Taxonomy (NCBI): domain Eukaryota; kingdom Metazoa; phylum Chordata; class Mammalia; order Carnivora; family Ursidae; genus Ursus; species Ursus americanus. The sequence goes on along the minus strand of NC_142131.1, from coordinate 62,019,292 downwards.
CATAAAGTGATGGCAGTTTTAAAGTTTTTACTTTTTAGAGCTGTATATTAAAATATTTATGGATAAATGGTGTCTGTAGTCTGCTTTTAAAAATTCCAGCAGGAGCTAAGTGGGAAAGGACACAAATAAAACAAGGTTGGCTATGAGTTAAAAAGTGTTGAAGCTGGGTGATGGGTTCAGGAGGCTGTAGTCCATGCACTTTGTATATGTTTGACATTTTCCCTTGCGAAATGTTTTAAAAAGATAGTCAAAGGGAATACTCAAAATCAAGACACAGTAAAATGGTCATTGTGGCCCTCCACCAAGAATTCTAGTAATTCAACAGGGGAGAATAAGGAAAACATCAGCAACTCCAATAGCCCCGTAAGAAGATTGTTTATATAACACACATTTCTCAGTGAAAAGAAACCTAAATTTGCAAAGCACGCTTTTTAACAATATTACTCGGTGTATTGTTGCTCACATGGTTTGTGTCTATTGTAATATGGAAAGTCTAAAAGTCTGGCATTGGGAGTGAATATCACTTTAATCTGTGGCTTAGAGCAGAGGATGCCAGAGTCCTGCCCACACCTCCTTGTCTTTACCACATATTTGGGGCTGGAGAACTTAGAATTTTAGCCATGTAGTCATGTTTTTTTGAGGGTGGTAAATGTCAGTAAAAGGATATAACAATTCTCTTTATGTTAATTTAATTTGATGTATGTTCTTAGGACTTTGAATTATCCCATTTATCAAGGAAGATTAGAAAAGTAGGTTACAAATTTTAGTATGTTTAAGAAATGCTCGGGTGTCTTGTTATAAATGTGGATTCCTGGTCCCCTCATTGATTCTGATTCAGAAGAACTCCAGATTTGCTCTTAATAGTTATGCACATTAAAACATTGGATATACCTACATAGGAGTCCTGAGGATCCCACTTTGAGAAACACTGACCTAGGTGCTATAATTTTAATTATTTGCAGGAGGTCATGGCCAGTTGGTTCTATGTGCCTATGAGAAGGTTTGATCTGACTCTGATGGCTTTACATGTTCTGGAGTCCCAATTCTATGCTGCTAATGCTAAAACCTAAATTTAATTTTAATCTGGTTCAGATGGTACTGTGACTATTTCTGTCTGTTTTCTGTAAAGGTAGACGTGGGAAGTGCAGTTTGGAAGAAAAAAGTGTGGTGTCGTATGAAGGGTGTGGTAAGCAGAACTGTAGCGCAGGTCTTAAAAATGTGGTGCTCCACCCCTCACTTATTTCTTGGGTGTGCCTTACTTAGCCATGCCTTCTTCTGAATCTCTTTGTGCCCAGTTGGGAGATGAAAGCAAAAAGCATTGCTGGGAAATCACTTAACTATGAGGCTAACATTTGCTCTTAATCTTCTCTTGAGATTCTTCCTCTCACCCTTTTTTACCCAATTAAGATTCAGAGCTAAGGCCACAGGCACCCAATGAGAGAAAGTACCACCATGTCCTGGGACCCCCCCCCCCCCCCATACTTTGCATCTAGAAACTATTCTTATAGCAATTTCCAAGCGATGAACTTTTATTTCATTTATGAGAGCCAGTTTGCCTTTTTCAATTAGTTCATGCAATTTTATTTGGATTTTACATTTTGCCTATTCTTAGAGCTGCAATTGGCTTCGAAGGGCAAATAGTTGCACCTGCAACTTTATTGGTATGGCCATGTTATCTTCCTTTTCCTCACTAAATTTTATGACTCTCCACCTCTGGAATTAACTTACCCTGAGACATTTTCTTTTTTGGCACAGTAACACAAAATGGTTGGAGCCTTGGAATGATGTATTGTCCTGTAGTTTCTTTTTGCAGAAATGAAAGTATGCTCCCAAATTTGTTAAAGATCCTAATTGTGACTTGATACAAATGAGAATTCGAAATGTCTGAATGATTTAAATTCTGCTTGTCTTGGAAGATTCATTCTTGACATTCCCTTCCAGTGGCAAAACATGCCAAAAAAAAAAAAAAAAAAAAAAAAAAAAAAAAGCTAAGGTACTGGATTCCAGAATGCAGTAGATGTTAATCTGGACATATGGAGGCAAAAATGTACTTAGAAGCATGTCAAAGCTTCAAAAATAGAAATTCAATGATAGCCAGACTCATGTCATCCCAAACTATTAGAGTCAGTGTTCCATCAGGTGGAAGGCATTCTGACTCTTAATTATTCCTCCTAAAAATATTGTTGCACTATTTCCAGGGGAAGAAAAAGATAAATGAAGGTATTTCCTTAGACCACTGTTCTCAAATGTTTTGTTCCTGGGACCTCTTTACAGTCTTAAAAATCAATGAGGATCCCAAGTGTTCATAGTATGAGACATTAAAAATTAGAAAAAAATTAAAAACTCATACAGGAAATAACAAACCTACTATATATTAACAGGAAAAATATTTTATGAACATAAGTACATTTTCCAAAACAAAAACAACTGTAAAGAGGGGCAGAAAATAAAAGCTCTGCCCTCACACTGCTAATACTTTATTGAAATCCATAAAACTGACTTTCAAGACTGTTTAATGATTATTAGCTTACTATGAATTTAAAAAGAAGTCCACTAGTGGATGCAGCAGCCTTAAAATGAATGGAAACTCCACCTGCCTCACTCTTTCAAAATGCAATGCCAATGGGTTGAGAGAGATGATAGTCAGTGTGTCTTCCATCTTAGTAAAATAGCCTGAAATTGAGGCATTATAGAAAAATCCCTCTAATCTCTCCTCTTATGCTTATTCTGTAATGGTAGTGCGGCTGTAAACAAACAAACTGTGTGTGTGTGTGTGTGTGTGTGTGTGTGTATTTGCATGCATAGGTATATATCATATTCATGTATCCATATGCAAAGTATTTGTATACTGATACTTAAGAAAGCAGCACAATAAATCCTGTCAGTGTTCTGTAATCCATTTGTCTCTTTGTTAATCAAAAAATGAGCTTTAAGACTTAATAGTCAGAACTGGATATACAGGGTAAAATAAGGTGTATTATTCAGATTCATGGCACTTGTTTTTACTTTTTAGAATGTGGCTCTTAGAAAAATTTACATTACATATATAGATCGTATTATATTTCTTTTCAACAGCAGTTATCTGTAGGAAAGGAAAAGACACCATGTAATTTATGGGGCTTTTAAAAATTAAAAAGGAAGGAAGGTGGCATGTGCATTTTAATTTTTTGGTAGATTAAAAATATTGAATTGGAGCTTATTAATATTTTGGAGAGTAGTGAAAGAAAATTAAAAAACCTTTTTAGAATAAATTCAGATTAGTGATTAGGAGCTCTCTGAAGATTTTATGGCTCACTGCTTAATCACAGATTACTACTACTTAAAAAGAAAAAAAAAGTCCTCATCATAAATAGTCCCTCTTTATTTGTTAAAGCTTGATTGGGTGTTTTGCCTGTCTAAGAGACTGTTGGAGCCCTGTGGCAATGGAAGAAGAAGTTTTAATTCTGATTTCGTTCCCTCTTGAATCTTTCCTAAGTGACAGCAGGAGTCTTATTTTCTTCTCAAAATACATCGATGATTTGGACAAAGGGACTATCTTATGCTCAGATAAATCTATAGGAAATGATAGTTGTATGTGTGCTGCGTTTAAACAAAATACTTACTTTAAGCGTTTTATTACAGAGAATTCCAAATCTATCCAAAAGTAATCACCCAGCCCAGTCATCAATACCTGGTCATTCAGACTCCACCCACATCACTATCCACTTAGCACCTCCCTCAATCTTACATTATTTGAATCCCAGACACCACACCAGCTCACCTACAAAGAGTTTAGTGTGTAATTCTGAAAAAATAAGGTTTTTTTTTTTTTTTTGGAAACATAGCCACAATACCATTATCCTATCTGAAAAAGGAATAATTCCTTCGTAGCGTCACATATCCAGTCAGCGTTAAAACAAAAAAAAAACAAAACTACAACATTTTCATGTTGATTAAATGTAAGTTAGAATTAGGCTGTAAAACATACATAGTTTTATAATGTGCTCTAAATAATTACCTTTTCATATTTCAGTATATGAACTTCTATCATTCCCTCATGTGCTGATTTCTGAGGAAATAAACATACAGCTAAATGGTCATCTTCTCATGCATCTATGTTTAATTCCCTATTGAGATTCCTCTAGCTATTGATGGGGGATGTCAAAAATATCCTGTAACACAATCTACCCCTTAGAAACAAGCTGGATTACATTATGATTATTAGCCACTAGATGCCACAGTTGCTTCACACAAATGAAATCAACTGGGCCTTGCTCTGTCAAGAAAAAATGATAACTTTCTAAGTATTGGAGTAAAAGACCAAATCAGAGCGTCAGTACCAGCCTAAACTTGCTTGCACCCTATAGCACAAGTGTATGCTGAACCATATATTTAAATATTTACCTTTAACTTCCATCTCTGAGTAAACTATGATATCCACCCTTTTAAAAGCATCTGTGTCTTTTTCTGTGATTTTGAAGTTGCTAATTCTTTCTAGTTAATTCAATCACTCATTGTGGTACCTTCCTAGAAGTCTGCTGAATGGCTGTCTGTAACTGTGTCTGACTTGATTTAGGGGTGGTTGATACTATTAACAGACTGAGAGAGGACTGGGAATCAGTTTTGCCTTTTTTTTATTTCTGGAAAATACCATAATTTTAAGAAGCTTTTGTTGGTACTGTTTCCTCAAAATCTGTTGAGCTGCTTCATAGAAATTTTATCAGGCAGTTCACAAGTATACCTATGGAAACATTCTTGTTTAGGTAAGAACAGCAATCCTATCAGAAACGCTTGGCCAGCAGCATTAGCATTACCTACACTTCTGTATGCTTTCCTCCAACAATGTATTCAGATCTGGCTCTATTTTAGTACACATTTAATATGTTTAATTTTATTCCATGATAAAAAGTTTCCAAATTTGTCACTTAACACCCCTCTTGTCCAAATTCAGTTTTTCTAAACTTCTTCCTAGAATGTATTACTTCATTTTTTGTTTTAATAAAATACTTAGTCCTTGGTGGAGATTTCCCAGAAAATTATCTACCTGAAAACTCATGTATCTTCAAAATTAAAGTGAGTATGAGAAAATTACTTCAATGACCTTGGGAAATACCAGATAAATAGCTAGAGGAATCTCAATAAATATGAAATTAAACTCTTAGGAAAAACTTTCTCAACACTTCTACTTAATACAAATGAGGAAGAGGTGTAGACACTGTGTTGGAAGAAGTCATGGAGGTCACCTCAATAATGCTTTAAATGCTTTCCCTGATTCTACTCTTGTCCTTTTGCTGGCTTTTTCATCCTACGGGAGCTAGAATCGTCCTTGTAAAACATAAATAAATAAAAACCACACCACCGCTCTACTCAACACCTTCATTGTCACTCAGAACAAAAGACCAAGCCTTTACAAAGGTCTGTAAGGCTGAAAATATGTACTATCCAGTGTGGTAGACACTAGTTACGTGTGACTACTGAACATTTGCAGTGTAACTAGTTTGAACTGGGATGTGCTATAAAGTGTAAAATACACAATGGATTTCGAAAACTTAGTAATGATAGAATGTAAATTTTCTCAATAATTATTTATATATTATATATAGTTTCAATGATATTTTGGATATATTGAATTGAATAAAAGATGTTATTTAAATTAATTTCACCTATTTTTTAAAAAATATGTCTACAAGAAAAAAGTTAAATTACATGTCTTATATTTCTGGCTCACATTCTGATTCCGTTGACTAGCACTAGCCTAAATGACCAGCAAGTCACCAGCTCCCTCCCATTTCCAACCCACATTGGCCTCTTAGCTATTCCTCAGTATAAGCATGTATATCTCAAGCCTTTGTGTTGGCTATTCTCTTCTCCTAGAAAATCTTCCCTCAGATATATTTTTTAAGATTTTATCTATTTATTTGAGAGAGAGAGAAAGTACAAGAGAGACAGAGAGCACAAGCTGGGGGGAGAGGATGAGCAGACCTCCCCTGAGCAGGCAGCCTGACACAAGGCTTGATCTCAGGACCCCAGGACCATGACCTGAGCCTAAGGCCGATGCTTAACCCACTGAGCCGCCCAGGAGACCTTCTCCGAGATATCTTTATGGTTCATTTCCTCACTTTTTTTTGTTCTGTGCTAAAATTATCAGAAAGAATTTCTCTTACCAATCAATCTAAGATGGCCTCACCCGACACTTGTACATACCCACTATCTCTATGTTTTCAAAACCTGTATCACCGAGCATATTATATGCATTTGTGTGTGTTTGTGTGTGTGTGTGTGTATGTGTGTGTGTGTGTGTGTGTGTGTGTGTGTGTAATCTCTCCTTAGTAGAATAACCCCCATGATGTTAGGGACTGTGATTTGTTTATTGCTGTTTCTCTAGAATAGTGCTTGGCTTTTGGTAGATACTAAATAAGTATGTGTTAAATAAATCAGAGGATAAATATCATTAAAAGTAAGTAGAGTGATATCTAAGGGATTTTATCTTGAAGGTTTGGAAAATGAGAAGAATTAAGATTTCCTGAGTGCCTACTATGAACTAGACACTGTGCTAAGCACTTATATATAATATCTTAATAAATCCTCACAGAAATGTATTTGCAAATTAGAAATCTGAAGCTCAGACAATTTAAATAATTTTCCCAAGGTCCCTTAGCCAGTATGGAACATTATTTCAATATGTTTCCTTTTATTTCAATGTCTCCAAGTATCTTCCCTGACTTCCAGAATAAATCAGATGCTCTTGTAAATACTTTCTAATTATTTTCCCTTCATATCATATGTCACCACTGTAATTGTGCAAGGTGGTGCTTAATGTCTGTCTTCCCCACTGCACTCTAAACTTTATGATAGGTGGCAGTGAATATCTTGTTGACATTTCCATGTCCAGAGACTTCCACCCTCATGCTTAATCTCTAGTACATATTTATTGAATAAATGAATAAAGTTAACTTTATCTTGAAATATTGTAACAGTTGATGAGTGGGTTATTTGTGGCCAATGAGAATTAATGGTTTTGTAGATCTAAAAGAATGGCACCTATTAGAATGAAGCCCTGTTAGATATTGCAGGGGAGAGTATGCTAGCGTATAGGTGTTCTTCACACTTGACCATAAGGAATAGTGCTCCACGTTGTGAATTTCCTCTGGAAGTGTGTTGTCCAACATGGGGCTACTTAAATAAAAATTAATTAAAATGAAATAAAATTGAAAATTCATTTCCTCAATTATATTGGCCACATTTCAGGTGCTCAACACTCATACATGGCTAGTGGCTGCCTTAATGAAGAGACAGATAAATAAAATTTCCATTATAGGAAGAGTTCTATTTAACAGCACTATTCTAGAAAGTTAAAAATTCCTAGGAGGATATATTTTCAAATCTGAAGGGGATTGTCCAATTAGTTTTGTATTCTAACTGAAATTAAACTTTGAGAAAGAGCCCAATAATCTGTATTCCCAAGTGTTTCTGGGCAAGACGGAGACATGGAAAAGCAGCTTCATTGTCTAGAGGATGAAACATTTAGTCAGACGTGCTCATGCACAGCCAGTGGCTGGTGTGGAAAGAACCACTCCTCCAATGGCCCTGGGCAGGCCTACTGTTCCAGGGATGCTGCCAGCACCTGGCTGGATTGAGTCCTCTGCCTAATGCTACTCAATACCATCCCTTTGCATTTGATGCACAAAACAGAAGACTGAAATTTGAAAAGGAAAGGATTTGGAAGGCCAAATGCACCTCAAACTATTAGATTCACAACTTCTAGAGAGAAAGTTTCTTAAATGTCACCTTCCTCAAAATGTGACATATCTTCAGGTACTTTCTTCCTAATGTAACTTTAAGTAATTTTGGCCAATACAATTTATCTTTGAGATTCTATCGCAGAAGACCTTTTCCCCTAATTGAACACATAAAACATTTCCTGTCATTGCCTTAGAAAATAAAAGTTTATAGAATAAATATATTTTCTATTTTATTTTTTAAGTTCACTTATTTGGGGGGGGAGGGGTAAGAATTTCCTTAAATTGAATCTTTCGGGTATTGGCTCTATAATTTGTTCACATTTCTCCATCGTTTGCCAGTCCTACTGATTCAGTCTTGAGCAAGACTGAAAATAGTTCATGATTCTCACTTCTAGACAACAGAGCAGTAGGAGAGCTGAGGCGGGGATCAGTAGGCAGCCCCACACTTCCCAACTCAACAGGTGGGGAACATGGGATTCTTTTGTTGTTGTTCTTTGGGGATTGAACCCCCACTCACCGTGTTCTGTCAGAGGCAGTATTTCCAACGCCTATGAGATTTTCTTAGCAGAAGGCACCCAGTGACAGGGGTGCTTCTGCGTACGCCTGGAGAGCGGTGGTGAAGGATGCAGGTGGGACTGGGAAGTTCGAAAGGCTGGGAGGTGGGGCGCTAGGATGGGACAAATGGTTTCCCGAGCTGTGCGCGGGACGCGGAGCTGAGAGCGGAGACACCGAGTAGCAGCGGTGAGAGAAACGGGAAACGCACCGCAAACGCGAGGAGCGGAGCGCGCACGGACCTGGGCGGGGCAGAGTGGGGAAGGGTCACGCCGGGACGTAACCCGCTGTGGGCCGGGGGAGGCGAGCTGGGCGGGAGCCGCGGGCGCCTACCGGGGGCTCGGAGACCCGAGCTCCGCCGATGAGGTCAGTGGAGCCGAGGCGCCGGGAGGAGGGCAGGGGAGCCCCCGGACGCGTGTGTTGCGAGGCCGGCAGAGGGGCGGGACGGGACGGGACGGGAAATGGGACGGAGAGCTAGGGCCGTGGGAGGAGGGACGAGGGGGCGTCGGCGCTGGAAGCCGGAGGCGGCCCGACCAGGATCGTTTCCTTCCGGAGAGGAGGCCGGCTCTGGACCAAGGCGCGGACGGGGGGCGTCCAAGGGCGGGTGACGGGGAAATAGCGCGGCTCGCGCTTCTCCCGGGCTGGCAGCGGGGCTGCTTGTGGCTCCTCCTCGGGGCCAGTCCCGAGCCGGGCGGCGGGGGGAGCGGGAGGCGGAGAACGAGGGCGGGGGCTCGGGAAGGAGGGAGGAGGGAGGGACCAGGCGCGCCAGTGACAGGGTGGCAGCTTAGGAGCGGACGCGTTGCCGCCGCTGCCGCTCCACCTCCTCGTCCTGCAGCTCCTCTCGCTGCTGCCGCCGCCACCGCCGCCGCCGGGAGAAGTTTCACTCCCGACCCTCGCTCGGAGCTGGGACCCAGAGCGGAGCGGGGAGCGCGGCCGGCAGCTGCAACCCGCAGTGGGCCGGGCGCCCGGAGCGCTCCGACCCTGAGCCGGCGTCGGCGCCTCGGCGGCTGGCAGCGGCCGGGGCTGGGGGCGCTGAGGCGGAGGAGGGGCGGGTGTGAGCTGGGGGACCCGCGCGCAGCGCCACAGCCGCTCAGCTAGCGTCCGCGCCGGGGGCAGTCGCGATGGCCGTGCGCTCCCGCCGCCCGTGGATGAGCGTGGCACTGGGGCTGGTGCTGGGCTTCACCGCCGCGTCCTGGCTCATCGCCCCTAGAGTGGCCGAGCTGAGCGAGAGGAAGAGACGCGGCTCCAGCCTCTGCTCCTACTACGGCCGCTCTGCCGCCGGCGCTGGCGCGCAGCAGCCGCTCCCCCAACCTCAGCCCCGGCCGCGGCTGGAGCAGTCGCCGCCCCCCGCGCGCCAGGAGCTCCAGGGGCCGCCGCTGGCAGAGGCAGCGCCCGGGGTAACCAGTTTTCGGAGCAGCCCCTGGCAACAGCCACCTCCGCTGCAGCAGCGGCGGCGAGGACGCGAGCCCGAAGGCGCAACGGGGCTGCCAGGCGCCCCCGTGGCGGAAGGGGAACCCGAGGAGGAGGACGGGGGCGCGGCTGGGCAGCGGAGAAGCGGCCGGCCAGGGAATAGCCACAACGGCAGCGGGGACGGGGGCGCCGCCGCCCCGAGCTCCCGACCCCGGGATTTCCTGTATGTGGGAGTGATGACCGCGCAGAAGTACCTGGGCAGCCGCGCGCTAGCGGCGCAGCGGACCTGGGCGCGCTTCATCCCTGGCCGCGTGGAGTTTTTTTCCAGTCAGCAGTCCCCCAACGCCGGTATGAGCCAGCCCCCGCCACCCCTGCCTGTCATCGCGCTACCGGGGGTGGACGACTCCTACCCTCCCCAGAAAAAGTCCTTCATGATGATCAAGTACATGCACGACCACTACCTGGACAAGTATGAGTGGTTTATGCGCGCCGACGACGACGTCTACATCAAAGGTGACCTCCCAGCGCCGGCTGTCCCGCCTGCCCGCCCCTTCTCCTCCCCCCCACCCCACTCCTTTCTCTGCAACCAGCGTTCCTCCCAGCCCAGCCCCTCTCTGCTTCTCTGCCCGCAAGTGCTCAGGGCTCCTGCAGCCCCCAACCCGCAGTCCCCACCCTTAGCATCCGCCCACCATTCCTAGTCCGCTCCACCTCTTCTCCTGCGGTCTGGACCCTCCTCACACCTGACCGGCGTTATTCGCCTTCCTCACTCTTGCTGTTCTCGTTTCCGCCCAGAGCTTGCCCCGACTCTGCTGTGTGGGAACGGTGAGGAAAGGGGCTTGGGGCTTAACCGAAGGCTCTTCCTTACTCCGTCCTGCTCTGAAAGCCCCGGGTGGTAGTAGTTTCCCACATCTATCCAGAGGGGCGTGTCCTCAGCGAGGGAAGGGAAGACCGAGGAAGCGGGCGAGAGCCAGCCTGGATGGAGATGGGTGTCCTAGCTTTATTCGAAAAAGCCCTTTTGTTGTAATTGGATCTAACGCAGTTTCGGAACTGGTGAGATTAAGGAAACATTTTCGCTGTTGCGGACCGTTCCCTGTGCGTTTCCTTCCCTCTCTCACTACCCACCACGCAGCGGGAGTCCTTGAGCACCCCCACACCGCTCCACCGCTCACCTCCTTCCAGTCACTACAGTGCAGCACCAGGTCCGCCCTTAACACCCGCTCCCCTCCCCCCACCCCCGCCCGCCACCCCTGGGTAAAACCCGGAGGGGATGAGTGTATTTTTAGGAATTGGTGGTGAAGAAGGGGATAGCGCCCGTGAATTATCGAGACCCCAGGAGCTCCAAGCTGTAGACACTAGTGTGGATCCTTTCCAATCTGTTTTGGTGGCTGCGGCGATAAGCAGAGGCTGGAAGTCCTTCCCAAAACCATGGGTAGCCACTTCAGGAGAAAACTTCGTCAGTTTTAAAAGAGGCGCGGTCCTTCACCCTGAGTGTGGGTGGCTCTGGCCAGAGATTTCTAAACTCAGCAGAGAAGTTGCTACGAGCGGGAGTAAATCTTTCCAGTCCCGCCCGTTGCGGAGATGGATTGGTCAAAGGGGGGTAGCTCTTCCTAGTTTATACCTCTCTCCCTGTAGCCTCATTGCTTTCTCCTCATCGAGGTAGTCTTTCACGTGATTCAAGGAAAAACAAGATCTGCCCCATTTTGGCTCAGGGAGTGAGTGTAGAGTAATAACTAGAGATTTCTTGGGGTTAGGTTAGGTAGCGTGAGATCTTTCCATTGGTAATTCGATACAAAAATAAACCATTGTGTATCTACTGAATACAGTAGATTTAAGATGTATGGATATCTATACCTGTAAGTGATAGATCCCTTATCTTATAGTCCCTTTGTCTTCCGTGTCTCATTAAAATCAGGTTTCCTGGCAGAAGTTTGCCACACTTTGCAGAGAATTTCTGAAATGCATTAATAGCATCTATTTCTGTCGTTTTTCTTAATGCTTTGAAAGATTGTCCTTCAGAACATTGAAGTGCCATAGTCTTTCCATTTCTATTAAGAATGAGATGCATTTTGTATTAAGAACCCAATAATAGTCAGCCTAAACTCACTGAGATCCAAGGGGCGAGGCATGGGATCAAGATAAATGACTGCAGGTGCTGTGCTCATCAAAAAATGATAGCGAAGATGCTGACTGGGAATATAAAGAAGGTGACTACCTCATTGTATCACTTTGTAGAATAGCTAATGTGTTCAAACTGTTTTAGCTACAGAATTTTACTTTTAAGTAGTTTTTCTTGATGAACTTACGTACTGTCAGGAAACCAGTTACTTAATTTTAAACAAATGTTTATTTTTTCTGAAAAGTGCTTTCCAAAGTTAAATTCCAAAATAACTTTAATATCCTCTCTTTTTCTCTCAACTTTTGGGTTGTTTGCGACTGTTTAGTAATGTGGGGTTTAGGTAATAACAAAACACAACTTAATCAGTAATCAGGAAAAAAATACTTATTGAATATCAACAGTGCCAATCGGTGCTAAATGTAACTTATTTTCTGAAAATGTTATGAGTACTTCAAACATGCTAATAAATTTGTCATTCTCCTCATCATTATCTCACCTTTTACAAAAAAAAAAGTCTGATGATTGCTAGCCTTCTTTAGATTTTTCAGCGATCTCGACTAGAAGGTTGATAACATTTTATTAGGATTTAATTAGTAACTGAAAATTAGTAGTTTTAAAATAACTGAATATTCAGAGAGGTTTTTCTTCCTTTCAGTTGTATTATGTCTTTGGGGGAGTTTGCACACAATGTTGGAAGGTCTTTCCCTTACTTTGTACGTTCTAAATAATTATGAAATCAGAAAGAGGAGTGATTGTTGCCTTTCTCTTTGTAGGTGATAAGTTAGAAGAGTTTCTTCGATCACTGAATAGCAGTAAGCCTCTCTACCTGGGTCAGACTGGCCTGGGGAATATTGAAGAACTTGGAAAATTGGGGCTGGAGCCTGGAGAGAACTTCTGTATGGGAGGACCTGGCATGATCTTCAGTCGAGAGGTTCTCAGGAGGATGGTGCCACATATTGGTGAATGCCTCCGAGAAATGTACACGACTCATGAGGACGTCGAAGTAGGAAGATGTGTTCGACGCTTTGGTGGGACTCAGTGCGTCTGGTCTTACGAGGTAAGTCTGTGATGAAAATGTTTACAGGTTACAGGTGCGTGCCAATTCATAGCCTGGGGCAGTGATTTTCTTTATTCTCTCGGCATCTTTTTATTTGCTTGAAAATGATAGAAGCAGCCAGGTATGGACACAAGGGTGATTGTGGGAGATAACTTTCTTCACAGAGCTGAGGCCTGTTGGAGGTTTTCTTTATTAGTATGACTCTTAGCTTTAAGCAGAGCCTGTATATATAGTCAGGTCTCTGGAAGAGGCTGTTTCCCCTCTATCTGCGTTATTGGTGTTGATATACATGCTTATCCATTTCCTGTCTCTAACAAGAGGACTAATTTTATTCTCTTGGGTTGTTGCTTTTAGCATTTGGTACTTGGTTGGTTGTTGCTGTTGTTGTTTTGGTTAGGTATATAATTGCATCTCTTTGTTTCCAAATAGTTAAAATCTGAAGTTTCTTGGAAGATTTTCATGTGGAAATTGAACATGTTATTTTTTTAAAGCATAGGAAAAATTAACTGATATCATTTATGATAGATGTATTTACAAAATTAAGGGAATTAAGTTACCTGGAAAAACAGAAGTAGTTATGAAGATGTTAAGTAGCTGTTTACTATTAAGGTTGATTGCCTCAAATTGGTCTCTGCCTGCTCTTAGTCCATTTTCCTGAACAGCTGCCATTACTTATATAATCTGAGTTATGAACTGTTCTTTTATTGTGATAGTTTTATGAAACACTCTGGGATTTTTTTTTTCCGTCAGAAATTTGTTTTGAAATGAAATACAATTTTATTTAAAAAGATAATCTTAGTAAACGTCGGATTTAATATTTAAATAGTGTATTGCACTTTTCAGAAGTTTGGTTTTTCAAGTGTTTGGGGATTGATACACTTCAGCTATCCAATGCACACACATTTGTAACTTGTAACTGAACTCATTTATTTATCTTTTCAAATTTTTCATGTCTCCTGGTACAGAAGAAACATGAAAATATGTTCCTTGTAAAGTCATGATACCTCAAGATTACACAGTCCTAATCATTCTTCTTTTGGAGGCGTAATGCCACTTCAGTAAATTTTGCTTTATTTTTTATACTTTGTAGTATTTACACTTTGGGGTAATATTTCTTCTACTTATTACAGAAAGTAAAAATTATCAGTAACCATTTATTTGGAATATGCACTATGCAGATTTAAAATTATGATATACCTCATTCCTTTTGATAATAAAATAGTAACTGGCCTTTTGTTAAACTATGACTACCCTATAGAGTAAAAATTTATGCACGAACATTATAGTTAAAAATAGGTATTTGAGAACAAACTAACCGAAACATATTTGTGTTTCTCCATTTAATATAAAACTAAATGGAAGGCGACAATTAAATAGTACAGAAAACATATTAGGTTGGTTTTGTTTATATGAAGATATTATTTTGGAGACATTTGCTCTGTATGGGTAAGTAAACAAAATTAACCATATTTAAAAATAAAGATGGAAATTTATTATGTTTTATTTGGTACTTTATTGCCTTAACATCACATAGAAAGTTTTAACAAACCTTTGTTTAAATCCTTCTCTTCGAGTTTTCATTGATTCTGCTGTAAGTACAGTCTTCACCTAGCTGGGTACTCATTCATGTTCCAGGACAGTGAAATATGCTCAGGTAACCTACATGCTGAAGAATTGATTTAATATTCATTTTCAGTATAGGCATTTGTTCCGATTAAGGTGAAGGGGAATTCTCGTGGATGTTCACACTCTGTGTTAATATAAGTGGAATCTTAGATTTTACCATAAACTGACAGAAAAGAACAGACAAACCAAGAGATTCCAAATCTCAGAAGATGTAACTTCATGATCACAATATTTTCATTAACTTTTCAAAATACATTTGCATTTAGACTCATACTAGGACATCACTGACATCACGATCTATGTAAAGACAATCATTTCTACCTTCTTACCTAGCTATAGAAAATATTATTTTCTGAAGTTGTGCTGTTGACTTTTTTTTTGCTAAACAATTGTATACAATTTACTTTGTTTTGGAAGTTCAGTTTTTAAGGAGTATTTAAACAGTATTTATTTTAGAGGAGGCATTAATTTGGTAATACAAAGTCTCAAAGTCTTATTTAAAAGAATAATGGAAAATTTCATTACCAAGGGACATATTAAACAACATCTTTTAATGAATTCAGTAAAGATAAAAATGCAACAAAGTTATAATTTAAGCATTTTAATATTAAGATGTTGTTCTCTGTTTCATGAAACACCTGATTAGGTCAATTGGGTCACAGCCAAACTAGGATTTTCCACTTTCAATTTTAGGTTAGTTCAAATGATGTCCATTCTATACTACTGTTCACATTATATGGAAAAAAGTATTCTGTACATTGGCGTCCTTGGTAAAGGTCAGAGATTTTACATCTGGTCATACAACAAGCTATGAAATTGATCCTTAAGTTTGTTTTCATACTTCTTTTAAAAGAACTATCTGTGATGGGATTCTCTTAAAATCTTGAATTTCCTTTATCTATACCATTCATGGATTTCAGGATTCTGTTTGGCTTTTCTTCCTAGTAAAAATTCTAGCTGAGTTAAGAGCACTGTCTGCGATTTTTGAGTTTGAATATATGAAACATTCATGATGGAACGTTATCTTTTCAAAATGATGAACAGACTTGCAGATCTTTCAGGAAGAGAATTGCACAAATATATTAAGCTGTATAGACTAGGTAGCTTTATTATACATTATGGTGTTTTTTTTTTTTTTATGAAACCTAGGACTCTTCTAGAATTCTTTATGGCTCAATGAAAGTGTACTTTCTTTGTGTATACTATAAAGCATATTTGAGAAACAGAGGGTAAACTTGAACTTGGGTTTGAGTTCTATTGTCTTTTGTAAGTTACTTCTTTGAGCCTTGTTTAATTCAGCTGAAATTGGAGATTATAACTGTGTCTACTGCATACTTTTTGGAGAAGATTAAGTGAAGTGGTGAACTAATCTATGTAAAGCCCTTAATATAGTGTTTGGCACATAGTATGTTGTCAATAGGTGTTAGCTAATGTCATAATTGTCACTGAATAGATCCTGTACTATGTTAAATATAACACGGATTCATCGGTATTTTACTTCATTTAGTAGCTATTAGTAATGAGTGGTTTGTCTATATCAAAAGAGGCAAACTAGGGGCGCCTGGGTGGCACAGCAGTTAAGCGTCTGCCTTCGGCTCAGGGCGTGATCCCGGCCTTATGGGATCGAGCCCCACATCAGGCTCTTCTGCTATGAGCCTGCTTCTTCCTCTCCCACTCCCCCTGCTTGTGTTCCCTCTCTCGCTGGCTGTCTCTCTCTCTGTCAAATAAATAAATAAAATCTTAAAAAAAAAAAAAAAGAGGCAAACTAAAAATAAACTGAATCTTTTTAGGTAAAGAATCCAAGTTTAAGATTTTTGGCAAAGAATGAGAAATCAGTATGTTTGGGTATTATAGAAGTATGGGGAGTCGAATGTCAGTAGAACTTATTATAAAACATGGAAGCCTTCATGTTTAAATGATGCATTGTAAATATTTGCTTCAGTCTTTGAACACTGTATTAGTAGCTTACCTTAAGGAGATAGTGTAGAAAATATTATTTAACAAGTGATTATCAAATACACATATTTAAGGAATCCCAAACAGATCAGACTCTATATTAAAAAAAATTACTGCATAGATTTTTAGATCAGTTGGCAGAACAATAGCCCCTTTTTCTGAGTTTCTTTGTAATTTTTAGTAGGAAAGGAAGCTAGTAGTATCTCATTCTGCAGTCATCTTATATGAATACCCAGGAACTTGTCTCTCAAGTAGCTGGAACCTCTTTCTGATGTTGCTCACTTTTTCAGGAAATGATGGACAGCTTCTCTTCCTTCCCAGGGTATGGACCTGGTGGTCTAGGAAAATATGCCTTGCCTGTGAGCTTCTTGCTTTGTTTCTTTCTCTGTCATCTCCTCCCCTTGTACTTTTTTCCGTTCTGTACTTAATGATATGTAAAATAGATGACAAATGGATTTTGATAGGCGCTGCTTTTCATCAAGTTCTCAGTAAATTAACGTGCTTATGACAGATCAATCCTAGTATCGCAAGAGGTCACAGGATGTGTGCCCAGATCACACTTAGGGCCCAGGAATCATTTGACCTCTTCTGAGTTAAGAGGCCTTTGGTTGCAGGTGAGCCTTCCATGGACCGGTTCTCTGTGTGCCTGAGACCATTGGACAGTCAGAATTAGGATTCTCCCTTTGCTACTTGGAGGTAGAAACATCTAGATTCTAAGGACATAGGGTAGATGTTAATAATCAACGCATTTGATGGGTTGCTTTGGTACTCATTTATACCTCAAATTGTATAAGTAAAGATACTAACTGAAGCATGTTCGTGAGAAATCATTCTATTTTGTTCACTCTGTGAGTGTGAGAATTTATTGGCATCTACTGACTTTTTTGGTAGAGCTCTGTCTTGCTAGTTATCTGAGCTACAATCTGGCAGCTTGGGAGGCTGCATATGTCTCTTAAACAATGTTTGGCTCATAGAGTGTTTTAAGGGTTTCTGTTTTTGTTTTTTGATGCCTTTAGCAGAAGCCAGCAGTCTTCAGTCCCCTTCATGTCCTATTTCGAACGCCATACTCTCCTTGCATGTTTATTGTAACTCCCTGGCCCAGGTATACGTAAGAGTCCTGGTATTTTGAGCCAGATAACCCACATGTTGAAATTTTTATTAAAATATTGTCTAGAAAATGAACAAATTTTCTAGCGAGAATGAAATGTGTACTTTAAATACTGTAATTTACAGAATTGTGTTTTTCAAAGTTGGCTGTTAGAATTGTATAGTATAGAATATAGTTATACTTTTTTTGTTGTAGGTATGTTTTTAGTAACTAGGAAGTCCTCACTGTTAAAAAAAAAAAGTTTAAACAGTTCACTTTCAGCCTGTGTCTTAGCAGATTTGGAAGTTCTGTTTCTTTGCTTTTTGTTTTAGTACAATCTTTTATATTCAAGCATTAAAGTAATTTTAATTTCAATGATTCTTCTTCTCCTTTTGAGGGAGTTTTATATGTCATCATCTAAGACTCATCTTTAGAATAGTGTGTATTTATCTTTTTAATGTTTATAGTTAAATGGAGCCAGAGAATATATATATCTTTATTTCCTTCAATTAAATGTTGTTTCAAATAAAACACAGCTTTATGTTGATAAATATATTTTTCTATGGGTTTAAAAAACCATTTCTTATGACTAAACGGATTTTTTATTAGATTCCTTAAAGAGTTAATTTCAAGCCAGAATGCCTTATGTTTAATCTTGGCCCCCTCAAAGCTATAAGCACCCTAGAACATTCCATTATTTCACAAAAGGATATGTTCCGCAAGTGTTTCTCTGGGCTTGTAATACCAGAGCTATACCATAAAAATCTGAAGTCCATATAACTTCTTCGTTAACATAACCATTAAGGTTAAAATATCTGTGCCATTCTTAAAGGGCCATTGCACATCCTTCTTAGCATCTTGCTATTACTTATGGGCTTTACTCTTCTGTAATGCTAATTTTGCTCCATCATGAACATGGTTTATGCCCCTAAAGTATATTAATATTTATGGAAAAGCCTAAGTGGGGATTTTGATCTAAAATTCAGTCTTTTAAACTTCTTTTCTCACTTCGTATTCAGTCACAGTTTAGTTCTTAACTAAAAGCAGTCAGCTTCTCCCACCTACTCTTCCTATCCCCATTCTGCTTGTCACATGAAATCACCATGCATCGGTTTTAGGCAGTTTCTCTTCTGCCACATTGTTTTCTTCCTTGTAGAAAATGAAGTTGCATTCCAAGTTGAAGGAGAAACATGGTATGGTTTTTCATATTTTGTAATCTTAGCTAGTTTATTTTTTATTGTTCATTAGTGCCTTATGACCTGAATTGTGACAACATATGCTTTTCAAGAACATGATTCCAACAAGTTGTGAAAAAATACTGTTAGGAAGATGCCACCACACAATTTGAAATAAGTTCCATGATGGCATATAAATACTATTTCCGTTTAAAAACTTTGTCTATTCTTTCTCCTTACTTGATCACAAGTATACTAACTTCCTCAAGAAATTCCAAGTCAGTTTTTTTTTTGCTTTCACTTGCTTTGTTTTGGTCTCCAAAAACCTGTTTTGAGAAACATTTACTTCGGTCTTTTTTCTACCTAGTGAATTAGAGCTCATCGTACAAAGAAATGTGTTCAGTCATATAACTAATACAGCATTTTACTTTGTATCATGTTCCTTGTTTTGCACAAAGGTGTACCTTTTAAGAATGGGGTATTTGAGCTAAACTTCATTAAGATAAAAAGAAAATCAGTGTCTTCAGGCATTTGAGTCATTACTGGATATTATTAAACAATAAGAAAATCTCAGTAAGCTGAACAGTTGGGGGGTTGGAGTTCCTCAGAATTCTAACATTCTGTTCATTTACTATCCTGACTATTAAACAGCACTTAGTTAAGGCTTAACTGCATGTAAATCATTTTGAGTCATGACATTTATTTAAGGTCACCCTTCTTGCAAAGGTGTTGGACATTTATAGTACAATAAATATGTTATAAATTTCTCAATTAACTGGATCAAAATAGTACTAAAAAATCAGCATGCTTTGTTTTGGAGCTAACTAATGAATGAAGTGAATTTCTTAATTCCTTGAGATTCTAAAATCTTTACTCACCATTCATAATTTTGAAAGCCGTGTCCATTCTTCACTGTTAGTAGCATCTGAACTTTTCATTGTTTCTTTCAGTATTATTCATTATGGTTTAGAGCTATTTATTTCTAGAGTACCAGTACATTAAAAAGTGATAGTCTTAAAAATATTTACATATTAATAAAAATAATATACAATAAAATTAAAATGTGAGGAAATAACGGAAAAAGAAAAATGTAAAAGAATAAGAAAAATAATCTTAAAAAATGTATGCTGGGCTCCTGTTTAGCTGGCACTAAAGAGAACACACTAACTTATCTAGATACTGAGACCTGAAAGAAATCTTTCCCATAGAACAGAGAGTGGCTCTGAGGGATCACAAAACTCAGCACGCCTTCTGTGAGTATAATAGCATGATTTGCTTCCACTTTTCTTATTAATCCCCTCATCATAAACCAGGAATGCAACACAGAAGGGCAGTTCTGCACAAGGAGTTTTACTTGGAGACAGTGAAATTATGTTCAAGTGCACCATTGTTTGGTGGCTTACTTGATTTTAAAATTTAGAATAGCCTTCAGAGAGCCCTTCGTGGATATTACTTCTCACTAAGATGTTTTATATTAGGTTGGCCAACAGGAAGTTTGCGTTATGCATGTTCTCTGGTGAGAACCCAGAGTGCATCTGTTGTGTCATTGGTTAAGCGTAGATAAATGATTATGTTTTGCTAATCACGAGGATGATAGAGACACCAGCTCCAAATGGAGAAATCAAACCAGATCAAAGACCCAATGGCCATCCCACCTGAGGAGCACAGCATCAGACCCAAGAGCATTCCTAACAACTTTTGGCCTAGAATTAGCAGTGTGGTTACGTAGCTGTTGAGTTGATTATTAGAAAAACCTGTTTTCATTTAATAATTTATCATATAATCATTATATAAATTATATAAATATTATTAATTTTTATATGAATATCGATTAGTTTTAAGGTCAAATTTGCATGCACAAATTAACATATCGAAAGGTCAGCATTTTAATGAAAAGTATATTTTAATATACAATTTATTATATACAATATACATAAATATTATGTATATATGTATAATATATATTTTATAATATACATAAAATACATTTTATATAAAATAAAAGTATTACACATGATGAGTATTGTGAAATATGAGAAAAATACAAAGTTAAAATAAATTAAAAAGTCTGCCTTGGAATTCAGTCATTTCACATCTTCTGTAGCCAGCTGATTTCATTTACTTAAATCTGTTTTTTGAGCACTTATTATCAGCAGTGAACACACATAGACCTTCCTTGTCTTCATGTAGCTCCCAGAGAGAAGGAGTCTGGTTTCTAACCAATCTTTTGCTTTCACATCTGTTATAGAGTTGGGTTTCCCATCTTTGTCATCCTCCTAAATTCTTCTTTTTCATTCTAAGTCCTAAAAGCTCCAGTTGGGTTGTGATGCCTGTCTTGGAATTGGGATCGCATGATCCTTATTTCTTCCTCTCTCATTTGTATTAATGGTTCCTGAAGAGAAGTTAAAGACATTGTAGTGTTTTATTTCATATTAATATATTTTGTACCTTTTGTAGAGCACAGGTCAGTAGGATTTTGGGTTTTGACGAGATCTGGAGCTAGAATACTTGGCTTCAAATCCCAGCTCTGCCATTCACTAGCTATAAGGCCCTAGACAGTAATTTAACTTCCCTGTGCCTTTCTATCAAATCGTTACAATCACGGTACCCACCTCTTAGAACAGTTGTGAAGATTAAATGAATCAATGTATACAACAGCACTCAAAATAATGCCTGGCAGTGTTCAGTATTCTGCAGCTGTTAGCTATTTTTGTAGAAGCAGAATGGTATAAAATAGTGCCAACTTTACAGAGCCATTGTGAGGCATAAAAAGGTCAATGTATTAGAAGCCCTTAGAATAATGCTTGACACATAATAAGTCCTGTATAACTCTTAACTACTATTAATGTTTTCCAGTTTACAACGTTCATATTCTTTTTTCACCTCATGGGAAAGAGATAACGTTGATTGGAAAAGGTTTATTGCAATTGCTTTTGGAAAGATGGGCTTTGCTGTAACAGGGAACGTGCTGATTCAGTACTTCTTAGCCTGACTGCACAGTTGAATCCCCTGGGGAACTTTGAAAAAAATCTAATGCTGGAACCCATCCCTGACCCATTATATCAGAATCTCTTATAGGTGAGTCTTGCCACATGGGTAATGTTTAAAGCTCCCTAGATGATTCTAATGTGGCTCTACGGTTTAGACCTCTGTATAACTTTTTTTTTAAATTACTTTTTTACATACAAATATCCAGTCTATTCTTTATTCCTTAAAAATTACCTTTTTTTTTTTTTTTCCTTTGGGGGACATCATAGGAGAGGAATCAGCACTCTGCATTTCTGTCTATGTTTGTTACTCATCTGTTCCAAAGAGTTTGGTGAATGGAATTTAACACAAATTTAAAGCCATCACTTAGAACTGTAGATTTTCTTATAGTCTGATTTTCATGATTCGTGTATTACTCTTTTTATAAAAGAAAAATTAAACATAGGTTTTAAAATATTCTTAGAAAAAACTACTTTTTAACCCTGCAAAGCTTGAGTTTTTATAGCTCTTTTTATGTAATATGTTTGAGTAACGTATAGTAAGAGAGTTCTTAAAATTGTAGGTGGAATGTTTTCATTGACTTGATTGCTTTAACACTTGACTGTTGAATTGGAGTTCAAGAGAAAGAAGGATATCATGGTTTCTGTTTGATTGCAGAAACAATAACTTATTTAAAAGCTTACATGGGTAAATTTGTTTTTACCAGTCATTTTCAACAAATATTTCCATGTCCATGCTATGGTCGACTCCTGTAATGGAGGAAAAATATAGGATACACAGGATTATAAGGGAAGAAGTCCCCAGGGAGAACAGAAAAATGCAGTGCTCTTTCCAAACTGGAAGTCATGCATAGGTACAATGCCTGGTAAGTCAGGACGCATGGGAAGGCAAAGGTGGAAGAGCATGGTGGCAAATAGTGTGTTTGCTTCAAGCATATCTGGAAGTAGGAGAAATGAGGCTCAAGGCTCAAAAGCTGTTGATAGAACTCAGGAAAGGCCTTGTACCGCACCCTCAAAGATTTAGGATTATACCTTGTTGATCACTGATTCTTAGAATCACCTGGGGAGATGTCATTGGTTTAGATACTGTGGTTGTGATGGAGCCTGTGCATAGTATTGTTAAAAAATCTTTCTGGGTGATTCCAATGAGTAGTCAGAGTGGAAAATCAGTTCCATAAATAATGAGTAGCTTTGAAGAGTTTTTCATTGGTGAACACCATGATCAGATGACGCAGTTAATGGTTGTAGCGACGGAAGGATGGATTGGTGGCTTTTGTCACTAGGATAGTGACAAAAAACAGGATGCTCTTGCACTGCATGGGTGGGAGATGAGTCTTGATGAAAGAGTCATAGTGGAAGTAGAGGTGAGGAGAGAAGATTAACAGAAGTAGATGCTTGATTACATAGAGGGGTAGAATGGGGGAAAGTTTAAGGTAACTCCTTGGTTTTCGATTCAGATAATAGTACTATCCCTACAGACCCAGAATAAAGGAAGAAGACTAAGTGTGGGTGATTGGTGTGTTTCAGGCACTGGCAGAGGGTGAGAAAAGTTGAGTTCCATTTTGGATACATTGAGTTTTGTTCATCATTCATTGATTCAACAAATACTAATTGAACAACTAATATTCCTGGCACTTTTCTAGTGGAAAAAAAAAGTGGACAAAAGTCCCTGCCTTGTTTTCTGGAGGGGAAAGACAGTAAATCAGCAAGGGAGGGACTAAAGAATGGGGGATAGTGAGTGTGCAATTTAAAATAGGGTGGTTAGGTGAGCCTTCCTGAGAAGATGTTATGTGAACCGTGCTGATACCGAGGAAGAAGCTTTCCAGTCAGAAGCAGTCAGTGGACAAGTCAGGAACTCGCCAGAAGGCAGAAGGGAAACTAGAGTTGAATAAGGGACCAGGAGAGTAGTAAAATGTGAGATCAGAGAGGAAAGAGGGTGAGAGATGGGGGCAGGCATCATGTTCAGCTTTGCAGTCCTTCGTAAGTACTTCTTGGTAGAAAAGTGTGTCCCACATAGCTGTTGCTTTCTCAGATTAGGCAGGCAGGGGGATGGCTCCATTGTAAGTCTTATCAGATTATATACATGGATTTAAAAAAAAAGATTTATTTATTTGAGAGAGAGAAGGAGCATGAGTGGGAGTGGCAGAGGGAGAGAGAATCTTAAGCGACTCGACACTGAGCACACAGCCCCACATGGGTTTGATCTCAGGACACCGAGATCACAACCTGAGCCGAAACCAGGAGTCAGAGGCTCAACAGCTGCAGCACCCAGATGCCCCAGTGAATTTGTTTGAAGCAAGCTTCACTCATGGGTGGAACAGTTACTGTTTAAACTGTAAAAAGAAAAATCATACTGTAGCCATAGGATTAAAAAGTTGGTTTAAAATTTAATTTATTAAGATTAGTAATTTATTTTTTAGTTATTTAAAATTTAAATTTCATTTTGGGTTTGGAACCAGTAATATTCAAAAACAAAGCATAAAAATAGTTATTGTTAAAAATCTTTCAGTTTCTGTCCTCCTTCTGCCTGGAGAGGCCTTCTTCCTACCAGCTGTCCACTCTTTCTTCCAGAGTTTCTTTTGCATGTCAGACTATGCATGTACAGTATTCCCTACCTCGCCAATTTGTGTTTTTCACAAGAGGTGGCATAAGATACACGTTGCTGTGAATGCTGCTTTTTCATTGAATAATATTTCATGGAGTTACTCTTCTATTATTACCTCATTCTCATTAATCTCATGCTCATAAAATTTAAAAAAATCCTCATTCTCTTTAATTTTTTTTTTAGAGGGGGGATGGAAGGAGATTTGAAATTATTTTAAAAATCGGTTAAGTATCATACAACATAGAATTATGTTACAAAGTTTCTATACGATACAGCTTTTGCTTAGTGTTCAAATCCCTTAAGATGCAGGTCTTCCCTGCGGCACCTGGGTGGCTCAGTCGGGTCCTGGGATCGAGCCCCGCACCGGGCTCCCTGCTCGGCAGGAAGCCTGCTGCTTCCTCTCCCACTCCCCCTGCTTGTGTTCCCTCTCTCACTGGCTGTCTCTCTCTCTGTCAAATAAATAAATAAAATCTTTAAAAAAAATATGCAGGTCCTCCTTTGTGAAACTGGAGTTTAAGATTTATGAACATACTGTCTTTTTTGTATCTTAATTGAATTTTCGTTGCTTCAGCTATAAATAGAGCAGGATAACCGTAGATGAATTACTTAGCATATAAATCCACTGTCCTTGATCCTACCCATATAATTGCTTATATTAAGATTCATATGTTCCCTTTATGGTTGTTTAAAATTCTGTATTTCTCATAATTAAACTTTCTCTTATTTTGGTTGCCCATTTTAATTAAATAACCTTGAAGACTTAGGAAATTGTGGTCAATCAAATCATGGCAAGAATGTCTACTGACTTTGGAAAGTCTATGGAGAGAGACCCACTATAATCAAATAAATTTTGTTAATCAGTATTTGCTTTTCTGACGATACATTTTATAGTAGTGTTTGTGCATGTTTACTTTTATTGATTGTAAGCATGTTACTGATGATTACTCTTGCACATATTTGTTACAATAATATTTACATATTCACTCCAGTAAATTCTGCATATAGATTGTCTAATACTTAATCAATTTTAAAAATAATTTTAAATCCATTCAAATTGATATTTTTTTTATTTGAAGAACATTTCCAGTATACCATAAATTAGCTTATTGAAACCTAAGCAATAAAATAAATGGTAGTGTATTAATTGAAATACAAAATATGTACATAATTATAAAGTGATTATGACACTTTTATAATAAAGCAAAATTACTTGAAGCACACCCTATAAACGTAAGTGATTTCATCAGGTCCTGTAAGGCCCTGATGTAGATACGTTTTAATTCTTGGTCCTTTTTTCAAGAAAATCAGCCTATTTCAAAAATGATACCTTAGCCAACACATACAGCCACATTGGCCTAATATTATTGACACATTGCGAATTTTGATTACACTTTTCTTCTTAAACTAAATTGCTGTTTTAAGAGAGAAAATGCATCATCTTATTTCAATTTTGACACTTTTAACGTAAGGTCACATGGTTTTGCATTCCTAGATGCCAGAGCCAGCCTGGCAAACACCCTCAAACTATCCAAAGCTTGTAGAATCTAAATCTCTCTTGGATTAGACCAAAAAGTTCCATTTCGCCAAGTACATCATTTGAAGAATTGCTTGAAACAGTGATAATGAGTGGAATCGATTTTATCAGCTTTGACAGATAGTTGTAAAATGTGTCTGGAAATAATGGAAAGCAGATCTGTCCCATTGCTAAGTTTTACTTTATAGCAATTATCAGTTGTGTAAAGTATGTAATTATGCTGCTAATTACTGGTTATGTAAAACATTTTGCTTTTATTTTTTTAAAGAACAGCCGCTTTCACCTTATTCCTTGTCCAAAGATTTGTGACTAAAAACACTATGTGAAAAAAATATTTTTAGAAATTTGAGTGGTGAATCCCTTTTTTTGGTTTTCCATTTCTGAATACTGGTGTTAAATTCCATTTTACATGTGTGACTTTCTGGGACATCTAGTTTTCCAGCCAGTTTCTACAACTCTTATGTAAATTGAATAGAGTGATTTTAGCAGTGTATGAGTCTCAGGACCACTGTATACACATTTATTAGTCACAGATTTTGGAGTGATAGAGAATTGTGAAATACTTTTTTTGTTAGTACATTTGCTGTACTTTTTTCTGTAGAGTAGAATTAATGTGGTGTGGACAAATTAATCTAGATCTGGATCTAATAGATTTTCTTCTGTTTAAAAAATTGGTGGATAATGCATCATTTTGTAGAGCTGTTTTGATCAGATAGGTTTCTTTTTTGTTTTTTTTAGGTGTTTTTTTTTCCTTACAAGTTTTTATTTAAATTCCAGTTAGTTAACATATAGTGTAATATTAGTTTCAGGTGTAGGATTTAGTGATCAATCACTTACTTATAACACCCAGCGCTCATCACAGCAAGTGCCTTCCTTCATACTCATCACCTGTTTAGCCCATCCAACCCCCCCCCCCACCTCTCCTCCAGTAACCCATAGTTTTTTCACTATAGTTAAGGGTCCATTCCTTGGTTTTCCTCTCTCCCCCTCATATTCATTTTGTTTCTTAAATTCCAAATATGAGTGAAATCATGTGGTATTTGTTTTTCTCTCACTGACTTTTTTTGGTTATCTGGATGTCTTATGCCCATTTTTTAACGGGATTATTTGTTTTTTGGGTATTGAGTTTTATAAGTTCTTTATATATTTTGTATACTAACGCTTTATCAGGTATGTCATTTGGAAATATCTTCCCCCATTCCATATGTTGTCTTTTAGTTTTGTTGATTGTTTCTGTCACTGTGCAGAAGCTTTTTATTTTGATGAAGTCCCAATATATTTTTGCTTTTGTTTCCCTTGCCTCAGGAGACATACCTAGTAAAGAGTTCCTACAGCCGATGTCAGAGGTTACTGCCTGTGTTCTCCTCTAGGATTTTGATGGTTTCCTGTCTCACATTTAGGTTGGTCTGTCTTCCTTCCTTTCTTTTTTTTTTTTTTTTTTTTTTAGATTTTATTTATTTATTTGACAGAGAGACAGCCAGGGAGAGAGGGAACACAAGCAGGGGGAGTGGGAGAGGAAGAAGCAGGCTCCCAGCAGAGGAGCCCAATGCGGGGCTCGATCCCAGGACTCCGGGATCACGCCCTGAGCCGAAGGCAGATGCTTAACAACTGAGCCACCCAGGCGCCCCTCACATTTAGGTCTTTCATCCATTTTGAATTTCCTTTTGTGTGTGGTATATATAAAACATTTCCAAGAGCCCGAGAGCATGTCAAATAATAAATAATAGAATGTTAAATTAACCCAGATTTTACCATTTCTGTTGATCTTCCTTCATTACTGATATTTCAAGTGAACTTCTGGTATCATGTCCCTTCTGTCTGAAGAACTTCTTTTACCAATTATTTTAGAGCAGGTCACCTGTCAAGGAATTCTCTTCATCTGAGAATGTCTTTATTTCACCTTCTTACCTGACAGGTATTTTTATTGGCTATAGAACTGTGGGTCTATGTTGTTGTTTTTTTTTTTTTCCTCCAGCACCTTAAAGATGTGATTCCACTTCTTTCTGGTCTCCACAATGAGACTTGTCTCCTTCTGATGATAAATCTGAAGTAATTTAAATGTATTACCTATACTGGATTATTTATTTTTTGAGTATTGAGTTTCATAAATTCTTTATAGATTTTGGATTCTAACCCTTTATCAGATATGTCATTGCAGATATCTTTTCCCATTTCCCATGCTTTTTAGTTTTGTTGATTGTTTCCTTCACTGTGCAGAAGCTTTTTATCTTGATGAAGTCCCGAAAGATCACTTTTGCCTTTGTTTCCCTTGCCTCTGGAGACAAGTTCAGTAAGAAATTGCGACAGCCGAGCTCAGAGACGTTGCTGCCTGTGTTCTCCTTTAGGATTTTCATGGTTTCCTGTCTCATATTTAGGTCTTTCATCCATTTTGAATTTATCTTTGTGTATGGTGTAAGAAAATGGTCCAGTTTCATTCTTCTGCATGTTGTTGTCCAGTTTTCCCAGCACCATTTGTTGAAGAGACTGTCTTTTTTCCATTGGGTATTTCCTGCTTTGTTGAAGATTAGTTGACCTATAGTTGTGGGTCCATTTCTGGGTTTTCTGTTCTGTTCCATTGATCTATGTGTCTGTTTTGGTGCCTCTAGCATACTCTCTTGACGATTACAACTTTGTCATATAGCTTGAAGTCCAGAACTGTGATGCCTTCAGCTTCGCTTTTCTTTTTCAAGATTGCTTTGGCTATTCATGGTCTTTTGTGCTTCCATACAAATTTTAAGATTGTTTGTTCTAGCTCTGTGAAAAATGCCGGTGGTATTTTGATAGGGATTGCATTAAACGTGTAGATTGTCTTGTGTAGTATAGACGTTTTAACAATATTTGTTCTTCCAATCCTTGAGCATGGAATGTTTTTCAAATTTCTTTGTGTCCTCTTCAGTTTACTTCATAAGTGTTCTATAGTTTTTAAGAATACAGCTCTTTTACCTCTTTGGTTAGGTTTATTCCTAAGTATCTTATGGTTTTTGGTGCAGTTGCTTATTATTGAAGTAAATCTAGTTGAATCTGCGCATCATTTCAACAGTTAAGACATATAGCCCATGGGAAAATGGAAGCCAGGCAAGGATTTGGGTAGTGTAAAAAGCAGTGTAGACAACTTCATCAAATGCTGATCTATAGCTTAGCGTGGTTCTATACATTTTACCTTACCTCTTGAAGAACCAAGATTATGCAGGGAAATGTCTGAATCAGTCTAGTGTTTGTTATTATAAGATGAGTAATTGAGCTTTTTAAATTGAGTACATAAAATAATAATCATCATCAAATTAATTTATATTGATATATAGCTATAAAAATAACTATTGATCATTAGTTACATACCAAGCACTGTACTGGATGCTTTAACATATTCTCCGGGCTGTAAGGGAGATTGAGTGAAACTGTCCTTTGCCTTAGGGTACAAGTAGGCAACATGCTCAGAGCGGTTTAGTAACTTGTCCAAGTTCACACAGCTAGAGTTGAGTCTTATTTTGAACTCTGGTTTATTTGATTCCAAAGACCATATTCTTCTTGTAATGTTACATTGACATTCTGCCTAAACTTTCAGAGAATGACATTTCATTTTTATTTTAAAACTATGTTGTCAGATTGGAATAGACAAGTTCAAGTATATTCAATATGGGGAAATTGGAAAGAAAAGAAGTAGGCTGCAAAGGTCAGACATTAAAACCCAGAATGGAGAGCTGCTGCTATCAGTTTTATCATCCCTCCCACATCCTTTCCTGCTGGAGAAGAACAGTTTCTTCATCTTTCTGGGAGAGACCTATAAAGACTGAATGAAAAGGACCAAAAGTGTTAAAGTCCTTCTGGCCCTAAGCCTGTATGTTTACAGGAAAAATATCTAACAATAAAGTTTTCATTTTCTGTAGAAACAGGAAATTGTATATTTTACTCTATCTCAGAGCAAGAATAAAAATGTAGGCTGTCAGTTTTATCTAAATTGTTTTTCTTTCAGCTGCACTGTGTAGGAACAAAGTACACACGGGCATATGTCTCATGCTGGACTTTCACTTATTGGGATATATTCCGAGAACTCATGATTTATCTTAAAAATATTCCTTGTCTGTTAATTAGTTTATGTTAGAGTGAAGATTTCTTCTTTACTTCTCAGAAATGCATACATGTAGAGGAAAAATTTCAGAAATAGTTAAATATTGTTTTTTGAAAAGCCAAAACGTTGTAGAAACTCATATTGTTTCGGAGATTTTTAATATGAGTGTTCATAATTATTAGTTTCTGGGAGTGCCTTTTACATGAACTTATAATGTTAATAAGTTCTTGTGAAAATCCCTGCGGATAAATGGGTTTATTATTGTCTTTATTAAAATTGTTATAGTAAGCAGGCTTGTGTTGAGTGCCAGCCGTGTGCTTTGCTCTTGATAGAATATGAAAAATAAAGATGGTACTTCAGATAATAGCTTTAGAACGGTTCCGTTATTTCTAGAGTTTAAACAAAATGAAAAGTCATACAGTAGAAATATTAGAACAGCAGCCTCTGTCTGAGTGAATGTATTTCAGGCACTTACCCATATAAGATCACATGTATTTTTCCAAATATGTAAACTTCCGAAGAGTTGGAAGAGTAGCTAGGATAAAGGATAGATAAATGAGAATATAAGTAATATGGAAGTGAGCATGGAATTGATGAATCGTCATCCTCACTGCAGTGGTTTCAAAAGGAGCCATCCCTGGGGGTATGAAATTTGGTAGGAAAGCTTCAGGGAGTAGTTGATCTTAACTTTGAATAGTAGGTAGGTCAGTTTTCCAAGCCTAGAGAAGAGTCCCCTGAGGGCAAGGTTGTTAGGATGGCCCCTCTCCTAGGTCAAAACTGTAGAAGAGGGGGTCACAGCACCAGGAGAGGCGTTTAGTGCTTTCTGCAGTCATAGGGCTGACTATGTCAGTGACTACCAAAGAGCCACACTGTTGGCAGAAAGCAGACCAAAGACGGCAGGCAAGAGATGACAGAGGAGCCCTGGAAAGATTGAGTGAGAGTCCTCTTTACCACCAAGGATCGAGGATCCTTCTAAAGGGCTTCCAGTTAAAATAAGGTTTTGAAATTCTGGCAACCCTTAGGCCACTAGGTTAACTTAATCTCTTTGAAAACTGCTTTATTCAAATTATTCTCCATTGTGCCGCGATGTTTCCAATCCAGTTCATTTTAAATTGCCTCTGTCTCAGCCTCCCTGATCTTATCACAGCCTCCCCATTAGCAACATTTGTAGGCTCACATATCATGCTAACCGAAATTTTTTTTTTCATTTTGAAAGATCCACTGAAAACATCTCCTATTTAGTACAGCTTTATAAATAATTTATAACATTTGTGGGGCATCTGGGTGGCTAAGTTGGTTAAGTGTCCAAATTTTGATTTCACCTATGTCATGGTCTCCGGGTTGTGAGATTGAACCCCGGGTGCAGGGTTGGGCGGGGGGAGTGCAGGGGTGTATGCTTGAGAGTATCTCTCTCCCTCTGCTCCTCCTCCTACTCATTCTTTCTCTCTCTCTCAAAAAATAAATCTCTAAAAAAAATGTAGATTTGTGAAAAATGTCTCTAGCCTAAAATTGTGGCTATATTCTTACACTGTTCTACAACCATTGGTACCTAAGGACAAACTGACTACCTCGGCTTGCTTTATGGCTTTCAAATGATTGGCAGAGCTGATTTCTTCCAGCATAGCTGTAAATGCTGTAAATGAAGGGCCTTTAGGAAAAGACACTCATTATTTACTCTCCCACATTTTAAGTAAATCATTAAGTGCTTAATAAATTATACCTGGGATTTTAATATTTGTATTTAAAATTTTTTTTTGACCTTTCTCTCATGAAACGATATACCAGCTTAATGAGATAGGTTTTTGGGTAGGTATGTATAAAGTCATTTTATGAGTTATTGTGTCACACAGAAAACCCCACACTGCAGACGGTTTGGGTACAGTGCCTTTCATCAGTTTTTCAAAAGTATAGGTGAGTAGGCCATGACTAAGTAGATGCTAAATGATATCATGATGGTCCAGTGCTTTTTACTGTCCTTCTTGTTCTGCCTTTGCTTAGAATGTGAGCTTCTGTCCACATGCTTATAGATTTCAGGTACTTTTAAGGAGCTAATCGTAGTTGCAGGTAGGAAGGGGAAAGGCTTTCTATTAGTGTGAGTTTAGTCCTTTCTTCAGGGATGGATGTCCTCCCCCATGGACTTCTGCTCACATATCCTTGGTCGGAATTATGTCATATAGCCATCTGTGGCTGCAAGAGAGGTGGGCAAATTGGTACTTCTAGCTTCCATGGCAGAAAAAAAGGCAAGGAGAAGGGGCTTGGGAATAGGTGTTAGTAAAACTAACCTACTGTATTAGAAATCTCTGGAGAAACAGAACCAATAGGGTATATGGCTATCTGCTTATCTATATCTATCTATCTGGAGATAGAGATATTTTAAGGAATTGCTGCACATGATTGGGTGGGTGGGTGGGTGGGGGTGCTGGCAAGTCTAAAGTCTGCAGGGAAGGCTGGCAGGCTGGAAATTCTGGCAAGAATTGATGTTGCAACTCAAATATAAAAGCAGTCTGGAAGCAGAATTACTAATATCGGTTTAAACAAGGGAAAGTCTTTTTCAAGAAAAATAAATTTGAGTCTTACTTAGTTCTAAGGTGGTAAATGGCATACAGCATTTTAACCAATAAGATTACTTTTACCTAAATGGACCAGAGAATGTTAGGAGGGACAGGGGAATGCTGACTGGCCAGGAAATGGGGAGACCTAGGTTTTTATATTATTTCTGACATCAGCTAGTTCATCACCTTGCCCTTCTGAGCCAGGTATAAAAGAACCACCTAATGATAGCTCCCCTACCTTTCCAACTGGATTGTGAGACTTACATGAGATAATGGATCTAAAAAATGCTTTATGAACCATAGAGTGATAAAATATGTGAGGATAAACCAGAATATAAAGATAAGTGTCTTGTAATAACCTCCTCTGTGCTTGGAAGACAGCATGGCTGATGAGCTGTCAAATGAGGGTTAGAGCTGAAAGCAGAATCAGAAATGATCTGGTCCTCACACTTAGAGGGTAAGCTTTAGCCTAGAGGGCCTCATCCCATGAAAGTGTGATTCTGTGGACAGCAGTAGGAGGGCCTTTTCCTGGCTGAATGAGGAATGTTTTGAAATTCGCATCAGGCTGTTAGGGTTGGTCAGCAGGACAGCTCTTTCTAACTGTGCTTGCTGTACCCTCTCCTTTGGGCCCACATGACGGTTGTTCAGCTGATATTGAGAGAATATAATTTAAGAAATACTTCATTTTAAGAACAAACTTCTACACGTAAATAGTAACTTCAAAAAACCAAAGAAGGGAGTCACAGAAGAGATTACCCAGTGTTGTATGTATTGAGAACAGCCTGTAAATAATCCCAAGTGATGTTGTTTAAGTTAGTTTTACTTGTAGGTAGGATAAATAGGCACGACTAAAAGTCATTGATAATTTCTTCATTCATTCAGTCATCATCTCAAGCACATGAAAACCAGCTGAAATTCCTAAGAGTTGACAATAAATATACCTGTGGAACAGGATTTGCATAACCCTAACTATATTTACCATTACGTTCTGACTTCTTTCGTATAATCCTAAATGTCTTTCAAAGAATGATTTTGAATGTGTTTGCATAGGATATCAGCTTCTTATTTATAAAATTTAGAAGGTATATCTAGCGATTTAATTCCTTTCAAAAATACTGATTTTGAAATTCCTCAGCACTAGCAGTTGGCTTCAGGTGTTCAGTGTTGGTTACAGGTAATCTGTCTTTTGTCCTCCCAGTTTCATTTTCTGTCATTTACTTTAACGGACGTAGAGCTTATTAGATTTGTATGTAGTGTTTGGTACGTGAGACAGCCTAAACAGTAGAGAAAATGGTTAAAGTACTGTGCACCCATATAACAGATTTATAGTCACTAAAAATGGTTTGCTACATATAAAATAGGAAATAAAAAAATACTTAGGATGTAATGTGAAAAGAATGAGATAAAAATGGAATATAAATCCTTACCTCAATTCAATATATAAATTATATATTGCAGTATAATTAGGACTTTGGGGATACTACATTGCTCTCTGTTATTCTTGGTAGGAGTATATTAATATGTAAAGTACTGTGAGTCTTCTGTTTAATGAAATTGAGACTGCTTTTGTATGTGGGGGATGCAAAAAACAGACATGGTGGGTGTATTGACAGATGATGGACATGTAGTCAACATAGAATAATTTATTTGGATTTTATGCAGTAGGCATTGTCATGTTCTTCAGTAAAGTTGTGTGATTACCACAGCCTTATAAGAAGATAACTCAAGTAGCAGTATGTGGAAAATTCTAGAAGAGTGACTGGATTTGAAATGGGGATGGGAAACTTTTGTCATTCAGAATAGGTTGTTCATTGGTAGTTGGGTGTGAAAAAGGCTCAGGATTGCTTCTTAGAGAACATGAAATTAAACTTCGATATCTTGATTTTGTTTTCAAAAAAATAATACCAACATCTTTTTATTTCCAAGAGAGGTCTGATATGAATAAGACAGGAGAAAAGAGAAGAGAAGCATTGGGGAAACAGATTGCTCTAAGGAGGTTTGGCTTCACTGCTAATGGTTAGCCTACCTGGGAAGATATTGTACTAACTTAGGAGTCCTTAGGTTAAAGGTGGCACTTAGCAATACGGAAGGAAATTCTCACTCGTAATAAGAATTAGACCCTAACATTAAATCAGTCCTACTAAGAGCTGGGCTATTAAAGGAAAATGAACTATTAAAAAGAGCTGTTTGTAATTACTGTGCCAAGAAGTACATTTCTAGTAAAGATAGGGTTTTCTTGGTTGCAACATGTTTCTTTTGTGCAGTTATCTTTTTGAATTGTAAGATAATTTTAAGTATTCAAGTGGACATTTCTTCAGATATACTTTTCTGAAATATTTTGTTTTGGGCAGTTCCTTTAATGTTTAATCTCTCTTTTCTTTTCTTTTCTTTTTCTTTTTTTTAAAGATTTTATTTATTTATTCGACACATAGAGACAGCCAGCGAGAGAGGGAACACAAGCAGGGGGAGTGGGAGAGGAAGAAGCAGGCTCCTAGCGGAGGAGCCTGATGTGGGGCTCGATCCCATAATGCCGGGATCATACCCTGAGCTGAAGGCAGACGCTTTAACCGCTGTGCCACCCAGCCGCCCCAACCTCTCTTTCTGATCACAACCATGAAAGAGATTGTCTTGTTAGGTATCATTTTTCCTCCTAATGGTCATATATAGTCATATATGAAATATGAAATCAGAAAATCAGAGGATATGTTTATTTTTGGTACTCTATATCTTTATTCTGTGTTCCTAAATTAGACTCACGACCCAGCCTTACCTCAGAACACTCATTTTCTTGTACCAAATAAGGAAGGACAGATATCACTCTTGCGGCCTCTTTCTCATTTATCCAATTATAAGGTTGGTTCTTGATAATCGGTCATTTAGACAAAATATTCATCTCATACAGTTTGCATTTTCAGAGTTCGTTCATCCACAACAAGGGTAACAATTAGCTGCAGAAAAGGAATTCTTTACATAAATTGCCTGAATAAAAAGTAGAATGGGTAGAAGAGCCAGCCTAAAATTGTACTTAGAAATTAGATGAGGATACTCTTTTGATTTATTTACTTTTACTAAATTCTAAGTCAATCACATGGAAATAGTGCATTTTTAAATAGGTATTACAGTGCACCATTTACAGCTCTCACGCTCTAAACTAAAGTTGCCACGTCCAGGTGTTAACTTAATAGCTCATAAATCACTGGCCACCGTTGAGACAGTATTCATTTGCAAAGATGGTGCAGGAAAGTGTCCTGTTCAGTACTTTTTTAAAACCAGATGGCTGCAGAGCAGTTTCTCAATAGACTGATCTGGGATCTGGGAACAAGGCTGGAGACCACCTCTTATTCATTGATTCCGAAGGCAATTTTTGTTAAAAGATTAACTAACTTGAGGGTGGAAAAAAGAATCAGGATTTCAAAGCTTCAGCAGAGTACTAATTAAAAGATAATCTACATTCATATTGGTTTTTGTTTTGTTTTATTTTCTAAGATTTTATTTATTTGAGAGTGTGAGCATGGGGGCGGGGACAGAGGGAGAGGGAAGAGGAGAGAAGCCGACTCCCTGCTAAGCAGGGAGCAGGACAGGGGGCTCAGTCCCAGGACCCTGAGATCATGACCTAAGCTGAAGGCAGCCGCTTAACCAACTGAGCCACCCAGGCACCCCATGCATTCATATTGTTTTTAACTATTAATTCAGTAACGCATACATCTTGGTGTAAAATTTTGGGCAAAGTGGATCAACTTTATAAAATTCTTTGCGGTTAAAAAGAAATAGCCCTTCTAAATCAAACCCACATTTGGAGAAGATTGATTTGCCTCTAACTGACTTTTGGTTCTACATAACCTACAAAATAAAGGCCAAGCATGTTTGCATGGTGTTATCAGTCAGAATTCTTAGTTGAAAGCCAGAGTACCACCTCTGGCTAATTTGTAGAGAGGGAATTTATGAAAGGATCTTGGGCAGTTCACAGAATTCTGCCAGAGCCTGAGAAACAAGTTGGGGCTAGGCTGCCAGAGACAGGACCCAGAATTATGCTCCCGTCCCTATCTGGTAAGATATCCGGGATCGTGTGTGATATAGCAGCTTCCATTCTTGCAGGAGAGCAATCTACACTGTGGGTTTGTTCACTTCTCTGGCTTCCTGGATCAGGAAATCCCAGGTCAGATTTCTCTACCCCACCTCTGAGGAAGGCTGTGAACATGATTGTGTTCCATTTTTTCCTTCTTTGACAAGCATAAGCTGGGGGATTGCTCACACTTAAGAATGGGGTATAGATGATGAGAGTCTGCAAAAAAACTAACATGTGTATGACATGCAAGGTCACAGGCTATTAGCCTCATCACTTACTTGTTCCGCCCTCATAACCCCCCATATACTCTGCTTTCTGGCTGTAGACTCCCCAGCATCCCTTCAGCATCCCTTACCCTTTCCTGACAGTGTGGGTTTTGCTCATTGGTTCCCTAGGCCTGAAATTTTCTCCTCTCCCATTTATGTAGACTGTCCTTCAAAGGCTACCTTAATAGCCAAGTAGCCAAGTCACAAACTCTTCCTTTTTTCCCCAGGAGTAAATACCTTCTGTCATTTAGAGTTCTCTCTCTCTCTTGCTCTCTTATTCTCTTTTGGATTTCTCTCTCATTCCTGCCTGGATGCAAGCTCTTAAAGGTAAAGTGCCAGTTTTAGTCATTTTAATAGGGCTTCAAATCATACTGATCATTAGACCATATTCACTGGTGCATCCTCTTGTCAAAGGGAGTTTTTAATCTCTTTAAGACTCTAATTTTGTAATATTTGAATGAGGATTTATATTTTTACCTCCTCCAAACCCTGTTTTGCTTGTCGCTTTAGATATTTTTATGCATAGTTTGAAAAATAAAGCAAACCTAAAAGTTATATATTTTGAATTTTTTCTCCAAATAATAATATATAATGTTAAAACAAGTTTGCCTCAGATTAAAAACCAAGCCTGTGTACCTGCTTGTGGAAATGTTGGTTCATTTATATTGGTGGACTTTCATAAAAAGAATTTTTCATATTAAAAATAAAAGACAAAATATAAACCTATTATATTGCTAAGTGGAGACTGGGATATGGGAAGTCTTACGAGGGCTTAATGAGGCTTTGAATTTGTACCATGTAGTGGACTTTATTTCAATGAGTCTGGATTTACAGTTGGGACCCTGATAATCTTCACTAGTATTGAAAATGATGGGCTGAAAGTCGAGGTGCTGCTAGCTTTTTCATGCAGAGCCTGTAATATCAATTAACATGGGAAATCTTTTTATAAGTACTGCCTCAAGATGATAACTTAAATCCTGAGGATATGAAGATGTAAAGATTATACATGTCTTAAATTCTAATTATTCTATTTCATATGACAGTGGTGGATATTATTTCCATTCACTGGGGACTGTTTTCTGTTATCTGAGTTATAGAACTATTAAAGTATAATCTGGATACTTTATCTTAGATTTTAAGTAGTTATGCTAATCAAATAATGGCCTCAAAAGAATTCTTTAAAGGCTTGACATTAAATAGAAATGTTCTAAATTCCCTTTTCCAGTTTGGGTTACCTTAGGAATGCTCAAAAACCTATTTAAACCTATTTTCTAGATGGAAAGGAATGTGCTTGCTTTTTTTAAAAAGCAAACAAAATCTTTGTTTACTACAGATGGGAGATGAATTTCTGATCATTGAATTACTGATGATGTGAGGAATCTTCTTTTGACTCTTGCTAACTGAACTCATTCTTAGTGTTTGTAGTGATAACGTGTGTGTAAATCAAGGATTAAAGTTTTTCAGAAGAGATAATTGTCCAAAATATGTCATTAGACTTCTGTAAAAATTTTATTTTAAATCTTTAGACGTTATGTTAACCCTTTACAAAATACACTGAGAACAAATCCAGACATTGGTAATGTTAGGTAGATTCTTAAAGATGTGAAAATATGCTTTTGGAGGGGAAATTACATAAAATTGAGCTTGTCTTTCCTTTATAAACTGTTCTTTAAAACTTTCGCTGTTACAGAAAAAATGAATTGTGTATCCTATGTGTATATTTATTTTTGTATACTATATGTATATTGTATATACAGATTTACAGATTTATATGATCGTATATTTGTGTAGATATATAATATATAAATAATTTATTTACCTAAATAATTATAGATACATATGTCTATAATTGTATACATACACAAACACAGAGCTTTACTTCAGGCATATTTTTCCAGTCCTTGGTTATGATTTTTATGACTTTTCTTGGCATAAGTGACTTACCCAAACTTCGGAATGCATCACTTTCCATATAGCAAGGCCCACTCACATTCTCATAATATGATTACTAGCTCATGAAAACCATCTAACGTGAAGATTACCAGAGAGTAACACTCATTGAAACTATAAGAACACTGTTTTACGTAAATGAGTCTCTTATTCTCTTATAATTGTTAGTCCTTAAAATTTCTATTAAATATTTGCAAAACTGCGTTTGTCTACTTTTTATAATCTTTATAAAATTAAATAAATTTGTGTTACATTCCTGAATACAGATTTTATTCATGTATAATAAAGTCAGATGATTATTTAAAAATTTTATTTCCAAAGGACGTGGTCCCAATTAGCTGGAATAAAAGAAGGTATTCACATTTATTGAATGACA
The DNA here is from genome assembly GCF_024610735.1 of Ursus americanus. NCBI lineage: Eukaryota > Metazoa > Chordata > Mammalia > Carnivora > Ursidae > Ursus > Ursus americanus. The sequence continues at coordinate 61,980,190 of NC_142131.1, read as the reverse complement.
CACCCTGTATAACATGATCTTTATTGTTTATTTTTCACAGTAACCCTGTGAGCATGTATTTTTATCTCCCTTTTACAGATGAAGAAAATTGATATGAAAGAGGAGGTTAAATCGTCTTCCTAATATCTATCTGACTGCAAAGCCTGTGCTCTTTGCACTCTCCCTCATCAGATCAGGGAGAGAGTGCACACTTTGGTTTGAATTTCTAGAAGTATCTTTTATTTGAGGATGGATTTGGGAGGTGGAGCTTATGTTTAATGTTTTCTTCACTTCAAGCGTGTTGCAAATTGAGTGAATAACAGTTTACAAAATAAGCTTTATTTGAGCCTTAGGTTTATCCTGCCTCTAATGGAACCTCTCCATTGGGGTGTTTTCTTGAAGCTGCAGGAATCAACAGTTGCATTTTTATGGGTCTGAACGTTCTTCCCAGAAGTTACTGTGTTTTTATTTTGATGATAATTAAAAAGTGTATAATGATACATGAAGAGGTTTTGAATCAATTGGGCAATGTCATGATTGAGTCTTGCCATGCAGAATCAATAAATTTATAACCGTGTTTACTCTTTCATTGAAGCTGAATAGGACTCTTCATTATCGTGAGTGAAGGGTAGCAGAAGAGAGTCAGACTTAATATGGACATAATACGTGAGCACCAAAATGAGCGTTAAATTATCCTCAATGCACTCTCCATGAGAAGTTTGCAGTAGTGCAAACAGAGAAAGCTGCTGAAGAAAATGCTTCATGAAATGGTGACTATATACGCATGTTGAACTCAAAGAACTTGTGCCATTATAGGCGGTACCCTAAACAATTGGCAAAACATTTGTCGCTTTAAAATATTGGTAAAGTAATGTTAATTTAAATTTTAATTGTATGTTTGTATTTGTGTAATTTGTAAAGTGATTATATATAAATAAGACTATATTATTTTGCAAGATGAAGTCCACAGATTTTATATTTAGTGTTATGCTTGTATATACTTAGGCAATATCATGATACTTTAGGATTTTTTTTTCTTTTAAAAATATTTTGTCCCTAAAATTTGATAAAGCGTAGATTAGAATATTTCAGATGCCGTGAAGACAGGGACCAGGTCTAATTCAGAGCTCTAAGCCATCGGTGTTTTCAATAAATTTGTGAAGAATTAAATGGTATAATAGCACATGTATACATCTATTAAGGTCATGCACATAAACAATGCAATAATGAGCATATAAGGTTTTGGGGTTAACTATTAAGTATTGCCATAAAATTTGGGAGGCATTAACTGGAAATCTCATGAAATCAGATGAAGGCTTGGCAGGTTGTGCCAAACTGCACAGGGCTAAGGAACACACGTATATGAGACTTGTAGTGAATTGCCTTCTATGAGTATCTTTTCACTATTCAGTGCTGCATGTCTTTCCTAATGATAGCTCTTCAAGGATTCTTATCAAACTTAGAGTTTCCAGTTGGAAAGTGATAGTCACAGAACTATCGTTTTCCCTTGGGCTTCAGCACTGAGTCTACAATATCCCTTTCCTGTGGTGTTTGGAAAAGGGCCAGCTGAAATTAATCTGAGGAAGAGTCAGCACCTCTAACCTGGAGGTCTCCTTTCTTGGACTAAGATAAGCGACCCATCGGAATACCCATGGCAGCGTGCTGGTGGAGCTGGGAAGGAGGTTAGAAGCTAGTCGTTCTAGACTGGTAGGGTAACGTAATGAGCTCCACTTTAATTTGCTTAAGCAGAATTAAAAGCTAGGTGTAGAGATGGCCTTATAAATTACCCGTGGTAAAGGGCCTTTAGGTCATTCAGTGGGGACGATGAAATGAATTTAGTATTTTTGAACTGTTCATTGGCACTTATATTTGTAACTAGTTCATTAATTCTTTAAGATCAGTACACTTTTGAAAGTGTTACATGAAAACAAATTAATCCTCTGTGTACAGATGAAAATTTCAACCTCTGTAATTTTCTTTTTTTAATTACAAAAGCGGTGCACGCTTCCTAAAAAGTAACAGTACACAGGGATAAGAGAACAAAGTCAAAGTCTCCTTTCTCTGTACCCTTCCTAATGTGTGTTCACATTTTAGACACAGCTTGCTTTTTCATTAAGAAAGGAGTGGCACGGGAAGGATTAATTTGTAATTTTCTTTGCAAATGGTAATGCCAAATGATAATTTTAATACGCTGATATTTTGGAGTAGGAAATCTATTATTTTCTTTTTTATTTCTTTAAATTTGCCCAAGTTAACTGGATTGAAAATGAAAATAAAATGAGCCCACAGGTTGGCTTTGTTGTGCTTCAGTAAAAACAGATGTCTATTTTAATACCTGATTATTCTAGTATCCAAAGTCCATGAATCATCCTGAAGTGTTCTGTGAGAAACTGCCCTGGGTTTTGTAGGTGAGGATGGGCATTTGGAGACTCTGTGGGTTGGGAGGCATGTGTAACATGGCACATGTACCTGCTTGGAGAAAGCAAAAAACCAAAAATTGCTGGCCTGTTCTTTTTAAATTGGCCTGAGCACCCCAAGAAATGCTACAGGCTAAATATGGCACAGTTTACTGAAGTGTCAGCTTTGCTTGAAGTTTGGAGGCCGAACTGTTATAATGAAATAAATAAGATTATGTTAAGGAATAAAATTAAATACCCAATTTATAGGAATTTTAAAGTTTTAACATAAAACAGAAGAAATTCATTTTAAGCCTTGAGCTTAAAATACCTGAGAGTACGTACCTCGCCTCCCTCCCCATAAGGGTACTTCTGTTTAAGAGAACTTGAGAAACTCTGCTATATTTTTGGGGATGTAGAGAAAGAACAGAGAAAGAAGAATTTCGTGGACTTTTCATTTTGGACAGTGTGGGAGAGGAGACCGGTGGAAAAAGAATTGAGGATTTCTCACTCATTTTTTAATTTCCCACAGTATTTTAGCACAATACCTTGCAGACGACAGGGCATGTAAAAATGCATGTGGATTTTTTCATTCACTTTCTCTTCTTATTAAGGAAAAATGATGCTCTTGTTGAGTCCTAGATCCCAAACTTTGCCAATCAGTTTTCTTTAAAACTCAACTGACCATTACTTTTTTTTTTTTTTAAATCCTATAGATGTAAGAGACTCTGACTCTTTGAGAGAAAAAAGGAACAAGAATTTGAGAGAAGTGAAACTATGAACATTATTATTTGAACCACAGAACTTGTTTTTACTTCTTTTTTATTGAGGCAGAATTCTATATAACATTATACTCGTTTCTGGTATGCCCTTGAACGCAGGTTTAAACTGTGCAGGTCTACCTGGACATGGTTTTTGATAAATACAATACAGTATTGTAAATGTACCTTCCTTATGATTTTCTTACGATTTTCTTTTCTCTAGCTTACTTTATTGTAAGAATACAGTATATACTACATGTACCATGCCAATGCATGTGAATTGTTAATTAACTGTTTATGTTATTGTTAGGGCTTCAGGTCACTATTAGTCTATTAGTAGTTAGGTTTTTGGGAAGTCAAAACTTAAGTGTGATATTCCATTGTATATATATACCACATCGTCTTTGTCCATTCATCTATGGATGGACACTTGGGTTGCTTCCATATCTTGGCTATTGTAGGTAACACCACAGTAAACATAGGGGTGCATATATCTTTTTGAATTTGGGGGGGGGTAAGTAAATAGCCAGTAGTGGAATTACTGGATCATATGTTAATTCTATTTTTAATTTTTTAAGGCACCTCCATACATGGCTGCACCAGTTTGCGTTCCCAACAGCAACACACAAGAGTTTCTTTTTCTCCACATCCTCACCAATACTTGTTATTGTTGTTGGTGTTGTTGTTGTTGATGCTAGCCGTTCTAATTGGTGTGAGGTGGTATCTCATTGTGGTTTTGATTTGCAGTTCCTTGATGATTAGTCATGTTGAACATCTTTTCATGTGCTTGTGGTCATAGCAATCTATTCTTTGGGAAATGTGTATTTAGATCCCCTGCCCTTTTTTTTTTTTTTTAAATCAGATTGTTCATTTTTTTTTACCGTTCAGTTGTTTGAGGTCTTTATATATTTTAGGTATTAATCCTTATTGAGTGTATGATTTGCAAATATTTTCTCCCATTGACTAGGTTGCCTTTTCACCTTTCTGACGAATCTTTCCCATGCAGAAGCTTTTAATTTGATGTAGTCCCACTTGTTTATTTTACTTTTGTTGTATTTGCTTTTAGAGTCTGATCCAACAATTGAGTGTCAATACCTGTGTCAAGGAACTCACTGCCTATGTTTCCTTCTGGGATTTTGATGGTTTCAGGTCTTACATTCAAGTCTTTAATCCATTTTGAGTTAATTTGTGTGTATTGTGTAAGATAGGGGTCTAGATTCATTCTTCTGCATGTGGCTGTCCAGTGTTCCCAGTACCATTTATTGAGGAGACTGTCCTTTCCAATTGTATACTCTTGGCATTTTTGTTGTGAATTAATTGATCATATATGTTTTTTTTTTTTTTTTTTTTTGCGGACTCTCTTTTTTGTCCTGTGGATCTGCATGTCTGTTCTTATGCCAGTAACATACCATTTTGAGTACTTTATCTTTGTATAGTTTAAAATCAGTGAGTGTGATGCTTTCAGCTTTGTTCTTCTCTCTCAAGATTGCTTTGACTATTCAGAGTCTTTTGTGGTTTCATACAATATAAATTTTGTAATAATTCTAAATAATTATTCTTGTTCCATGAAAAATGACATTGAAATTTTGACAGGGATAACATTGAATGTGTAGATTCCTTTAAGTATTATGGACATTGTAATAATGTTAATTCTTACAATTCATGAGCATGAAATATTCCATTTCTTTCATCATTGTCTTAGAGTTTTCACTGTACAGGTCTTTCACCTCCTTGGTTAAATTTATTCTTATGGGTTTTATGCATTTTGATGCACTAGTACATTTTCTTACCTTATCTTGCTGATAGTTTGTTATTACTCTATGGAAACACAACAGTTTTCTGTATATTGATTTTGTATCCTGCAACTTTATTTAATTCATTTATTAGTTCTAACAGTAGTTTGGTGGAGTCTTTAGTAAAACTGCACATAACAGTTTCACTTTCTCCTTTCCAATTTAGGTAATATTTATTCCCTTTTCTTGCCTAACTGCTCTGGATAGGACTTCCAGTGCTATGTCAAATAGAAGTGGCGAGAGTGGATTTCCTTGTCTTTTTTTTTTTTTTAATTAATTAATTGTTATTATTTTTTTATTATGTTCAGTTATCCAGCATGTTCTTATTTCTGATCTTACAGGAAACGCTTTTAGTTTTCCTCCACTGAGTATGATGTTAACTGTGGGTTTGTCATATATGATCTTTATTACATTCACTTATGTTCCCTCTTACAGCCATTTTGTTGGGAGTTTTTGTAATTAATGTTGAATTTTGTTAAATGCTTTTTCTGATTCTGTTGAGATGATTATATGATTTTTATCCTTTTTTTGGTTAATGTGGTAAATCGTGTTGATTGATTTATGGTCATCAAACCATCCTTGCATCCCTGAAATAAATCCCACTTGATTATGGTGAATGAATTTTTTAATGCATCATTAAATTTAGTTTGTTAATATTTTGTTGAGGATTTTTGCATCTATGTTCATTAGTGACATTGGCCTATAATTTCCTTGTTTTGTGGTGTCCTTGTCTGGTTTTGCCACAGGGTGATGCTGGCCTCATAAATGAGTTTAGAAGTCTTGTCTTCAATTTTTTGGAAAAGTTTGAGAAGAATAGGTGTTAAATACTCTCTGAATGTTTGTTAGAATTCATCATTGAAGCCATTTGGTCCTGGCTCTTTGTTTGTTGGGAATTTTTTTCTTATAGATTCAATCTCTTTACTAATAATCAATCTATTCCGATTTTCCATTTTATCATGATTCATTCTTCATAGATTATATGTATCTAGGGATTTATTCGGTTCTTCTGTGTTGTCCAGTTTGTTGACTTATAATTCTTTATAGTAGTCTCGTATTATCCTTAGTATTTCTGTGTATCAGTTGTAAAATTCTCCCCTTTAATTTCTGATTTTATTTTTTTGAGCCTTCTCTCTTTTTTCCTTGGTGCTGTCAATTTTGCTTATCTTTTCAAACAACCAGCTCTTGGTTTCCTTAGTATTTTGTGTTGTCTATTTTGTCTCTATTTTTGCTGTAATTCTTGTTATTTCCTTGCTTCTACTAACTTTGGGCTTCATTTGTTCTTCTTTTTCTAGTTCCTTTATGTGTAAAATTAGATTGCTTATTTGATATTTTTGTTTCTTTTGGTAGACCTGTATCACTAGGAACTTCCCTGTTAGAGCTGCTTTTGGTGCATCCCATAGGTTTTGGATTCTTGTATTTCCATTTTCATTTGCCTTGATTTTTTTTTTTTTTTAATTTTCCCTTTGATTTCTTCAAAGGGAACCAAAGACTGCTAGCATTCATTTTGTGTATTTAGGTACTTTTATGTTGGATTTATAAGTATTTACAATTGTTATGTCCTCTTCTTGAATTGACCCCTTTGTCATCATGAAATGCCCTGTTGGTCTTTTATTACAGTTTTGTTTTAAAATCTGTTCTGTAATAACTACTGTTTTATAGTCTACTTTGTATAGCTACTCTGGCTTTCTTTTTGTTTCCATTTGCATGAAACATCTTTTCTGTATCTTTACTTTCAGTTCTTGTGGAAGACACTGCCCTGTCTTCTAGGTCATTGATCTGCTTCATCTAGTCTGCCTTCAAACCCTTGTAATGTATTTTTCAATTCAGTGATTGTATTCTTCAGCTCTGTGACTTCACTTTGGTATTTTGTTATGTTTTTTATGTCTTTGCTGAGGTTCTCACTGTGTTTGCCCATTCTTCTCCTGATTTATATGAACATCTTTATGCTCATTATTTTGAACTGTATCATGAGGTAGATAACTTACCTTTATTTCATTAAGGCCTTTGTCTTAAGTGTTGTGCTTTTCTTTGGAACATATTTCTCTCTTTCCTCCTTTTGCTTGACTTTGTGTTTGTTTCTCTGTGTTAGGTGAAATAGCTACCTCTCCCAGTCTTGATGGAGTGGGTTTGTGTAAAAGGTGAACCTTATCATTCGTCATTGCTTTAGCTCTTGGTTATCTCTCAGACTTGTGTGATTGCCTAAGTAGCTTAATGTATTCTTGATAGGTCCCAGCTGTTTAGAGTATGACAGGGTTTGTCACTTTCCCAAAGGAGAATCTCAGCACGTAGTTTCAGGCTGATTGGAAGCCAGATCTTCAGGCAGCAGCTTTTAAAGCATGCCAGTATATACAGTCCTGTGGGGCTGCAATTATAAACCCTGCTGACCTCCAGACGAGAAGATTTAGAGGTGTCCCTTAGGTATATGTGGTGACCATACTTCAAATGAATATATAAGCTCCTTTTTGGGTGGTATGAGGAAATTGTGGTGAGGTCAGGAGGGGCTCAAAGATGGCGTCTCACTGCCTACATTTTGAGACCTTTTCTGTAGCCTTTAGGTATGTGGCAAACCTGATGCCTATCCCTCAGGTTGAAGCTCCAGCACAAGTCGATGGGGTTTTTTTACAGGCAGATCGTGGGGCTTTGTTTCAGTCTACTGTCTGTGCAGTGCCCTGAGTTTCGTAGTCTGGCTAGAACTCTCTTTCTGATAGTGTGAGTCCCTCAATAGGAGTATGGCAGGTCCTCACAGTCACCCTCCCCCCATCCCCTGGACATAAGCCCTGTTGGTTTCCATAGCCAGATATTTTTAGGGCCTCATCTGTCTAGGGTTGGGGTGCCTCCTGTATCACACAAATCCCTCATGCCTCAGACAGAGGCTCCAGACTTGTGAGTTACCTCCCTATTGTGAGTTGCCATGCAGGGATGGGATTTTTGGTGAAACCACATCTCTATTATGCCCTTGTGACACTTTTATCCCTTGTTGTGGAGGGAGTTGTTCAGCTACTTTTCAGTCCTTTTTCAGCAAGAATTATTCCATATATAGCTGTAGATAGTATGTCCTTGAGAGGAGGGAAGTTCAGGGCTTTACTATGCCACCATCTTGGACTTTCCCTTCCCATGAAACTTATTTTTAACAGTCTACTGACTCTTAGCAGTAATTCCTTAAGAGCATCAGAGATGCACAGGTTAACTCTGAAGTATAATGGGGACACGGGGCTGAGTTTTTCCACATTTGTGGACATTCCTGTGTTGTTCTCCAGCTGTTTCTTTTGTCTTTAAATATGTGGGCTGATGTTAGGTAGTATGGTTGAAGTAAATTTTTAAATTTTTAGGAAGTAAAAAGTATTTAAATTTTTCTTTTTTTTAAATTTCTTTCTTTTTTTTTTTTTTAAAGATTTTATTTATTTATTTGACACAGAGACAGCCAGTGAGAGAGACAGCCAGTGAGAGAGAGACAAGCAGGGGGAGTGGGAGAGGAAGAAGCAGGCTCCCAGCAGAGGAGCCTGATGTGGGGCTCGATCCCATAATGCCGGGGTCACGCCCTGAGCCGAAGGCAGACGCTTAATGACTGAGCCACCCAGGCGCCCCTATTTAAAATTTTCTTAAGGATAAATAGACATTTCTAGAAATTTTTACTTCTCATTTCATAGCTGCTTTCTAAAAAATATTTTGAGTATAGGTTAGGGATTTTTGGAAGTAAATATATTTTCAGGAAGGGTTTCTCCAGATGGGGAAATTACTATCCATAATTAGGTCAAGGTAAAATATAAGATTATAGGATTAGAGGTAAAAAAAAAAAAAGTATATTTTTTAGACCTAACAATCCAAACATAATTATAAGTGTATATGAAATTTTTGTTTACATTCAAATTGAGTGTTGATAATTTTGAATTAATTTATACTTTTTGTACTTTTAATTTAGAAAGGTACATGTAAGCAAAATAAAAGAATTTTTACAATGTTTTTTTCACATTTTGAGTTAATATTATTTCTCAGTTTTTTGTCTTATCTATAAATTAAAATGTGCAATGTCAGTGTGAAAAATAACATACAAGGTTTCACAGTGACTAACATTTTTTGAAACATTTGGAAGAGTATAAATAGAGATCAGTGAAATCTATACTGCTTAATTAATATTCAGAAATGTTAGAGTACCATGGAAACTTAGAGAATAATTTTTAGAATTTGTCTCCATTCAAAAATGGTGAAATTAGTACACATACACATGTATTTTAATAATATTTTAAAAAACCTCATTAATTTCCTTTTACCAAATCTTGAAATTTTGTATAACTTTCAGCAGGTGATAACAGCTGGATAGTTAGTCATCCTTCTCTCTGAATTACTAGGAAACCATTCTCCTAGTATGCATTGATGATATTTTAATCTTCATTTTGGTGTTAATGTATTATTTCCATATTAAAGCTGACTCTTCTGCCACCCTTCACTCATGTTAAAGAAAAAAGTACTACTTTGCTCCAATGGAAGGGCAGTTGTGAATACAAATATACTGATACTGCATGGCAAGACTCAATTAGAATGTGTGTAGGTGTTATATTCATTTCATTATAAATCCTTATGCCCTTCAAATCTGGGACTTATTCTCCCTTTTTTTTCTTTGATACATTCTTCTCCATTTTGTGTTCATTTTTTTTTTCTCTGATACTAAGACTCATTAGTCACATCTTTTACTTGCTTTATTGATCCTCTCTCTGTTTTTCTTTCATATTTTCCTCCTTATATTTATATCCTGGGCAGTTTATTCACTTATATGTTCCAGACCTTCTGTTGATTTTTAAGTTGACAGTCTTGTAACTTTCTAAATGTTTTTACTGTTCTCAGATTCCTTTTTTAAATCATGCAGTTATTTTTACGGGTATGGCACCCTACTTGAATATTTAAGTGTTATTAGTTTGTGTGTTTTTCTTTTATGGCTTAAATTAGCACTTTTTTTCTGTTCTTTCATGCTCATGTTGCTTTTCCTTGGAGATCTGGTAATTTTTGGTTGTCTGCCCATATTTGAATGAAAGCTTTGGTTGATTATTCTAATTAAGCAATGTGGATTTCTTGAATGTTGTGTAACTACTGGGCCTTTCTCTGGAGTAGGGCATCTGACTGGGAACTATACGTAGGAGGAAGATGTACTGGTGAAAAGTATTACTTAGGGTGAGTGTGAGGCCAAGCAGCTGTCAAATAAATGACCATAGTCTTCATTAGAAAGCTCCCGTACAGGGGCGCCTGGGTGGCTCAGACGGTTAAGCATCTGCCTTCGGCTCAGGTCATAATCCCAGTGTCCTGGGATCCAGCCCCACATCAGATTCCCTGCTGAGCAGGGAGCCTGCTTCTCCCTCTCCCTCTGCCTGCTGCTCACCCTACTTGTATTCTCTCTGTCAAATAAGTAAAAATCTTAAAGAAAGCTCTCCTATAGGTTTCTTAACAATTTTTGTAACTTACACTTTGTTGAATTATTTTTTATTTTTTTTTTAAGTAATCCCTATGCTCGATGGGGGGCTTGAACTCACAACCCCGAGATCAAGAGTTGCATGCTCTACTGACTGAGCCAGCCAGGCACCCCATTAGATTCCCTGAATTATTTTTGTTATTCATTAAATTTCACTTTACTGCTGATTCTGCATTCAGGGAAATCATATTAACAAGTTAAGGGTCAATTAGTTTTAACCTGCAAAGCAGAGTTGAAAGTAAGCAACAAAAAAAGGCACTGTGATTCCAAAGTATCTGTCACAGAAACCTTAGAGAAACATCATGAACTTTATTTCTTACACTTCATATAGGACTTCACCGATTTTTACCTTTCCCTTTTTTTTTTTTTTAACAAGGTTGCTTTCTTCTTTCATTTCCCATGGAAAAAAGAGAAAAATGAAAAACAGAGAAAAAGAGGTATATTTAAAAGTAGGTGGTCTGCTGGAGACCAAATTAAATAGAAGATGGGACCGTACAGTCTGAATAAGTCCTATAATCTCCAAGTTAACCCATGTTCATTGCCTTCTTTTTAAGAAAATAAGTAATTTCTTTTAGGGAGATTATTTTTGAATGACTGAAGAAATGTATAAAGATTAATCCTTGCAGGTATAAAATATAGAACTCAACATTTTGCTACTAGCTTAAATGAATGAGTTGTTATCCTAGTCTGTTAGCCACACATAACAAAATTCTATTCATCATTCAAAGGTCATTTTGAATCTTGACCCTTTTAAGGAGGTCTTCCTGGAAAAACTCCACTTGAATGTACTGTCTCTAGTCCATTTACATACATTTCTTTCTTTTACTCTTTCTTGGGAGACTTGCCATGTTTTTCTTCATATGCTGACTTGTGTGCTCATATTATAGTTAATGATAGAAGTTAGTCATGCAAAAAAGATTTTAATTTTTAGTTATTTTTGTATATTTCTTAGATTTTTTTTTTTTTTTGCCTAGTAGACAGTAAACCGTATTAGTCTAATGATTGGAATGATGCCAACCTCATAATTTTCCAATAATCTTTTGTAATTTGCTTCTCAGCAAGAAATACTATGCATATATAGAGATTTTCACTACCTTTTGATGGTTTCCTTTCTCATTTCCTAAGCTATCTCTGGGATTATGGTTGGTATATTCACTTAGGGCTTGCATCTTGAAATCTGAACGTCTTCTGTTTTTTCCCATTCATATTTATTATGACCCAGTAGTGCAAAGAAACTCCTACTTTGCATGAAAAAGAATGTGAGATGTGTCAGTTTCAATATTGTTAAGTAGGGGAAAATAACAATAAACATGTATTTATCATCTGGAATAGTTGAGCTCATTGTTATTCAGTTTGAATATGGAGCTAAAGTGGCAACATAATAAATATAAGTGGTTTCCATAGATAGCATTTTTAGACTGATTTGCATTAAGATTTCTTCATCACCAGCATGGGAGAGATGCTGAGAACTATAATAAATTTGGAAATTTTCTTCAGTCACATGTACATTCATATACATTTTGTTACAGTTTAAAAATACTGTTTTTCCTATAATTGATAGGTTTTTTTTTTTTTTTTTTAAACTTCTTAACAACACTTTAAAACTTCCCTGGTGTATTACTGGATTATTTCATTGCCACAGAGTTGAGTGGTTTGGAGTGTTAAAGCATTTCTGATGCTGGCTTATATTCTTCAGACAAACCATAGAAAATTGCTAATCCTGAGAACTCCGAATATACTAAGTTGGTTTTATGACAACAGATGTCCATTTGATGAAGTTAAAATGGATTTTCTGGGACCCCATCAGTGCTATTTTCCCATCCCACAAACAGCAGTATGGCCAAATTCTTTCTGTTCCCAAAAGACTGACCACATCTTGTTAACACAGCCTATATAGCTGCCTTTGTTGCCTAAACAGGCCTCTTTCTCCATTTGACTTTGTCCACAGAAGTTGGTTAGGGTTTGGCATTTAACTGATACTCACTAATCTGAGGAATAGAGTTTGATTTCTTGAATGTTGAAGCCTCTATGAAGGCTTTTGACCAAAAATAACATGGTAAAAAGTAGATCTCCAAAATATTTATTTCCTGATACTCATTTTTCAAAGATTTATTTTTTTAATTTTATTATGATGATTTTTTAAAAAAGATTTTATTTATTTGCGAGAGAGACAGAGTGAGTGTGAGTGAGAGGAAGAGAGAATCTGAAGCAGACTCCATACTGAGCGCAGAGCCCGACCTGCGGCTTGATCCCGCAACTGCGAGATTAGGACCTGAGCCGAAACCAAGAGTCAGACGCTTATCCAATTGAGCCACCCAGGCATCCCAAGATTTATTTGATTTAGAGAGAGAGAACATATGAGCTTTAGGGAGGGATAGTGGGAGAGACAATCTTAAGCCCCACGCCCAGGGCAGAGCTGACGTGGGGCTCAATCTCATGACCGTGATATGACCTGAGCTGAAATCAAGAGTGGGGTGCTTAACTAAGCCACCCAGGGACCCTGTTTTTCCTGGCACTCTTTGAAATGGCTCTTGATCCTGGGATTTTATTGCTTGGTTCATTTACTTAAAAAATATAGAAATTCAGGGATTGATTTTTTTTTTTTTTAATGGAATGGTTCAATTAGATGTATAATTTCTGTTGTCTAAAAAAGAAAACTGGTGGGGCACCTGGGTGGCACAGCGGTTAAGCGTCTGCCTTCGGCTCAGGACGTGATCCCGGCGTTATGGGATCGAACCCCACATCAGGCTCCTCCGCTATGAGCCTGCTTCTTCCTCTCCCACTCCCCCTGCTTGTGTTCCCTCTCTCGCTGGCTGTCTCTATCTCTGTCAATTAAAAAAAAAGATAAAAAAAATAAAAAAATAAAAAAGAAAACTAGTGAGATGAGCAAGGCTTTGGACATATTACTTCAATACATCAGAAAATGGAAATGATTAAAAAAAAGTTCATTTAACTCCACTGAATTTGGTTAGACTTGTTTTAATGTTTTGCAACTCTCAATGTAATAATCTTAGAATTTTTAAAATGTGAAACTCTGCATCAGCATTATTTTAGTAAATCACTTGTTTTATACACTGCTTTTTAAATAATGCATTTGTTTCATTGTTTAAGAAGTGAGCTAGTTTTTACTACTCCCGAGATCTATTTTGCAGCTTTTTCAGAAACATTTTATATGTACCCAACTTCCAGTGTTAGCATAGATAGGGAAAAGTATTATAAAGGACTGCTGTTATAGTAATTTTACTTCGTATCTAGTGTGCTGAGTTATCAAATTAGAATTTATTTTCTAATACACCGTGAATACCCTGTCTACCAGTGGATAGTTTCAAACCAGTAGAAAATCTCTGCAGCCTGTTCTGAGTTGAAATTCTTCCCAGAGTGACTTGAATTGGAATGTTGGGTTGATTGCGGCAAGTCTGACTTGCTTTTCACCATAAATGGTACAGACATGAGTTTTCAGAAAATGGGCAGTGGAAATTACAGCTAATGCATGGAATACACCAAAAGGGGTAATTACTTCCTTCCTTCCCTCTTTAAATTTAGTACTTCTGACATTGCTAAAGTTGCTCAAAATGCTTTCTTTCCTAATTGTAACATGTAAAGGCAGTAAAAGCAGGGGAGGTGAGTGAAAATGAGAAAAGGTTTTGAATAGAGAATATGTTCACATTGGCCTATTATCTATACAATATTTTCGTGGGAAACTATAGCAATATACAGAAAATCCTCAGGATTGTCTGAACTTCTCAAGTTGAATCCTTTCATTTGAGAGTCAAATTTTCAATCACTTACCCCTTTTAAAGAGCAATGGTCAACTGTCATGACCTCTTCATCTAAGGTATGAGCATACCGTAAACAAAATACTCTTAGTCCTGGGTTTTTTCCCCTGACACCCTAAAAGCCCTAAAGCACTCCAGGCTTTACTCATCCCTGTGTGCTCCAGATTTTTTTTAAAGATTTATTTATTTGAGAGAGAGAGAGAGAGAGAGAGAGAGCGAGCATGCATGCACTCATACAAGTAGGGGGATGGGCAGGGGGAGAGAATCTTCAAGCAGACTCCCCACTGAGTGTGGAGCCTGACGTGGGGCTCCATGTCATGACCCATGAGATCACAACCTGAGCTGAAACTAAGAGACGGTTAACCAACTGAGCCACCCAGGCATCCCTGCATTCCAGATTTTATTTATTTATTTGTTTGTTTGTTTGTTTATTTATTTATTTTCTATAATAATATTTTTTATTATATTATGTTAGTCACCATACAGTACATCCCTGGTTTTCGATGCAAAGTTCCATGATCCAGATTTTAAACACTACCTTAGACAGCCCCTTCTCTGAGCACAATTGTTCTTTTTCTTTGAACATCAGCAACTATTCATATAGTTCATATATATATATACATACATATATATATACATACATATATATACATATGTATGTGTGTATGTATGTGTGTATATATATATATATATGTATATATATATATATATATGCAGGGACAGAGAGAGAGAGATACAAACACAACCTGATGTCAGCTTGTACCACTGTATTCTGTGGTCTACATATATTTTTAACTTTCAATAACTACTTCAAACTTTCTATACTCTCAAACCGTTTTTTTTAAAGTTTTTTTATTTGTTTACCAGAGAGAGAAAGAGAGGGTACAGGGGGAGAAGCAGAGAGAGAGGGACAAGCAGACTGTGCACTGAGTGTGGACCCTGACACGGGGCTTGATCCCACAACCCCGAGATCATGACCTGAGCCAAAATCAAGAGTCTGATGCTCAACTGACTGAGCCACCCAGACACCTCTGTACTCTCACACTTCTTATTTTTTGTGTCATTCTGTACAGATGACCTTTTTTTTCCATACAAAAGAAAATAAAAGTCATCATAAGGAAACTCAGCTTCCCTCAGCTGAGGGAAGCCTTCCTGACCAGGAAGTTACCTATATCTGGAGCCATCCTTTCAACATTTTCCTCAGTTACATAAGAGGGGTCCTGCCTGTGTTCTACACACCCCTGCATCTGAGCTTTGTTTCCTGTATTCCCAACTCTCGGAAAATTTCTGTGATCAATTACTCCTTTCTCTTTCACCTACCAACTGTTTCATCTCAAAGGAATCATTCCAGTCATGACTCAGATTCAGCTATTCCATGCTTGAACGCATGACCTTCCTCACCATCGCCTGCTTCTGATCCTCTGATCTCAGTAAATAGCACCACTCCAAGAAATTGCACACAGAAACATGAGGCATTTGTGAGATCTCTTCTGTCACTTTCTGAATTCAGTCTCTCCCCATATCTTATTGATAGTGCTCCCTAAAGGTCTTCAGTAAACCTCCTTCTTTCCAGATCCCCTCTAAACACCCTCCCGTAGGCTAGCATGACCTTTGCCAGAGAGACTGTGACAGCCTCTTAATTCATCAAGACTATTCTCCAATTTGAAGCTGTATTTATCCTTTCTGATTATAAATATGACCTGTCACTCCTCTGCTCAAAACTCTTCGGTCATTTCCCATAACAGACAAAATAAAACCCACACTTCTTTCAGTAGCCTATGAGATCCTGCATGGACTGTTTGCAGCTCGCCCCCCCCCCCCCGTTTGCAGCTCGCCCCCCCCCCCTTCCTGCTGTCCATCCACACCACCTTCTTTTGCAGGCCAAGCAAAGGAATCCTGCTTCCTCTTCTTTGATGGTGACACCAGGTCTTTGGACTTTGGCTATATTAACTTAGTGGGATAATTCTGTCTTAAGGTATGCATTCAAATGAAAATTCCAGCATAAAGAGGAGAGTTTTCTAGAGTTATCGAAATTATCTAGAAGGGTAAATTGATTCTTTTTTTTTTTTTTTAATTTTATTTATTCGACAGAGATAGAGACAGCCAGCGAGAGAGGGAACACAAGCAGGGGGAGTGGGAGAGGAAGAAGCAGGCTCATAGCAGAGGAGCCTGATGTGGGGCTCAATCCCAGAACGCCGGGATCACGCCCTGAGCCGAAGGCAGACGCTTAACCGCTGTGCCACCCAGGCACCCCGGGTAAATTGATTCTATAAGAGTCAGTCTGTGTTACAGACATCTTGGGTGTTGGTAGCCATTTTGGAGTCCAGTTTTTGGTGAGGTTTGTGTTAACTATTCTGCTGCTGAAGTTCTGTCAACCTCAAGATCGTTTCTAGAAAACTTGGATTGGCTGACAGGGTTCTAGATTCAATGGTGAGGCCAGAATGACCAGATTGACTATACTTAAAATCAGTCCAGCAAAACTATAGTGTGATGGAGAGACATAATCTCTGTATTGAGTCTAGGGCTAGAATTCTATTAATTGCTAAAGAAAAATAGGACCTTATTTTATTTCTGAGGCAAGATTAGTAGTGGATTGTAGCTACTATAAATACTTCACATCTCTGGAGCATTTTAGTGTTTATGAAATGTTTTACAAACCGCCTCGGATGATAATTCACTTTTTAAGGTAGACACAGCAACTGTTTTTTCAAATTCTTGTAGGTGAGGAAGCTAAAAGAAAGCTTGCAACTTCACCGACACTTGAGTTTCAAAGCCAGAGTGAACAGCAGCAGCTCATTCCTGTGTTCCTCCTCACAGGGTTGGTATAAAATTCAGCCCTCTTCTGGACAGAGTGTGTACTATTAACATACTAGTGAAGTGTAATGTTCTGGGAAAATAACTAACAGATGACATTGAGGAATCCATTTTCCTCTGGTTTTCACAATGCAGCCCACTATTCAGCAGTTACATCGACCTATTTTTAGTTGTGTTTGGGATGAAGCCCAGAGCCGTACTGAACAGAGTCTACAACCTTCTGTGTGATGTTACTTGCCCTTAATCATCCTTTGAATGTTTCTGATGTCATCTGACTCAGAAAATACACATCTTCATTGTCTTCTACAGTATTAGACTGATCGGTTCAGCTGATCTTGAGTTCTTTATAATGTCATGAATTTTTTTGTTTGTTCTTTTTTTATGAGGTTGAAAAAACCCTAAGAAATGATTCTGTGTGTATGTGTGTGTGTGTGTGTGTGTGTACGCTCGTGTGTCAGTGTGTGTCCTGTAATTCGCTTGTGATAAATGTCTCAGTCGTGGCAGTGCTTAGTTTCTCCATCCTCGCTTTTCAGAATGTGTGTGTCAGTTAGTGGGTACCTCCACGTCAAGCCCACCTCATGGCTAAAGGGAAGTCTACACTGGATGGGAATGAGGTAATGGTTTGGCTCCTTCCTTGGGAGCTAGGCTCTCTGTGTGGGTTAGAAGCTGTTTCCAAAGAAGAGAATCTGATGTGCCTGCTGGCTATGTGATCCTAGAGTGACTAACTGCAGGTCTGATTTGACTCTGAATGTGTATATTTGTATAGGAGAGCAGGTGTGTCCTAGGATAAGGTGGAATTCCCAATAGTGCCTCCATAGCCTCTCCTGGCCCCATCAGTCAATCTCTAGCCTAGCTAGGGAAGGACAAGGTAGCAGGAGGTGATAGTGGTCTAGGGAAGAATAGACAGTGATTATAACTTTCCTTGAAGCTTGGGGCTGGCATAGCCCAAATGTAACTTGAAGTATTCCAATAGGTCCCATCCCATCCCCGCCAATACTACGGGCTTCTTTTCTGTTTGGGATTCTCAGAGACAGTGCATGGTCTCAAACTCTCCTTATTTTAATAGCCAACAGTCTAGGATTGAGCTATACAGTATGTCCCCCCCCCCCGCCTCCGTGTATAGCAAATAGCATGTGCAGAATCTTAATCACTTCAGAAATAATCTTAATTACTGACATAAGACAACTTATTAGTAATTCTGGTGTGTTTAAAATTCAAATTAATATGAAGAGTCTTTATTCCTCCCTGTACAAACTATTGAGCTGTGAAGCTCCTCACAGTGTAAACATTTCTTTTATTTATTTTTTTTAACTTTCAGAGCTGTGACTGAAAACACAAAAGATTCTTGATCTTTCTTCCCCACCATGAGTTTTCTATTGTTCAAATAGGTATCATTTTTGAAATATGTTTAGTCTGCTACCAAAAAATATGGGTTGAATTATTTGCAGCCTTTTATTTCTACCAATTTAAACTGTGATTTCTTTTTAAATGACAAAATCATTTTTATATATGTCATAAGAATTACCAGTCTAAACACAACGAATGTGAGAGCCACTGTCATCAGCATCGAGTCTGTAGGTCTCTTATTTTGCCATCAGGGCAGTACCCTTTTCGAGTATTTTGTCGGCTGCGGTTTGAAAGATAAAGGTCAATGCTGATGACCGTGCAGTGGCAAGAAGAGAGAGAGAGAGAGAGAGAGTGTGTGTGTGTGTGTGTGTGTGTGTGTGTGTGTGGGCATGTACTATGTCTGATGGGTACTAGGATCTGTCAGGCTACCCGTCCCCACACACACCAGGAGCCACCTCTGCTGGTACTATTTATGTTGCAACTGCGTTTTTTTAGTTAAAGGTAATACTTCTCATCTCACTGAAGATTTAAGTGACTGGGATTGTGACTATTCTTTTGGCAATTCATAGAATGTAAGCTCGCGACAGGAGATTTTTATTTTTATTTTTATTTTTTTAAAGATTTTATTTATTTATTTAACACAGATAGAGACAGCCAGCGAGAGAGGGAACACAAGCAGGGGGAGTGGGAAAGGAAGAAGCAGGCTCATAGCGGAGGAGCCTGATGTGGGGCTCGATCCCATAACGCTGGGATCACGCCCTGAGCCGAAGGCAGATGCTTAACCGCTGTGCCACCCAGGCGCCCCACGACAGGAGATTTTTAAAAAATCTTTTTGTTTCTTGCTGTATCTCGGCACTCAATTGAGTAACTTTTGAATGAGTGAATGAACTGTTCTTCAAGGCAGCTCAGATACTCATACTCTGAACTAACCCGTTTGTAGCCAGAGCACAAACTGATCTAAGTCCTTGTTTTCCAGAACTTATTTTCATTGTGACACTTTCATAAATACATTAAGAGCATTAATAAAAACTTTGCATATTAAATTTATTTATTCAAATAGTTCAGTGCTTATTATATGTCTAGAAGAGTTTTAGTTGCTAGGGATTCCAAGATGAAAAAAACCAAATCTCAGCCCTCTTGGAATTTTACATTTTAGTTCAGAAAAAGAGGCAACAAACCAACAGAACAATTCTTCCGTGTTAAGTGCTGGCAAGTGCTATAAAAATCAAGAAAGCCCTCTCTGAGGTAAGGTGGAAACAGAGATCTGAAGGGAGTACAGTAGTGATCCTGTGAACATCTAAAGAAAGAATGTTCTACTCAGAGAAAGTACATAGGTTGTGTGGTGGCAGCATGCTTGGTGGGCTCACAGGCTTAACAAGAAGGCCAGTGAGGCAAAAGAGGGGTGGGCAAGGCTAAGAATAGTAGTGTGGAGGTCAGTGAAATCCTGGGGTGGGAGCAGACCATTTGTGGGCTGGGAATCCATTGTAAAGTTGTTGCTTTTCCTTCGAGTGAGCTTGGATGCCGGTGGAGGCTTTCTGAACAGCTTGGTAGTGGGATCATCAAGAAGACACAGCAGGACCTTCTCCATCACCTTTGTGGGTGATTGGCTATTCGAGCTCCTCATCTCTGTGTCCGTGGCGTCTGCAGTATTGTGATAGTTATTAACCAGGACTGCATACTTTTAATCAGAGCTAGCCCGGGAGAGATGTGTAGGTAAAACAGACAACCCTGCTCCATGGCTCTAACCCACCAGCACACATTTATTTAAAAGACATTTTCCTTCAAATTTTTTGTTTTTCTAAATTTTAACATTAGTTTGAAATCTCTGGGTATCTGTGTTAGCAAAGACTTGGGTTTAAGAGGAGTTTGCATTCCAGGAGTAAGAGACAAGAGAGGGTCAGTTATGGGGGTGCGCATTATTTCATAGAAGAAGCTCTGAAATGGGTGTCAGAGATTTGATTTGCAGGTCAACTTCTTTTTTTTTCTCTTCTCTTTTCTCTTCTCTTCTCTTCTCTTCTCTTCTCTTCTCTTCTCTTCTCTTCTCTTCTCTTCTCTTCTCTTCTCTTCTCTTCTTTCACAGAGAGAGACAGCCAGCGAGAGAGGGAACACAAGTAGGGGGAGTGGGAGAGGAAGAAGCAGGCTCCTAGTGGAGAAGCCTGATGTGGGGCTCGATCCCAGAACGCCGGGATCACGCCCTGAGCTGAAGGCAGATGCTTAATGACTGCGCCCCTTCAGGTCAACTTCTAATTAACACTGCCATTTGATCTTGGGCAGATGATGTTACCTCTTAAATACGTTAGACTGCCATCTTAAAATCAGCAGAATTTGGCTAGGTGTATTCCAAAGAATTTGCTTGTCAATATTTTAGTCAGTTCTCGCTGCTATAACAAAATACCTTAGACCGGGTGACTTAAACAATAGAAATTTATTTCTCACAGTTTGGGAGGTTTGAAGTTCAAGATCAAAGTTCAGGCCACTTAGGTTTCTGGTAAGAATTCCTGGCGTGTAGACAGCCTCCTTCTACATTTGTTCCTATAACAGAACTCATTACCGCCCAAGTACCGTTCAGTTGAGGCTTCAACATAGGAATTTAGGGGGACACAAACATTCAGTCCATCACAGCCAACTTAAATTTCTGTGGCACCATCACATGTTCTTTCATTTTATTGAAGAATTCCCAAGTCCTATCTATTTGGTGCAGTTTGTCTGACATGGAGCTTATCAAAAGTTTGCTTTACCTGACAGTACTGACAATTAAATAAATATTATATGCCCTTGTTTTGTGGACTCCTGGGTTTTAGCTCCTTTGGTGCTATAGGGGGGCCTTGCAGTTGTTCCATTTAAACACACCTTATATTAATACAGTGCTTCTGAGTGTAGTTGATGAAAAGTTTTCATCATACCTTGTTTCGAAACAAGATAATTGGCAGGTTTCAAAAAGAAACCCGGAGTAGTAGGGAGGTTACTAATTCTAACATAGAATTAATAAACGTTAATTCTTTCCACATGTGCCAAATCTTTTCTTCTCCAGTAATTATTCTTTGTAGCTCTAAGAAAGGAATCATAGAGACGTCTCTTTTTGAGTCACCAGAGACTTTGTTTCCTATTATAGCATTTGCTGGTAGAAAAACATTTATTTAGTAAGATCAGTGGCTTAAATTCTTGTTTTAAAAATTGTTCGGTAAGGCATAATTAACTAACTCTTCTTATATTCCGTGCATGTTGATGACCTGAGGAGGACGAAGGAGTGGCCCCAGCTCCTGGTCTTTTAATGTGATCAATAGGATAACGTCTGCAAACTATTTAGTACCTTGTACATAAGAGGATGTTCTGTATGGTGAAAGTCAGTAGTCAACATTTCATTCCTTAGGGCACGGTTCACCAGGTAGGTTATTCCGTAAAACTTGCTGCACTGCCCACGTTTGAGTCCTGGCTCTCCAGCCTGCTTGCCTCATAGCCCTGTGTTGAACTTGAATTCTGTATGCTCATCTGAACATGAGTCAATCAGAAGACCCATGTCATAGGGTTGTTAGGAGCATTCAACTGGATAATAAGATGTTAATAAAATAACACATTTTTAATAATGTTTTTGGTTTTGGCTTCATACACTTAGAGGAACCTAAACTGAAAAACTCCCCAGAGAGAGTCATCAAGTCATTCTCGAGTTGATAGAGCCTGCACATTAAGGAGAGAGTCTTTATTAAATGGGAGCTTTTTCAGGTCCA
Source organism: Ursus americanus (assembly GCF_024610735.1). Taxonomy (NCBI): domain Eukaryota; kingdom Metazoa; phylum Chordata; class Mammalia; order Carnivora; family Ursidae; genus Ursus; species Ursus americanus. Next base: position 61,958,141 of record NC_142131.1, on the reverse strand, counting down.
TAAAAATTTCCAGTTTTATCCAGCAGCTACTTGAGGGAAAGACTCTAACCTACAACTGAGGATCAGTTTTCTTGAAATGTGTTTAGTTTTGGCCTTGAAAAGGGAAAGGAAAAAAAAAAAAAGGCAGTCGGAAGTAACAATAAGGGAGCCAATGCCTGACTTTATTTTCTCTCCTGGTGACCAAGTTGCTGGTCTTACGCTGGGCATACTGTAAGTAATTTTATACGTAAAGTCAAAGGACTCCTTGTGCAGGGTCTCAACATGTCTAGTGTTACTTGTGTCGAAAGCAATTTAAGAAGGTAATAAATGAATGATTCTGACCATCTTCTATTTATATAACCAATTTAGAGTGACAGGGTTGTAATGGAAAAAACACTCATCATCAAAGGACCTTATGTTTAAAATCAGAGTCCCCTCCTCTACTGCCTTCAGTGTCCTCATCTGTAAAATAAAAATAATATAGATTATTCTTTGTAGCTCTAAGAAAGGAATCATAGAGACGTCTCTTTTTGAGTCACCAGAGACTTTGTTTCCTATTATAGCATTTGCTGGTAGAAAAACATTTATTTAGTAAGATCAGTGGCTTAAATCATAGATTTCTTGGTTTTAATGTGCTTCACACATAAGTACCCTATATGTTGTTATTTGAAGTTAACTTGATTTATACATGGGTTTGGAGAACCATCAAAATCTACCTTAAATATATTTGAAGGTATGATCATTTGGGTGTTGGTCTGACCCACAGTACATCTCCATGTGTGTAACAAATCGGTTCTTCTGTATATATGGAGATAAGAAATAGCTAAAGCTACAAGAGTCATTTATTCCAGTTTTTTTTAATTACAGAATTCAATATCAATTATCGCTTGTTCAAATTGTTCAGAATACTTAACATCACAGAGTCTTTAAATTTGTCATCCCAATGATTTTTAAAATTCAATTTATAATAATTCTCAAAATTGGGGATTAGGTTTAGGTTTTAGGTATTGAGCCGTTAATAAAAGATAAATGAATGAGCCAAAAAAAAAAATCAGGCTTTTTTGTATGGATGTTTTAATTAGATTTCCCTCCTTAGAGTTCCCCTCATTCTTCTTTCTCCAATATGGATAGGATATTTCTGTGATTAAAAGTGGAAGGGAGGAAAATGGAAATATTACCTCCCTTCAGATAATTATATTTACTGAGATGGATTAAAATCACTTTTATTGCAACAAAGCTGCATGACTTAGGTGCCAGTGGTCCAGGGAAGATGAAGAAGTAGCCCTGGCTTCTAAAGGTCCTTTACCATCGTCGGTAGGATAACATTTGGCTGTAGGAAAGAGCTAGAAACCGGGTACTGGGCGCTGTAATCAAGCATTGAGACGTCTGGCTCGGGCAGGATTAATGAGCACAGAGCACATCCCGAGAAGAATTCCAGGCAAAAATGTGTCCTGTAATGTACATTGGTAGACAGGACGTCCAGAACACACTTTACGGCATGAGGTTCAGCTCAAAAAGGATCTCTGTAAGAAGGATGCAAATGAACTGGTTTTACAGGACAGTATGGTAAACAGCACAGGCCACATGTATGTAGAGGGTGAGAAAGAGTTTGAAGGAAGATGGAATCCTTTAATGGAGGGCCTTTCCACCAGTCTAAAGAGTTAACAGTTGATCCAAGAGGAATCAAGTGAATGAAGACTATTTTTAAATGATCATAGGTGATGAAATACAAGTTACAGATGTGCACATATATGTGTATCTTGTTTACTTAGAAATATCCTTTGAAGAGGATAAAATAAATTTATTTCTGTGGAAATTGAAAAATAACTTCTAACTGTTCATTTTCTGGCTAAATATGGCATTTATTTAAAGGATCTGATATTTACCAGTCACTGCTACTGTTTGGTTCCATAAAAACCCTCCTAATTATCCGAGAAAGCCAAATGTGATCTGGGCTTTCTTGGCAAAAGGATATTGACTTTCATTAAGACTGAATTGCAGTACAGACCTTTAAGCCTTTATCTGCATCTCATTAACTAGCATGTGATTTGGGAGAGTGGCTATTAATTATACAGAAGACGGTGAGTGAATAGAAAGGATCATTCAAAGGCAAACCATGCTTAAACCTGACTGTGTCCTCAAGCATTATACACTTCATCTGACAGGCATTCATTTGCCTGAGTGTTTAGAATCTGCCATAGTAAGAGTGTTAAAAGGACCACATCTAGAGGCAACATGAATGTCTGGGGTGGTTGTTGTTGTTGTTTTTGTTTTTTCATTTAATTTAATTTACTGCTAAGTCATATTTCTTGAGTTTGCATGACTGCTTGGTTGAAGGGGCAAGAAAGGAGCATATTTGATGTAATAGGAATAAATCCTGAAAAGCTTCAGATCCGTTCTCATAAACCAAACCCCTCTCCCCTCCACTATAAACTATGATGGTGTGGTCTTCTGACAACCACTGCAAGGTAAAATAAAATGTTCCCTTACTATAAAGATACAAGAAGAGGCAATCCTCACACTTAATTGTTAAGAGGTCAACAAGTAGATTGTGTCTTGTTAAATATAGACTGAACTGGAAATCTGTATTCTGCTTTCACTAGTAGTAGAGTGACATCTCATATTTTTATAAACCCACACATAAGTATAGATTAAAATGAATTTTCAGTACACTCTGTGTGAACTCTGTTTTCAGTTTTATCTGCGTAGCTAATTCTTTTGAAATATTGACCTCATGCTCTCAAGTTTGGCTTCTTTTTAAAGTCAGACTCTTATATCTGATTTTTGTATGCAAAATTCCTATCCGTTCCAGTATTTAAATTATCTGCCTTAGTATACTTTGGCAAACTTACATAGAGTATTGAGTGTACATGTGTTGTGCTGCATTAACTCATTTTTATGAGTGGTCAAAACTTGGAACTCTTAACGCTTGAAAAGCAAGGTGAGGAAGTGGGGATTTTCCACTTCCATTCATGGTGTGAATTAAGTGTTTAGTCATCTGATCTGATCTGTTAGTTTCTCATTAATTTCCATGAGTTTGAGTGTAACTATGTCTGTAAATGACAGGTATTTCTTACATGCTGTTGGATTGAAAACTAATGGAAACTAACAGTTTAGGCTGTATATTTTTATTAAGTGGTAAACATTATGTGACAATAAGATCCTGGAGTAAATAGGACACTGTATATTAAACGCTCTTCTTGAGCTTTTCCAGGCAATAAAGGGCAGTGTTTCCCCAAGTTCAGGGCACCAGTAGTCCACCTTTATGTGACATATATGAGTTATTTGTTAATGCAGATTTCTTGCCGTGCTCCAGACTAAACTGGGTCAGAATCTCTAAGAGTGTGGAGCCTGGGGCTCTGCATTTAACCCACTCCATGGGTAATTCTTAACCACTGATTTATCTTTCTAGCGTTTGGGGTAAAGAGCGATTTATTTCTGTGAAAAATTCTTGTACTTAATGGATATCACATTATAGTGAAATCAGTGTCGGTATATATTTTATGGAATTACTGTATCTTTCAAAAGAGTTATCTTTGGGTCATTGGAAGTGAATTGATGCTGGTGTGATAGGTCTTTTTCTATATTCTTATAAAATGATACATCAAAAAATATGCTTTGTACATACATACATAAACACAGACATGAACACACATGAAGTTAAGAGATGGCATACCTAGGGTTAAACAAATTGGTACAAGTTTGGAACCACATTTCTGGAGTTACTGTAAATACTACTGTATTTAAAGTAGCTGATACTAATTCCATTATCAAAGTAATGATTTCCTCGTTAATGTTTAATGGTTAAACATTACTTAATGTAATTAAATGAATCATATTTCATGATGCACATTTTCTTCAGCTAAGCATTCAGTAATTGTACTTAAGTCATTACGTATACTGATTGCATGCTATACACATTTTTTTGCTCTTCATAGACATTTAATTTGAAATACTGTAAGAAAAACTATTATTTTTCTTTGCCTCTGACTGAACTCAGACCTGAATAGAAACTTCCTCATGAAGTATTTTAATTCATTTCTCTTTACACAAAGGACCTGCAATTTCAAAGCATGATGTAAATGGATTTGCAAGATTCTTTGGAGTAGAAAATACATCCTCCTCCCTATTTTAATTCTTTTATCTTTTATTCAGCAGTGGAATCATTTCAGTAAGGTGTTCCTAAGTGCTATTTCTACAGTGGCTGAAGGTCAGCCAAAAATTATAAGCTCAAGCAAAACGTTCCACCTTAATTAATTCATTAAGGCAGTTCTTTCTGTTGAATCGAGGGGGGGGGGACATAAAACCAAAGACTAGTGAAGCGTGATGCATGTATTTATTTGCTGAATAAATAAAAGTTATGCTGCATTTTTTCAATTGCTGCAGCACAGGCCACATTGTTTCCTCCCTGAAGGTTCTCACCACACATTGTACCTCTACCTATAAAGAGCTCCCCCAGGTTTGTAAACCTGCCTCCTTCTCATCCTTTGGATTCCCGCTTGAAGGTAGTCTTCTCAGATCAGTTTTGACTGCTCTGTGTAGTGCAGATCTCCTCTTCAGCCTTTTGTTTGCTTCTTTCTTAAGACTGAAAGACTTGCAATTGTTGTCATTGTTTGGTTTGTCTGTTGATTCATCTCTTGTCTGTCTTTTCCACTGGCCTGTAAGCAACTTGAGATCAGAGAAAATATGTGTCTCATAAACACTTGTATCACCTGAGCCTAGCAGAATGACTGCCACATAGGAGGTACTCCATATGCATATTTGTTTGACTTCAGGGATGGATGGATGGATGGGTGGGTGGATGGATGGATGGATAAAAAAAATAAATGTTCTTGGGTTGAGTATATTTACAGAGAGAGAAATCTTAAAGGGTTTCCCAACATGAAATAATGCTTACATTTGATAAGTGGTGGGGAATGGGTAAGCCTTGGAGTAATTATATATTTACCTAAACCATTGAGTGGAATTGGACTAGTCAAGTTGGAGGATTTTGTGGCTTGTGTCATTGTTCTGAGATCCTGTGCTTTACATTGCTCTATGCGACTTGGTTGAAACTCTAGGTGTAATTTTCTTTATGGAACTTTTTTCTCCTTTTAATTTTTTTCTCCTTTTTTATAAAAAGGACATCTTTGGATATAATTTGTTTACTAATGCCACCAGCTACTCTAGCTGTAAAGTCATACTGCTAGAAGTCATGGTGTGATTTAAACCTGGTGATGAATGGACAACGTTGGGGGGAAAGTGAGTTGATATATGCAACTTAAATTATTATTGTTAAATATCAGTGTAAATGCCTCTATTATGCCAGATAAATATAAGGTCATGGCAGCTCTTTTCCATGAAGCTAGGAAATCAAGGTTTATTGCAGTGGGTATTCATAAACTATCTACTTAGCACATTTCTTGGTGTTCTCTTTAAAAATACATGAAAACATTTAGAAGGAAATGGAGTACTGGGAGTTCAAAGAGAATGTGCTGAATAGGTTCAAGAGATTTAAAGTGAGTAGTTTTTGAGATTATTCTGTTCTCTAATTTATAATAAGATGAAAGTAGCTCTGCATGTATTTTAATTTTAATAATAAGGTAGGAGACTGTGCATTTTAGATTTGGCATCATTTTACAGAGAAAGATAGCACATATTTAATACATTGTTTAATTAGCCAAATATAGTAACTTGCTTTAAGACAGATGCTGTTACAAAGATACGCAAAAAAATCATAAAAATACGGCATTGGTTTCTAATTTTATTTCCACACACTTTTCCTTTAGCTTTATAAATCTTCAGTCATTGATTAATGAAAGACTGGCATCAGAATACCAAACACTGTAGGTTTAATTATTATTATATTACAGGCACTGAGGTAGGCAAGTTTTTGGTATATGTGTATTCACAACAACTCTGCAAATTAGTATTATTATGTCTGTTTCAGAAATGGGAAAATTGTGGCTTACAAAAGTTATTGGTCTGAAGCCATATTGCTTAAGAATTGCTGAGTCAAATTTATCTGCTTTCAAACCCCAAATTCTTTCTGCTGCATCATACACATTGCTTCTAGAAAATAACTTTAGCCATGTAAAATAATATGCAGAGGCATTATTAATGTCATTTATATTTTCCATTTAGTCAATCAACAAACATGTATAAGAAGCGATGAGGCGCTGAACTGAGAACGGGGGATAGGCTAAAATTATGCACGAAACCTGTCCCCGAGGACCTTATTTTTGTGAAGTGAGACTGTTGCTGGCAGCTGTAAATTTCTGCACATGCTTGGGTGCTATTGGGAATTCAGCTACACTATTTTACTCATCTCTTCTTCTCTAGCTAATGCGAAAGTGTGAAAGGGCTGCCTCCCCTAGAGCAACTCTCCGTGTGCCTTGTTGAACCAACAATGACTAAATCGTTCTGGCAAGACACAGATTTTCCCTTATGAATCAGATTGGAATTTTAACTGAATTAAAGTAGGTAATTTGAACAAAAAGAACTTCAATGTTGCCTGCTACCTATGGAGTAAAGTAAATTATTTAGATTGATTTTAAAAATACGTCACCAGTGTCTCAGTTTAAAAACCCTCCAGGCTGTGTCTAGATTACCACTCTGAACCCTCAAATCCAAAAGGCCAGTTATCTAGCTCCGTATTCCCTACGTTTACCCTCGTGGTTATTGACACTAATCCTTTGCTGTAGGGTTTTCTGTGCCTGGAGTATTTTTGCTGCTTTGGCAGATCTTGCTCGTATTTCATGTCTGGCTCAAGTCAACTTCCCTGGCAAAGACATTTTCAACTGTTCCCATCCCTATTAATCATCCCTTCCCAGAACTCTTTGAGCTCAAATTGTTTCACATGTCCTTGCTGCCTAAACTTCTGTATGCTCATTCATCTTGATCCTCAATGTGTGACTATATTTTCAAATAGGTTGTAAACCTCTGATGGTAAGGGATCACATCATACCTTCATTTTGTTTGTTTGTTTTTGCAGTGCCCAGCTGGTACAGATACAACTGGCATTTAATGTTCTTTGGTTCAGTGAATAAACCCAATTACCAGGTGAGGGTTTTAATTTCTAGGGACCAACAACTGAGGTTATTTAACTTCTTTCAAGGTGAAAGCTCATTAGACTAGGACTTATTCATCCATGCCGAGTATTTCAGTGGGGAAAGATGCTACCTTTGAGAACAAGGGAGAAATTCTAAGCAGAAATGCCAGCTTACATCACTGTCAATCACCTATTAGACAAAAAGCCAAAGGCACAGAATTTTTAGTGGTAGGGACTTTGCAATGAAAGAATTTACACTTATACTTCGTTTGATACTTAAATTTTGAATATTCACAAAAGGGTGATTGATTCTAATTAAAAGGAGAACTCTCATGTGGAAATCTGTTAAAAGCTTAATTGAACACAAAATGTGCAGTAACATCACCACCACAAACACGTGGACTGTCATACTGTTCCATTCAGTCTAATTGTCTCTCTGACAGTGTCATCATGGGCTGTGCTTTTGTTTTTGTTTTTGCCTTTAACTAGATAATAAGGCTCAAATGCTCCTAATTTCTTGCAATAAGCCATTGTCAGGGTGCCATCTGTAAGGAAGTGTAAATATCGTTTCATCTTTTTCCACTCTTTTTATGATCTGGGTAACAAAATCCATATACAGTCTTTATACCATAATATTTCCTTTTGTTTAACCCAATACTTCGCTTTAGGAATTACCACTAAAGGTAAGGGAAGTGTAGGGGGGAGGGAGAAGAGTTCCTGTGTCTGAAGTGACTAGTGTTCTACTAATATGTGCCTTTGATCCCCCTTTCCACTTGGAGTGGCCTTGACCATCCATTGCCCACAAATTCTTTCACTACACCTTTCTTCCTAGGGGTCATTGCTCCTATGTTTATGTGTTTTTATGTATATTTAGTATTTTAATGTATGTTCACTTGGAAAAAACAACAAAAATTGTTTTTTTCATTTAAATGAAGAATTTATTGACAGGCCCAACCATACTAATACCAAAGCATTCTAAGAAAATCCCAGCATCTAAACAGACATCAGAGTTCCAGAGAGATAAAAGGGTGAAAAATCATGCAAGAGAAAGGGGATGACTTGAGGACACTTAACCCTATCCATGGAATGTTTCCCTTCCCACTTTCCATTTCTAGTATTCCAGAATGTGGTAGAACAAGACCAGTTTAGTCTTCGTAGCCTCACAGGGTATATAGAAGGAGGTATCCTGATATTTTTTCATAACTGAAAATTCTTGATGGTGGTAGCCCTTCTTTGCTAGGTAAAACTCTTCGTGTTTGTTTCAGGAGCTCTCTTCCAGGGAGGTCTGTACCAAGAAGGCAGCTACTGTCGTATCTCTGCGGTCAGGTGTGTGTGTGAGTGCATATGATGTGTGTGTGTGTGTCTGTGTGTTATTTGTATGTCTGGATGAATACGGGAAAATGCCGTGCAGTTGGATCCTCCAAGATACTCCCCCATCCTTTGTGCACTCAAGAGTAGTCAAGAAAAAAGTAGGGAGACTCTTCTCTTTATTCCCCTCCCACTGGGCGGTTCTTAGATACTGCCAGCTTGCTTGCTCTCTGTTGCCCAACTGCTGTGGTTGCGTGGGTCTTAACATTGTGCCTTGTGTCTTCCCATGGCCGTCACCTCTGTCTTGTAGGCTTGTCTTACCTACTTTACCCTTTTCTCCCCTGCACTGCCTTGTCCCTTCTAACAAGACCTTTAGCCCCCCTGACCGGATCTTGTGATGGTTGCTCCTCCTTTCTCATCTCATGACAAGCCTCGTGGCTTCTGTTGCTCTCACATGGTGGTTCTAACTGTCTCACATGAGGCTTCCTGCTCTCTCTTCCCTTTGATGGCTCTTTCATTAAGTGCCCCTCTTGTGAGTTGGTTATCCTTTAGCTGTTGTGTTTATAAAACCTTTGTGCCGTAGATCCTGCCTACGCTAGTGGTGTCTTACCAGGAATTTAGTCCTGTGGGCCCTGATTGTTGATGCACGTCATATGCAAGATCACAGGTTTTCCAAAAAGAGCTCATTCCTGTTTTATTCCTTTTAATATCACTGTACTTTTTATGAAGAATTTTAAAGAGGATGTAGAAGCCTATCATAGTCCTACCTTGGCTACCTCTAACTGCATATTTAAGTGAACAAAGCAAATTTTGTCTGTCTTTGTATATTTCTCTGAATTAGATTCTTTTCCGATTACCTATTTTCTTTTTTTTTTTTTAAGATTTTATTTATTTATTCGACAGAGATAGAGATAGCCAGTGAGAGAGGGAACACAAGCAGGGGGAGTGGGAGAGGAAGAAGCAGGCTCCCAGCAGAAGAGCCTGATGTGGGGCTCGATCCCATAATGCCGGGATCACGCCCTGAGCCGAAGGCAGACGCTTACCCGCTGTGCCACCCAGGCGCCCCCGATTACCTATTTTCTGAATATAAAACTCTTGTTCCTGTTCTAATGAATATAAAATGTTTCTTTTTGAATAGTTGCTGAATTTTCAAGATAATTTCAAATGCAGCTGAGTTTCCTCAGGATTTCAAAATGCTTACTTTTTTTCTCCCTCTCTCTGTTATGCATTGTTGTTTGGTATGACTTCTGTTAGAAGTCCTTGGTGGTCTGTATCGTCATTTTGTAAAAATCTACTTTGCTCAGTTTTTGCAGGCAGTGCTTTGATTAAAGGCCTCGTTCCCTCTCCTGGAGGAATGATGAGCTGCACCCACAGTCCATCCCCTCTCCAAATGACGGCTTCCACAGTAATCTTTCTAAAACATGTCATTCTGGATAAGGCATTTTTATGCTTAGGGTTTTTGAATGTCTCCCTACTGACAAAAACCAGACTCTACAGCAAGACCTGCCCCTGCTTATATTTTCAATAAAAATTACCCTATTCCCTCTAAAACCCAAACTACTTGTGTTTTCTCTTATAATGATATGCTGTTTCATAACACCATGATTTTTTGTACGCTAGAACCTCTGTCTGGAATGCTTTTATTTTGTCTGTTTGGCAAATTCCTATCTGCCCTGCATTCTTAATAGATTGACTACCTCTGAACTTTTTATGGTTGTAAAAATAACTTACTATCCCAAATAACTGGATAGGAGATATTAGAATTTCATCAAATGTGTTTTGGAGTCAATGGGGTTTTCTGGCACAGAGCTTCTTTTTCGGAGTCTTTAATCAGAAGGGATGCATTTGAGCTGTTGAGGCCCCTTACACTGATCTGGTTACGACCTCCTGCCTGGTCCTCCTTGCAAATCACGTATAAGGGATGGAATGTGCCAGTCTGGGTGTGCAGATTATAAGGAGAAACTGACTGGCCCTTTTGTGGTCTGACTGTGAATTGGACCAGTCCGAGAGGCAGTAATTCCAGTTGAAATATTTAAAATGTGTTTGTGCTCACCCCTACTCTAGTGCTTTTGATATAGTTCCTGTTGCTTATCTTTAAACTGGGATTTTAAAACACTAGAATCCTTTAAATTATCTCTGGTAAAATGCAAGCACCATGGTTGAGAATCAGAAGCAAAGTCCCCTACGTATTTACATCCTTCAGGGCTCTTAGGTGTGATTCAGGAGGTGGTGTACATCGCAGTTCTAGAGACACTGCATGCCATGGTTCTCAGGGGTGGCTCTGAGAACAGAAAGCTGAGCAGAAGGTTCCTTCATTGGGTGGCATGGTGGGGAGCACAGAAGACAGTCAAAGCATCCTCACAGCTCTTACAGATTTCAGGCCACCATAGTGTCCTTTGTTCTTTCTGTAGAAAAGATCTAAACGTATAACTGATGGTAGAAAATATATTATTGGCATAAAATACAGTGTAGGGAAGTCACATTAGGCGTGATGACATTTAAAACCTAGTAAGACAGTGGCTTTCATTGTTTCTGATACAGTAGGAGTAGCATCTCAGAATTTTAGATTTCAAACTCTGTGTAATTATTACTTAAATATGGTTACTTCATAATTTATGATGTAACAAAATGACTTCTCCTTGACCCTTCGCTTGTAAAGGAAGTAGCAAGTTGAAGAATGTAACCAAAGCACTGATCATAAAGCTGACTATCATGCTATTTAATGGTAAGACAATAGTTTAATACAATAATAAATTTTTCATATGTAACAAAATAATTTTTGAAATTTTGCCTAAGAGGGTCAGATAGAAATGTTAAATAGTGCTTTCTTTAATCTGACTATTATTTCCATCTGAAGCTTTCCATATGGTCAGCATAGTGAGGCATTAATGTAATGAAGAAATTACTTTTAAACCATCTTTCTTATGAGATTTCTCTTCAGTGACAATGATGATAATGATGATAATGATGGTACTATTATAGTTACTGTATGAGATTTCAGCTCATTTTATGTGCAAGTCGGTGTTCTAAGTATTTTGTATAGGGTTTTTGCATAGATTTAAGGAGATAGTTTATCGGGTAGGTGCTGTGATGTTCCTCTTTATGCAAGGAGTCTGAAGCAGGGAGAATTGAAGTAACTTGCCCATGTTAGTAAATGGCTGCAATCAGAGTTGTATCCCAGATCCCAGATGGTCTGACCTAATTCTGTGTTCTGTGTGTGGAGGAAAAAAAGAGAGAGGGAGAAATGAGAGCTGCTCTGATTGAAATTAGGGGCACAACCTCTATCCATTTGCATAGCAACCCTCAAATGTCTGTAGGTTCAGTTGAATAATGTGAACTGAGAGTTTTGCCCAAGCCCTTTGTTTCATAAGTTCAGACACTGCTGAATGGAGAGACCAAGTTACTGTGATGTACCCTCTCAGGATCACGTGTCAGGAGCTAGTTAGGACTGAAAACCTCATTACTCAAATCAAGTGTGGTTTCTGCAATGTCATTTGCCCTCTTATTTCGTTTTACTCAAATGCAACTTGTGTGTTTCAGGCATCTATTAAGTCAACACGTATCACATGTTTGTCTATTACCTAATATGCACCAGGGCCATCTCCTTCTACACCCTAGAGGTGACTTACACATTGACTAAAGCCAGTCCATAGTTAGGGACTTTTTAGAGGCTGAATTCACTGGCTCAGACCTGAAGCCAGTATGTTAACTCCCCTTGGTTTGGCAAGAGTGCACTCAAAGAGAACTGTGTCAGAAATGAAAGAATTGGTTGGAGTTTCATCTTGCTCAAGAATACCAGCTGCTTTATTTGCTCTATTCTTGGTGAAATAATTGGTTTGAAAATGTCCCTTTTTGGACCTCCACAGCTGCTGGAGATGTCCAGCAAAGGTCTCACCAAGAAGTAAGATGTCATCAGTCAGTTTGGAGCTAGAATCAGTGTTTTATGAACTGGAAATTGTCCCGATTGGTAGAAAATTCCTGAGGAAGAAGCCTGGCAGTCTGCCCCTCAGAGTACCTTCACCAGTTTGAATTGCTGAATGAACCCTTTTCTTCTACCATCAACAGATGTGGTGTCTCTGTAACTTACCTCCCCACTGTGGATTCAGGGTGTGTTCTCGTGGTCAACGTCATTCAGTGGCTGTATCATATTCAATGAACATTTCAAGTTCTTGCACATGACATTTGGGTGCCAGCACGTTGGGTGATCATATCTGTGTTCCATTACTAGCTTAAGAAACATGAAAGTCATGCTCCTTACCTGCTGAAATGGGGCAGGTTCCAGAATACATGGCCTTTGCCCTTATTATACAAATACAGCCATCACTTAACCTGAAATCAGAATTTTCTATGAGATGATTCATGCCTATATGGATGCATTGTTGGCATTAACCAGGCTAAAATATATTTAAAAATCATTGGGGATTATTTTGCTCATTTCTGAAATGTAATTCTGTTTTGTAAGTAAGAGTATGATGCAAAAATAAATTCTGAACGTTTAGGGAAACATGCTCCATTTTTTGTAACATGGAGCATGATTTTTCCCTCTGAACTATTAGAAGAACATTAGGGAAAACACTAAAAATGGGTGAAGGCTATAAATTATAAAAAGTAAAATAAACAAAAGTATAGTGATTTGAGCTCTCTAAACATTCCTGTAAACAAACCTGCTAGTTTCATGTATAACATCCTGTGAATACCTCAGATATTTGCTATAACAGATGTCCAACTAAAGACAAGGGAATTTTTTGGAGGTACTTGAATCAAATGATATAAAAGGTTGCATATCTGAAAACCTTACTTTTTTTTTGAAATTATATACTTTTAGCAACATTTAATATTTGATCTTTCTCATTGAAAGATTTACGTGTACATAAAAACACATCACACATAGACTTCTTTTTTAAGGGTGAGATTTCAGGCTATGTATATAATGGTTTGTATTAGCACCTTTCTTCTATGGCATTCTTACCTCGTGATGAAGAAAGCTCTCTAGTAACTTGAAAAAGATTTGTTAGAAAGAGGAGCTACATAAATCACATTGTTTTTCTTGTGACAGTCTCTGACTAGGGGGTAATTCACTTGAGCAGCTCATAAAAAATGTCTAAAAATTTGTTCTTTAAAGAAAAAATTTTCTTTAATTTCTTAAGAGAAAGCAACTTTCTTATTAAATAGACATAGATAAGGTAGATGTAAGATGTTGCAGTATATAAGTAAGACGTTCTTGTTTATTTTAGTTTTCCTTTTTTGGTTTCAGATAATAGTCTCATATTTTCATTGATGTCATTTAGCTGTGTAGCTACTATGTAAGAAATTATATGCTAGCTATAGTATATACAACACCTCTGATCTGTGGAAGAACTATAGGCCTATAACCCTGCTTTTACTTACAGGAAACCCAAAGCTCAGATAATTTTACGTAAAGTGGCATTCCAAGCATCCAGGAAATTGTATTGTCTCATTCCAAGCTCCAGTCTTTTTGCCCAAAGATCACACACTTTTCCTTACCACACTGGCCCCCAAGGACAAAATGAATCCAAAGAAAGTAATTTCAAGGTTAGGTTATATGTTCAACTACTGATTAGCCGCAAAATGATAGAGCTAAGCAAGGTTTTAAGGACAATACTTTATTTGAGCACGGACCACTTGGGACTAACTACCTTTGTGAATTCTTGCTGCTCACTGGTATAGCCTCCCAAAACAAAGCCATCAATTGTGCATAAAATGTATCTTTATTAAGTTATCAAGATATTTTATTAATTTTATTAACTTAATAAGTTAATTTAAGGTACATTTGTCTAATATCTAAAGTTAGTTTATCCATAAGATAGTTTTAACAATGTAGGCAAACAATAAGTAAAATATGCTGATGATTCATCAAAATGTGAAAAAAGAATACAACGAACAGCATTTAACCAGGTGTCAATATTTCAGCTGTCAGTATTTTCCTTAAAGAAGTTAAGTATTCTTTCACTTGGGAAGAAAATCAAAGATTGAAAAATGTCATTTTATTGTGACCATACCAGTGACAAAAGATTAATGATGAAATTATCTGTTCTAGAATTTTAATTTAAGTATTTTTAAAAACATACATGAAACCATTAAGTCATTTCCTTGATTTTGACTTGTTCGGTATTACTATTATATGTATAAGCAAAAAGCAAAACAAATCACTTATTTCAGGGGAAAAAAATAAAGTAGGGTTAGATTTCTAAATAGGGATTATTAAAGGCAATATTGAAAGAAATCCATCTAAAGTTTCTTTTACCAGATGTCCTTAGAGCTTTTTCTTTGTCAGTTCTGTTGAGCTTGTTTTCCATTTCAACACAACTTTGTCTTTCTAGAAAGTAAATATGTTAATTACTTATGTAGGAGTTTACAGTGCTATAAATTGGACATTAACTTCATTTATTTTTAAATACTCCAAGCTTGGCGTTCTAATTATTTTGTTGGCTTTCCTTGTTGTTTTTTGCTTTTGAGGAAAGATGATCAAAGTTATGCTTCCACTGAAATGTTTTCATTAATGGTTATAGTATGTCTATACTATGATCCCAAAGCTTATAATAATATCTAATAGAAAAGTTTTATTTTAGTCATCTATAAATTATTTAATATACGGTAATTTGCCAATGGAAATTATGCTAATATGAGATTTTTAGTAGCTTCATTAATATTTTTCTCTTAAGTTAGATATATTAGAGGCTCCTTGAGCTTAAGAACCAGAAGTAATTCATCTTTATATCCCCACAGAAATTAGTACAGTTTCTAAAATGTAGCAGACTTTGAAATGTTTGTTGAATTGAACATTAATTATAAGAGTATTTTAACAGCTGTATATTTATCTTTTAACGTGCACATACATATGTAAATATTCTTGATATTCATGTTCTTTTGAGGATGTATGAATTTAGTTTAAAGAAGTAGATTAGGTTTAGGGGGTGCCTGGGTGGCTCAGATGGTTAAGTGTCTGCCTTTGGCTCAGGTCATGATTCCAGGGTCCTGGGATCAAGCCCCTTACCTGGCTCCCTGCTCAGCAGGGAGTCTACTTCTCCCTCTCCCTCAGCCGTTCTCCCTGCTTGTGCTCTCTCTCTCTCTCTGACAAATAAATAAACAAAATCTTAAAAAAAAAAAAAAAGGTAGACTAGGTTTGATGTCACCATTTAAGGTATTCTAGTGTTCCTGCTTTCAGTACTGTAGTCCCTCTGTTTTACATCTTTCAAAAATGGAGAGATTTATCTTCTCATCTGAGTGAATCCTCTACCAGGTCCAGATTTTGAAAGAAAGATGGTAATAATCTTTTTAAATGTTCCTTTTTAAATTTTTTTTTAAATTTGAGTATAGTCATATAGTATACAATTTTACATTAGTTTCAGGTGTACAGTATAGTGATTCAACAACTCTATACTTAATGCTGTGCTCCCCGCAAGTGTAGCTCCCATCTGTCACCATACACCACCACTACAATATCATTGGCTATATTTCCATGTCTCACTCATTCCATAACTGGAAATCTGCATCTCCCACTCCTCTTCACTCAGTCTGTCCATCCCCCCAACACCCTTCCCTCTGGCAACCCTTAGTTTGTTCTCTGGATTTATAGGGTCTGATTCTGCCTAAAATGGTTATCGTTTTGAAATATATAACTAGGCTGGTTTAAATTTTGTGGTTTCTCTGTGGTTTTGATGGGGCTCCTCTGAATATTATAGGACATATTTGAATAAAAGAATATATGTACATAGAAAAAAATCATATAGAATTGCATCTCTATGTTGATTGTAACCCTTACCCTCTGGTTATTTTGAGTTAAATTGAGAAAAGGAGGATTGTTCATTAACAGAGGAAATAAGGATATAGAAAGATGGAGGGAAATGGTGAGTTTTTGCAAATTAAGATAAGTACTCTCTTTGGGTGTTAAAAGTTAGTAAGAGGTTTTTGAGTGAAATGTTAGTTTATGTATGCTGCAGTCCTACTCCTTGATGTTTATTTTCAGGACAAAACTAAGAAATTTAGGGGAAAGGTAAATGAAGATATTTCTTGAAGCATTGTTTATAATAGAGGAAAAACTGGAAGCAACCTAAATATCTACAACTGGGAGTAGTTGAAAAAAATCATAGTATATTGATAAAATTTAACATGGGGCAGGCACCAAAAAGTATTATGTATATTGTCTATATTTATTGTCTTAGATCTTCCCAATACGTTGGAAGAAAAAAAGCAGATTGTGAAACAGCATGTTTAGAATTACTTTATTTATAGAAAACCATGTATTCGCATGTACAAATCATTCTTAAGATAAGTCCATAATGTTAATGAATTTTGCCTTTGAGCACTAAATATTTTGTCTTTTTCTTACACTCTAATGAATTTTCTCCAGTGACTATATATTATCTTAGCTTATCTAAATATAGAAATAATTTTTTTTTAAAGATTTTATTTATTTATTCGACAGAGATAGAGACAGCCAGCGAGAGAGGGAACACAAGCAGGGGGAGTGGGAGAGGAAGAAGCAGGCTCATAGCAGAGGAGCCTGATGTGGGGCTCGATCCCAGAACGCTGGGATCACACCCTGAGCCGAAGGCAGACGCTTAACCGCTGTGCCACCCAGGCGCCCCAAATATAGAAATAATTTTAATCTATCTGGAAAAGGAAAAAAACTAAGCATGTTTGATAAATTATTTTTAAGCTTGAAATTATGGTTAGCTTCCTAAATACAACTGTATTTATTCATTTACATATTAGCTATTTAGGAGGTCAGTATTGTCCTGTTACTAGAAAAATTGCTACTAATTTAGTAGCAAGCAATATAAACTAGAAGTGAATCTAATGTGGGAAAATATCATATTAAAAAATAAAATGATAATCAAGGGTTAAAAATTGACTTAAGATTTAGATCTCTCTTTCTTGTATATTATGTACTCATTCACTGGATGATATCATGTGGCATTTCAGTTTTTCAGTGCACAACAAGCGGTTCAGTTAGAATGAGATTCTGGCTTGCCGTTTAACGGAATTTGAATGCTATGTATATTTTTAATTTTACCGACGTAAGTGTTATCTTTTGGTTATCCAGTTCCATAATTTAGTTTCTCTTGTATATCCTCTTTTGGATTCTTTATACTACAGCCTTCATTTAATTCATTTATGTGATAGGAATTCAGTTGTCAGTGGTTCTTTTCATATACTTCTCTAATTCTTCCGATGTGTGAACAACTCCTCAGTGAACTGTGTGTATGATATTGGCTTGGTTTCCTTCATAATCATAAATATTTTTAAACATAGGACAAATAAAGAATAGATCTTGTCATCTCGGTATTGCATGTAGATGTGAACACCTTTCTTTCATCATCATTTCCCCTTTGGAGTACAGAATAATGTCTTTAAAGCTGTTTGATCTAAATTTGTATCTTAGAGTTTTCTTTTGGACAGTTCAGAACTATGTTTGAAACAGGGAAAGAACAGTTACTATATTTACTACAGTACAATACAGTACCTTTCATTCACTTTTTCCAGTGTATTTTAGGGGTTTTGACAAATTCAAATGTAAATGAAACATTTCTCTTTTAGGCTTTAAAAAAATTATATTTAATTAAAGCAAAGTGTCAGGAGCAGCTCCATAAGTTCTATAAACACTAATGGAGTGAAGCTTAATTAGAAGTGTAGCTTTTGATTTAAACATGAAGTTTTTTCACTTAGTGTTCTGTATGTGATAGAAGCAAACCCGATAACCACGTCACAAAGAGGTTTTAAGAATTAGATGGTGTAATGTAGATAAAGGGATTAACACAGTACCTGGCTCACAATAAAGGCTCAGTAAATAGCTTTTATTAAGGGTTACTGTTCATTATCATTTTCTGGTTGGAATTAGAATTTTATTTTTTGTCATTAAATTAACCAGTTAGTAACTTTCCATACTTTCCATATAGTGAAGTATAATGCTTTCTAAAAATAAAATAGAACTTTTAAGGTAGAGTTTTAAAAAGACTGTAGTATATATCCACCGAATTTAAAAGTATAATGAAATAGGCATCTTTCGAATATGTTAAGTTGTGCCTTTGCCTCATTTCTCTTCATTTTCTTAATTTATCAATCCTGTAACTGTTCCCAGAACGGGGAGATGACATCTCTGGGCTTTCATTGTCTCATTCAGCCCCTGGTAATGTGGTGAACTGTCTTTTAAATTCATCCTCACAAGAGACAATGTGATTAAATCAGCTTTATGCTTTGCTGGGTATTCTTTGTCTTCCTGGGGCCATATTTGTCAATATTACGAATCTAAACAATGCGATACGTTACTTACTCTGAAATAAAATAAGTTTATGATTCGCTCCGTTTTGAGAAGCACATCGGCCTTTTTTCTTCTGTATATGAGTAGGTGACGCTCAGATATTCTTTGATCTCTGAAGAAGGTGAAGTCTTCTCATTGTTATCTGATGTGGGCTGTCTATGATTTTGTTCAGTACATACTTATTGAGCACCAACTGTATACCAGGTGGGAGGATGGTTGCTAATGATAAAACCGTGAAAATTGACTCTGGGATGCTCACGCATATACAAACTCATGTCGGGATAGTGTATAAAGTGTTAAGACCAATTCACGCAGAAATTGCTAGGGGAATGGAGTGTCAGAAAAGCACCTAATCCAGGTTCCAGGAAATGAATTCAGTCCAAATAACTCTTCAGAAGATGGAATGATAATTATATTCAGAATTATCCCTCTGAATTATCACCAAACCCTCAGTCATCAACTGAGATTCACTTGTGATCATGATAATTTCCTGAACATTAAGCAAAACATCCTAATGCATTTTAGTACAAAAAAATTAAGTGTAGTAAACAAGGAGGGTTGTCTGCTTGATGATTCACTGGGAAGTGCATCAGAAACCTCATTTCTTGAATATTATTACTAATCAAGGATTCACACTTTATTTGGTAGAGACTATCTTAATTCTTAATGTACTACTGATTTTTATAATACCAATGTGATTGGTTTACTGCCATTGGCTATATTTCAAAAAAAGTTTTCTCGTTAATGAATTTTCTTTGGTGAAAAACAAATTGAACAGAACTAGAAAATAGATATAAAAAACTGTAACAATATTTTCCTTTATTTTGCAATTATTTAAATTGCTAAAAATTTGCTATTATTAAAGGTATGTTTTTTGCAAAGTTTAGTTATTAGATCTTGATATTTAATAAAATTATTAAAATAAAGAATATAGAAAACATAATGATTTCACCACACCTTAGAATCCAACTTGCGATAGAAGGAATTATGTTCATCAGTCTGTTCATAAAATTCTCGGGGCCATAGCAGAGAATTCAACCTTATGTTATCAGCAGAAGTATTGGAATTCTGTAATACAAAACTTATGTTAAACACCCATCCCAGTTAATGATGTATGAATAGAGAATGCAAAATGTTGTCCTTGTCATATGAAGTGCGTACAAAATGTTTTTAATATAGCAGACCTTTTTTTTCTTTTTTTTTAAACTAATTGGACCTTAGGACAGATTTTGTGTAATTAATGACAGGAGAGGTTTCTTAATTCATTACATCAATATGCTCCTTTGCTGTATTTTGGGAGTAATCTCTTAATTAAAGTATACTGGTTGTCTGGCATAGATGTAATCACTCATTTTAAAAGGAATGACTTCTCCAGGGAAATAATTATCTTATTCAAAGATATTAGAGATTTAGTGCTATTATATGACTTAGTTTTAGCTCCTCTCAAAAGACGACTGCCATGTGAACTAATTTTTTTTTTCTGTCTTGGTCACACAAATACTGGCATGTTTGTGTTACAGTATTTGATGGTAAATCATACTTTAGCTGGGCAGTAAGAAAAATTAATATTTTGGTAAGAATACTACATTTGGACTGTTTCTTTATGTTGTTGAACATGTTAAAGAGTTGCTAATTCTTGTATCTGCACCTGTGGCCCTTATGTCATTTATTTTAACGTCAGCTAAAGATGTTCTACCTGCCTATTTCACATCATTCTCAAAATTTTCCTTTTATACTTACATTGTGCTGTGAGATTTGTAAATAGCAGTTGAATTTTGTAGGTGGCTGAAGTTACACACACACACACACACACACACACAGTGATATATGTATTTAGTGACCAAAGGAGTGCAATATAATTATTTTCTGGAACACTTTATAGATACAAGATAACATTTACTTCAAAATAACATCTGGGCTCAGGGCTAAAAGCAGGTTACTGTCCTTGTCCAGCGAAGTGCACTCTTCAGTACTGGCATATTGTTCCTTGAATTTGGATGAGTAATAGCACTAGAGACATGTAAATGTGAGTCCAGATCTTTTAGATTCTTTTAGGCCTGTTTCCCACCGAGGAGGGGAGTGCACAGGATGACAACATTATTGATAAAAGGCATACCTTGATCATTCATCTGAAAGGTTATCATTATTTTCCTTACCTTATCTTCCTTAATTTCATAAGCCTTTTTAAAAGCAGATCTATTTATAAACACTGTTAAAAAATCAGGCAGTGGTAGACTTACCAAAAGAAAAGAGAAAGGACCCACATAAATAAAATCATAAATGAAAGGGTAGAGATCAGGGGCGCCTGGGTGGCACAGTGGTTAAGCGTCTGCCTTCGGCTCAGGGCGTGATCCCAGCATTATGGGATCGAGCCCCACATCAGGCTCCTCTGCTATGAGCCTGCTTCTTCCTCTCCCACTCCCCCTGCTTGTGTTCCCTCTCTCGCTGGCTGTCTCTATCTCTGTCGAATAAATAAATAAAATCTTTAAAAAAAAAAAAAGAAAGAGTAGAGATCACAACCAACACCAAAGAAATACAAATAATTTTAAGAACATATTATGAGCAACTGTGTGGCAACAGATTAGGCTATCTGGAAGAAATGGATGCATTCCTGGAGACATATAAGCTACCAAAAGTTAAATAGGAAGAACTAGAAAACCTGAACAGACCCATAACCAGCAAAGAAACTGAAGCTGTAATCAAAAATCTCCCAACGAACAAGAGCCCAAGACCGGATGGCTTCCCAGGGGAATTCTACCAAACATTTAAAGAAGAATTAATACCTATTCTTCTGAAGCTGTTTCAAAAAACAGAAATGGAAGGAAAACTTCCAAACTCTTTCTATGAGGCCAGCATTACCTTGATCCCAAAACCACATAAAGACCCCACCAAAAAGGAGAATTATAGACCAGTATCCCTGATGAACACAGACACAAAAATGCTCACCAAGAGACTAGCTAAAGGATCCAACTGTACATTAAAAAGATTATTCACCATGAACAAGTGGGATTTATTCCTGGGTTGCAAGGGTCGTTCAACATGAGCAAATCAACCAATATGATATACTGCATTAATAAAAGAAAGGACAAGAACCATATGATCCTCTCAATAGATACAGAAAAACAATTTAACAAAATACAGCATCTTTTTCTTTTTTAAAGATTTTATTAATTTGAGAGAGTGTGAAAGAGAGCATGAGCCGGGGGGAGGGGCAGAGGGATCAGGAGAAGCAGGCTCCCTGGGAGCCCAACTCATGACTCAATCCCAGGACCTGGGATGATGACCCAAGCCGAAGGCAGGCACTTAACCGACTTAGCCGCCAGGTGCCTCCAGCATTCTTTCTTGATTGAAATGCTCACAGTGTAGGGATAGAGGGTACATACCTCAATATCATAAAAGCCATCTATAAAAAGCCCACAGAGAATATCATTCTGAACAGGGAAAAACACACGAGAGCTTTTCCCCTAAGATCAGGAACATGAGAGGGGTGTTCACTCTCACCACTGTTGTTCAACATAGTACTAGAAGTCCTAGCCTCAGAAATCAGACAACAGAAAGAAGTAAAAGGCATCCAAATTGATAAGAAGTCAAACTTCCACTCTTCACAGATGACATGATACTCTGTGTGGAAAACCCAAAAGACTCCACACCAAAATGGCAGAACTCATACAGGAATTTAGCTAAGTGACAGGATATAAAATCAATGCACATAAATCAGTTGCATTTCTAGATACTAACAATGAGACAGAAGATAGAGAAATTATAAGGAGTCAATGTCATTTACAATTGCACCCAAAACCATAAGATACCTAGGAATAAACCTAACCAAAGAGGCAAAGGATCTGTACTCAGAGAACTACAGAACACTCATGAAAGAAATTTGAGAAAGACAAAAGAAATGGAAAAACATTCCATGCTCATGGATTGGAAGAACAAATATTGTGAAAATGTCTATGCTACCCAGAGCAATCTACCCATTCAAAGCAATCCCTATCAAAATACTATCAACTTTTTTCACAGAGTTGGAACAAACAATCCTAAAATTTTTATGGAACCAGAAAAGACCTCAAATAGTCAGAGGCATGTTAAAAAACAAAACCAAAACTGGTGATATCACAATACTGGACTTCAAGCTCTATTACAAAGCTGTAATCATCAAGACAGTATGGTACTGGCACAAAAACAGACACATAGATCAGTGGAACAGAATAGAGAACCCAGCAATGGGCCCTCAACTCTATGGTCAACTAATCTTCAACAAAGCAGGAAAGAATATCCTGCTTTGGGAAAAAAGACAGTCTCTTCAACAAATGGTGTTGGGAAAATTGGACAGCCACATGTAGAAGAATGAAACTGGACCATTCCCTTACACCATGCACAAAAATAGACTCAAAATGGATGAAAGACCTGAATGTGAGACAGGAATCCATCAAAATCCTAAAGAATAACACAGGCAGCAACCTCTGTGACCTTGGCCACCACAATTTCTTGCTAGACACGTCTCCAAAGGCAAGGGAAACAAAGACAAAAATGAACTATTGGGACTTCATCAAGATAAAAAGCTTTTGCACAGCTAAGAAAACAGTCAACAAAACCAAAAAACAACCAACAGAATGGGAGAAGATATTTGCAAATGACATATCAGATAAAGGGCTAGTATCCAAAATCTACAAAGAACTTATCAAACTCAACATCCAGAAAACAAATAATCCAGTCAAGAAATGGGCAGAAGACATGAATAGACAATTCTCCAAGGTAGAATTCCAAATGGTCAACAGACACAGGAAAAAATATTCCACATCACTCGGCATCAGGGAAATACAAATTAAAACCACAATGCGATACCACCTCACACCAGTCAGAGTGGCTAAAATTAACGAGTCAGGAAACAACAGATGTTGGCAAGGATGTGAAGAAAGGGGAACCTTCTTTCACTGTTGGTGGGAATGTAAGCTGGTACAGCCACTCTGGAGAACAGTATGGAGATTCCTCAAAAAGTTGAAAATAGACCTACATCACAACCCAGCATTGTACTACTGGTATTTACCCCAAAGATACAAATGTGGTGATCCAAAGGGGCACCTGCACCCCAATGTTTATAGCAGTAATGTCCACAATAGCCAAACTAGGGAAGGAGCCTAGATGTCCATCGACAGATGAATGGATAAAGGAGATGTGGTGTGTACACACACACACACACACACACACACACACACACACACACACTGGAATGCTACTCAGCCATCAAAAATGAAATCTTGCCATTTGCAACAATGTGGATGGAACTAGAGGGTATGATGCTAAGTGAAATAAGTCCATCAGAGAAAGGCAATTATCCTAAGATCTCACTGATATGTAGAATTTAAGAAACAAAACAGAGGATCATGGGGAAGAGAGGAAAATAAGTAAAGTGAGACAAAACCAGAGAGGGAGACAAACCATAAGAGACTCCTAATCATAGGAAACAAACTGAGGGTTGCTGGAAGGGAGGGATGTGGGGGAAATGGGGTAACTGGGTGGTAGACATTTTGAGGGCATGTGATGTAATGAGCACTGGGTATTATATAAGACTGATGAGTCGCTGGACTCTACCTCAGAAACCAATAATACATTATATGTTAATTCATTGAATTTAAATTAAAAAAAAATCAGGCAGTGGTAAGGATGGCCATGAAGCCCCATTAGCTTTCATAGAATATTCTAGAACTCCCCTTTTCTGTGTTGGTGATAGTGTGAGCTTCCACCATCTCAGAGCATGTGAGTTCATATATACATGTTTGAAAGCAGAAGGACTGCTGTGAGCTCTGCTTAGTCTATATCGCCATGTTCCATGCTTTATCTCCTGTGTCCTCAGAGAGCGTATATAATCTCACACATAAGTAATGGGCTGGTTATTGATTCTGCTCTCGTGCTGAGCAAATATTATGTCATATTCTGCTTTACTGCTCCAAGCCATAACTTCCCCATGAAAAAATCCTTTTCCATAAAGAAGAAAAAGATTCAATGTTCACATTTTAAGACCATGTATAAAAATTCTTACATGAAAAACAAAGCAAAAGGGGCATATGGAGAAGAAATTTTATAATTTAACTATGCAAATAACAAAACTTTTTTACTTTATGTATTAATTTTGAAAGAGAAAAATGAACATCTATTATATTTTTTATTTTTTCTTTAAAATCCATAGCAGAGCTTTTAATTTATAGCTAATTGAGGGTATGATACACTTTAAGGGTGACTAAGCAGGACTTTTTGTCAGTTTTGTTCACTGTTTTATCCCTAGCACCTGGAACAGAGCCTAGCACAGAATAGGTGTTCAAGAAATATTAACGAATGAATACATTATGTATATTCTGTTAGAATGGCCACTTACGTGTCATTGTGTGGGCCGATCATGTCAAAGATTCTGGCCTTTTGCAGCTACTGTCTTCATAGGAAGGAGCTCTCATCTTTTGCAGCAATTTTATTTTAACTACTATGCAAGATTTTAGAAAACATGGAAGTGTGTAAATCCATGCTGTAGAATTTAAATCAGGGAAGGACTCTAAAACCTGTACTTTTGTACCAGCATAAATAGAGGGGCCCATTAGCCCTCCTGGAAGGGCAGTTTAGAACATTCCTCCGTGCTTCTCCACATCTGGCCTACTTCTTCACACAGCTGCATTTCAGTGAGGGATGGCTCTAGAATGAAAGGACCTGCATATTAAGAAGTTTTGAAGTACAGTAAAATTTACTTGAAATAATTGAGAATCCTGATGCTTTCTAGCAATTTGGCTCTAAAGCTTTACCTTTTTGAAGCAAACCAAAAAAAGTATGTCATTGAAGGAGGAAAACATTAAGAATTATTTCTAATAGATTCCATTAGATTTTAGAACACATAGCATGACTCTAAAGGATACTGCCGTGCTTTATAGATAAATAATCACTATTTGTGATATATATTACTATTAAATATCTATAGAACCATTGTTAATTTTAAAACTAGCAAACTATTCATTAAATAAAGTACATTAGGTTAACTTGAATAAAAACACTGACATCCAGTTTTGCCAAGTGGCAGAAACTCCTTTTTTTCTCTCACATCAACTTTTCTAAAATTGATGTGCTGCAGTGGAAAATAACATGCAGTTTTTGTTTTGTTTGTTTTTTTCTTTTTTAGAGAGAGAACTGTGGGGAGGGACAGAGGGAGAGCCCACGGCAGAGCCCACAACAGAGCTCAATGTCATGATCCTGAGATCATAACCTGAGCCAAAATCAGGAGTAAGATGCTTAACTGACTGAGCCACCCTGGCACCCCTAACCTGATTAAACAGAAACAATGAGAAGAGATTTTGAATACCATTCTTTGCTTAGTTTTTTTTTTTGGTTCAATTATGCAGCAGTTAAGCACACAGGCTTAGAACCAGAGTATCTTTGTCTGCCACCTGTTAATTTTGTGACCTTTGGCAAATTATTTAACCTTTTGGTGCCTCAGTTTACCACCTATAAAATGTGCCAGCTTCATAGGATTGTTTTTGTGATTTAGTGATTTAATAGAGGTAAAGTACCTAGAGCAGAATTTAGCAAACTTTTTCTGTAAAGGAACAGATCGTAGATACTTAAGGCCTGTACAGTTATTCAGTTCTGTCGTTGTGGTGTTCAGGCAGGATAGATAATCCATAAATGAATGAATATGATTATATTCCGGTAAAAAATGTATTTACCAAAACAGGTAATCCAAGAGTCCTAGTTCCCTGACCCTTAGTCTAAAATACTGCTTAATAAGGAGAGTATTAGCAGAGAATACAGATAAACACAATGGTAGTATCATCAAGTATGTATTAGGTATGGCAGGTACTCAATAAAAATTTACTGGATACATTTAAAAATATTGCTTAATAGATAATCAAGTTTGGAAGTAATTAGATATTGTATTCCACCTTTTGAAGTTTTTCATCATTTACCCTGTCACAGACACATAGAATTCTCAATGTATAAAAAACAGCATATTTGAAATCCTAGTTTTTTTTTTTTAACAAAAATACAAAATGATTATAATGTGAAATAATGTCTGAATCCTCAAATTAGTGGAAGGATATAATTTGCAAATTTTGTTTTAAATATAAATGGGACTAGGTTAGGGACATTCAATGATTTGAATCAAGACAAGCTGGGAAGAAGCAGGAAGAGGTCCTAAGGTGGTATGAATATGTGTGTGTGTGTGTGTGTGTGTGTGTGTGTGTGTGTGCACACGCGCACGTGTGTCCTGTCTTCTGGTTCTATGGTTTTTCTACTGGCCAGTCTTAAGTTTGATGGGATTCAGAATGTTTACCTCTTAGCCAAATAGTTATTGAATATGAAGGAAAAACAAAAGAAAATGGATATGAAGCAACGTGCATATTTGAAGATGGGTAGGTAATATATTCTCAACTCAAACTTTCAATTTTATAGACCTTAATTTCACTCTCTGGTTGTACCTGACTCAATGCTAGAAATATTACCCCAGTCTCATTTATATCAAGGTTAGACTAATCTAATCAAACTTCATTTGTGTATGCAGTAGTGATTTTCACTTATATTCATTTATTTCTGGACTCGCATATTCATTCATTAATTCATTTAGTAACAATTTGTAGAGTATCTTCTCTAGGATAGGATTTGAGGACAATAAAATGAAAAAACAAAAACCCAACAGTCCCAGCAATCAAGGTGTTGACATAGAATAGTGACAGTAGAGAAGCAGTGGGATGATTATATCATAGTTGACAAAAGTTCCATAGAAGGAATCCCAGAGGGCTGTGAATGTGCGGAGGAAAAGCACATGATCTAGTCTTCCCAAGGAGATGACACCTAAGCTAAGACCTAGTAGAGGGGTTATTAGCAACTTTTAGGATGCCTGGAAGGGCATTTCAGACAGATGGAGCATCAAGACAAGAGATCATAGGGGGACATCAAGCAGATCATTAGGGATGAGTAAAAGGACAGGGAGCTGGAGAGGTTGTTGGTCTCTGTGGGTATAATTACAGGGATGGTGACCAGAGCATTCAAGCTGAAGAATAGCATGATGACATTTGCTCTTCAGAACACCAACTAGGTGCAGCGGGGAGTTTATTGGAGGAAGATGAGTCTGGAGATTGGAACAAATTAAGAGAGTCTTATAGTAGCAATCCAGGTGAAAGATGATGCCAGCTTGAACTTCTGAAGGGAAGTTTAGGAGGCAGAGTTAAAAGATTGGAAGATAGATTCAGAGTGGGAAGTGAACGTATAGATAGAATCAGGGTAACTTCTAGATTTCTGGTTCTCTGTTATATTCATATGTGGCACTCTCAGTGTGAAATTTCATCATACATTAATTATTCTTTGTGTCATTTACAAAGTAATGATAACATTGATGTGTTCCAGATTTTGTTCCTGGGATAGTGTAACAGTAATAAAGGTAAACAATAGATGAGGTTTGAGATCTGATCAACAAGCTTCTGAATTTTTTCTAAAAGTTTGTCATCATTTTCTACCATAATCACATAAATTTCTTCTGTCGCCATTGTTACAGTTGTGAAATGAAGATTTTTAAAGTAATGTAACTGGGAAGAAAAAAGAGAGAAGGAAGAGGAAGAGAGGAGGATTTTTGCTTTGGACTGAGAATCAGGGAAGCAGGTTACTCTTAGCCCTCAGATTAAAAAAGAATGCAAGGAATAATGTCGTCCCAGGGATTTTAGGGGATATGAAATTGCTTCTTGCAGCTATCTGGGTAACTGCACTTTAGTGAGTGCGCTCCCTGTGATAGACTCATCCTACGGTACAAACTACTCTTTGTTATTCCAGTTAATTCTAAGAAGCCCTGGAAGTAGACAATCAAGGATGAAGAAAGAATCTTTTAATTAATTAAAGTTGTTTCATAGCTTTCCTTTGAAGTTTTCTTTTCTGGGCACACTTTCAGCATTTCAGACCTGCCATGTGACCATGTAAGCCAGCTTGCTACAGATGAAGACGAGTAAGCCTTCTCTTCCAGGATGTTACACATGTTGGCGAAGGCACACATTTTCTTTACCTTTCAATCACATAAAACAATAAAAGTAAATTAAAATCGACTAGAGTTCAATAGTACATTACCTCAGCATCCTAACAAATTATTTTCTTGATTAAGCCAGTATAAGAATATCTCCCCTACTCCTGTTTATCTTTTAATAATGTTTGATTTTATATACACTTTTCAGTTAGAAACCAGAAATCACTGCCTTACTGCTTTTTTTTACTTGCAAAATGGTGCTGAAGTAAACAACAAAAAGGACACGGGATGGAAAGAACCGGCATTCTTTGGTACTTAAAGATTTTATCTTAAGTTCTTGAACACATTTCACATACTTCAGATTTTCGAATGGAATATATCTTTGGATCGTCCCAGGGAAGCAGGGAAGCAATCTTTGATGTCTGTTATTGACGGTATTGTAAGTACAGGTGGTAGTTGGATCAGTAGTCCTAACCCATCAGCACATCCCGTCTTATGGTTGCCGCCATCATTTGCAGTTGCTGTCACTTTCTGTGGCTTTGGCTTTTAAATCTCTGATGAGCCTCAATGTTTTTCTTCAAAGAACTAAGCCATTTCTAATTGTAACATGTTGTTCTATTTGAGGCAATTTCCTAGTAAATCCCGAGTCATACCATGTTATATCAAATCTATATGAACTCTAAAGCAGTAGTTCTGCATTTAAATCCTCACACATATTATTATTATTATTATTATTATTATTATTATTATTATTACATAAAATAATAAGTTCTGTTCTGTGTTTTGGGTGTTGGAGTGTTTTGTGTTTTCATTGTTGGGAATAAACTTCTGTTCAGTGATATGGCGCACAGAACACTGTTCTGAATGTTTTATAAATGCTGTCACGTAATTTTCATCCTGATCCTTAGAAGTGGGTACTAGTTATATTATGTGCTGTTTCAGATGGGAAAAATGAACTCAGAAAGTTTAAGTGACTTGCTCAAGTTTAGATGGCAAGTTAATACATGTTAGAATCAGGATGCTGGTACTAATCACTCATTCTCACTTTAGTATATAACCACGTTACTGTCTTTTTTTTTTTTTTAAGATTTTATTTGAGGGAGAGCATGAGTGGGGGGAGGAGCTAAGGAAGAGGGAGAAGGAGAGAGACTCCCTGCTGAGTGTGGAGCCAGTTGTGGGGCTTGAGGACAGGGGCTCTTCACGGTTCTCATGGTGGGGCTCAGTCCCAGGACCCTGAGACCATGACCTGAGCTAAGTCAGACGCTTCACTGAGCCACCTAGGCACTCCTATGTTACTGTCTTTTAAGAATGATGTGGTTCCAAACCATCTGTGTACATTAAAAAAGAAAAGAAAAGACGGGCATGTTCATAGAGGTTGTGCTTATTCCTTTTAGACAAAGAATGTACGCTAAGAGATTTCCAACTGTAGTAAGTAGCCCCTTCTCAGGGCTATAGTTCACAGGTTGGAAAAACCTGGATTTGTGTGATTAGGATTTTTTTTTTTTTTATGTTCCTCCTCCTCCCTCCCTCCCTCCCTTCCTCTATCTCTCTCTCCATTCCTCCCCCAACCTCCCCTCAAACTCTTGCTATAGTGCGTGGGGCTTAAAACCAAATAGACCATGTCAATGCCTGGTTCTCTTTTGCTAACGGACTTATTTTCAGAAAGTTACTGGACTGCCTTGAGACTCAGTTTTCCCATGTTAGAAAGGATAATAATACCTTTTAATAGTCAATTCAGTTTAAATAATTTTGAGCCTGGGCAGTGCCTAACCACAGTAGCTATTGTTACTATGATTAAGTTTTGTTATTATTGTCCATATTATTACTTTAGGTCACATGGGAGCCTCACTTTCAGTGCTGCTGTCAGCGATGTCCTCAACCAGTACAGCCCATGTGCCTTGTCACTGCCTTAATTGTCAGAGCTGATGTAATCATTTGCTTATAAGATCTTTTGAGAAACTGTGTCATTACATACCCCGTCTGTACATCTCCTAGCAAACTCTACAAGATGTCCAGTGGCATATTTGACTCTCAGAACCCTGACGCTGTTTGGATTTGTGGACATGTTTATTTTTCCATCTTTCTACAACACCTTTAAGTGTAGTTTCTGTCTTCCAACCAATACACTGGATTTCTTGATTCATTTCTTAGTTCATTACTAGACAGAACTTGTATTAAAAGGCACAGTTAAGTTCTTAACGAGTATCATAATTAAGTTTCATGTGGTCACGTTCTTGAGGAGAGGCCTTCTAAATCAGACTAGATGTTCCAAAGTATTTCTTATTATTTTAATTACAAACACATAGCAATTCTAAGGTTTGCCATCACCAATGCATAAACACAGTTTTTTTTACATGTACATACACATCGCATCATTTGCTTTCTTTTTTTTCTTCATAGTGTTTATCATTGTCTGTAACAATATTATTTAATTGTTTATTTGTTTATGATGTATCTTTCTTGCCATAATCAAAAAACCGTAAAATTAGAGATATTATCAGACTTGTTTTCACTATCCCTAGTGCAAAGCACATTTCCTGAATTTAAATGAGTTTTCTTTAAGTAATTAATGAAACCATGTAAAGTGCCAATGTCTGGCTCATAATATGTCTTCTGTGAACATTTTTAACTTTCCTCCGTTTTCTTTCTTGTTTTTTTTTTTTTTTAAGAGAAAGTGAGCACACGTGTGCAAGTGGCAGAGGGGAGGGCAGAGAAAAAGGGAGAGAAAAAATCTTAAACAGGCTCCACACAGAGTCCAACTCGAGGCTCCATCTTATGACCCTATCATTACTTGAGCTAAAATCAAGAGTTAGGCACTTAATCAACTGAGCCACCCAAGTGCCCCTCTTCTTCTTTTTTGAATCATCTTTGCATGAACCTGTGATGATTGAAGTCCATCAATGGATACATCTCAGATGACTCGATGCATGTTTAAAAAATCCTAGCTCTTTTGCATTTTTTTGCAGAACTAGAGCAAACAGTCCTAAAATTTGTATGGAATGGCAAATAGCCAGACCCCAAATAGCCATAGCAATCTTGAAAAAGCAAAACAAAACTGGAGGTATTACAATTCCAGACTTCAAGTTATATTACAAAGCTGTAGTAATCAAAACAGTATGGTACTGGCACAAAAATAGACACATAGATCGGTGGAACAGAACAAGAAACTTAGAAATAAGCACACAATTATATAGCCAAAAATTAATCTTCGACAAAAGAGCCAAGAACATGCAATGGGAAAAAGATAGTCTCTTCAACAGATGGTGTTGGGAAAATTGGACAGCAACATGCAGAAGACTGAAACTAGACCACTTTCTTACACCATACACAAAAATAAACTCAAGATGTATGAAAGACCTAAATGTGAGACCTGAAATCATAAAAATCCTGGAAGAAAACTTAGGCAGTAATTTCTCTGACATAGGTTGTAACAACATCTTTGTAGATATGTCTCCTGAGGCAAGGGAAATAAAAGCAAAAATAAACTATTGGGACTACATCAAAATAATAACCTTCTACACAGCAAAGGAAGCAACCTACAAAACTAAAAGATAACCTACTGCATGGGAGAAGATATTTGCAAATAACTTATCTGATAAAGGGTTAGTATCTAAAATATGAAAAGAACTGATACAACTCAACACCCAAAAAAACATATAATCCAATTAAAAAATGGGCAGAAGACATGAACAGACATTTTTCCAGAGAAAACATCCAGATGGCCAACAGACACAAGAAAAGATGCTCAGTGTTACTCATCACCAGGGAAATACAAATCAAAACCTCAATGAGATCTCACCTCACACTTGTCAGAATTGCTAAAATCAAAAACTCAAAATCAGGTGTTGGCAAGGATGTGGAGGAAGGGGCACCCTGGTGCATGTTGGTAGGAATGCAAACTGGTGTAACCACTGTGAAAGACCTTATGGCTATTCCTCAAAAAATTAAAAATAGAACTACCCTATGATCTGGGAATCACACTACTGGTTATTCACCCAAAGAATATGAAAACACTAATTCGAAGGGATACATACACCCCTGTGTTTCTTGCAGTATTATTGACAATAGCCAGATCATGGAAGCAACCCAAGTGTCCATCAATAAATGAATGGATAAAGAAGATGTGGTGTGTGTGTGTGTGTATATATATATATATATATATATATATATATATATATATATATATATATACGTATATATATATATATGATGGAATATTAGCCATTAAAAGGAATGAAATCTTGCCATTTGCAACAACATGGGTGGAGATAGTATAGTGCTAAGCAGAGTAAGAGAAAGACAGATACCATATGATTTCATGCATATGTGGAATTTAAGAAACAAAAGAAATTAACAAAGAATAAAAAGAGAAAAACAGACCAAAAAACAGACTCTTAACTATAAAGAACAAACAGATGGTTGTCAGAGGGAAGATAGGTGGGGAGATGGGTGAAATAGGTGAACAGGATTAAGAGTACACTTAAGAGGGGCGCCTGGGTGGCGCAGTCGTTAAAGCGTCTGCCTTCGGCTCAGGGCGTGATCCTGGCGATCCGGGATCGAGTCCCACATCAGGCTCTTCCACTGTGAGCCTGCTTCTTCCTCTCCCACTCCCCCTGCTGTGTTCCCTCTCTCGCTGGCTGTCTCTCTGTCACATAAATAAATAAAATCTTTAAAAAAAAAAAAAAAAGTACACTTAAGAGCACTGATTAAAATATAGGACTGTTGAATCTATACAGTATACCTGAAAGTAATACTGTATGTTAACTTTGCTGAAATTAAATTTTTAAAAAAAATTTAAAAATTAATTGATGTACAATTTACATTCGACAAAATATAACAATCTTAAGTGTAAAAAAAAAATTCTTGCTCTTTTGTTTCATTCTCAAAGATGACTTTTTTGAACAAGTTAAAACCAGACTAGCTCACTGTCTGCACTTACTTTGTTAAAACCAGTGTATGATAATTAATATATGCCATATATATGAGCAATATGGTACTCACCACATCTTTCAGACAGTAGAGTTCCAGCAGCAATGATAACCATTGTTTAATCTGACTTTTCTCAAGTTCGGTTTTCTTTCATTGAGAAAGCTATCCATGGGACACCTGGGTGGCTCAGTTGCTTAAGCATCTGCCTTGGGCTCAGGTCATGATCAGATCGAATCCCATAAGAGGCTCCTTGCTCCGCAGGGAGCCTGCTTCTCCCTCTGCCTGCTGCTCCCCCTGCTGGCGCGCTTTCTCTCTGACAAATAAATAAAATCTTTAAAAAGAAAGAAAAAGCTATTTATGAATAGTCTCTAAATATTAAACTGTACATGACACGAGTGTGTCTTTGCTGCCTCAGACCCTTTGACTTCATGCCCAGAAGCAATCAACTATTTGATTTGCAGTAATTTAACAGTAAAATATTTACAAACATTTTACCGTTACACTAGCATCTATAGGTGTATATATACTTAAATGAGTAGTACATTTGCGGTTAACCCCTTGGTTATTTTTCCTCATGTTGGGGATTTTATTTATTTATTTGAAAGAGAAATAGAAAACAAACGTGAGCGGGGGGAGGGGCAAAGGGAGAGGGAGAGAGAATCTCAAGCGGACTCCATGCTGAGCATGGAGCCTGACACGGGGCTCGATCCCACGACCCCGAGATCACAACCTGAGCCAAAACCAAGAGTCAGACACTTAACCATC
The DNA here is from genome assembly GCF_024610735.1 of Ursus americanus. Taxonomy (NCBI): domain Eukaryota; kingdom Metazoa; phylum Chordata; class Mammalia; order Carnivora; family Ursidae; genus Ursus; species Ursus americanus. Next base: position 61,923,863 of record NC_142131.1, on the reverse strand, counting down.
TGAGCCACCCAGGTGCCCCTAAGTATGTCTTTTTAAGATCTTACTATATTAGTCCTTGAGGATTCTGATTGTCGTGTTTGTTTGTTTTTTTAACAACTGCACTGTATTTCTTTGTGTGGATATGATTCTATTTATTGAATAGTCTAGTAGTGAACACTTAGAGAGTTTTTAGCCTTTAGTATTTAAAAACAATACTACAATAAATTTTAGTATAAATACTTTTTATATACATATTTAAATATACCCATAGGATGAATTCTTGAAGTAAAATCTTAGGTCAAAGGGTTTGCACTTTCTAAGTGATAGTAGATATTGCCAAATTTTGCTCTAAGTCATTTACCACAATTTATACTTCTACCAAGAGTCTGTAAAAGTGCGTTTCCTGCCAGGTGTTTAACAATATTGTTTATGATCAATCTTCTCAAATTTTGTTAATCTGGTTAGTGAGAAATGCCAGGTCCATTTTAAGGTGTTTAACTTGCATTTTTTGGTTATATGGAAGGCTCAAGATCTTTTTATGTATTTAAAATCCATTTATATTCCTTTTTTGATTGCCCATTTTTCGTCTGTGTTTTTGCTTTTTCTGACTGATTTGTAGGAGCACTTCAATCCGTATGGAAATTGGCTTTCTCTCTGCCGTATGTGGCAGAATTATATTTTCACTTTGTTTGGACTTTTAAAACAACTTTTCCATATTTTTTCATGCAAAAATTTTAAAAATGCATTGTTACTTATCTCAGATTTTTGCCTTGTTGTCCCATGCTAAATGGTCTCTCAGGTCACCCATTAATAGCACTTAGCACAATATAATTCCATCTTTGTGTGCAGTTCCTCATCCAATTTCTGCCTCTCTCTCTAGACTGTGAATTCCATAAGGTCCAGCATTATCTTTCTATGAATCTCCTTGTAATGCTCAGCACAATACATGACACCTGCCTGCTCTAAAGAGCCTTCTAGGAAATGTGTGTTGCGTGAGTAAGGGAAGGAAGTAATACGTAATATGATGTAATTCATTCACCGTAAATATGTGACTGTTTATAATCAAATGTGTTTTTATCATCATCTTTAGTCCCAGTGACATGTAAATATGTAAATATATCTTCAAAAAAGAAAAAAAATGATCCTTAACTCATTTTTATGTCAATACAAATCATTGAGGACTCTGTGAAATTATTTTCATATTTTTTCTAAGAACACTGATTTTTGTAAGGCTTTCCTTATTCAGATGTCATTTCTCTCTTACACTGTGTCACTTTGTTCATTCAGAAAGCTGAAATCTCTGGCTTGCCAAGAAACTTGTGATGAAATTCAACGTTATGTCTCTGAAACAGCTACCTTCAAACCGTGGTGAAAACATAGTCTTTGTAAAGATGAACCCTATTCTTCAAGAGCTCATAACTTTTTAAATGAATAGATGCTTAGTTTTTCAAGATAATGATTAAGAGTAAGATATATTTTACCTTCTGTTGCTTTTTATTAGAGATATGGGGATTTTAAGAATGTTTTTCCACACCTTAGTTTAAAAGCATCTTCGGATTTTGGTGTAACATTTTGGAAAGCTGCACTATGAAAGTAGCAACAGGTACAAATAAAAAATATCAAGGTAGTTAGAATGAGGGAGCAAAGTTTTTATTTGACTATCAGTAATGGAAGAGTTAATGACAAGAAATATCTCCAATTTCAAATTTCCAGCCAACCCAAATTTATACTTTATTTAAAAATCTATATCATTTCTGTAAGTTTAAAGAATCTTGCTAACATGCATTTATATTCAGAAATAGATGTCTGCTACCTTTTAATTATGTATTTGTTATATATTCATCCTCTCTCTCTCTCTCTCTCTCTCCCCACCTCCCCCACCCCATCTAGGTAACCCAGAAGTTGATAATTATTTTACAGACTACAGTAAAAGCCCAGATATACACCCTGGGTTGTTTTTTAAGTGTGTCCTCAAGAATTTCAATGAAGGGCTCCACCTCTCAGCCCTCACGTGGCTTGGTGGTTGGATTCATTCTCCTAGGAAGGAAAAGATTATCTGAGAAACAAGTCATGATTCAAAAACTTTGAGGAATTGATTCTCTGTGGAATTTACTCTTTAAAATTCTCCTTTTAATTAAAGACATTGGAGTAAGTAGGCCACCAAAGAAATTACCAGATGGTGGAGTATTGTCATTAACACATTAGGCATTCCCTTGGTATGCCTGTGGCAGGGCTTGGTACCAGGATCCAGGGAAGGGCCTGGCATAGGAAGCAGGCAGGACCTCACTGAGATCGTCTTTCTTCCTGTATTCCACAGAATGGTACTAAGTGAGCATTCTGTGAGAATTTATCTATTGTTGCTTGTTAGTTAGGGGATAGAGTAAAATGTGTAATTTAAAGCCTATGTATTAACTATTCTTCATGGTTATTTCATTAACAATTATAGCATATTCTTTTTAAAAGATTCTTATGCTCCTAGAAATTAGCATCCCTTGTTCTGAGCACGTCTTCACCAACAGTTTTCTGTATTTTCAGTTAGGGGAATTCAAAATGTCCATAGACCTGCAATTGACATTCAGAGTTTTAACCCACAAACATAATCCTATGGAAGCCAAAATTGGGGGGGGGAGGTAGCAAGATAAGTTCATCGAAATTCTGCCCAGTTTCCTTTGGGTTATTGATATGTAAGCCAATGCTTATATTTAAATTTGAATTACTCTTTATGCCCCTGTTCCATTCTTTTTAATCCATGACTTTAGCAATAGAAGATGACATTCTTTGCCTATATGTGAATGTAGTACAAGCTGCTTTCTGTGGCTCATTTTGTTGTCTCTTATAAGAACTCTGTCTCCTCCTTTTTGTGGCTCAGGGCTCAAGACAAATTCTACGAAGTCTACGTAGTTAAGGAATAGTCTTTCCTGGGAAAACGTACATAGCCAAGGATCAAGAAGAGAGGGTGTGGGTGCCTCTCTTCCTCCTGTTTTGTAGACAAACATGTCATGGTTAGGGTACTTCTAGGGCCATGCTCACAGAGGGGGAGACATAGTCAAATGGGTACCATAAAGCCTGAATTTAGGATGCCAGATGTTTAAAAGCCTGGAAATGCCAACTGCCAGTGCTTGCGGACCTCTGAACCCTTGGGACATTATATATAGTTCACTTGGCAGATGGATGCGACTCGGGGGAAGCCGAGCCTGGATGGCTGCTCCCGTCAGTAGACAAGAGAGCCCCCATCCTAGCTAGCTTAATATCTAGACATCCAGAATATTCCTAGAGTCATTTTCAAACAGTCCTGATCCCTGTTAAAGGAATTGGTGAGAGCAGATCAGAATGTAAAAAGACAGAAGTAAATGTTAATAGTTGAAACTTGATAGGCATATTAAGTGTGTTTTTCTTTCTGTCTTTTTTTTGGGGGGAGGGCTTATTATTTTAATTGACATAGCCACATTTCCAACCGAATCGTTATGCTCCCACATGGCTTTATAAATGCTTTCATTTTCTTTTTTGTTTTTGAATTGCAGTTTCTGTTTGCCTTGCTTTTAAATTTCCTGGGTGCAGTCCCACTTGCCCGGTGTCACTGGGCACAGGAATGTTATCAGGGCTTCTCAGGTACGTTTCTACCCAAACTGATTTGTTCTCAGCTGTCCTTCAACCACCGAAGATCAGCTGTGCATGTCGTCAGAAACTTTGCCCTGTTTGCCGATGTTGCCGATAGGGTTGTTGCTAATTAAATTGTTAGGACTCTGGGCAGGATATCGATGACAGCTCGGGTTCTTGCTTTCAAAACTGTAATGTGGTCAGGAGCATAATGATTCAGGTAATGAGTTTTTCATGAGGTACGCTGCTCGCTCGTCATCGACTTTGCTCGAATGTAAGAAGAATATTTGTCTTTGTTTTCTTTGACTGGACGGGAAGTTTTCAAGGAGGGATATTTTGTAGTCCCTTGTGGGGTTTGTTGTGTTGGAATGCCCTTTCAGATGGGTGGCTGATGGATGATTAACTTAAATGGCGAGCTGATTTGGAAAAAAAAAAAAAAAAAAGACCTGAAGCCTCGTTAAAGAGGCTTTGTGGCTCACGTTAGACTTGGTGAAGGACAGGGCAGCGTTGGACAGCATTAGAGGAGTCCGTGTGCATGGTGTCCTTGCTCACACTCGTGTGCAAAGGAGGCACGGCATGGAGGGGTCAGTAAACCACACAGGATAAAACAATATTTATTAAAAAAAAAAAAAAGCAGAACAGAAAAATCGTCTCAAAGAACTAAAGGAGAAAAATTATAAAGTTCTTCCCTAGACAATTTGAGACTTTGAAGTCCAATTTTATCTGAATTTTCTATAATGAGGAAAATGAGATTTGGTACCATTGCAGAGCCGGCTTACATACCTAAAACACTTCAAAGGTTAATTCCGATGCAGACACGGTTTTTTGAAAAATCATCCTTTGAGGTATCATGAGTCAATTTTTATCATATCTTTTATTTATGTTTTAAGAGTTATTTTTTACTTGTTGGAAAACAGATACTAAAGCATTAGTATTTTGGCAATTTATTATAAAATCCCATAGTTACTGCATGCTTAAATGAAAGTAGCAATGATGCAGGAGTTTTACCAAGAGTCAGCATAACTTTAATGCCCATCATTGAAAAGTGGCCATTTGAGGGTGATGCTAACACCTACCATAGTCATTTTGGTGCTGAAATTTGAGAATTTAAGAAAATAGTTCCTTTTGATGAAATTGATATGTGGGAAATTCAGTAGGTCTTTATTTAAACTAACTAGGACACTTTATAAGCATTTTCTTCTTGGTCCACTTTGCATGGAGAAATTCACTGTGTGAATGAGAGCTGTTCACTTTCTTTTATTTTTCAGCTTCGTAAGATATAATTGACAAAATTGTAACATATTTAAAGTGTACATTTCTACGATTTCATATACATATATATTGTGAAAGAGTTCCCTCCATCTAGTTAATTATAAACACATCCATCCCCTCACATATTTATCTTTTTTTTTTTTTGATGAGAACATTTAAGTTCAACTCTCAGCAAACTTTATTCAGTACAGTGTTACTATCTCTAGTCACTATGTTATACATTAGATCCTCTCCGACTTTTATTCATCTTAGAGCTCAAGGTTTGTACCCTTTTACCAACCTCTCCTTATTTTCTCCACTCTCCCCAACCCTTGGCAACAACTTTTCTATTTTGTTTCTATGAGTTTGATTTATTTTTTAGATTCCACATGTAAGTGATTCCATGCAGTATTTGTCTGACTTATCTCACTTAGCGTACTGCCCTCAAGTTTCATCCATGTTGTGGCAAAAAGCAAGATATCCTTCTTTCTAAGAGTATTCAGACATATTTATGGCTGAGTAATAGTCCATTTTCTATGTACCACATTTCCTTTATCCACTCATTTCATCAGTGAACGCTTGGGTTGTTTTCATGTCTTGGCCGTAGTGAATAATGCTGCAATGAACATGGGGATGCAGAATGCTTTTTGAGTTAGGGCTTTTATTTCCTTCAGATAAATACCCAGACGTGGAGTTGCTAGACTGTATGGTAGTTCTATTAATTTTTTGAGGAGCTTTTATGCTGTTTTCCACAATGGTGTAGCCATTCCCACCAACAGTACACAGCACTCTCCACATCCTTGCTAACACTTGTCATCTCTTGTCTTTTTGATTGTAGCCATTCTGACAGATGTAAGGCTTTATGTCATTGTGGTTTTGATTTGCATTTCCCTGATGGTGAGTGATATTGAGCACCTTTCGTACCTATTGGCCATATGTATGTTGTCTTTAGAAAAATACCTGTTTACTGTGCCTGTTTTTTAATAGGATCGTTTTTTTGCTGTTGAGTTTTATGAATTCTTTATATATTTTGGATGTTGACCCCTTGTCATATATATGATTGGCAACTATTTTCTCCCATTTTGTAAGTTTTCTTTTTTTTTTTTTTTTTTTTGATGGTTTCCTTTGTAGTGCAGAAGCATTTTCATTGGATGTCATGCAATTTACTTTTTCTTGTTTTCTTTACGTCTGGTGTCAAATCCAAAAAAATATCACCAAGACTGATGTCAGGGAACTTAATATGTTTCCTTCTAGGAGCTTTACAGTTTTAAGTCATAAATTTAAGTCGCTCATCCATTTTGACTGATTTTGGGTATGATATAAGATAGGGGTCCAGTTTTCCAACACTAATGAAATTTTAGAATTGTCCTAAGTCCCTCATATAACACAGATATTTATTTGTTTATTTAAAGACTGGTTTGATGGGGTATCCAATTTTTGTTTGTTTTTGTTTTTCCTTTGAAAACTTCAGTTATTTGAGATCTCTATCTGAATGTGTTCTCTAAAACACGTGAAGCCACTGACAAAGTGAATATTCTCTGGATTATTGGAATCTTTGTGCTCATTTTAATTTACTATACACTGTAACTCTTCAAATGCTAAAATGCGGGAAAGATTTTGTCTCGTTTGTTTCTGGATTCTCCATATAGTAATCATTCAACCCACTTTTCTTAAACTGTATTTTTTCTTACCTGAGCTATACAACATGAACTTGACTACGAAGTGGCAAATAATGAGTAGTGCAATATCTTTCATTAAATAACTTGTATTTTGCTAAGATTTTTATATATTTGAATATCACTGATATCATTCTATTTGAAAATTTTAAATCCTCTAAAGTAGAAATGCAAATTAGAACTCGCTTTTTCTTAATCACGACTTAATGTGAAAAAGTATATCCATAACAACTACAGTTACCCAGCTCCTTGCCTGTTTGTCCTTCTTTTTTTATTGTTTAATAGTATCTGCTTGAACAAAGACAGGATGAGACAAAATAGGAGATTTGGTTAGGATAAGAATGAGAAGACCTAAAAATAGTGGAGTTTTAAAACTTGATATTTAAGGATTGAGGTAGCTCTAAGTTATTTATTTGCTGTATATCTTGAAAAAGGGATCATTTTTAAAGTGAATGTTTCAAAGTGATTTGCATATTATTCAGGAGACAGGGAAATAATATTTACAAGACTAGAAGGTAATGTAGTAGGGCTTGAATAGACTTCTCACTTTAAAATTATATTTAGGCATGTTTTAATTGTTTCTTATCACCTAATAATCTCATATAATCTCAATATTATTTGTAGCAATTTTTATAATACATAAATAACCTTAGACCATTATATCAAGTTAAGTAATGAACTAAGTGAGTATTATTTGAACATTATGTGAAGATGATGGCTCGTGTATATCTAATATTACATAATTTGAGAATTTTATTTCATCAGCACATACTTAAACACAATATATTAAAATTTTTAAGAGCTATTATAGAATCTAGTTTTGCAAAAATTCACTTTTATTTAAGTAAGAAATCAGATGAAATGTTAAAAACTCACCCATTAAACTACATTATGTATTATAAAAATAAAAGCAAATTTTTAAAAGTCACTTCAGTGGTGTACATTGCTGTACATGAGTCAACACATTATTAAGTTTCAATTTAAATTCACATTAACTTTCTGAAGATAATATGGAACTTTCAGAACCTATGATGCCTAGGAATCACGTTTCTTTTTTTTTCCTTAAAGATTGATTCATTGATTGATTGATTGATATAGAGAGCACCTGAGTGAGGGGAGGGGCAAAGGAAGAGGGAGAGAAGCAGACTCCCTGCTGAGCACGCAACTCTACAGGCGACTCAGTCTCAGGACCCTGAGACCATGACCTGAGCTGAAATCAGTAGTCAAATGCTTAACCAACTAAGCCACCCAGGCATTGCTCAGTTGTTTCTTTTTCATTGTATTTTCAACCTATAGGTATTTCCAGTAAGATTTATAATTAAAGTACTTGAAAAAGATCATTATGGTCTTTATTTTTTATGTTGAGATCTGTACTAACACAATAATGAATAACTTCTAAGCACTGTAACACTCTTAATTACGAATTTGAAATGTGGTCAACTCTGTTCTATTGAAAGAGAGGATTAATGTACACATAGTCCCCAAATAATATATGTTCTCCTGAAGAATACATTCACTCATGTCTTTTTGTGTTTAGTTGATCTTCATTGCATTGTCAGTGACATATTTATTGCCTCACTAGTCTGTTTAGAGTATTGCTAAAGATAATGAGAATCCTAGAGGCTAAGAGATGGAACTTAATCTACCAGGCAAATCATATATGAAAATATGAACACCACGCAGCAGCACATGCCAGTGTGTGCTGAATGTCTGTGCCCACAGCAGGTAAGCCGTGCAGGAAGGGAGAGCTCTGTTTGGGTCATGGGGGTCTAAGGGAAGTCATTGAATTTCATGTTCTTGGTTATACTTGGATATGTATAAATAAGCGGGAAAGGAAGAGGAACAGTGCCAAGCAGTGGAAATTTGGGGTGAGATGTGGGGTTAAGACTGTGCCTGGAATGCGTGTCTGGAAAGGACAGATCCTGTAGTGTGACACGAGGTGATAGGGATGAAGAACTGTGAGGCTGAAGAGTTTGCTCCTCTGTAGCTCCTGAAGTGCTCTGAGCTGAGTGGTGACAAGTGGTGAAGAACTGTTTGTGTCCGATCGATCAGAGTGGGGTGAGATTTATAAGAGTCTGGGTGGGATGATGTGTTTGAAAATGTTTTTTAAAACAACAGTGTGTGCTATAGATTTCGATTTCTAGAATTCACACTATTTAAATTATTAATTAAATTTTGTATTTTCTAAATACTGTGTTGAATTACCCAGAAGATAGAGGAAGTACAGGTACAGCATATCATCAGAATATCCTCAAATATATCTTATGAAGGAATTTGGTATTTTTAAGAAAGGCATTCGAGTGTGCATTAATGGAAAAAAATCAGAGCTTCGTAGCTTTCAGTTTTTAATACTGTCATTTTCGCTTGCGTGGAGAAAGGGGTTTTCACTTACACGGGGTTTCTGAGGAATTTCTATCATCCCGTGCAGTATAATCATTAATGAGAGGGCCCTTCATTTTTTTTTCCCTGCATGTTGTTTTAATTATCTTTTCAGTTACTGATTTGCTATGAAGGACAAAAAGTTGTAAAAGATGTTATCACATTGAGGATTAATTAGACATGAGGGTACAATGGCGAAGCAGACGTAGAATTTCGGCTCGCATTTTATTTAGTATTAATATTTATTTATTACATTTTATATATATATATTATATATAAATAAATAATATTTAGGCAATGGGCAGGCACCATCCATTGAAGGCTTTTGAGCTAAGAGAGGTGATTGGGGAGGACGTGCTGGTAAGAGGGAGAATGATGGAAAAGTACATCAGAATCTCAGTATGGGGTGTACTGTAGGTGACCCTGGTGAAAGTCTGAATGTAATTGGGTCTTTTTGGAGACGACTACAACCATTTAGTCATGATAAGGACAGGATAAAGGCAATAGCTATGATTTCAAATGACACTGATACAGGCCAGATTGATAGAGGTATAATTTTTTTTTTACTGCTTTCTTTATGGTGGTTTGAAGTCCTTTGAGAAAAAGGGTAGTGTTGGCAGTTTGTGTATTTTATATTGCTGCTCTGCCAGTGTATGGGTTCGAGTGTGTAAGGTCTATGTTTAGGCAATGCCTGCCTCCAAATATTTTGGAGCTTAGTGGCTGTACCATATTTACGTTCCTGCTGCTTATTTTTCTCGACTCCTGAACTTGAGATCCCCTAACAAGCTAGTCTCTCCATTGCCCCAGGCTTTTTTCAGTTATTAACGTTCCCAGTGCCTCTCCAGTAGATCTTTTACTGTCCCCAGGCACTGGGTTGGGGGCAACTTTGTAATTCTGATGGTAGTGGAAAGCAGTGAAAGAGAAAATTATTTGACTAAACTGATCTCCTGAGAAGCCCTTATTATCCTATTTTCTCCAATAAAAGAGTTTGACAGGCTTTTAAAAAGTCTCTTTTAAAGGAAATTTCAGTCCATATTCCTTTCTCTTGAACAGTGTTTATATCTTCTTACTTATTGTTTCCTTCAGACAAGTTGAATGCTAATGCTTCTAAGTAAATTTTTTAAAATGTTCCATGAGCAATCTTCTGTTGTAGGATGTAAAGCTTCCTAAAACAGATCTTTGGAACACATTTAAATAAAACACAATAAAGTTTTAAGCCGTGATATTAAGTGGAGTGAACACAGGAGCTCCAGGAAGTACAAAAACATTGCTTGCTTTTATGATGGCACTAGGGAATGAGAAAACCAACCCTGACCCTCTTCACACTGCTTAGAACAAGGAAGCTTACTGTTGGGAGGGTGGGTTTGAAGGACACATGGTTCCTTTGTAGTAAATACTGTGTTTCTTTTAAAGTGTCCTTGGGGGTCATAGCTGGGTGCCCACTGCCTGGTAATTTTTTTGTGGGAATTACCACTGTAAAGTATCAAAGTAGATTGCTTAGATAGACCTTTAGATCCTTTAATTTTTAAAGGGAGAATATAATTTTTTATTTGTTTAAAAATCATATTAACTTAGTGGAAATACAGTAAGTTCTTATTTGCCAAGTAAATTCCTATGCCTCTTGCCCAGATAAACATCTCTAGTGTTTTAACAAGTATTCAGAAATGTTACTGTTTACCTTCAAAGTATCTACCCATCAACAACTATTTAGCATACGTAATGAATAACTATGAAATGGTTCTAGTAATTGGGATAATAAATAGTTTTGCAGTACTCTTCTTCTGGTTTAACCTACTCTTTGAGTATTCTACTTCAGCTTTGTGCCTCTGTATGAATGTTTTCTTGTTACGAAAGATTGTGGAATGGTTATTTTAGGTCAGACAGAATTCTTGGAGTTTTGTTACTTATAAAATGATTTGAGACCTTAACTACTGGCGAGCCCTGTTGATCTTTTGTGGGTCTATCTTAATATATCTTGTAGAATATGTATTTTTTAAATATGTGTTGTTCCCATTTTAATAACTCTTTTTATATCTGGAGAGTAACAAGTCTTATAGTTACCATTCAACATGAGAGTATTATTAGGCCTTAAGATATATTCCCTTCTTTCCTCCTGTGTTTTTTTCTCTCTCAATGACAGTATCAACTACCCAGAAAGCAGGAACCTGGGCATCCTTGGCCTTCCAGTACTCTTTGATTCCCCCACAATGGTTATCTGATTGATCCTCTTAGTATCTCTTAATTCTGTCACGTCCTTTTGTTTTTATCTCCCCACTTGGCTCCCCTCGTCCTTACTTCAAACTTTTATTTTTTCTTACCTGGTTTATTGCAATTTCCACCTGATTAATATTTGTCCAGGCTGGCTGGTCCTATTGTATGCTTAACCCACAGATTAACAACCTTATTCTTGTTTCCTTAGTAGAACTTCTTTTGGTTTTTACAATTAAAACTTCATAAAGTGTTTTCATTGACCTTTGTATGGGAAAATTTTATAAATTTTTAATTTAGCTAGGATGCATCAGTTTGGGCGCCACCTAAAGGTCTGTGCACCTTTCATATCACTGGTACAATGAGGGGCCACGTTACTCTTCACAAAGCTCTGTGGCTTAGCAGTCATTTTGTTCCATCCAAGAAATGGTAGTCAGTAGATATTTTAGATATGCTTTAGAAAAATGTTGGAGATTTGGGGTGACTTACTACACATTGTAATTCTTTCCACTTAAAATAATGGGAAATAAGCTTTATTTATTTATTTATTTTTTTAATAATGATTTTTTATTATATTATGTTAGTCACCATACAGTACATCCCTGGTTTCCGATGTAAGGCTCGATGATTCATTAGTTGTGTATAACACCCAGTGCACCATGCAATACGTGCCCTCCTTACTACCCATCACCGGTCTATCCCAGTCCCCCACCCCCCTCCCCTCTGAAGTCCTCAGTTTGTTTCTCATAGTCCATAGTCTCTCATGTTTCATTCCCCCTTCTGATTACCCCCCCCTTTCTTTATCCCTTTCTTCCCCTACTGATCATCCTAGTTCTTATGTTCCATAGATGAGAGAAATCATATGATAGTTGTCTTTCTCTGCTTGACTTATTTCACTAAGCATTATCTCTTCCAGTGCCGTCCATGTTGTAGCAAATGTTGAGAACTCGTTCTTTCTGATTGCTGAGTAATATTCCATTGTATATATGGACCACAACTTCTTAATCCAGTCATCTGTTGAAGGGCATCTCGGCTCCTTCCACGATTTAGCTATTGTGGACATTGCTGCTATGAATATTGGGGTGCATATGGCCCTTCTCTTCACTACGTCTGTATCTTTGGGGTAAACACCCAGTAGTGCAATGGCTGGATCATAGGGTAGCTCAATTTTTAACTTTTTAAGGGACCTCCACACGGTTTTCCAGAGTGGCTGTACCAACTTGCATTCCCACCAACAATGTAGGAGGGATCCCCTTTCTCCACATCCTCTCCAACAATTGTTGTTTCTTGCCTTGTCTATTTTTGCCATTCTAACTGGCGTAAGGTGGTATCTCAGTGTGGTTTTGATTTGAATTTCCTTGATGGCTAATGATTTTGAACATTTTTTCATGTGTCTGTTAGCCATTTGTATGTCTTCATTGGAAAAGTGTCTGTTCATATCTTCTGCCCATTTTTTGATTTGTTTATTTGTTTCTCGTGTATTGAGTTTGAGAAGTTCTTTGTAGATCTTGGATACCAGCCCTTTATCTGTAGTGTCATTTGCAAATATCTTCTCCCATTCCGTGGGCTGCCTCTTAGTTTTTCTGACTGTTTCCTTGGCTGTGCAGAAACTTTTAATCTTGATGAAGTCCCATAAATTCATTTTATCTTTTGTTTCTCTTGCCTTTGGGGATGTATCATGAAAAAGGTTGCTTTGGCCGATGTCGTAGAGGTTGCTGCCTATGTTCTCCTCTAGAATTTTGATGGATTCCTGTCTCACATCGAGGTCTTTCATCCATTTGGAGTTTATTTTTGTGTATGGTGTGAGATAGTGGTCAAGTTTCATTCTTTTGCATGTAGCTGTCCAATTTTCCCAGCACCATTTGTTGAAGAGACTGTCTTTTTCCCACCGGATGTTTTTTCCTGCTTTATCAAATATTAGTTGCCCAAAGAGCTGAGGGTCCATTTCTGGGCTCTCTATTCTGTTCCATTGGTCTATGTGTCTGTTTTTGTGCCAGTACCATGCTGTCTTTGTGATCACAGCTTTGTAGTACAGCTCGAAATCCGGCATTGTGATGCCCCCAGCTTTGTTTTTCCTTTTCAACAGTTCCTTGGCGATTCGGGGTCTTTTCTGGTTCCATACAAATTTAAGGACTATTTGTTCCAGTTCTTTGAAAAACGTTCTCGGTATTTTGATCGGGATAGCATTGAAAGTGTAGATTGCTCTGGGTAGCATGGACATTTTAACTATGTTAATTCTTCCGATCCATGAGCATGGAATATCTTTCCATCTTTTTATGTCTTCCTCAATGTCTTTTAAGAGTGATTTATAGTTTCTAGAATAAAGGTCCTTTACGTCTCTGGTTAATTCCAAGGTAACGTATGGTTTTTGGTGCTATTGTAAATGGGATGGATTCCCTAATTTCTCTTTCTTCGTTCTCGTTATTCGTGTACAGAAATGCAACTGATTTCTGAGCATTGATTTTGTATCCCGCCATGTTACTGAATTGCTCTATAACTTGTAATAGTTTGGGAGTGGCTTCTTTTGGGTTTTCCATATAGAGTATCATGTCATCTGCGAAGAGAGACATTTTGACTTCTTCTTTGCCGATTTGAATACCTTTGATCCCTTTTGTTGTCTGATTGCTGTTGCAAGGACTTCTAGTACTATGTTGAATAATAGTGGCGAGAGTGGGCATCCTTGTCGTGTTCCTGATCTTAAGGGAAAGGCTTCCAGCTTTTCCCCATTGAGAATAATATTTGCAGTAGGCTTTTCATAGATGGCTTTTATGAGATTGAGAAATGTACCTTCTATTCCTACACTCTGAAGGGTTTTAATCAGGAAAGGATGCTGTATTTTGTCAAATGCTTTTTCGGCATCAATTGAGAGGATCATATGGTTCTTGAGTCTTTTCTTGTTGATATGATGTATCACGCTGATTGATTTGCGAATATTGAACCACGCTTGCATCCCAGGTATGAATCCCACTTGATCGTGATGGATAATCCTTTTAATGAACTATTGGATTCTATTAGCAAGTATCTTGTTGAGGATTTTGGCGTCCATATTCATTAGGGAAATCGGTCTGTAATTCTCCTTTTTGAGGGGGTCTTTGCCTGGTTTGGGGATCAAGGTAATATTGGCCTCATAGAATGAGTTTGGTAGCTTTCCTTCTGTTTCTATTTTTTGAAATAGCTTTAGGAGAATAGGTATTATTTCTTCTTTGAATGTTTGGTAGAATTCCCCGGGAAAACCGTCCAGGCCTGGAGTTTTGTTATTTGGAAGGTTGTTTATCACTGACTCAATTTCTTCATAATTAATTGGCCTGTTTAAGAAATCAATTTCTTCCTTTTTCAATCTTGGTAGTTTATAGGTTTCCAGGAAGGATTCCATCTCTTCCAGATTGCTTAGTTTATTGGCATATAGCTGTTGATAAAAATTTCTAATAATCCTTCCAATTTCAATGGTGTTCGTCGTGACCTCTCCTTTTTCATTCATAATTTTAATAATCTGGGTCCTTTCTCTTTTCTTTTGGATAAGTCTTGCCAGTGGTCTGTCAATTTTATTGATTCTCTCCAAGAACCAGCTTCTAGTCCTGTTGATCTGCTCTACTGTACTTCTGGTTTCTGCTTGATTGATTTCAGCTTTAATTTTGGTCAACTGCTTCCTTGTGCGTGGATTAGGCCTGTCCCTCTGTTGCTGTTCCAGCTTCTTGAGGTGAGAATATAAAAACTGCATTTTAGATTTTTCTATTCTTTTGAGTGAGGCTTGGATGGCTATGTATTTCCCCCTTAGGACTGCCTTTGCAGTATCCCATAGGTTTTGGACTGTTGTATTTTCATTCTCATTGGTCTCCATAAATTGTTTAATTTGATTTTTGATTTCCTGGTTTATCGAGTCATTCCTGAGCAGGATGGTTCTTAGTCTCCAAGTGTTTGAGTTTCTTCCAAATTTTTCCTTGTGGTTGAGTTCCAATTTCAGAGCGTTGTGGTCTGAGAATATGCAAGGGATAATTTCAATCTTTTGGTATCGGCTGAGACCTGTTTTGTGTCCCAGAACATGGTCTATTCTTGAAAATGTTCCATGGGCATTAGAATAGAATGAGTATTCTTTGGTTCTGGGGTGTAGTGTTCTATATATATCTAAGAGGTCCAACTCGTCGAGTATGGCATTCAAAGCCTTTGATTCTTTGCTTAGTTTTTGCCAGGGTGTTCTGTCTATTTCTGAGAGTGGAGTGTTGAGGTCCCCTACTATTAATGTATTTTTATCTATATGTCTCTTTATTCTGGTTGAGAGTTGGCTTGTGTATCTTGCTGCTCCCCTGTTGGGGGCATATATATTTATAATTGTCATATCCACTTGTTGAATACTTCCTTTAAGAATAATATAGTGCCCCTCTGCATCTCTAACTATATTCTGTAGTTTAAAATCCAGTTTATCTGATATGAGAATTGCTACCCCAGCTTTCTTTTGAGGTCCATTTGCGTGAAAGATGGAACTCCATCCCCTTACTCTCAGTCTGAATGCTTCTTTGGGTTCGAAATGAGTCTCTTGTAGACAGCAAATGGATGGGTCATTTCTTTTTATCCAATCTGCAACCCTGTGGCGTTTAAAGCAAGAATTTAAACCATTAATGTTAAGGCTGAGTACTGAGAGATATGCTTTTAATTCTGCCATGTTGTCAGTAAAGTCTTTGTTTGTATTGGCTGTGACTTTCTGTTTTGTATCACTCTTGGGGCCTTTTTACTTTTATATAACCCCCCGTAATACCTCCTGGAGGGCTGGTTTCGTGGTTACGAAATTGGCTAGTGACTGTCGATTCTGAAATGTCTTTATTTCTCCATCAATTCTGAATGACAGCCTTGCTGGATAAAGGATCCTTGGCTGCATGTTTTTCTCTGAAAGAGCTTTAAAAATGCTCCCCCAACCCTTTCTCTCATTCCAGGTCTGTGTAGACAGGTCTGACGTAATTCTGATGCCTTTGCCTTGGTACGTGAGAAATTTCTTTGCCCTGGCCGCTTTCAATACTGTATCCTTGGATCTCATATTTGCGAGTTGCACTATGACGTGACGTGGTGTAGGTCTGTCATGGTTTGCTTGGGAGGGGTCCTCTCTGCCTCTTGGACATGAATTTTTGTTTCCCTTGCTAGATTAGGGAAGTTTTCAGCTACAATTTGTTCAAATATCTCTTCTAGACCTCTGTTTTTCTCCACGCTCTCGGGGATGCCGATGATTCTAACATTGGATCGTTTCGTTGAGTCAGTAATCTCCCGTAGCCAACATTCGTGGGCGTGGATTTTTTTAAGACCATCTTCTATTTTTATTTTTTCCTCTATTAACCCATCCTCCAATTCACTAACCCTTTCCTCTGCTTCCGTGACCCTGGCCGTCAGAGCCTCTAGTTTTGCCTGCATTTGGCTCATAGAATTTTTAATTTCTGTCAAATTCGCTCTCATTTCCGCCCTTAGGGATTCTATATTCTCAGTAACATTTTCCTTAATACTTTTTTCAAGTCTACTCATTATCTTGACCATTGTTACTCTGAATTCCATTTCTGATAATTTGGTTACATCCATATCCGTTACTTCTGTGGCAGAGGCCACTGACTCACTGTCTTTTCTTTGCTGGGGGGGGCTTCTCCTTCTTGTCATTCTAATGAGGGGAGGTTGCGGGGTTGTCCAGAGCCCAAAATTATTGACTGGGTCCCAGGCCGTGACCCTTGTTTTATAGGGATCTTAGAGATGTGGGCTTCTTCTTTAAAGATTTTATTTATTTACTTATCTGAGGGAGGGAGACAGACAGCAAGAAGGGAACAGAAGCAGGGGAGTGGGAGAGGAAGAAGCAGGCTCCCAGCGGAAGAGCCCGATGAGGGACTCCTTTCCGGAACGCTGGGATCATGCCCTAAGCCGGAGACAGGCGCTCAATGACTGTGCCACCCAGGCGCCTCGGGTTGTGGGCTTCTTGATTTTTCAGCCTGCCTTCTGGGGGAGGGGCCTGCCGCGCCGATACTCAGGCAACCCTGTTTGGGTAGAGTCTCCGTGTCCCCTGCGAGGGGGGATGGGGATGGGCACGCTGTGAGCCGGTATTTCCAGGCTTTTGTTCTCTGGCGGCTTTCCCTGGAGGCCGGCTATGCCTCTTCTGAGAGTCAGAGCAGCAGAGGCTGCATTGTCACAGAACAGAGGGATTGCGGCCCGTTTTCCACTGATGTTCTGGCCACTGTAACTCTATTACTGTTGGTCCTGCTCAACCCTGCAGCGTCCCGGGATGTGCGCACCAACCCGGCGTCCCTGCCCTCACTTCCAGGGCCGGCGCGTCTCTGTCCTTTGTGTTTCTAATGCCGCCAGCCACCGGCCGCCCCGCACGCTCCCGGGTCTCCCGGTCTCAGTCTATGCCCGGTGAGCACACCTCGATTCCGGAGTTTCGGGAGAAGCCTGGTGGCGCTCACCCGGTTCAGGGTCTCAGTCTGCTGTTTCACGGGTGCCGACCGCGAGTCCGCCCGCTCCCCCGTGCAGGTGGCCCGCCAGCCGCCAGCCGCCCCGCGCTCGCTCCAGGAGCTCCCGGTCTCAGTCTGGATCCCGTGAGCACACCGGGATTCCGGTGTTCTGGGAGATACCTGGTGGCGCGCGCGTTCACGGCTCACCGGTCTCAGTCCGCTCTCTCGCGGGTGCCCTCTGTGAGTCCGCTGGCTCCCCCGTGCAGGTGGCTGCCGCTTCCCGGCGCCCAAACGCGGCGGCTCCCTCCCCCTTCCGTTTATCTTCTGATTTCTGTGCACGGTTTACAGCTCCCCTCTTCGCACCTCAATACTCAGCGCTGGAGATGTTCATTTGTAGAGTTCCAGATGCATCATCCTGTGTCTCAGACTGATTCCGTGGTTATTTAGGCTGGTCTGGTACCTATCCAGCTCGACTCAGGGGACCGGCTGAAAAAGGGGTCCCCTACTCCTCCGCCATCTTAACTCCCCTCCTGGCAGTCGGGAAATAAGCTTTAATTAGCATTTTGCTGAAGAATGTCGGAACAGATTATCTTGGTAGATTAGTGATGTTAAGAATGAGATGCATATGTTTTCTTCATACTGTCTTAGAAATCTTACTAAAACACAAGTTTGATCCTCCTATTTCCCAGATTAACTTTTTTCTGTTTCATCCTTTTTTTCTGAAGACTTTATTTTTAGAAAGAGCCCGAGAAAGAGCATGAACAGGGTGAGGGGCAGAGGGAGAAGCAGGCTCCCCACTGATCAGGGAGCCCAGCAGCGGGGCTGCCAGGTCCCTAGGATCGTGACCTGAGTGCTTAACCAACTGAGCCATCCAGGTCCCCCACTCCCACACCCTTTTGATTCAAATTCAAAGTCTGTCTTGCTTGGAGAAAGCCTTCTATATCTCCCCATGACTTTCACACTGCCTTTCTGGCAGTCTTTCTCCACCCAGATTTTGACTTGTATCAAAATCAACTGAGATGCATATTAAAAATATCAGTTCCCAGACTGTTTCCCACATGTACAGAAGTGGAAATTCTGGGAGTGAGGTCTGGGAATCTATACCCTTCCCTTATGATCGCAAACATGAAATCTGCTGACCTTCGCCTAAGCAGTAACTAGTTTGAGCTAGTGAAACACTTGTGTCCCTTCCCTGGGAAGCCTTCCCCACCCAAAGTGTGCCTGGATGTCTAAAATCTTCAAGATGCTCGTCTTTGTCCTTATGTAGATCTTCATCCATACCATAATATTTTCAGTTATTTCCATGTTTTTTCTTCTCACTGTTGTAGACTCTCAAGAGAAGCCGTGTTTCATTGAGTGTTGTGTCTCCAGAAGTTGGTGTGCAGCAAATGTCCCTGTGTAAGTGCCCGACACATAGATAAATGGAAGTCTGTCGGCCAAGGCAGTAAGCCTTGGAGCTGGGACCCCTGTTTACTTGTCATATTGCCAACATTTATGTAGCGTTGGCTGTCAGATTTTCTTTATCACACTTTAAGAGGATGGGTTTACTTAAAAGAATCTTGTCCTGATTCTTAACTCCCATAAGTATGTATTAGCATTATTTACTAACATTATCTAATGTTAGATGAGGGGTTATGGCTAAGAGCTAACTAAGAAATTCTTGGTTTCTGTGCTTACACTTGGGATTGTAATGTTGCCCTATTACCACCATAATAATTTGCCCCATGTAGTCATAATACTTAACTAGCAATATTGAAATTTTTTTTATTACTATTATTTTCAGTCATAATTGAATTCTTGTTCTGACTACATCAGTGCAACCTGATTTTTTCTTCATCTCCTGCTAACTATGAGGAAAGAATAAATGAAAAAAAAATTGCTTTCTTTTCAGTTTCCATGGTAATGGAGCCTTCTATGTGTTTAGCCAGGAAGGAATGCTAGCAGAACTCTGTCTCTTATCCCCTCCTCTCTCTCATGCATACACACACACACACACACGCACACACACACACACATATACACAAACACATGCATACACTCATGCACGCACGCACACATACATAACAAACACATACCACACGAGCTTATTCTATCAAATCTTACAAAACTAGAATAAGTTTATTACTTCTTTCTGCTTCAGTTGTCTTACGCAGTGCTGTTTCCCTTATCAGAAAAGGGTAAACAATGTCTAAATTGATGTATATGATAAATATTTAGAGAATGAGAAAGAAGCATATGTGTCACATTTCCAAAATATATTATACCTCTCAGGGTTACGAAGACTTTTACTTCTCTAATTATTGGGGTTTCAGTAAAAATTAAGAAGTAGGTAATTTTTATTCCTATTGTTTAATCATTTTCTTGCCCGTATACATTTTATGTAATTGGAAGGATACATATAACTGGACAGACACATGGAACACAAAGGTAATTAACTGCATTGTTATTTATAGGTGCAAATGAATGAGGTCATTTGTTGGAAAAGTAGATTAAATTTCTTCTGTTCTCTAAAAGCCTGAATTTGCTTTTTGGAAATATCCTGCTCCCCTACCTCCCAATGAGGGCTAAATAGATTTGGCAACTTGATTTATAGTGTTAATGTAGAAAATAATTTAGTTCTATATTTATGAAATTACTGAATATCTGTCCACACATACCAGCTTGTTATTGTCAGTAGTTTAGGCTTACTGTAGCATTATTCACTTTGATTTTCATGTATTTGTGAGTCACACCACCCTGCAGTATATTTACATTTTTGGTGTAAACTAGCATTATCTACGTAATCTTAATCCGTGGTCATAACTATGAACTGTGCTAAGTAACTCTTTAGGGTTTTATGTTTGTTCAAACACTTATGTTTGAACTACTGCTGTCAGTACCGCCACTTATAGTAATATAGTGAATTAAATATATGTTTGTGTTTGATCCTAGCAAAGGAGAAAATTTAGGAGTCTTTGAGAGCAATACTAACCCTACTGTTTATTCTCTCCATCATTGACATCTTGCCTAATTTGTGTCCCCCTTTTCAGTCAAGTATAATGTGTAATTTATTTTTTAAAATGCATTTAACAGGAAATGCATTTAAGTGATAAACTTAATGAATAACATTCTCTGTATAGAATTTAATCAATTTATATTCAGTGCGTAGTGCTTTGTTTGGAGGGGCCTTCCATGACATCACCTTATTTAAGTGCTGCCTCCTTAACTTGTATATTACTTTAGAATGTATATCAGAGTGAATGGTAAATATATTACATAGAACGTAAGCAGAGAATAGTGATTTCTCTTCTTGTTTTCATGTTTTCAGTTTTGCAGTAAGAGTCTATGAAACTTCTAAGAACTGTGAAATTTAATTCACTTGTAATTTAGAGTATAAAAATAAGTCCTATAGTTGGATATGGGGAAAGGATAGTTTTGAAGTCAAATAATAATGGACTTAGAGACTTCAGATATTGGGAACCATAAACAATGTCTAGAATGTTCCTGCATTTTCCTAGAGAGGACCTCTCAAAATTCTTGAAAGACTTCACAGTACCTTCTAGAATGCTCCAGGTTAGAGTGATTTCTGTGATACACTCTTAGATAATGTGACCCTCAACTCCTCCCCTTCCCCCCCATTAGAAATGGGAAAGTTTCTACATATGAATTGTGTAGTCTTTGAGTTTTTGTTTTTTAAATTTTGTTTTCCCTGTCCATTGCAGAAGAAAAAGAGGCTATAGGTGTTACTGATGCTAGTGGACTCAACTGTAGGGAATTTAGTAAATAATAAGAGGGTGTTAGCATACATTTCTTCTACAGAAATTATTCAGGGTAGAAGGGACCGTAATCTGGTCTGTGATTCTGATTGTGCTGCATTGTAACTTCTCCAGAGGTCTCTACCAATCTGCCTTACAATAACTACTGTGAAGCTAAATATGATGCAATAACAATAATAATATAAGCAAAATATAATGGAAAGTAAATTTTGGAAGTGAGTAAAGAGCATTTATGAGAATTTCATCAACTCTTTAAAACCAGCATGTTTACCATGTAAAAGAAAACTCCCCGACCAGGGTTAAGTGAGACTTAATCACTGTCCTTATGCCTTTAGATTTACATATTTTCAGTAAAGGGTATGTAAGCAGTGAATAAAGGACAGTGCGGTCTAAAACCATCATCATCGCTATTAAAGACTATCTTGAGTACAGTGTTGTAAATATGAACACCCAGGCCTTAACATAACAGCCTCAACTTTTTTCTCTGTTTTTGGTATCCTGTGTTAATAAAGTGTGCAGAGAGGGCAAATGAGTCAGGCAATTTAACATAGCAGGAAACACTTGTTCTCTAAATCTGCAGCATTAAGCTACACATTATTTAAACATAACACAGCAAATTTCATATATATTTTATATATGAAAAATATATATATATATTTTTTCATATATATATAACAAAATAGTTCTTTGAAGGAAATGCAGTTTGTACAGCGTGAACTATAATGACTCATAGTATCACATTTTCCTAATACCAGGTATTGTAAGTGCCTGTCAAGGTTTTTGAACAACTTATTCCATATAAAATACGTAACCAGTATAGGTGCTTTTTCTTAGTCCTACTTACGTCCTCAGTATACTAATCAAACATTATCCCCATCCTTCTCTGTGATACACAGCCAAAAGATACTAAAAACTGCTTCTGCTTCATGTGGGGCTATCTCCTTACCTGTCTCCTAATTTTGTAGCTGTGTAACCCCCACCCTGGGGGTGGGGGGCAGGGAATCTAAATTCTTTCCTCATTAGGAATAAAATATTTTCAATTTTTTCCCCAGATTTTCTTGTAGAGAGAGAACCCAATTTAAATGATTTTGGTAAATCTTTTAAATGCAAAATCCTGTTGCAGAGGTCTTTATTTTATTGAACATTTACTTAGTTAATTAAAAAATGCCTTGAGTGCTTTGAATTTGCAAGCGGTTAGTTTGGGGAGGGTTTATTTGTAAGAAGGAAAATAACGTGCAGACTGTGAGTCTCTGTTGTAACCTCAGTTAAGAATACAATTTAAGATAGTTTTAATCAAATTATGTTTTACAAAATGTACTTTTGCCGATTTCTTATTGACAGTGTGGGGAGTTAATTTTCTTCCATGTATCTGGGGAAGTGCTGAGATTAGAAGTTTTTTGTAACCATGGATAGCATGAAAAAAAATTAGACAAAACATTGAGGCAGGCAAATTCTGACAGGTCCCTTATACTGCTTTGTAAATTACTATGTATAAATTTGAGTAGTAGGGGAATTCAGAAGGTAACGGATATTACTGAGCCCAGAAATAGCCCTCCATCTCCAGCTTCAACCCTCTCTGCCAAAAGAAATCAAAGAGACTTTGGTAGGACTTAACTGGGCAAGTTATGATGTTGACAAATATTAAAAAGTGTTTTACAGAGTTTAAATGTTTCCTTTTCCATCTAACTTAATCCTTTGAAAAACAGCACAAAATAGTCTGGATAGATATTATTTTAATTCCAGTTTCACAAATAAGTTATCTCAGTTTCATAGTTGCACAGGATCAAGATTGAGTGGCAGCAATGGGACTGAATTCTCCTTTATGATTCTATAGTATTCATTAGTTGATTCAGCAAATGTTTGATTAATGATTAATTTATGGTTTGGAGCAGGTTATACAGTGAAAAATAAAGAGTTCTTCCCTTGAGAAGAACTTTGACGAATGGGCATTTTCTTCCCTATTCCCAGTATTATATTAGGGAACTTTATGGATTAGTGCTCTAAGCTTCTTCCTGGTTGGCTGGCCCCTTGATCTGACTTAGCATGAGGAAGGAAGGAAGGAAGGAAGGAAGGAAGGAAGGAAGGAAGGAAGGAAGAGAGAGAGAGAGAGAGAGAGAGAGAGAGGGAAAGAAAGAAAGAAAAAGAAAGAAAGAAAGAAAGAAAGAGAGAGAAAGAAAGAGGGAGAGAAAGAAAGAAAGAGGGAGAGAGGAAAGAAAGAAAGAGGGAGATAGAAAAGAAAAGAAAAAAGAAAAGAAAAGAAAAAAGAAAAAGAAAACGAATGAACAGGAGGATTCTAATTTGGATTCCGTAGGGGCATCAGTGAAATTCTTTCTAAAGAAGCAACCATTAGGTTAAGAACTGGTGAAGTTAGCTATATGAAAAATGCAGGGAAGAGTGTTGTAGGCAAAAGAAAAAAATGCATGAGAGGCACAGTATTGGCATCCAGCCATGAAAGGTGGCCATTGTGGCCAATGTGAAGAAAGCAAGGAAGAGGGGAGCATTAGACAAGCTGGGGAGCCAAAAGGAGCCAAATCATGCAGACCCTTGTTGGTGGATGGAAGATTTCTTTTAACAAAATAAGATGAGGAATTATTTAAAGAAGAAAAGTGGTATCATCTGATTCATATGTAAATAAGATCAAATGGACGGAGGAGTCAAGAAGGAAGCAAGCAGGATCCATTTCACTATCTTCTGTAGCACCTTGTAGGCGTCCAAGTGAGAAATGGTTGTGTCTTCAAGGCACAGGACAGTGAAGAAGAAAAGTGAATGGATGTGAAGGAAGTCTTCTCATGGGGCCATGTTGCCTCAAATGAAGTAGGGTCACTGTTCATCTTTTTTGTCTATCTCTGATATCCGTGACCCAAACTCTTCTTTTTTGAAATTTCTGCATTACTAAGCACTCCTTAGTAGTTTCTTATGTCATCTGTAGATTGGAATTACTCTTTATCCATAGTATGCCCTCTCAATTACCAATCCAGCATTTTGAAAAATATTGTGTCTTATTTGGCAAAGTATTAAAATGTGAGTTATGAAGTGATTAAAATATAAACTGCTTTCACTATACTTAAATACTATAGTAAAGGAAGATAATCATTTTTTAAATAAATTGACTGCCTGCTGAAAACATGGGTAAGCAGGATTTCCTTCAATAGAATTCATTGCTTCACATCAGCAAAAAAGTGTTGCTATGGACTATCAGATGGGATCTATAAATAGCAGTGATATATTTTAGTAGTATTGATGTAAGTGGATTTATGCCTTGTAATTTCTGAACCTAATTTGCCAATTTGCATTCTTAGAGGAAAATCCTGTCTAATAATCATTGTCCAGGACCAATTCTCTGAAAATGGGGTTTTGCTGTGCTTAAAATTGTATATAAATTTTTGGCATTCTATATTAGGTTGTGTTTTAAAAATTAAGTTGTTATGAACAAATTACAATAAAAATCTGCCTTCCTTATGAGAGTTGGGCAGATTAGTCTACTTAAATTTTAGTTAAATAGCAATATGTAGTGAAACAAAATACTTAAAACATTTATTCTAACATTTGAAAAATACTGGCTAGTTCCCTTTTTTGTAATTTGTGAGAAGAAAGTATCAGTTTCCCCAGAGCTGTGTGTGTCTGTGTGTGAGTGAGTGTGTGTGTGCGTGTGTGTAAATCTAATTTAAAATAACGGACATTGGGGCGTTTGGTGCTCTTTTCCTATATTTATGGCCCTCATCATTGAGGAATCACTACGTCATGATACTTACCCTGGTAGCCCCTTAGGACTTGGGCTACATACGTGCCCTAAGACACCATGGGAAATTCAGCCTGCAGAGTTCTCTAGCACCTTGGTCCTTTCTGAGGCATTGAAAAGATCTGCTTTGGCATTGAACTTAGCAGATCTTATAATAAGAGTCTAATGAATCTACAGCAGATAAAGGATCTAGTCTTTCATCTGATACCAGGAAAAGTTGAAACCCTGGTCAACTTTATGAAAGGAGAACATAATTATGAAGGAGAGTAGCCACGGCTCTGCTGGTTGTTAGCTGGTCATTAAAAAGAGTGTGATCCTGGGATGGCTCCTGAAAAAGGTCATAATGGGATTACTGCACAGATGAAATTAGGCAAGATGCAGCAGTATACTAGGTGCATAGTCATTTTCAGTAATTATGAGCAATTATTATTATGTCAAGCGTCCACCTTGTTGCCTCGTACATAATAGCAGCTTAATAATGATTTTGGTTGAAAGTGAAATCCAATTTAAATTGCTGCAGTGAAAATGAGAACTTACTGTCTCACATCACTGAAACGTCCTCCTTGTAGGTTCATCCAGAGAGGGTGCTGGAAAAATCCAATCAGTCCCCTCCCTCCCTTTCTCTCTCTTTCTCTTTTTGCCGTTCTGTCTCTTTTTATTACTTTCTGGTTTTCGTTTCTGCGTCTGTCTCTGCCTCTCTGTTTCCATCTGTTTCTTTGTCTTTTGTTCCTCTCTAAAACTGTCTCCTTTCATCTTTTCTTTCATTGTTTCTTTCTTCCTGCTTGTCTCTCCACTTGTCTTTCTCTCTTCTCTCTACCTCTTTGCATTCTTTTTTCTGTGTTTCCTCTCACCCTCCTTCTCCCACTCCACCTTTGGCCCTGTGTCTCTTTCTTTTCCCTCTCTCACTTTCTGGGCCAGTCTCTTTGGCTTTGTCACTTCATCTGTCTGTCTCCCTGCCGCTTTTCCTTGGGTGGGTTGTAATTCTCTGCAGACATGATGTCAGGATGGCTTCTGACCATTTATATGGAAATAAGTGCTAGCGACTCCAAAGAAAAGAGAATACTACTTCTTGGATAGATCCAGCAAAAAGCCCAGGTCTGGAACAAGGAGCTTTGAATCACCAAAATCTGTTGGACTCGAAATGGATTGTATGTAACACTAATAAACACTGTAACTTATTAGATATATACTATGTAGCAGGCCCTGCTCTACACGTTTTTTATATATAATCTTATTGCATCCTCATAACATCTTTGAGTATGAAGAATTATACTTATCCCCATGCAACAAATGAGGCAATTGAGGTTTAGAAAACTGAAGTGTCTTGCCTAGGGTATCTCAAATACACAACTGAGCTGGCATTAGAAAATGGACGGGCCCAAGCCCTCTGCTCTTAGTTTCTATACCACCACCTGTCTCCCCAGAAATTTCAGTTCTTTGGATCTCCATTTCTTCATCTGTAAAATAAGATGTTTGGTTTAGGTATTCACACTGCTTGGTCCTTATAATACTAATTTTGCAATTGATCTGCAGCATATTATAAATGTATTTAAAGGCCTCTGCCCCTTCCAACAGTTCTCAGCTTTCTTTTGTGTTTTGATAACAGCATATGGGATTTTAATTACACATTGTTTCATATCTACCAGAGCTCCTAGGAACTTAGCCTCTTCTTACCATCAAAGAGAAAATCAGCATTATTCCTGTGCATTCAGAGAAAGTGTTGGCCTCCCTAACTGGCCCCCAGCCCCACTCCTGTTTTCCTTCAGAAATAGGGATTGAAGTCCAAGGACTTCTTGTCTTCAACCACATGCCAGATCACATCCTTGTAATACAGCTAAAGATGTAAGAAGTGGTGAGTTAGCTCTCTTTCCTTTGCATGTTATAAGTGATGGTTACTATTTGCATCTGTTTTGTAATTAATTTTTTTCCTAATTGGCTTTGTGATTTTTTACTTCTCATTTTTCTGTTTCCTTTCAAGAGATTCTTTATTCTCTAGATTATCCTGTATTTTTAAAATTTTGTATATTTTAACCAAAATTGGATTTTCTCTCTTCAAATATCATTATCATCACTGATATTTCACTCTAATGAATTGAAAAAGGAAGCTTTAAATGTCATGGTTTTTTAGCTGTGTGACAGTCCATTTTGTACAGTGTAGGTTTAGAAGACCATTTTTTCTCTTTAAGACTTTATTTTTTTAAAGCAGTTTGTTTTTACACTTGCACAGCCTCCCTCATTATCAACATCCTACACCAGGATGATGGTACATTTGTTATATTGATGAACTTGAATTGACACATCCTAATCACGCAACACCATAACTTACGTTAGGGTTCTTTTTTGGTCTTGTACACTCTGTGGGTTTAAACAAGTATATAATGGCGTGTATCTACCAGTAAGATATCATGCAAAGTAGATTTGATACCCTAGAAATCTGTGCTCCACATATTTATCCTCCGCTTACCCTCACAAATTCCTGGCAGGTGCTTTTAACTGTCTTCATAATTTTTAGAAGAGCTTTAAAAAAAAAAGTTGCTATTTTTAAATTTCTTCTAGCAATGTATGCAGCATGGTTTAAAATAAATTGAATAAAGTTACTTTTATTGTTTAAATTCCATTTCAGAGTTATTTCCCCCAAAGGACTGTATGTCACAGCTCTGATATAAGTGCTGTGAAAATAGAAAAATTCTAATATTACCCTTAAGTTATTATCTTGTCTGAAAATAACCTATTGTGGTTTTTAAATACTGTTTTTGGAAAGTGTTTTATTAGTAGTGATTTTAAATTCTAAAATCCACTTTTGAGAAGCACTGTTAGGCTCTTATCTGAGACCTGATCCCACAGCGCCCTCTGGGTGGGCTCTTTACTGAGTCAGGGTAGTCTTGCGTAGTTTTGGGGGACTCAATAGCATCCTCCTGAACTATTTTCTTAGAGAGCTTCTGAGCCCAAGCTCTTTGGCTTCTGAACCTTTCTTTGCAGGTTTAAAGATAGTCCGAAGAATGGTAGTTAAGACATCTTAGCATATTAGTTTCATATAAAACATTTTGCTACAAGAAAAACAGAGGAAGATTTTTGCACAGCACTACAGAAACAGAACTGGGAATAGTTTTTACTTTCTTATTTTTAATTGCTAGAATATAGCAGAAGTGTAGACATGTTCTGGCAGAATGAAATCTCAGGTCTTTATTTTTCTTTGAAAAATGTAAATATTGCTTGTTAAAGAAAGAAAGCAGATCCTGTAATAAAAAGAAGACCTGGGCTCAGCTACTCCTTATGTGTATCTGGATGGGTCCTTAACTTTTCTGCACCTTTACTGACACATGAGGGGGCTGAAGGTCTAGTCAAAGATGGATATTATTAAACTCTAGTTGTTTTTATCCATCGAAGATATGGTTATTTGTTGGCTAGCTCATCCTTTAATAGGTTTTATGGAAATTTAAATAATGTAAAATTGAAACACTGTAATCTACAATAGTGTTTGTCTCACTGTGTACACAAAATTTATAATAAAGTGGGGCGCCTGGGTGGCGCAGTTGTTAAGCGTCTGCCTTCGGCTCAGGGCGTGATCCCGGCGTTCCGGGATCGAGCCCCACATCAGGGTCCTCCACTGGGAGCCTGCTTCTTCCTCTCTCACTCCCCCTGCTTGTGTTCTCTCTCTCGCTGGCTGTCTGTCTCTGTCAAATAAATAAAATCTTTAAAAAAATTTATAATTAAGTGATACTCCACATTAACTTTTTACTTGTTAAAATATTGCAAAATTTCAAAGGTAGGTGATTATTTGTATTCTTCATGATAGTCCGTGTAGGAACGTTTCTTTGTCTAGTAAACCAGTAAAATTGTCATTGGTCATCAGGATTCGTAAGAATTATGAGTTTCAAATTGGTTGAGGTCTGCATGGGTATATACATTTCATAAAATGTGAAAACTGTGTATATTGTTCTATGAGATTTTTTTTTAAAGATTTTATTTATTTATTCAACAGAGATAGAGACAGCCAGCGAGAGAGGGAACACAAGCAGGGGGAGTGGGAGAGGAAGAAGCAGGTTCATAGTGGAGGAGCCTGATGTGGGGCTCTATCCCAGAACGCCAGGATCACGCCCTGAGCCGAAGGCAGACGCTTAACCGCTGTGCCACCCAGACGCCCCTATGAGATATTTTTAATACCATGAATGGCTTGATAAAAGTTAGCTTATTCACTCAACAATGTGCCTGAATTATAGAAGATGCTGGGATGCATAAATGAACTAACTAGATATGATGGGTTCCCTCATAAAGCATGCACAGTGGTATCACAGAGTAACATTTGGGTGAATATGTAAGGATCAGCTGCTTTCAATTTTAAAAATAAATTATCTCTGTTGAAGTAAACTTGTTTTAATAAAAATATGCTCAAGCAACATTTTGGTATTTCACAGAGGAAGGCTAGAAACTCAGGCGGAAGAAATGATCTTCAACTTATATATTTCATTTGCTAAATTTGCAACTTGATAAATTGGAGATTGTCAGCATTCAATTAAACCTTAAGCAAATTCCAAGTAAAAGCAAACTTGTATTTCACTTGTGGTTGATCCCTGCTCTTATACTACTTATGGTCACGAAATCCAGCAATATAGTTACATATTGGTGGGTTTGGAATGTATCTGTTGCTTCTCTCTGTAAGTATGATCTATTCTCTGTAGTTTTGTCTTTTATGGGAACTATTTGCAGATCATTTCCCCCCCACATATTAAGAATATGAGGCAACTTGAAACAATAAAAGAATAGTTCCCTACAGAAATAGTTACTGTTTAGAAGATAGTATTCATAGTACCTGAGTTATATGCATTGTACTTCTAAAACATAAGAAGATTTTGTTAGACTGTGCTTTTTAAAAAAATTTTTGTCAGGTTTATTTTCCATCATTTGGAAATATATCTTGACAATCAGTCTAGATTATTTGCTGCTTTTCACTACAGTGTTGTTCAAGTCCTGTGCCCTTGCTTATCTTTGTCTTGTTATACCCATTACTGCAAGTAGAGTATTGAAGTCTCCTAATATTATTTGTCTTTCTACCTCTTCTGTAAAATTTCAATTCTGTAAAATTTTACACCATATATTTAGGAGCTTTCATGTTTGGTGCATAAATATTTATAATTGTTATCTCTTCTTGATAAATTAATCCTTTTAATTAAAAAAAAGTCCTTTATCTCTTGTAACTTTTTTTTTTTTAACTTAGAGTCTCTTTTGTCTGATATTATTAGTATAATGACCCTGCTCTTTTCGAGTTAGGATTTACATGAAAAATGTTCCTGTCCTTTCACTTTCAACCTGTGTGTATCATTAGATCTAAAGTGAGTTTCTTGTACATGGTACATAGTGTTAGATTTCATGTTTTTGATCCATTCAGCTAAACTATGTCTTATGATTGAGAAGTTAATCCAGTTATATTTAAAGTAATTACTGATATGAAAGGATTATTTCCATTTAAGTCATTGTTTTCTGTATGTCTTGCAGCTTATTGTTGTTCCCTTCCTTTCTTTCTTTAATTTTTAATTTTTTTAAGTTTTTATTTAAATTCCAGCTAATTAACATACAGTACAATATTAATTTCAGGTGCAAAATACTGATTCAACACTTCCAACTTAATATTTTGTTAGACTGTGTTTATTTTTGTAGTAGAGTGTTAAAATGGAAGCTTAGGCTGTGATGCATTATGAAGGTAGCTCTTGTCTAGGCTTCCCTCACAGAGAATCCTGCTGTGACTCAACAGTTACTCTGTTTTCCAAATGAGAAGTGTGAGGATGTCATCTCCTGTTGCAAGCCTAGTGATTCAGTCTTCAAGGAGGTTTATTGGCAGGAGCTCGGCTGTGCATTCTGATCCCCAATGAGTGTTACCCTCTTCACCTTGGGTTAGGAGAGAGAGGATTTAAGGAGTCTACTCTGAGGGCATAAAATGAGTCCCTGAAGTTTAGATATAGAGGACCACTGTCTAAAACATGCCTGGGAAATCAAAATTGAATGCAAATGAAGAGTCTTGTCACAGACTGGATTTCCAGAAAGCAGGCACTGAGATGGAGTTAGCACAAAAGGTTTATTGCAAAGTTAGCACCTGTGAAAGGAAGAGTGGGGAGGCAGGATTGATTGGGTCAGGGAAGCCATCAGACAGCCATGCAAACCTGACAATGTGTCTCCCAGCCCAGTAGGGAGCTTCCTGAGCAAAGTGTATTTTAGAAGAGTCTAGTGTTGGGTGGAAATGGCCAGGTCCTTGTACTAGAGTCTTGCTCAGTCATGAGATGGAGGCTGCCTTGAGAAGACTGCCTTTGGCATAAAAGCCGAGGCAGACCCTGATGAAGCTGACAGCTGGAGGCTATCCACTCACCACATTCCTCACAGATGGGCACCAAGTGCTTTCTTGGAGGGGACACTGGGTGGGGCATCTCCATTTGTAAAAATCCCCTAGCTTTTCTGTTTATACTCCTAAAATAAAAGTCCTTTGTGTACTTTTAGTCATGAAACAGTCTCATGTAAGTAATAAAATTTTCCAATCGACTGTAATAATGCAAAATGTTAAACTTTCTTCAAAGTTTTCTTTTCTCTCCAACCCCAGCACATGTTTGACTACACTCTTCCCTCCCTTTTCTTTTTAACTTTCTTTCTCCCACTTGCCAGAGGTAGTTTCTCACCTTTCCAGTTTGGACCCAGAGGGGCAGGCATTAGTGGAAAGAAGAGATAAACTGTTGGGGTCTCTCTGACCCATAAATGTGCAATTATTGCTTCTCTCTCATGAGCTATTTTGTAATAAAGGGTACCTTCTTGAAAGATGAAAGTATCGGATGCTTTTGATGTGTTTTCATTAATTATAGCAACTACCACTGATTTGATAGGCATTTCTACCAAGCACTTTATTGATAAACCCTGTCAAATTTTATTCTTACCCTAATTGTTATATGTGAGACATGGCCCTTCTTAGAAAATGGAGGAGGTAGAATCTTGCTATCTGAGGATCCCAGAATTCTTGCTCCTAGACTGCCGAAATGTGGGGTAGATTATTTTTATGTTTTCTACGTCCTGTACTTCATATTTGCTTACTTATTTCTGCCCCACTAAAACTCTTGATTTTTCATTATATTTATCAGTTACTGATCTTACTATTAGTACAAATTAAGTGAGTAAATACAATATAACTAGCTGTGTTAAATCCATGTTTAGCTTGCAATTACCTGTATGTTAGGAAGGTAGTTTTCAATGTGAAAATATACTTTCTGCTTTAGGAAAATACATTTTAGCAAGTTGCAAAAAGAGTGAATTTATTAGAAAAGAAGGTGCTGAGAATAACAGATCTAATTCACTAAATTTTGCCTTTAGCTGCTGCTAAAGTTTATCTATACAGGAAGGTTTCCCAGATGTTTGTTTGCAAATTGCTTTAGTGTTTATTACTTGAAATTGAATAAACATTAATTGTGGCTCGTTCCATTTTTTTTATGTTAGGATAATGCAGACATCAAGATTTGTGGGGGTGGTATTATTGTTTACAAAGAACATAAATGAAATGGAAGCAAATTTTACTTCCTTTTACAGTGAGTATTCTGATAGTTTTTAGCTTTTAATCTTGTGATAATTCTCCTGTGGGAGATTCTATCATTATTAACTTCCTAAGTTATTCAGAATTCGTCTCTTCCATATTTATAAGAGGTACAACTTTACATTTTTAAAAGAATGGTTCATTTCCCCAAATAGAAATCTGAGCACTGACATTTTTAGCAACATTTTATTATGAGCATTTGTCACCATTCTCATCATTGACATTTAATTGGTTTCCTTTCAAAACCAAGAAAAGATCCATCCAGTAGATATTTATGGTACAGGCACAGTTCTAGGGGCTACAGATGAAACCATGAACCAAAGAGACAAAGCCCTTCACTTCATAGGGCTCATATTCTAGAAAGGTGAGATAAACAATTAAAAATAAAAACCTTTAGCATACATGATGATTATAAGTGCTGTGGTGAAAAAAAAAAAAAAAGAAGATGTCAGGACAGAGAGTGCTGATGGGTTGGGAGGGGACAGAGTGTTAGAATTTTAAAGCAGGAAATGGTTGCCGAGAAAATGACATTTGAGTAAAGACTTGATGGAGGTCAGGGAAGGAGTCAGACAAATATCTAGGGAATGAACATCCCAGGCAGAGAGAACAGCAAGTGTAAAGGTCTTGAGACAAGAACTTGCTTGGCATATTGAAGAAGAAGCAGAGAGGTCAGTGTGGAGGGCACAGAGCAGTGAATAGATGAGGCTCGAGAAGTAATAGGGACACAGCAGATAAGATCCTGTAAAGTCATTTTTGGGACTAGGGTTTTTTTTTTTTTTTTTTTTTAACATGGGGCCTGAATTCAGGACCCTGAGATCAAAACCTGAGCTGAGATCAAGAGTAGAATGCTCATCGGAATCTGGGGATGTACTGTATGGTGACTAACACAATATAATAAAAAATCATTTAAAAGGAAAAAAAAAGAGTAGAATGCTCAACCAACTGAGCCACTGAAGTGCCCCCAGAACTAGGACTTGGATGCTAAATGTGATGGGAGTGCATAGAAGTATTTTGATTGTGGGGGTGACAGTGGTCTGACTTCCATTTCAACATATATTGAAAAGATACTCTAGCAAAGGAAAAAACAGACAGATGAGGTAGGAGATTGTGGCAATAATCCAAGTGAGAGATGATGGTGACCTGGACCAGCCATTGTAATGAGGAGATGGGGAGGAGAGGGAGTTTTTGAAATACATTTTGAAGATAGAGTCAGAGGGATTTCTCGAAGGATTGGCAGTGAAAATGAAACAATCCGTCCTGCCTTCAAGATTTCTGGTATTGAACAACCAAAAGATGGATTTGCCAAAATATGTGGATCTCTCCGATCCATTCGTAATCATGTATGCATTTGGTGTTTACTAGGCACAGTACGAGGTTTTGCTAGACAAGAGAGAGAAAAACAAACTAAATTGGCTATAGTTAAAGCAACGTGAAGCCTATGGATGATCTTAGGCTGTACACAATGCTGAGAAAGTAAATAAGTGACATGACACATATGCCTCAAGATACAAAAAACAGAAAATGAGCTGAGGTCAGTCGCAATGGGTAAAAATTACTGTGTGAAGGGGGTAATCAGTTCTGTTCATGAAAATTCTTACAGTTAGATCAGATCTTCAGTCACTTTGAAAACAACTGCTTCTAGCTAAATTCCTTTCTTTTCAAATTCAAATGACATCCTAAAATCTGTGTGGCTAATTACTATGACATTGAAATTAAGAACAAGGTATGTGGTTGATGAGAATACTGGCAATCCCCAGGGTGATTCTAGAGCACCTTCCCAAATCTGATCATTGATTTTGCATTTCATTTAGTGTTGCTTAGCAAGGAGTTCACGAACATCCCTGAGTCAGGCATGATCCTCCTGAATTAAAATGCCATACTTGGTAAAAATGTTACAAATTACTTTACTCCGTCCTGGCCAGGAAGAGTGTAGTTTTGGTTCCAGATGTCCTGGTTGCCTTAACCAAATATAGGAAGATGGATTTAGCATCTCAGCATTGTCCCACACTAATGTAACATGACAATAATTTGTAAACACTTCTCTCACATGGTTCCCAGGACATTATGGAAAATTAAATAGTACCCATGAAGAATGCACTCTTTAGGGAATGTACTGAGTAAAAACAGTAGCAACAGTCTTCTTATAGTCTCCATTGATTGTATCTTCTGTATCTTCTCATTTTGTCTATTTGAGATTTTATGTGCATGCTTGAATTCTCTAGATATTATTTTCCTGATACATCTCTTCCATTTATCTGCTTACGTATCATAACTTATCCAGAGTACTTTAAAAGTATCTAAAATGCCCAAAGACTGCTTTTGAAATGGGTGCTATTTACAATGACTTTGGGTTGGTATGCTGTAGATGCTCTACTTTTTTTTTTTTTTTGGTACGTTAGCTGTTTTGTTATTTTTTTTCCAGTTTCATTGAGATACTATTGATATAACATGGTATAAGTTTTAAGATGTACAACATAATGATTTGTGTGTCAACTATATATATATATATTTCATGTATATATATGAAAGTGATTATCACAGTAAGTTTGTATAACAACTGTCACCTCACATATTATTTTCTTGTGATGAGAACTTTTTAAGATCTACTCTTAGCCACTTTTTTTATTTATTTATTTAGATTTTAATTATTTATTTGAGAGAGAGAGAGACAGAGAGTGACAGCACTGTTGGGGAGGTGAGAGAGAAGCAAGCTTTCCCCTGAGCAGGGAGTCCAATGTGGGATTCAATCCCAGGACCCTGAGGTCATGATCTGAGCCGAAGGCAGAAACTTAACCAACTGAGCCATCCAGGCATCCCATACTCTTAGCCACTTTCAATACAGTATTGGTAACTGTAGTCCCCATGTTGTACATTACATCCCCAGAGCTTATTTGTCTTATAACTGGAAATTTGTACTTTTTGACCATCGTCACCCATTCTCCCCTTCTACCTCTGACAGTCACTTTGTCCTCTGTATCTGTAAGTCAATTTTTTTTAGATTCCACATGTAGGTGAGATCAACAGCATTTGTCTTTCTCTGTCTGACTTACTTTACTTAGCTTAATGCCCTCAGTGTTCATTTATGTTGTCACAATGTCAGGATTTCCTTTGTAGGGGAGGACAAATTATTTCCTTCTACCCTTTGAGGTCTTCCATCTGGCCTACAAATTAAATTGACATGAGACAGATTAACAGGAGAAAATAACTGAAATTTCATTATGTGTGCATGGAGGCCCACTAATGAAACTGAGACCCAAAGAAATGACCAAGGAGGGCAGTTTTTATACTTTTTAGACAGAGACAATAAATCTGTGAGAAATTGACAGAACAGAGAAAACTTGACTTTTGGAAGCTTCAATTAGTAAAGAATTCCAAACAGAATTTGGATTGCAGCTGTAAATTAGTAAAAAGTAACAAGGGATGTTAATACAGCTTTCTCAGCCCTAAATTTCCTATCTCTGGTAATACGGATGCCTCTTTACCTGGTGGTACAGGGATGATACCTTTTATTTATTTCCTGCTTTCGGGAGGACAGAAAAGGGTGTGAATGTCCTCCCTACACAGGTTGTCTCTTAAGTAATTTTTATTTAAAATAACTAATATGCCAAAGTGGCACATTTTGGGGTGGCGGCCTGCCCTTGGCCACTATACTTTCTTTTGATAGATGAATAATATTCCATTTTACATATACCATGTTTTCTTTATCCATTTATCTGCCACTGGACACTTAGGTTGTCTCCGTGTCTTGGCTGTTGTAAATAATGCTGCCCTGACCATGAGGGTGCACCTATCTCTTTGGGATGGCGATTTCATTTCCTTTGGAGATACACCCAAAAGTGGAATTGCTGGATCATACAGTACTTCTCTTTTTAATTTTCAGAGGAACCTCCTAATTTTTTCAGTCGTGGCTGCATCAGTTTACATTTCCACCTGCAGTACACGAGAGTTCACTTTTCTCTGCACCCTCACTAATTGTTATTGTCTCTGCCATTTTGGTAGCAGCCATTCTGACAAAACCACATCTCGTTGTGGTTTTGATTTTCATTTCCCTGGTGATTGGGGGTGTGGAACAGCACCCTTTCATGTACCTGTTGTCCATTTGACTATCTTCTTTGGAAAAGTATCTATTCGGGTCATTTGCCCATTTTTTTTTTATTGAGTTCTTCAGTTTTTGCTGTTGCGTTGTATGAATTCCTTATATATTTTAGATATTCACCCCTTATTAGGTACGCAGTTTGCAACTATTTTCAATTCCCTAGGTTGTCTGTTCATTTTGTTGATGGTTTCCTTTGTTTTGCAGAAATGATATTAAAATGTCTACCAAAAGCCATCGATAGACTCCCTGCAGTTCCTATAAAGATTCCAGTGGCATTTTTTCAGAAGTAGATTCAACAATCCCAAAATTTATATGGAATCACAAAAGAACCCAAATAGCCAAAATAATTCTGAGAAAGAACAGAGCAGGAGGCATCATCACTCTTCCTGATTTCAAGCCAGACACCAAAGCCATAATCATCAGAACAGTATGGTACTGGCATACAAATAGAACACATAGGCTAATGGAACAGAATGGAGAGCTTAGAAATAAACCCATGCAGAAATGGTCAACTAATATTCGACAGGAAAGGCAAGAATACTCAGTGGAGAAAGGACAGTCTCTTCAATAAACAGTGCAGGGGAAATGGGATATTCACATGCGAAAGAATGAAACTAGACTCATATCTTACCTCGCTCATAAAAATTAACTTGAAATGGAATAAAGACTTAAATGTAAGACCTGAAACTATGAAACTCCTAGTGGAAAACACTTAAAGCACAAGCAACAAAAAGCAAAGTTAAGCACATGCTCTCTCTTTTAAATATAAAGTCAATTTGTTCATTGCTTAAAAAGCGTATTCTTTGTTAAGCTGCCAAAAGATTGCTGAAAAGTTGAAAAGAATGTGAATAGGCTGTTGAGGAGAACCCTGACCTTTGGAGTCCTGCATTCCTCCCACCCTTATCCCCTTCTTGCAAGAAAGGAGCAGCAAGCTAAATTATGCTGTGCCCCTAGGGCACAGGCTGCTAGATTTGGTGAAATAAAAAGAAAAGGACAAATTGGAAACATTATTTATAAAACATAAAGAAGGAAAGGCTTGCTTTCTTCAAACAAACAAATAAACAAACAAGCTTTTAAATCAACAGGAAAGACTCTGGTCATGCCTGTTATTTTCTTTGGCTTAGCAGTTTCACTTCTATGATATTATATGTCATAAAACCTTAATAGTGACTACTTTTCATGAAGGTGGTGAAGAAGGGGCTTTTCCTTTTCACTCCATAATTTCCTATGTCATTTAAATTCTTTATTAGGAATATGATTTACTCTCTTTTATAATTTAAAGTGTGTGTGTGTGTATGTATGTATGTATGTGTGTGTATGTGTTTTTTTTTTTTTTTTTTTTTATGAAGGAAAAAAGGCTATTTTCTCTTAAGTCCTAGCACCATGCTGGGATTATAGGAGGCAGCAGGTAGTATTTCAGAGCCTGACCTTCTAGGAGAGATAACCTTCCTCTTAGGATTTTAGTAGTGAAGTTGTTCAAATCTTACCTTCACTTAAAAGCAGTCATTTGATCATGCATAGAGAAAAGAATGCAGATTGTTTTTTAATCCAAGGGTCATTAGTATTGGTCATGAGATATTTATTTTTAGAATCACTTATCCTCTTGACCCTGAATTTGTGGTGCTATTTGTTCAAAAATGGCTGTGAGAGGATATTAAGTGAGATAAATATTATTAACCTGACCTTGATCTTTCATTAGCCCCTGTGATATGCAGTGCTACTGAACTCGGAAGACACCTGTTTTAGTAGGTTAATTTCTGCCACAGAGGGAGTTGCTGAAATTTACATTTGCTTTGTATTTAACTATCTGTAGGAAATGACTTTAGATACTTCTGCCCAGGAAAAGGGCAGAGTATTAATATTGTGTAATTATCTTTTCCTTCCTATCTCCAGAACGTTTGTCCAGGAACAGCATTCAGTGGTAGTAAAAAAGGCACTTCTTTGTGTTTCTCTCCTCAGAAAGTTAAAAGGCAGTATTGCTCTATTACCTTCTAGTAATAAAGCAACCGATTATTATTAAACTTGAAAATACTTCTTAACACACAGGAATACTATGCTATTGTGGGGAAGGAAAAATTCTTCCTCTACCCTTCAAGGTCTTCCAGCTGGACTAAGAATTAAATTTGCATAAGACAGGTTAACAAGAGAAAACAAAACAAAACAAAACAGGTTTATTAGATTCCCACAGAGGCCCAATAGTGAAATTGAGACCTAAGTAAATGACCAAGGCAGGCAGCTTTTATACATTTTAGAAAAGAGACATATTTGTGAGGTGTTGACAAGATAAACAAAACAGGTTGTTTAGGAACTAAGTAGGGAATCCTGAGCAGAATTTAGGCTGAGGTAGTTGATGGGGAAAAAAGAAACCAAGTTTGTTTCTACAACTTTTTCTGCTTCAAAGTCCCTATCACTGGTGATAAGGATATCTTTTTACTTCTTAGTATAGGGAGGGTATTTTTCATATGGGAGAGTTGTTTCCTACTTTCAGGGAGGAAAGAGGAGGGTCTGGGTGTTTCTTAAGTAATGTTAAAATAATCAGTATGCCAAAGCAGCACATTTGGGGCACTCTACACCATTCTTGGTTGTAATTCACTGGGGGAAAAAAAAGATAACCTTTTTCTTATATATGGCCATGAGTTTGTATTTAATGAAAAAGAGCAAGTAATGTAGAGATTTTGCACACACAGAGCTTGGGAAAGACTAGTCTATCAAAGCCTTAGTGATGCTATGAGGAAGCTAATTCTTTTGTAAGGACTCTGTACCTTCCTCCTCTAGAGCATTGTTTGACCATTTCCGTCTTTTAGTCCTTTGCCAAATGACTAGTTCCATCTACATCTGCAAGAGAAGACAATGAATGTGCCACAGACTGGATAGGGAATGTTTATCTGCGGTGCACCATACAATACGTGCACCATTATAGTGGGTAAAATGAATGCAGGGTTTTAGTAGCCCTGGGACAGAAGTCTTTGGGAAAGGAGAAGCAAGCATAGTCGCTAGATTATATTTACTTCCCAGTCTTTTCTCCTTTTCCATCTATTATACTTCATTCTACTTGAACTTACCAGAAGAAAAAGAAACAGAAGCACCACTAAAAGAAATGCTGAAATTTTGATACATGCTTCTACGACATAATGGTTCCTAAAAATTATTAGAGGGGAAAAAAGGAAAAATTAAGAGATTAGAGTTATTTTCCAAACACTTTCTAACTCTCTCTAGTTAAAGATTCGCCAAGAAGAAGGAGGCACTGGGGCGCCTGGGTGGCTCAGTCAGTTAAGCATCTTCCTTTTGGCTCTGGTCCTGATCTCAGAGTCCTGGGATCAAATCTGGGTTGGGCTCCCCGCTCAGTGGGGAGTCTGCTTCCTCCTGTCTCCCGCCTCTCCCTCTGTGCTCTGTTTCTCTTTCTCTCTCTTAAAAAAAAAAAAAAAAAGAAAGAAAGAAAGAAAAAGGAAAGGAGAAGAAGATGGTACTTGCGTGCAGGGTCCCTTTGTAGGACCTTGCAATTATTTAGAGCATCTACTAGGGAAGAAGTCCAACACCACCGTTCACAGAAAAAAAACAGATGATAGGTTAGTGTGTGTGTGGCAGAGGGGAGGAGGGAGTAACTGCTTTATAATTGTTCCGTACTATTCCTGAAGTTATGCTATTGAATTTTCCAAGATTATTTCACATACTGGAATTTTGTTACACTTTTTGTCTGGGTTCTAGAATTTCTCTCCTTAGTATAAACATTTTTTTAATCCTAAACAGGGGTTGTGGCAAAGGGATTTGTCCCATCAGAACAGATTTCTGGTGCCCTTTCTATGATCCTATGATTTTCCAGGGTTTCCATTTGAAAGATTCTGGATATTAGTCTTAAATTGTTCAATTTTTGACACCGACACTGTGTTTTTAGGGAGGTTGGTTATGGTGTAATCAATCCATTTCTTCTTTGCAGAAAGTAAAAGTCTGCCTGTAAATATTTTGAACTACAGACCAGCGTTTTGTGCTCTATTGACCACATCACTGATGGCTAAGCATCTCGATACTTCGAAACCCTGGCACAGGAGCTTTAATCAAAGCCTTTGGGTGTCTTTCCATTAAATCTGAAATAAAGCTGCTTTCAAAATAAGTTGAGTTTCAACCACTAATCATTGACCATTTTCATGGAAACACTGAGTAATTGTTTCATGTTTAGAGTATATCGTGTGAAATCAAGTCACAGGGAAAGCTCTTTGTCCAGCTGTCACCAGTACATGGTCATCAGGCTTCCAGAGCACCAATTTCCATATTGTGTGACAAAATATTCATTCTAAAATTTATTCCCCCAAATTGTTCAGACATGTAATAATATATATTTGAGACTGGGAAAAGTTTTGAACTGTCAAAACTGCCTTTCTTTGCCCATATTGAATTTTGAGGAGATGGGGAAGTCTCAAACCAGCAGGAAATTTACTCAAATGTTCTATGATAAATCCTCTGTGGCTCTAATGTTTTTTAATATTATATCTTGGAAAGCTGTAAATCATAATATGCTACTATAGTGATGGAGATTAGGAAGGCAAACAATTTGAAACTTCATGGTCCCTCACAATGAGCAAATGGTAAGGTTTCAGAGAAACTGATTTTCACATCAAATATCCAAATGAATAGTTTTCAACCTGTGTTGACAGTGTTTCTTGAGGAAGGAGAAAAAGTGGTTCTTTCAAGACTCTTCCTAAACACTTTCAGTGTGTAGTTCATACAGATCACTTTGGGATGCCACCTATATGGTTAAATACATAAAGTGGTCTATTTATTTTCAGAAGACAAAATAGTATTTATTCATCTCAAGCAGAAAAATTGGCAATTTCTTTAATGGAAGCACATTAGTATTGATGAACAGATATGGTGACTGACAAAGTTCCTAGTTGTCTCAGCTGTTGAGATGCAGCTCAGATCCCCGCCTGGATGCCATCGAGCCTGTCATCAAGCTCCTGTAAGTGTCAACTGCCAACAGCTCAAGCTGTCTTGTTCTCTGTGAGCTTGGCACAATAGGAGTTGTCTTACCCCTCTCAGATGTTATGCTCCCCTTCCCAACCTAAGGACTGACAGATCCCGGGATATAAAAGGTGACCCTTTGCTTCAAGGTGGCATATACTCTGCTGTGTGGGTGACACCCATTGCTCATCCAAGCAGTCGGGCTGAAGCTGGAGTCCCGTTAGACCCCACCAGGCTTAGGTCCTTCTGCTCTAACTGCTTCTTTTCCTTCCTTTTCCCCGAGAGTGCTCCCCCAGTAAGGACTGTGTACCTGAACCCGCCTCTAGGCAACGCAACCCAAGACAAAGGTGAATGCTGCATTTCCTCAACTCTACTATTATGTTGCCAGTATCAGATGTAAGACAAACCAGATGTGAACAAAAACCCACCCGTTACTTAGCTCAAATCATCATACTAAATAGACAGAAGGAGAAAAATGAGCGTTTTCTCAAAAGCATATCCTAATTCTGTAAAGATGAGGCCCAGAGAAAGAGAAAGGCACAAATAGTGACTTTAAGATACAGGTGTGTGGGTCACTAAATTTGCCTTTTCTATCATGTTTGAAAGTCATGAAACTGTATTTTAATATAGGTATAGATAAAGAGTGCAGTGATAGAAATTAAATGCATGGTGATTGCCTGTGTCTCTACATACTACAAGTTGGGAAAAGCACAGAAAGAAAGGGTAATGGTGGTAGAAATGATGAAAGCATCCCATGAAATTTTAAGGAAGCTTGGAATTAAGATTCAAGAATCTCCTTTGTTACCAGATATCATTTCTACTGTCTAGATTTTAATTTGCATATACATTTATTGTAGCATACCATCTAACTAATATGCATTTCCCCCCAAGACAGTAATTATTCAGGCAAATCTTTAATTAGATCGAGGCAAAATAAATATTCTTACACTCTAATTTTGAATTATTTGCATCTCCTATTACAATTTCAAAATTATGAATTCTCATCCTGGTATCAATTCTTTCTGCCAGTGTTTATAACAAACATAGCTCGTCATTTTGTTTGATCAGCACCCTACACATAAGAGACAGGGTTTCAACAGTTACTTATTTTTTGTTCAGATATGTAATGTTTTTATTCTAAGTTTGATAAAGTTACTTTTAATATTTTGTTCTTAATTTCTTAATTGATGATGCCTCACAGATATAATCAATCACTTTCTTACCACGTGGGGAAATATCTAAGGGCTACAGTTTCCAGGACAGAGTTACTGTGGGGCAGAGTGGTGCAATCCTGTCTTTAATTTTCCTTTCTCTTCATATAGCCAATAAATATTAATATATTATTTTGTTCCTAGGGTGGAGGACTAGAGAGGAGTTTTGCTTGCTTTAATGGCACATATTACATAACCTTCATTAGTAGAAACACAAAAATGTATTCAGAAAAGGAGTTTGATTTTCTGGGTCCTCAGTGGGATCATGAAAGTAACCTACAGAATTCTACCTCAAGAACTGACACGGCCAACTTTGATTATAGGGAGTTAAATAGCTGATCCCAAGTAGTCATCCTAAAACCGGAAACTTAGGTAGAACTTCTGACCCAGTAAGCAGGCCGGGGTGTTTTCCTTAATGTTGATATAAACTAACGTCATACAAACTTTGTTAACGAGCATTCCTCCTGCCTTCAAGACTGCCTCCATGAACTGGGTCAGAAATGCAAAAATCTCCCATGTTAAAGATTACTTTGTTTTTGTTTTTTTTAAAGCAGGCTCCACACCCAGCATGGAGCCCAACATGGGGTCTGAACTCAGGACCCTGAGATC
The DNA here is from genome assembly GCF_024610735.1 of Ursus americanus. Lineage (NCBI taxonomy): Eukaryota > Metazoa > Chordata > Mammalia > Carnivora > Ursidae > Ursus > Ursus americanus. The sequence continues at coordinate 61,880,433 of NC_142131.1, read as the reverse complement.
AAGACCTGAGCTGAGATCAAGGGTCAGGAATTCAACCAACTGAGCGTCCCAGGCACCCCTACTTTTTATTGTTTTTTTTTTTTTTTTCAGTTTGTTTTGTTTGCTGTGCTGAAATGGAATTTTATTTACTGTTAAATGTTCAGATTATGTTAAATGTTCAAATAGGCTTATCCTATAATTTATAATACCAGGTGGATGATTGATTCATCAGAACTTTTCTCAAGGATACATTTTAATAAAGGTGTAGAGATGGAAAGGGGGGGTAGAGGACCCAGGCAGCAAGTTACTTGAGGTATTTTCCCTGTTTTACAATCTTACCTACATAGGTCTGTTTGCATCATGTGTTCTGGCAGACAGGAATATTGCACATGCTGTCTCCAAGTCAAGGTCTAGAACACTAGCCATCTATAGTCCTAAATGGAGGGCACTGACAGCACAATTATCATTGGCTCTACCACTACGTAGTGTTTTGCCTTCTAGCATGGAAGTAAGTCACATATAATGTTGGTTGTTTATTGTATTTGATGTCATGGAGTAGAATTAATTTGAGATATCTTTGGGACCTGATGTTTGCACAAATTTTACGATGTTTATGGTTGTGCTAAAGATCGTGGAAAAAAGAGCATCCTTTAAAACTTACTTGGAGAAAAATACTGGCTTCTGCATTTAATTACAGTTTAGTTCTAGATTGAAGATCAGTGTATTTTTATGTTGAAAACCCCCATTTGCTTCTTCCACATGGCTGCTTTTGTCAGCTTTGTGCTTCTGTAACAAACAAGTATACTCTAAATGAGAGCTTGGAACGGGAATTCGGTGATCTCATACATTTCTTCATTCATTTTGTTCATTAAGCACATATTTATTGGGCACCGAGTCTGTGCTCCTCACCCTGCTAAATGCTGGGATCACTGAGGTTAGCAGGAGAGCAGATCCCTGCCCTCGAGAAACTTAAAGCCCATTGGGCAAGTCAGATAAACGGAAACAAACAAGATAAATGTACATCTTAAAAATGCAGTGAAGGGAGTTTAAGAGACAATGTGACAGAATGTAATGGGAAGAGGCTACTTTAAGTGAGCTGGTGAGTAAGGAACCTACCATGGGTAGGGGTGACGGTTGTTATATTCAAGGAAAGGTAAGAAGGCCAGGGTAACTGGTGCCCACTGAGCTGTCCTGACACATTGGAGCATGAGGCCGGACAGGTGCAGAGCCCGCGTCTTGCAAGGTCTTGTAGATAATTGTGAAGGTTTCATTGTCAGAAGATTGGAAAGTCATTCATAATTTTTTAAGTAGGGAAGCATTGTAATCTAATTACTGTTTTTAAGAGGTCTCTCTGACTTTCTCTGGAGATTTAGAATAGGGGAACAAGGGCTGAAGCTGGGAGATTAGTTAGGATGCTGAGATGAATGCCGATGAGTGTGCTAACAGTGGAAATAAATGAAAATTGAGGGCTTACTGATAAATTTTGGAGATGAAACCAGTGGGACTTGCTACATTAGGAAAAAAGTGGAGAAAAAAAATTAAGGATATCTTTGTTTTGTTCTGTTTTGTTTGTTTTGTTTTTAGCGAACTGGGTATATGGTGGTGTCCTTTATTGAGGTATTGAGGTGGTGGAGGCTAGAAAGAAGTTGGACTGGGAAGGCGATATCAGCCAGGACTCAAGACTCGGATTTGACCACACTGAGGTTAAAATCCATGGTAGATATCAGTGGTCACATGCACAGCTAACTTGAGACTATAGCTTAAAGAATAGATCAGAGTTGGAAATACATATACTAAAGTATACGTGTATACGGATCTATCTGTGTATAGTGTATACAGATGGCAATTAAAGGCCCAGGATTGGTTAAGTTTACTTTAAGAACACAGCATGGAATGAGAAAATCTGAAAGGTCCAGGATGGATTATTGGAGAATTTCATCATTTGGAGGTCAAGTAGAAGAGAAAGAACAAGGAAAAAATACCAAGGGGTCCCTAAGAATGGAGGATAAAAATCCGCACAGTGTAGTATCACAGAGAACAACAGACTAGAATGTTTCAAGAAGGGAGAGGAGGTCTGCTGTGTCAGCTATGGCTAAAAAGCCAAATGAGAGACAGTGTCATTGAGTTTAACAACATGATCTTTCAGGTGACCTCTATGAGAAGTTTCAGAAGCATGGTAGACAGACATCAGATTGGAGTGTACTGAGACATGATTAGTAGGAGAAAAAAGGGACAGAAAGAAAGTTAAGTCAGACCTTTTAATGGCTTTTGTTTGAAGCAGGGAGAAGAAAAATGGATATTGGAGAGAATACGAGGTCAAAGGAGATATATATTTTTTAAAGATAAAAAATTCTTCACCATGTTTTTGCATACTGATTACATGGCCTAATAAAAAGGAAAGATTCATGATACAAGATGAAAATATTATTTTATAAGAGCAAAGTCATTTGGAGACAAATGTCAAGAGGAGTCAAGGGAAGGTGGGATCCAGAGAGCAACTGGAAAAATTGGCCTTTAGTAAAAGAAGGAACTCCTCCTCCATTGTGATGGGAGGGAAAGCAGCAAGGAGGGGCACAGATACAGGAAGATTTATAAATTCAGTGATGGGAAGATGGAGAATCCTCACTTGATACTGTTTGTTGTCTCAATGAAATAAAAGATATAATCATTAGCTAAGAGTGAGTAGGGGGAGGAACTGGGATAGTTTAGAGAAGAAAATGTGTTAAATAGTAATTTTGGAGAGTAGGAATTTGAATTTATTAGAAAACATAAAATAATTTCCTGGCAATGTGAAGTGTCGTGTGTGATGTTTGTTGTGAATCTAATGTGGTACCATTGTGTGATTTCTTCCAAAATATTAGATGCTCAGCTACAGATGCAGATAATGGCAGAAAACTGTGTTGAAACTAGGTCAGGATTTTTCTGGGCAGCCAAGACACTGGAAATACTTATGATGTAGTGACCATAATGATGGACACGGAATTAAAGCCATGGAAGGAAACAAGTGAAGCTCAGAAGATGGTAATTGGTAGTGAAAATATGGACGGGCCAGTGAAAATCATTATGAGGTAGTAGAATTTTAAAATTATATATTTGAGTAAGTGAAAAGTTGAGGAGGATGTAGTCAGAGAAAGATACCTATATGCCAGATGAAGGAAGTGTAGCCTCTTTCCAGATGGAAACCAGAAATGGGACATTATTATGGGAGTATAAGCCTAAGAAAGAGAATAGGAAAAGATGATTGGAGGTGATGAAGTCAAGGCATTAAGACATCAGGGTATTGGATGGGTATTCACACGATGTTGATGTCACTCAGAAGGATGGCAGAGAAGAAGATATCTATGCTGTCAATGAATGACCCAACTTTGATAAATGACACTGGTGAGAAGGTTTAAAGGGTGGCATGTTTGGGTGGCATAGTGAATTAGGGTTTTAACGAGACTCACTGAATTACAAATGGGAAAACAAAACATACATTACCACTTCCTGGCCCCGAGACACACAGGGCATACAAAGAAAATTAAAAAGCATTCACTAGGTTGGCTAGAATCAAAATGATAGGGGTGCCTGGGTGGCTCAGTTGGTTAAGCATCTGCCTTTGGCTCAGGTCATGATCCCAGGGTCCTGGGATCAAGCCCTGCATTGGGCTCCCTGCTCAGTGGAGAGCTGCTTCTCCCTCTCCCTCTGCTGCTCCCTCCTGCTTGTGCTGTCTCTCAAATAAACAAATAAAATCTTAAAAAAAAAAAAAGATAAGAAATAACAAGTGTTTTGGTGAAAAAAAGGAACTCTCATGTAGTGTTGATGGGAATGTAAATTGGTACAGCCACTAGGAAGACTATGGAGGTTCTTCAAAAAATTAAAAATAGAAATACTGTAAGATCCAGTAATTCCACTAGTGGGTATTTACCCAAAGAAAATGAAAACACTAATTTAAAAAGCTATATGCACCCCTATGTTTACTGTGGCATTATTTACAGTAGCCAAGATAGGGAAGTAACCCAAGTGTACTTGGTTGTGAATACCCAAGTATTCATCAAAAGATGAGTAGAGAAAGATCTTTCTCACACACATACACAGACCTATACACACAATGGAATATTATACAGTCATATAAAAGGATTTGATCTTGTCATTTGTGACAACGTGGATGGACCTAGAGGGTGTTATGCTAGGTGAAATAAGTCAGAGAAAGACAAATGCCATATGATTTCACATATATATGGAATCTAAAAAATAAAATACATGAATAAACAAAAAGCAAAATCTAACCTGTAAATACAGAACAAGCTGATGGTTGCCAGAGGAGAGAGGGTTGGGGAGATGGGCAAAATGGGTGAAGGTGAACGGGAGATATAGACTTGGGGAATGTGGAATGAATTATGGGAATAATGGGCACAGTGTAGCAAATGTAGTCAGTGTAACTGCAAACAGGTTGTATGGTGACATGTGGTAGGTACACTTGTGATGAGCACAGCATAACATACAGACACATTAAATCACTATGTTGTACACCTGAAACTAATGTAACCTTGTGTGTGGGCTGTACTCCAAAAATATCTAAAGCTTTTTCTAGGGCAAGCTGGTTAAAATTAAAAAAGAACTGTGTTCAGGGTACATTGAAATTTAGCTAGATTGAATATAGCGAGGTGAAAGGAATAAAGAAGAGATTGAGAGTCTAGGAAAATTTAGATCATAGATACAAGGTCTTACGGGACACATTCAAGCATTAAGGAAAGAGTAGAGGAGTGGAAATTTGACAAATGTGCAAAGAACAAACTGAGAATGAAAATTGGAGTGATATGACCTGGGAGGCTTGCTTTTTTACTGGTGGCCAAGGATGTGGGGCAAGATGAAATTGGTCCTGAGACCATCAGAGGGGAAGGAAGATGAATCCTTTCTGCCTGTGTCCCTGAAAACGTATCTGCTGTGGAAGAGTTGGTCCTCTCCACGGTAGTATCTGGCAATGCCCTGGCTTTGGGATTGCTGTTACTGGCAAAAGATGGGGAAGCCTGTGCATTCCTCTCTTAATTAGCATCAGTCTGGGTCGTGCTAAATCTGGTGAGTTCTCCGAAACAGAAAATATGTCACTCTTATGTCAGCAAATATGCATACCCTGTGCACGCTTAGAGTGCATAAAGGTTCCCAGCCCTGCCAAGATGTGCTTCAAACCTAATTGCTTTTGGAAAATTCCCTGTGCTCCGTGGCAAGGCCAGGAGTGAAGGGAATGAACTCTCACAAGTGTCTAGCTCTGCTGAGCTCTTGACAACCTTGTCTCATTTATTGTGACTTTAGTCCACTTTACTGCCCATTTTGTAAAAGTAACAGGCTCAACTCTACTAAGGCTAATAAGGCTAGAGAGCAGTAAACAACCATTATAACTCATGTCATTGTACTAACATCTTTAAAACTATCTCATCAGAGGGGAAAAAAGTACTGGCCCAGGGAGGCCACTTTATTATTATCACATTAAATTTAAGTAGAAATGGCACTGCATTTGGAACTTAGATTTCTTGTAGCCTAATCTCTTTGAAGGTGAGGAAACAGTGTAGTGTAGAAATGAAGGTGAACTATATTATTCGCGACAAAAATTGAGCTGGTTAATAATTAAATGCCACGAGGGCTATGCTTTTCTTTTAGTGTGCGCTACAGTAACTGGTTGAAGTTTGAAGAGATGCTGAGTGGGAATTCATCATGATAAAAACAAAAAACAAAAAACTAGCCCGTTATTAAGGTGCTTCAAAACTTCGTCTTTTTACCATGACCTTAACTTACAGGCTAATCGAGTTGATCTTGTGATTATCCCAAATACTTGTTGAACAACTAATTTGAGGGAAGCTATACCTGCAGATACAGTATTAAATATGACATGTATCTTGACTTGAGTGAGCTCCCTATCTAAAAGATACAATCATTTGGCAATTATAAAACTGTAACCACCTACATTGGAAGAACGAGGAACCTAAACTTGGGGGCAGAGTGTCTGGGCAGACCTCATGAACGAATGGAGATCTAAGCATCAATAAATAATCTTAGAGACCTCTATATGAAATCAGAATTTTAATTTTTAAATTTACTATTAGAATGTCTGTCTAGAAACTCCGACTTTTTGTGACCTCTTAGTTGCAAGTTAATTGTAAATAAGTTCATTGTATTTGCTTATTATCTCTTTGGAAGAAATTAGATTTTTAAATTAATTATTAAAGTAATCATAAGATCTACTAAAGTAAATTGATTAAAAATTTAGAACATGGTATTGTTTCTCCTATTCAATTTCAGTAGGTACATGTATTCCCATATCTTCTGTAAATACAAGAAAAATAAATAAGTCAAATTTAAAAGTATATTTGAGAAGTTGCAAAACTGGTTCTGCAGAAACCTTGGGATAATAAAAATCAAAAAGGAAATATTTCTAGTTGTGGCTTTGACCAATGTAAACTTGCATATTCACATGAAATGACTTTAGCTCACCTCACCTCGTATCTGCTGTTCCTACCTAAGATTTATCTGCTTTCAGAAATGGTGATGAGTCATTCATGCAACAAACGCACTTTTTTTTTTTTTTTTCCTACTGTGTATAAAATACCATGTGAGCTCAGAGTGTGGTATCAAGACCAACCAGACAGGGGCCTCCTGGATCTTACAAATACAAGGATCTAACCAATTACAAGTTAAATAGTACATATAGGGGGGTGCTTGGGTGGCACAGCGGTTAAGCGTCTGCCTTCGGCTCAGGGCGTGATCCCGGCGTTCTGGGATCGAGCCCCACATCAGGCTCCTCTGCTATGAGCCTGCTTCTTCCTCTCCCACTCCCCCTGCTTGTGTTCCCTCTCTCGCTGGCTGTCTGTATCTCTGTCTAATAAATAAATAAATAAATAAATAAAATCTTAAAAATAAATAAATAGTACATATAGGAAAAAAAAGTTTTTTCTAAAATATTTGTGGTAAGATAATTCATTGGCCACCTGCAGACCTTAATCCTTTGTTCATCACCCAGGTTTTTTCTGGACCAGACTCCTGTTGGTCTCACCTCACTAGCTGAGGTGAATCAAGTTCAAAGATAACATACTGCTTACTTAATATATTCTAAAAACCCTCAGTAGCAACATACCGAAGTCTCACTAGTAGCAAAGCACAGTAATACCTAATTGCATTTGAACTGTAGGAATCAGGAAATAAAGATCAGGACTCAACATTTTCAGCACTTTTCCCTTTTATCATTTAATCAAATCAAACAGAGTGCTACTGTTGTGTTATACACACGTATAGAGGTATAGGTGTTCTAACTGCTTTTGTAAATTCATATTTTAGTTTAGAATTTCACCTTTTGTGCTTATGGAACAGACTATGTTGTCATGTTTTTGTTTTAACTTGCAAATATTAGGAGTATCCATTTTTTTTCTTCCTTTCTTAAGTAAAAATAAAGTATAACCTTATCTCCTTTGCAAATGTGTGTCTTCAAAAAAGAAGGAAACAAACGCGAAAGAAAGAGAAAAAAAAGTAAAAAACAATAAACAAACGTGTTTTTTAATACAAAATAAAATATATAGGTACTCCCTACTCCTCAATGAATATTTCTGTGTGTTTTGTAATTTGTCGTCCTTATTTTTTCTTACAACTTATGATTTTCAATGTGTGTCCCTGAAAAATGATCACTCCGCATATAACTACTTCAGCAGATGTGATTCTTTTCGTTCTCTGTCCCCTCAAATGTATGGAGCACAGCTTGTGGTCGAGGCAGAACTGGGCAGACAGAGCCTTGTCTCTGCAGGCCTCTGAGTGTACTCCTGTCTTCAATTAGGGAACACACCATGTCCAGATCTGGGCGAATTACCCTGGCACATTTCTCCTTTTTTTTCCCCCTGCTTCTTTCTTCTCCTCTGTTTTTTCTCCTTCTTCTTCTTCTTTGCTCTTGTTGCTTACCTTTTCTCCAAGTTCTTCTCCTCCCTAAGCCTCTCTCAGTGTTGGAGTAAGATGATGAGGACAGATAGGAAGATTTGGATTGTGAGCCAAAGCCGCTTTTCAGCCCTAGTTTTCCCCTCCACAAAATTGCAGGAAAGGAGATGGGATCGTGGTTACATAATTGACAGTATTTATAATCGGGCCCAAGTCTTGAGATATATTAATAAATCTCTAAACTCTCACCTTAGAATCTGATGTAGAGTTTCTAAATAAAAGATAAAATGTGACATTTATCTGGCCACAATGGAGAATTTTGGTTTTCATGGTTGGGAAGAAATTAGCATGCCAAGATTTTTTTTTTTTTTTTTTTTTTAATGCTTTCATTGACAGAGACTGGAGCTTCTCTTTTTGTCAGCTGGGAACATGCTTGCGCAGTACAAGGCTCTCTTATGAAAGAAAATAATTTGTTAAAGATGTGGCCGCTTACATTTTGCCTACAGATAGCTGGCACATGCCATGAAAAGAACAAGAAATCATTCTCACATGTTCCCTTACAAGTTGTCCAGAGTCAAAGGCTACCATATAGCAGTTCCTCAAACATTAGGAAGTCTAACTAGACTTCTGGGAAAAACCTTTTGAGGTGTTTTATGTAACACTGAATATATATATTTTTTCAATTGAAAGAGGGGCCATCAAAGTACTCTAGTTACAGAATAAGCTTACTTAACTGGTAAAGAATGAGGATAAACTCCTCCACTAGGATTTGCTTTGTAAATGTCATGGTAAAATGCTATTTGAGGGGCGCCTGGGTGGCTCATTCATTGGGCTTCTGCCTTTGGCTCAGGGCGTGATCCCAGCGTTCTGGGATCGAGCCCCACATCAGGCTTCTCTGCTGGGAGCCTGCTTCATCCTCTCCCACTCCCCCTGCTTGTGTTCTCTCTCTCTGTCAAATAAATAAATGTTTAAAAAAATGCTATTTGATGCACTTATTAATTAGTGCATAATTGGGTGATTCTCTTCAACAGCCACCAGTCAATCAATGACAGAACATTTCCTACATATATCCCATGTCCGTAACTGGGATTGTCCATTCCGCGCCTCTTCCTTAAGAGTTCACAGATGGGAGGAAATAAAGTTCTTCTGCTCCATCAACTTAGCACGGTGGGAGAGTAAGCTAGTTTCCATGCGCTCTCTTGGTTGGATAGTTCAGTTTCTCTGTGGTTTGTATTTATATGAATGCCTTGTCAGAGCAGTTTAAAGTAGAACCTTGTGTCTGAAGACTATTTTTTCAAACCATTAAAGGCACCTAAGAGAACGTTTTGTGGATATGATGTGTAAGCTGTGTCTCCTTAATATCTGAACACTAAGACCGAAAGTATTACTAGGAAGCCACCTGATGTTGTAGAACTTTCTTTAGCTCTTCCACAGACATGAATACACGTGCGGCTCCAGCAGGATTGTATTTAAGGGCTGCTTTTTTTGGCTAGTGCATTCCTTTCTTGTGTTATTCAAAGGCTACCAGTTGTCTGTCAATTATCTTCTATTATCTCTTGTTACAAATTTTGTGAGAATAATTCAAATTAGCTTTCCTTTGTTATGTTCTCCTGTTTTAAACAATTTAAATTTCATTTGTGATATCTTCAGACAATATAGTTAAAAGGGGCATTTATAAATGACTCCATATGCCAATGAGAGGAACATGTAATGCTGTCTACACAAAGAATACCCATTTATTGTTATGTCAAAGTCTTGATTTAACCACTTGCTTTTTTGAAATATCAACAATCTCTAAGGAAATAATAGTTTTAATGAATATTACACAATAGCTAGAACAGTTTTACTCTTTATAGAAGATTTAATAAGCACTAACATTTAGGAACAAAAAAATAGGTTTTAAAACTGGAAACCTGATAAAATGAAAGGAACATGGACACTGGAATCACATATATTTGGGTTCAAATTCTAGATGAGAACCTGTCTTCACAGTTAAGAGAAGGAGAATTTGGGCTTGGCCTGTGTTAATAAGCTCATTTCTGATCTTGACTCTTATCTATAGTTATGGGTTATGGATAGGCAAGGAAGAGTCATCAAGGTTTGAAGAAAACCAACTGGTAGTATTGTCACCAAATTCAGCTGACATATGAAATCACCACAATGTATTTATCATTTTATGTTCATCAATAAGTTAATAGTTTGCATTAATTGATATACATCTATTTTAGGATAATTACTATAGTTATTAAAAAGAATATGGTATATTTCTATGTATTATCATGGAAAGATAATATATATGTTTTTTCTTCAAGTTGAGTTGACACACAATGTTTCAGTGTACAACATAATGATTTGACAATTCTGTACACAATTCTGTACATTATGCTATGCTCTATAATTTATGCTATGCTCACTACAAGTGTGGTGACCGTCTGTTACAGTACCAATGACTGTAATCCCTCTGCTGTACCTTTCATTGTGTATAAACATCTCACTGACTTATTCCTCCCATAACTGGAGACCTGTATCTCCCACTCCCCTTCACCCTTTTTGCCCACCCCCAGCAACCATTAATTTGTTCTCTGTATTTGTGGGACTGTTTCTGCTCTTTATTTTGTTTTTTAGATCTTACATTTATTTATCTTTCTCTGACTTATTTCACTTAGCATAATATCCTCTAGGTCCTGTCATGTGGTTGTCACAAATGGGAATTTCTGATCCTTTTTATGGCTAATGTTTTCGTCACACACACATACACACACACACACACACACACACACACACACACACACACACACACACTGCACGTCTTCTTTATCCCTTTCTCTGTCAGCGAACACTTGGGTTGCTTCCGTATCTTGGCTATTGTAGATAATGCTGCAATAAACATAAGGTTGCATATATCTTCTTTGAATTAGTGTTTTCATTTTCTTTTAGTAAATACTGAACAAAATATTCTGAACAAAAAACAGAAAAAAATAAATTTTAAAATAGTGTAGAGTAAGATCTTATTTTTGTTAACAAAATTAAAACAAATTCGTATATACAGGTAAATTCTCCATAAAACATCTGGTACAGTGTATATCAAATTCTTAACAATGGTGACCTCTGTGGAGAGGGGTGGATGGGGAGGTGGATGGGGTGCTGCATGGGGAGAGGCCTGATGTTGTATTTTGTGCAATTCCTCGTCATTTGGATTTGTTTTTAGGGTAAAGATAATATTCACATGTTGATTTTGTAAGTAAAATATCAGGAATATTATTGAAAATCACCAAAAATAGTATGTTTAATTGTCAAATCACTCTAGAACTTTTTAAAAAGAAACTAAGTTCTTTAGATGCTTTACTTCTATCTACAGGATTGCACTAAATTTTGATTCTTTCTAGCCTACTTTACTTTCCTAATCACAGAAAGACATGTTTCTCAGGAGAAAGGGAACCTATCTTACTGAATCCACTGATTGGGATCCCACAGTGATTACAGTGCAATCAAGTTATTACATACTAGCGAAGAAAACCAACACCATGTGAATGTATGTCATAGGACCCAAAAGAATTATCTAGAAAACCATCCTAGCTTGTCATAAACACCTGAGGGGTGGGACAGGGTCATTTCCTGTGAGAAGGGCAAGCTTGACTCCCTGGAGTGATAAGCCAGAATCAAGCATTTGAAGAAAGGGGGAAACTTACGGGCAAAGATGGAGATAACATTTCAGGCACATTCAGGGGGATTGAGATCAAGACAGATGCAACGCACAATTGATGAAACATTTTGGAGAAGCTAAGGGGAGAGAGGCAAGTAGTGGTAAATTGTGAATGGACTTAAAAACCAGATGTAGAATGAGAGTTGTGAGAGATGACAAGTGGTGTAAATGTCAGTGCAGAACATTGACGTGTCACGGCCAGTTTGGGAGGGAAAGTGAGAATGACAACTGTGTGCATTAAGATTTGAAAGCAAAAATGGGGTATACTAAAAGGATTAGGGTGGAGCAAACCAAGAATGATCCTTTGCCCCTCTGTGTTCTTCTGGATGTATCTGTGTCATCCGTACCTTTTTCTCTGCAGGTGAGCTTTCGTGGACTCTCAGTCTACACTGCCAGCCCTCCCACTCTGCATGGCGTAGCCCCATACACAGAACTAGTGGGTTGCCTCTCACCCAAATCTGTCATTACAAGGAGGGATAAATCTGATCAGCCAAGTTTGGCTCTAGAATCCATCCACTAATCTACCAGTGACCATTAGTAAGCAGCTGTGTGGTGTAGTCACGACTCATGTTGGTTCATCCAGGGTGGGGTTGCAGTTCCCACAGACAGTGGGGGTGGGGTCGAGTTCCTTCTCCATCTGTTAACTGTGTTACTATTAACAAATTAATCGCCCTTGTGGAGATTTTCTTTTTGGAACTATTATCAGTAAAAAATACTGCCAAGAAATATTTTGTGGCAAGGCATTGGTCCCATGGCACTGATCACACCACTTCATCATCAGTAATAACAGTTTCTTTTTTTTTTTTTTTCCTGGACTTCTCTGCTATGAGAGAAAATAAGCATGGATTTTAGTCAAAGGAAAAACAGACTTCTGTCTAATCAAGAAATGCTGAAGCCAATCTTGGAAACTTTTTTAGTCTTCTAAGGGAGCCTACCTCTTCAGTCATGGCTTTTTGCACCTTAATATTATTTTTGTGTTATAATCAACTGATATCTACAGGCTTTGATGGTTCTTTTCCATCCCTGTGTTACAAATGGAAAAGCCAAAGTGCTTATATTTTCTCAAAGCTACATAAAACTGAGAAAAATGGATTTGAATCAATAAATGCATAATTTTAAGTATAATGGAAAAGGCTCCAGTACTAGAAGGAATGCCTAGAAGAGACAAGAAGCTATAAATCATGAGAAGTAAATAATATAAAAATTTAATAATTATGAAAGACAGCAAACAAGCTGTGAATTGGACAGCAAACCCTTGATTAACAGGCAAGTCAGTTGTATAATAATAAATATTGTAAGTTCAGAGGAAGGCACTATCCTAAAGATTGGAAATGCTCGACAATTTATGTGTTCCCATTTGGAGACATTCTCATCAAATGGAGGAATTAGAGCAGAGTTTGTTGTATAAGGAAAAATAGCTACTATTTATAGACTGACTCTTAAAGGAGAATAGAACTCCAGGAGGACTAACTAAATAAAACCAAAGGTAGGATGTGATTGATTTTAAGCAACAAAGGGATGGTATAGACATTTAGGGCAGAGACAGAGTCAGGATCAAATGGGGCACAGCAACTCAACGTCACAAGGAAGCACGAACTGTAATTAAGGAGAAGTTACATAAAATGAAAGATAAGAATTAGTGACCTGGAGGTAGGAATACCAAGTAGGCAGACCTGTCACAGGAATCCATAGAATAGAATTGAATATTTAACAATGATGATCATTGCTCATGCTTTTGATTCTCGGATTCATAGATACCTCCTTGGTTCCAGAGCTATATTCCAGTTCCTGACCCCATTTATGAAGTCTTTTAATTGTGAACTTCCATATGATTCCATCACCTTTATCACCTCAGTGTCTTTACAATGACTTTTGTATTGACCTGAGTGAGTTTCTGCTCTTGAATAAGTATGGGCACTGTCTTAGCATGGCCCGCCCTGACAAAATACCACAGACTGTGTGTGGCTTATGCAACAGAAATTTGTCTTCTCATATTTCTGGAGCTACAAGTCTGCAGTAAGGTTGCCGTATATTTAGGTCCTGGTGAGAACGCTCTTCCGGGATTGCAGGCAGCTGCCTTCTCACTATATTGGGGGGTGGGAGGAAAGCATGCAGACTCTGGTGTCTCTGTTTATAAGACCACTAATCCCGCCATGAGGGTCCTACCCTCATGATCTCACCTGTTTTCCTTCCAACGCCTCCATTTCCAAAAATCATCTGATTGAGGGTTAGAGCTTGCCCATTTAAATTTGTGGGGGTCATAATTCATTCAGTAGCAGTCAGAAAAAAGAAAAGTTAAAGAAGGCATTGCATTTGGAGATTGGGTGATTGGAAGAATATTAAGGTTGGTGACAGAAATAGGGAAATGAACATGAGTCTGTTCAGATTAGATGAACTCAGTTCTAGATACAAGTTTTAGTTATGTTAACTGAGGTGACCAAAAGCAGTGAAATACAAACATTTAGTAAATCTGGAAGGTTTGTCATAATGTGTCAAGATGTGTCCATTTTACTCATTTTACCCAGTGTTCACTGGGACTTTTAATCTGAGAATCTAAAACTTTTCTCAGTTTTGGAACATTTTATTTACATGTTCTTGTTTTAGTCTCTTAATCTCTCTTTCTTGGAAAGCCTATTGTCAACTACTGGAATCCGTCCTCCATGTCCTTTGGCTTTCCTTTAATTCTTTCTTTGTCTTTGTATTTTTAACTGCTTCTGTGAGGATCCCTTGGTTCATTCTAGTTTGTTCCTCAGCTGTGCCCGCAGGTTCTCTTATTCAGCTCATCCATTGGGATTTAAATGTTAATGATCATTCTTGTCATTTCTCTGAAAACTAGTCCATTCTTTGTTGTGGATGTTACAGCCTCTTATTTCCCTGATGACATTAATTATACTTTATCTACATTCTTGAGCAGATTTTTCTGTTAACTTTGTTTCCATATATATTAATATTACCTGTTTTTCACGGTGTTGGCTTGCCTGTGTGCTCACCTTTGTGATTGAGTTTTTTGTTAGCTCAAGAAAAGATCTAGTGAAGTGGTTAAGAACCTGAAGTCCAGAGCCCCATGGTCTGGGCTGTGACTTCACATTTCCCTGCCTCAATTTCATCATGTATAAAAGAAAGGCTGTTGTATCCCTTCCTCACCAGGTTTTTGTGAGAATTAGATGACGAGGGGTGCCTGGGTGGCTCAGTCGTTAAGCGTCTGCCTTCGGCTCAGGGCGTGATCCCAGGGTCCTGGGATCCAGTCCCGCATCAGGCTCCTTGCTCTGCTGGGTGCCTGCTTCTTCCTCTCCCACTCCCCCGGCTTGTGTTCCCTCTCTCACTGGCTGTCTCTCTCTCTCTCTGTCAAATAAATAAAATCTTTTTAAAAAATTACATGATGAATATATAAAAAGCTTTTGGAAGGTGTAGCCTATCACCTTACCCCATCCCTACCACTCAGTAAGTATTCACTTTTAATATTAAGAGAATAATGAAATGTTTAGTATCAATAAATACTAGCTGTTAATATTATGTGACTACTGAAGCATTTTATTATGGCCAGACTCCAGTGATTGTATGAAATGTTAGGTTGTGCTTCTGGGCAGTATACTACTAGTTTGTCTTCTGGGTGTAGGGACTTTTTCTGATCCTCCTGAATGCAGTCAGCCACCTCAGGCATTTACTGCTCCAAGGGTGTGGCTGGAGTCTGGAGATGGGCACGAGAGAACATGCCAAGTTCTCCTTCTCATGCCAAGTGTATGTGTGTGGACTTGGAAGACTACTCATACTCCAATCTGGTTATCACTACTTTCCACCTCGTTGGGAGCATGTCTGCCTATGGGTCTGTATATTGTCAGTTGTAGGGCTTTATGATGAGAAAGTGACGTGTAGCTTGTGCTCTGACCCCCCACCTATGAGATCTTCAGTGATTGTTCTGAATGTGAGTTGCATCATACTATTTGACAAACAATTGTGTATTTTTAACATGTCCTCTTCTCTCCCAGGAGGTCTTTAGTATTTGCCCCCTTGTCAAAATGGTCATTTTTAGCTGTGGTTATGGCAATCTACAAAAATGTTATCAAGATAAGTTATTTGTTTCTATTCTCTAGCTTATGATATATAGCTATAGTGTCTAAATATATCTGTTAATACCACAGAGTATAGATTTTTTTCTTGTGAGCTGAGGTTTCACTCATAGATTTAGAAATAAGAGTTGGGAGCAACTGGAAAACATCTTATGCTCTTGGCTCTTTTGTACTAATGAAATGTTGGAAGAGACATGAGAGTTTCTTCAACTGTTACTTAGCTGAGCTGTTTTAATTGTTTTCATGGAATCAAATAATGTCTTTAAGGGAAGAAAGTAAGCATGAGCAGATGAGGAAACGTGGGCACCTAGGCATATCTGCATGTTCCCTCCACATCCCAGAAGAGAGTTCGCCCAGGAGCTTGGTAGCACAGTGGCAACAGCCAGGAGCTCTGTCGTGTGAGTGGACCCAATTTTCCAAGCGGGGTGCCGTGGACATTTTGAAGCGATGATGTATTCAGTGTCTGAGCTTGTGTAGGGTAATGGCAGTGACACTTTCCTCCAACCCCTGCAGAGCTGTCATTGTGGGAACTGGTCACCAACACCAAGAAACGACTTATGATAAAAATGATGCTGGTAGAAAGATGTGAAAAAGTGAAGAGAATTGATGTTGATTTTCTTTGCCTTTTGAGCTCTTAAGTATGAATGTTGCCTCAAATTTGATGCTTATTAAGATTCTCCTTAGCAGAAGAGGGGAACGCCTATAATGCCCTAAGGATTGAGGTTTGTGTGACATGCCTTGAAAACCTCATACTGTAATTTCTTTCCTTTGCACATCCTAATTTCTCTGGGTTGGATGGAATTCATTGACCCAGAAAGTATCTGATGGCATTGATTTGGCTCTTAAACAAACTCTCTGACTCAGCCAGTTAAAGTTCTGGTTCATCAGAAATAAAAGTTAAAAAAAAAAAACAATCTGAAAACCTTGAGCAATTCATTTGACAGGCTTTGAGCGTTCTATTCGATTTAAACTGTGTTGCCCTTTTGTTAAAATGACAGCATTCCATTTATTGTGGCTCCCATCTTTGGGCTTTTTTTCTTTTGCTTAAAGAGCTTTGATAGAGTTGGGTTATAGCACTGTGTAAGAAAAAATGAAATTTCAAAATTTCCTTTGAAAGAAAGGGAGCTTCAAAAGGAACCAAAGGTGAATCTTCACTGATCTCGCTAGAAAAGCAAAGCATAAATGGAAGCTTGGCTTTCATAATTGGTATTTTTGTTTTACAGCTGGTTTCCACTTCAATAAATTTTTTTTTAAAAGAGCCTAAGTGTACATACCTATTATATTCTGCTAAAGTGAGTGTCAGCCCTTGTATATAGCAAGCACTGCATAGAGTAGTTTAGTGATTTGAATCATGAGTGAAATCCTGGCTTAAACCCTTACTAGCTGTGTGGTCTTGGGCAAGATCCTTAATTGCACTGTGACTCAATGTCCTCATATATAAACTAGGAATAATAATTTTATCTGGTTGATATGATTATTAGGAGGACCACACGAGTCAATACACAAAAAGCACATGGAACAATGCCTACTATATGGAAGTACTGTATATGTGTTTGCTATTAGTATTTCCTTTAAAGGAAATCACCTGAAATTTGGGGAAGCTGAAGTTCTTAGACTGTATAAAATGAAATTATTTCTGAAGCTCTTTGTAAAATATATTTTATGGTTATGACTTCACGTGTCATAAATGATTACTAAATAACTTCCCCAATTCCTGTTAGGAAGCACAGTAATTAAACAATGATTATTATTACTAGTATCAGTGTTTTCTGAATTTAAAATATTTTCCTTCCTTTACATGGCTCAGTATAAAAAGTACCAAATACATGATATGCTCCTTTTGGAAGG
Organism: Ursus americanus; assembly: GCF_024610735.1. NCBI lineage: Eukaryota > Metazoa > Chordata > Mammalia > Carnivora > Ursidae > Ursus > Ursus americanus. Next base: position 61,862,943 of record NC_142131.1, on the reverse strand, counting down.
AAAATGTTATCCATAATCCCATAACAATAATATTTGTCATTAATAGCATAGCTCAGTAATGCTATTTGGAGTATTTTGATTCATTTTCAGAGCCAATAGCAAAAAAATCACATTAAACTTTTATATCCATTGAATCACAATACCCCTTAACGTAAATATAAAAAGACCAATAGCGGAATTGTCTGTAATTCTTGGCTTGCTTTCTTTTTGCGTCTTCTTCAGCGTTAACTCTCTGTTGATGAAAATATTCGTACCAAAATGTTTATCCCCCCCCTCAAATTGAACATACTCTAAACTTAAGTCCTCGTTTATGTTTATTTCCCTCCACCTGTCATCTCCCCCAGCCCTCCCCTTACTCTGTCTGCTTGAGTACAGATATCCACACAGCACCTCTGCTCAACTTCCTTATCAGATGTACCTTTGTTTTCCTCATCACCCAATCTGAAGAATTTAGTCATATTTGATTCACAACTTCTCTTCATTCATTCAGTAGGCAACTAAATCCTAGTGGATCTTCCTTTAAGTAGGTCTTGTTTATATTCCTCCTTTTCTATACCTGTCATGATTCAAGATGAAATCCTTAACTTCTCATTTTCTTTTCCATACAAACACTGTATTTAACTATCTGGGTTTATTAATCAAATTACTTTTTATTATCAGATCTAGATGCAAGATGCTCATTGCTTTAAAAAATGTTGCACTGGTCTATTATCCTTTAGGTGTGGGTAGATAAAAAATGGACAGGGGATGAGAAAAATCATCATCATATCATAAAATTGCATGAGAAGTTTAGATTAAATGGCTAAAAGTAATTTTCTGAAATGAGGTGGATATTAATTTTCTATTTATAGCTACTGAATTAGTTTTCTGTGGCTGTGTAATACATTCCACAAACTGGGTGCCTTAAAGCAACAGAAAGGTGTTCTCTTAACAGTTCTGGAAATTAGGCATGTAAAATCACACGTGTCAGTCAGTAGAGCGCTCCCCCTGGGGCTCTAGAACTGAATCTGTTCTTCACCTGTTCTAGGTTCTGATTATTGCCGGCTTCCGTGGCTTGTGGCCGCAGCTTTCTGCTTTATCTTCACAGGGCCTTCTTCTCTCTGTTCTTTTGTGTGTGTCTTTAAGGACCCTTGGGTTAATTCTGTGTGTCAACCTGGTTAGGCTGTGATACGCAGTTGTTTGGTCAAATGCTAGTCTAGACGTTTCTGTGCAGGTGTTTTGTAGATGTAATTAACATTTGTAATCAGTTGACTTCAGTATTATCTCAGTAATGTGGGCAGGCCTCACGCAATTAGTTGAAGGCCTCAAGAGCAAAAGCTGAGATGTCTCAGAGAAAGAATTCTGCTTCCACACCGTAACATAAAAAACCTGCCTGAGTTTCCGGCACACTGGCCTGCCTTCCAGATTTGAGACTCAACCCTGCGTTAACTCCTACCTGAATTTCCAGCCTGCTGTATGGATTCTGACTTGCCAGTCCCTACAATTGCATAAGTCAATTCCTTAAAATCTCTTTCTCTCTTTTTCTCTATTTATATATTATATATATATATTATATTGGTTTTATTTCACTGGAGAACCCTGACTAATGACTAATACAGGAACCAACCAGATAATTCAGGATGATGTCATTTCCCAATGCTTAATTTAGTTCATCTGCAAAGACCCTTTATCCAAATAAGGTAACATTCATAAGTTTCAGGGACTTGATGTGAATATATTTTGGGGCCATTTTTCTGCCTAGTGCAGCTACTCTGTAAATTAGGAATTCCTGCATTTTTAGGAGTATTACAGAAGGTTACCAAGTTTTTCAAAGGTGAAACAACTTTCAGAACAGTTATCAATAAAAAATTCATTTTTATTCACATCAAAGAATGAATATGTATGCCAGAAGGAACTTTATAAGAGGGAAGAAGACTGTAATGTGTGGTGAATTGTAGCTTTAAAATTCATGTATGTAGCTGTACTTATTACTTAAATCTGGAACCCGATCCACACTTTTAGAAAAAAAAAGCAATGAAAGTACTTTACAAGGACATCCATCTTTCTACAAACTAGAAACCCGATTTCTAAATATTAGGCCTAGAGGTTAGCACATATGATATTCGTTTCATAATTTGCATATTTGACAGAGTTTATGAAGAGTTTTTTCCAGTGAATAAGTTGTTCAAGCTCTTTATATATCAGACTGAAATAAATAATGACCATATTTTTAAGGTATATATTAATTCCTCTCTTACTGTCCAATTTTTTTAAAGCCTATTGAGAAAATACAGATTTTTTTCAGATAGGAGTCAGTGCCTAAATAAAAAACAGATTTCTACTTAAAAATAATTTTGCATCTGGTGGATAATAAATAGCTCCTGGGTTTTGTTGAGTTCTCTTTGGCATTCTTTTCTTTCTTGCATTTCAAAATTTCTTAAGATTCAATAATGGAACTTGGTCTTTTATATTAAATGACTGCATCTGGGTTTTTTTTAATTTTTATTTTTTGTGATGATGATGTTTAAAGTCCACTTTCTTAGCAGCTTTCAAGTATGCAATATAGTATTATTAACTATAGTTGCCATGCCTGTAGATTATATCCCCATGACTTACTTATTTTATAATTAGGAGTTTGTATTTTTTTATTTTTAAATTTATTTTCTTACCTTTTTGAAACAGCATAATTTTAAAAGATTATTATACTTAATCTGAGCAGTAATTTGTTGAATTGTCTACTGGCCTGGAACGTACCAGGTATTTGATTTGGGGTATGGGGAAAGAGCTGAAAAAAAAGTAATAAATTAAGAATTCTCAGCATAAATAAATGAGCTTTGTGATTTTAAAATAGCCTTTGGAGCTCTACTTTCGTTAATACTTATGTACCAGTTGTCCAAATGTCCACAATCTTGGATTGTTTCAGTAGTACAATTTCCACCGTACTAAAGCATTTTGCATCTAATTTATTATTGTGGAGACATCTCAAACATACATTTGTGTAGGAGTTTTAATCTCTCTTCCCTCTTTTTCTCCTAAATCCCCCCTTTTTATTCCTCTTGGGAACCTGTCATTGTTATTGTTGTATTAAATTCCTGAAGGAGGGTATCCAGTCTTTTTCTAAAGTTAGTATTTTCATTTCCTGGATAATTAGGGAAGTGAATGCTGACAAGGAGTTTCTAACAGTAAATTACTTGAAGGTGACTTTAGAAGAAATCACCATAAGTGTGTCTTTCTGTTCAGATTCTACGGAAAGAGGAGTTAGAGGAGGCTTGCCAAATTAACACGAAAGTGTGCTAACGAAGACTTAGGAAAAACTGACTTGTCATTTGGGTTGGGGACAGTTCTATGTTTAAAAATACTTCCATCATTAGCCCATACGCTGATAGATAATTCCTATCTACTAGGATTATTAGTGATCATTTTTAGGTATGCACACTCTGTCAGCAACTTTCCAGGTGTTTAACGCATTCTTTCCTGTTCCTGCAGCAGGCCTGTCACGTAGGTATAGGGTCCAATTTACGTGGAGAAATTCAGGCTGACATTAGGTTACGGAATTTGCACATGATTATACCGTGGCTGAGCCAGGATGGAGGTGAGGTCTATCTGCTGTTCCAGTTCTTCACTGGCCACCCGTTTCGTGTTTGGAATAAAGGAGGTGGTTTTGAAATGTTCTTTACTTGCTCTAGGCATGTTTCAGAAGCAAATCTACGGTGACACATGTTAAGAATTTAGAAAACAGTTCAAATAATTTTACTTAATTTGGGAAACAGATGGAAATCTTGTCCGCTCTTTGTTGACTCCACGTCTTACATTATGAATATATGATTTTTAAATATGCATATGCCTGAATCTTCACCTAGAATCAAATTTGAGAGAGTTCCCAAGGGCAAGGGCTGCTTCCAGAATTCTTCCACGTAATGTGCAGGCACTAGAAAGTTAAGTCCAAACAAAGTCATTACCATGAGAAAAGAGAAGAGCTGGAGAGGTTATCAAATAATTGGGCTGCATATGAAACCCTGTTTTCCTTTCTCTTCTTCTGAGGCTGCCTTTGTGTTAAGTTTAAGGAAATGCCTCTCTGAGTAAGTGCCTGGGGGGAATATTTTTATTTTGAGCAGTCAGGGATCCATGTATACTTTATGCTTTGCATATATCAGTTTGCAACAGCAGTTTCTTTTTCTTCTCCTCTTGACTCTTTGTGGAATGATTTCCTGCATTTGCTTGTGCACAGAACTTGCTTTCTGTAACTCATTCATCTGGAAGAAGTCCATTATTTTGCTACAACTGAGTCAACAGCGCAAATGCCTCAGAACAATTGAATTTATTTAAAAATCTGTTGTTTTTTTGTGATGGTTCTTTGGGTTTGCCTTTAAAATAAGAACTTAGTGTTCATTATTTTTGAAAGATTAAATTCACTTTGAAGGAAAAACTCCGTTGCTGGCTAATAACAACTTTGACATTTAGAACTGGCTTGTAAAGTCCTTTTTTTTTTTTTAAACAATGTTTGAATATTCATTGAAGAATTATTAGTAGCTCTCCGCACGCTCTGTCAAATGCTAATAAAAATAAACAAAAAACAAGCTCCACAGGTCAATAGGCCTTCATCTGTTTGTTTTCCTAGAAAATTCTGATTACAGGAATTTTAAGGCATTTGATATAAAATGAGGTTGCTTGTTCGTGGTTGTGTGGAGTTCACTAAGGTCCATCCTTCATGTGACTCCTTGGGCAGCTTACTGCTTTTGGGTGCATCTGAGAAACTGGTAGACATCAAGACTACCAACGATTGTCCCTGAGAACCTTACTGATTAACTTTGTAAACCAAGAAAAGCTGGTTAAGGGTAAGATACCTGAGCTATTACTACTGTTAAACCACAGTGTAAAAGAAGCAGAGAAAGATGTACTTCTAGACTGACATTTGATCCAGTTTGTTAATATGTTCCTAAATTTATGATCTGACATCATTGTTTAATCACAGCTATTCATTGACTTTTCCAGCTTAGTGAGATGCCATCTTACTAAACTGAAATGTCTCATTCACACTGAGTACCCTCCCTTGTCACATTGGCTCATGGCCCACATTCTCCTAATTCTAAACAATCTCCCTGTTCATGCTACTTTTTATTTACTAACATCTCCCCAATGTTTTACTGGTATTGCATTAACTCATTGTTCCCAAACACATATTGGCTTCTACCATGGAAAATAAACCAAAAATTGGACCTGCCGTGCCCTGAGACTGCGCCAGCCGAAAAAGTCATGAGTGTTTGCCCTCATTTCTCTTTACTTCCTCAGACCAGCCTTTTCTGTGCTTCTGTCAGATGTTTCTTCTAATCATTACTTCCTTTTTAGTATCCCTATTTATATTTTTATTTCTTGTATGATATTTTAGAGAATACTTAGGTAATTATTGAGCTCCTGACCAAAATTTTCTATTCCTGTTGGTTTCCTACACACCTATGCTGGGTATTATTTCAGAACACTCTGAGTTTAATCTTTTGCTACTCCTCAAAGTGACAGACCATGATGGGACCATAGGAACCTCTTGGTCAGCCCCTCTCATTTTGAATAAGAGAACTAATGAGCCTAAAAGTTAAGTGACTTGTCCGAAGGTCCACAACTAATTAGCAACAGAGATAAAATCTGAACTCAGGACACTTTCCTGTAAAGTCTGATATGGTTTCTTTAGCATTCTATTTTCAAAACAAAATGGAACTTGGGTGTTTGGTACAGTAGGGCTTGACCACCCCAAAAAGAATGTGAGGAAAAAACAAAGCAGAGCTGTCCTTGACACTCCAGGAATTTCACCCAATCCTCGGGTAGGTAAAGCCTTACGTAGTCTTATAATTTGTTCTTATAATTTGTATTTAACTTGCATAGGCATTTAGACATTTTTAGGTGATTTTCATTATATAATCTAACTTCTCCCTGAAGAAAATAGGGAGTCATCTCTGCATATGCAGACTTACTTTCAGGACAGGAAAAGGACTAAAATGCAGGACTAGACATGCTTCACGGTCCTGACACTTCTCCACACCTTTCAGGATCCAGGGTCCGTCACAGGTCGATGGTGGCTATGTCCAGAAGGGTGTGGTTTCATCCTGTACCTGGGCTGCTGCCCTCCAGACCAGGGTGCTAGATTCCTTTTTGGTGACCTACTAATTGAAGAAATGTGTTTGGTCACAGTGTGTGAAAATTTTGTGAGTTAGCACTTAGGTTTGTCATCCTGCTTTCATTTTATTTTTATCTTTTTAATATGCATTTTATACAACACAGGTTGTAGTGGCCGTGAATGGCAAATGGTTCCTTACTAAAGTTGTTACATTGTCGTTTGCTAAAACTCACAAGTAATTTTAGCAAAACTACTTTTAGTTTTAGCTTAGTAGCTTTCCTAAAGCCTTCTCTGATTCCTTTGGCAAAGTATTTGTCTTCCTTTTTTGTATCATAGTCTTTCTGTATTCTGTAAATTTCTCTATGAATCTACTTTCTATATTTTTTTTTAGAAATGTCTCTATATTTCTGTTTTATAGTATGGTTTGAGTGCAGAGACCATTTGAAAAATTGGCATATCCTTCACAAATTATAGTGGAATGGTTTGCACACAGTTGGTACTCAAATATTTTCTAATTGTGTGACCCTTTGAGATAATGAAATTTTGTTCTCTTTCCCATTTTTTCAGATGCCTATGAAATAAAAGCATGAATCTAGAGTATTTCTAGAAAACAAACTTTATGGGGTAGAAATGTACATTTAGAAGAATTCAGCTTGTTCATAGTGTATAACCAGGAGGGAGATGGGAAGGAAACCAATGTTTTTGAGAGACTAGATGAAATAATGTCATCTTTAGGTGTAAATTTGAAATTTTTATGTTCTTTGGATTTGACCTCCGCCTAAACCCGGTTACCTCCCATGCAAAAAACTATGACACTCTAAGACCAAATGTATTATTTCAAAATGTCGTTTTGCTATGTGATTATTTTCTGCTGGAATAAACCATAAATTCAATAGAGTATGTTCCAGCCTGACATCCCATGATGAATGTAGAAATTTTTTCTTGAGATTTTCTTCACATTCATTGTCATTTTGAAATGGAAACATGTTGTGGTGAGTGGTGAGGCAGAAGGCACTGAAGGGGACCTCTACACACAAGACCCTACAAAGGGGCTGTTACTTTGGGACTTACTGTGGCTGGACCATGTTTTGTCAATGAACACCATAATAAGTCAATATTGGTATCGATAAGCAGTTTTTTCTTGGAACAAAATAAACTCACTGAGGCTGATGCCAAAATGGCTATACATTAGAAATAATATGTACTATAGGGCACCTGGGTGACTCAGTTGGTTAACCATTCAACTCTTGATTTCAACTCAGGTCATGATCTCAGGGTTGTGAGATCGAGCCCTGCACCAGGCTCCGTGCTTAGCAGGGAGTCTGCTTCTCTCCCTCTCCCTCTGCTCCTCCCCACCCAATCTCTCTCTCAAATAATCTTTTAAAAATAATATGTACAATATCAAGTCCAGTGTATATACATCAATGATCACTACATTCTTTGTCTGTAAGCCAGTGCCTGAGATGCTAAATTATAACAACGATGGTGACTTACTCAAACAATGAGTAAAAAGAACACCGAGTAGAGGGGCATTAACATTAAAGTGAGTAGTCCTTCCTGTATTTGAAGGGAAAGGTACATGAAAATCCAAACTATTAGATATTTTTATAGAAAACATGAAATATGAAGATGGTCAGTTGTGTGACTGAAATATTTAATACCTTTAAGATCAGACTGTTATATCCCCCTGGAACCATCTATATTTTTAAGGATATATGTCTGCCAATTAGATCCTTACAGAGCTATGATAGGGCATTAGCTTGTCACCCTGTATTTGATTCTTTTGACTTTAGTTTTTACACTTCCTAAGTTAACTCTGACCATCTTCGTGTTCTTGCTGTCTTTCCTCTAAACAGTTTATTGAGTCCCCTTTTCTATATTATGGAACTATAAATGTCATCCATCCTGAGAATATGAGCCATATGGCTCTGGGGGAGGGGCATTCCAGTCTGAGGGAAAAGTCAGGGCAAAGGCCCTGGCTTGTTTCTGGATTATTCTGAGAATAACAAAAAGGTTAGTATGGTTAGTAGGCAGTGAGCAAGGAGGGAAGTAGTAGGAGATGATGAGTTGAAAATACCCTACTGAGGTGATGTAAAAAGCTGGAATCCTTTAATCCATGAGGGATATGATGATAGTTTGGGTTAGGGTAGCAGCAGATCAAGTGGCAAGAAGTGTAGATCTCCCATTTGTTCAACCGTGCGTGTAGTAAGTACAGAGTTGGGTGTATATATAGATATATATTTTTTTAAATGAGTAACTCTAGAAAGTAGCAGTAGTTTAGGGTTAGTAGTTAGGCTTATTATGATAAGCCTTATAATGGACCATGGATTTTAAGCTAAGTAAAAAGGGAATTAAGAGCATAAGCAAAGTAATCATCAGATCAATCAATTCTTGGTTCTACAGTAGTTGAATAATTGTGGTACCAGAGTGAGTTGGATTGATAGAAGATGTTGGTAATAGAGTAGGATTATGGAAATTGAGACTGCGGGTGGATTGCATTTATGGTTAATAAGATAGAGTGGAGCTTGGTCATGAAAGGCTGAGGTAAAGTGGTGATAAGAGCACCATATTATTAAGGTGAATAAGTTAAGAATTTGAATGGCCAGAGTATTGGGAGGTTAATTTTTATGGATGTTGATATTACAAAGAATTATGACAGCTTTGAGTATATTTACAGGAACCCAGAAGCTAAAATTTTTAAGGGTTAAGGAACAATCATCTGGATTTGCCATAGTTGACTGTGACAGACCAGGAGATACAGTAGATATGATTTGATGACAGTAAATCCACAACTGGGTGTTTTTCGGGGGGGAAAGGGGAAATATGTGCAGTGGCACTTAAGACACCTACCAGACTTCTGTACTTGACGGTACTGAGCTTTTAGGAGAGAAAAGAGCCTCTCCTCAAGAAGGTTCCAGGAAGAGAAGTGCCCTTGTGGGAGAGACATTTAGACAAGGAGGTGAAAGAAATGTTCAGGGTAGAGGTTGAGAATATGTGTGATTGTGGATGTTGGTGTATGTGCTTTTTTTTTTTTTTTTAATTCAGTTGTGGTATCAGAGACATAGGATGTATTTTGTTTGTGTTTGTGTTCCAAGCGTCTGTCACAATAAAACATAGTTGAATGATTTAATGTTGTATAGGTTCCCCACAATAATCAAGGACATTTTTGGAAAATAAATCTCAGCCGTAGTTTAGGTTTGTGAAAGTGTAATGTTTGTCAGCCTATAAATTAATGTCCCAATGAATAACTGGGTACTTGGCTCGTAAATGTCCAGGCAGCTGTAAATATATATTCTGTGTAACTGTTTAATATTTAAGTTGCTAGCTGCTCTTCTCGCCCCTTCTTCAACATGGCCTGTTTTCATATTGAGTTTAATTTCATTTGTAATTCTTTATTGGTTTTCCAGCCCACAACTAAGTGTCATTATCATACACAGAGCACCACCAATTCCTGTTAATTAGCCCTATAATTGCAAGTGAAGGAATTGAATACACTTGAGTTTCCCATGAAAATTAAAAAATAAAATGGAAATCCACTAATTGCCTATTTCACTTTCACAAGATTTCATAATTACTGAAGCATCTCTCTGCTGCTTTGAATTGATGCTTGTGACTATAAATTATGGTCCAGGTGCTCACAGGATGGGCGGTCTTCAGTTATGCCAATTTCCTATTTGTTAGTAACAAATAGGAAAACATTGTGGGAAAAATACTGCTCCTCTAATGCGGAAAAAACTCTGAACAGAATTTCTATTCCTTTTCCTAATGTAAAAATCGTTGTCAGTTAACATCCATCAGTGTTTTGGGGGAAGGATAGAAGCAAGGCAAAAGGGACGCCCAGCCCAAAAGTCTGGTTAGAAAATAGGAAGCAGGATCAGACCCTACTGCATTTCTCATGAAGAACGTTGTCTTGAAGAGTATAATTCTATAAAAATGTTTTCTAAACGCGTTCCTCAGTTATGGTGGCATGTGAGGTTTCCAGTCAATTTATTTCTAGTCTGCTACTATGAGGATCTAGCTCAAAAAGCCGATCTTTCACTTTAGGTGAGCTGAAAGAATGTATTAAAAATAACTAACACTTCTGGACCACTCTCTAAATGCTAGATACTCTGCTAAGCCCTTTCTGTGTATTATTTCACCGAATCCTTACAAAAACACTATTAAGTCCATTTTACAGATAAAGAAACAGAATCCAGCAGTAACTTGCCTAAGATCACAAAGCTAGTAGGTGTCAGAAGGGCAGAACAGCCACAGTGAACTGGGAGACCATGCTGAACTGCTGCCCCCCAAAGACGTAGTTCCTCATACACAAGCTGTTGAAGTAAGGCTATGGCTAAGTCAGTTAAATGATTTGCTAAATACTGTTCTAGTAGTCTTATATACATTCATTCATTGATTTATTTACTGATTAAAAATATTTTGAGTGCTTATTATGTCAATACCAGAAATGACCTTGAAGATCAAGTAGCTCAACTGTCCTTGTACCCTCTTGCCCTGCTGTACTCTTAATACACAGAGGTGTGTTAAGTGGATTATCCACAAAGATTTTTATAGCAGGAAACGGTACAAATCTTGTGAGGCAGATTTGTCCTAGGAATGCACATTTCAACTTAATAGAAGCTCTTGTTTCCAGTAGGAATTCATTGAAAATACATGGTAAATGAAATGGAGATAGTTCAGGTTAATGAAAATGCTCAAATGCCTAAAAGTACTTATTAGCAAAAGTGGAATCAAACTAGTACTGTATAACTGCCACGTGAGGCTTCCCAGAAATCTTCAGTGCAAAATGGAAAAACTACCACTCTGGTTCGCAGTGTCCTCTAAGAAAAATGAGACTGTGTATACTTGAAAGAAGTGTCTTCGTGAATAGTCTGTGTACGTGATAAGAAACAGTCCCTGTAAGAATTCACCTCTTCTTGGGGCATCTGGCTGGCTCAGTCGGTAGAGTATGAAACTCTTGATCTTGGGGGTGTGAGTGTGAGCCCCACATTGGGTGTAGAGATAACTTAAAATCTTTTTAAAAAAATCAACATAAAAAAAGTGTATCTATTCTTAAAGCATCTAAATTTTAGTAAGCATTGAATAGGATAGCAAATACATATTAATTTTGGAGCAGGTTTTTTAAAAAATAAGGCACAATTTGATACATATCTCAACAGTATTTAATTTTTCAGTCTTTGAGACTTACCATGAATTCTGCCTTAAACTTAAAATAAATCCTTTTCTGTGATTTCTTCTGAATTTTCTTCTTAGTGTCACAAACTCCGGGGATACCTACTTTTCTGCAGATCATTGGACACCAATTTGTCTCTGTGGCATGACAGACTGTCCAAGTGAGCCTTTTCAGCCAACCTAATTCCTCTCTTTCCGCACAAATGATGGTAGTGGGAAGAACATAAGTTAGAGATTTGACACTGTAAAACCCTGGAACTTTTCCTCTTATTCGTAAGGTACTTTTGCCCTTTCTTCTCAGTGCTCCCTCATGCTATCAGTTGCAATATTCTTTTTTTGCAATGTGATATATATTGTTTCATATATACCATTTATTTTTCTCTACTATAATCTGTTGCTACTTTTTAAAAAAGCCTAAAAGTGTGGCTTAAATGAGAAAGATTCTATTAAATACCCAAGTACTATCTCCATAAAATTTATATACTGATTTTGTATAGGAATGCTAGGTTCTTTTATGTCATAGTCTAAAGTTTCAAGTCTAAAATATTCATAAATGAAAATATTCACTGAAGTTTTTCTTTAACATAAAGATTTTAAATTCAGTAAACTGAGAACTACTTTATTTTTTTGTAAAATAAAAAAAGGGAGGAGGGAGATGCTTTGTACTTTGTTTCTTTTTTTATATTAGTGCCATCAATCCTGTTAATATTTTCTGAACAGCTAGGCTCTTTAAAAAGGTGATTGTCATCTCACATTTGGTAATATCATCTCTCATGAACACTAGACCAGAGGCTAAGTAAGTTTATTTTATTCCTTCATCCTCCCTCCACCTCATTACTTACATATTCTTTAGGTAAATGTCTTGCAAGTGATATAAATTGACCCAGCTCACTTCAGCATTAGGGGATTTGATGAGAAGAGATTGGGTGGTTTGTTTAGTTGAAGAAATTGCTGGACAACATGGGTAAATAAGGCAAGAACAAGAATGATTCTGGATGCTACAGAAGTAGGAGTTGCTGTCCGTTTACAGTGGTTGACTGACAATGACTTCCAAATTTAAAATTCCTAGGAGAGAGAATCTGAATGCTCCAACCTTGAATCAGGGTTGGTAAGCTCTGGTGAGGGAGCAGGGTTTCACAGCACACATACATCATTTGACATGAAGGGCCATTTCTGTAGGAAGAGGAGTGGTGGTAAGTGGGCAACCATCTTTAAGATTATTTGCAATAATTGCCCATGTTGGTTTCCCTCAAAGGGAAATGAGAAATTCCACTCAACTTAAAGCATTTACATGCACGCGCGCACACACGCACGCACACACACACACACACACACAGCAATGGGAACATTTTTATTCTACTTAGGATAATTTATAGTGTAAACCTTTGTTAACACTTCATAATATTTGCATTCTACAATGATTTCTACATTTTGTTGATTTTGTTCATCTAGAGCTTAAAATGATCACTTGTCACAAAAAATAAGGTTTATGAAAATTTTTGATTATTTGTATAATCAATTCATGCTTATACTTTCTGAAAGAAAAATTATGGTTCAAAGTGGGGGGAAAATAGTCATTTATATAGGTAGTCCAGTAACCCCTATAAAATACACTTTTGAGGAAAGGGATTTAGTTTTATTCACCTTTGCATCTATAGAATCTCGTACCAAAGTCCTTTACCCATCTAGATAGAACTCCATAATTACTTTCTGAATGAATAAATAAATGGATGACATATGCAAAAGATAGGCATACATTTTATTCTCTTTGTAAGCATGCTGTCATAAAAAGTCTATATTCTCTGGCTCTCCAGAGAATCACCTTTAAATCAGGTTAGCAGGGATTGAAAACATAAGTAGTAGTTAGCTCACTGGATGGAGAATGTTATTAAAGTGGCAGAAGTAACCAACTACAGGCTTAACATCCTAGAGACCATGTAAGAATACATAGACACATAGCCTGTGTATCATCTTTCCAGACTTGGGAGATAAATGGGTTTGAAGATAGGAGACTACGTGGGAGGCAGTTATCATTAATATTGATTTGCAACCAAAAGAATGGTCAGGAATAAAATATACATTTCAATTCCATTAGTTATATTAAGTAAAGGTATAAGAAAAGCTTATATGGAGCAGTTTTCTCTTAGAATTTTTTTTTCTTTTTGATGTGCCAAGTCCTATTTGGCAAGTGCATATATATGAATTTTTGTTGACTTGGCAATTTAACATTTGTGTAATTGCATGGCTGTATTCATACAATGTATCATTTACCATTTGACTTCTTACTATTGTTAGTCTCAGTAGATTGAAGTTTCAGGATCACAATACATTGTTGACTGTGTTCTAGATATAGCCAATAGGTAGGAATCTTACAGTTTGGAAAACAAAAATCATCTACTGCCTACATCTGTTTCCCCTTCTTCTCACCAATCCTTTCTCTTCTAAATGAAGATTTCGGTTGACAGTTCCTTTGTCATTAACAAAAATAAATGAATTACCTTTGATATTTTTTGTATTTCAATAAAAGGTCACTTTATTGCCATTACTCCTATAATATCTGCATTTGGCATTTCTCTTAAATTTTTAGAGAAACGTTAATGTTTTTGTTTATGAAACATTTTTTCCTGTAAATACATGCACATATATATTTGTGTGTATATTATCTATTTTATGGTTATAGAATCAGAAACACAGAACCACAAGTCTAAGAAAAATTATCAATAATAGACATAATGGAAAATCGGATTTTATAGTTTATGGGCTGTCTTACAAACAGCACATTCTTCAGGACTTCAGAAACATTTTTTCATTCAGTATGAACCTGTGGGAGTACTATGTGTACAAATGTTTCTCTTCATGAAAATCATGTGTGTGTATATATATATATAGGTAGATAAATGAAGGTTATATATATGACATTCATGAAGAACATGTATATTTGTTTTATTATTTCATTGCAATTATTGTTACGTACTCATTGTCATATAACGTTAAAAGAAATGATAGCTAGTGAACAAATCAAGCAATTTGAGCTGTTCCTGGAATTGATTATATTGATTGAATTATCAGACTACTTGCTAGGGACAGTAGTGGGATGGATATCTGGTTTTCAGCCAAGATTAGGGCACAATGATTGAAAAGCAGAGACAGGTGAATGAATCCTCCAAACCCAGATTTCCTTGCTTCATCATAGTATGCTTTTTATTTATTTGCCATCCTAAAGTCATCAAATAAAAAAAATATTCCAGATACAAAGTTGCAATTAATATCAAAGTCATAATGCAGCTTTGAAATGATTAAGTGCAATTGATTTTATTGAGGTTGAAACTGGAAAATAATTTTAAGGTCACTACTCATTTATTTGGCTAAAGGCTGTACTCTTGACTTATTTATTGCAGTCTTAGAAAAATAAATTCAACTTTTACTACTTTGGTAAAATATACAGCTCTTCAGTACTGTTGAAATGTTAATAAAAGTAAGATAAATCTCCGTTGTGTTAAAGCTATCTTCAGCAGCCAAAATAAAACTGGCTAGGAATAAACACGGTAAAAACAGTCAGATTTTGACTGCTTTCAAACTCAGATCTGTTTTACTGGTGCCTTAGTAAAGACTGGAAGTCTCTTATATTTGATTCATTTTCATTTATAGGGGGAAGGGTTCTGAGATTTCATAGACCTTTGTCATGTGTCACTGTGTTCATATATCTATGTGTCTCTGCCTTTTCACTATATATATTTTTTCAAGATGACACCAGCTTAATGGTTTGGAATTCAGTCTGATACCAACATTGTCAATAAATCAGTACAGTGTTCTTTCAGTAATACCACTGTTAAGATACAGGAGCCTCAAAAGCACATCTTCTGTGTTTTAACTGCTTGGAAAATGATTAAAGGTACATTTTTATGACTATATAACAGAAGTAGCACATGTTAAATGAGGTATTGATATGTGTGTGTGTGTGTGTGGCCTAATCTTTTAAATTTAAGTGTTTGCATGGAAATGAATGAAGGTTTTCATTGAAAATTAATTTTCAAACTTGATATTTACATATTGTCAGGAAGAGAGTTGAGACCATCCTCTGAACAGTCTGGACATGAATGGAATGAGTGAAAACAGCCACCATGTCTCGATGAGGAAACTAAGCAGTTGTGTTTCACCCCATAGTACAGTACAAAGGTATAGATGTAAACAGAGGAGTAGAAAAATATCACCATTGACAAAATTGTATTGAAATAAAATGTAATGGGATTCCCCCCAATTTTTCATGTTAGGACATTGGATATAGTGTTCAAAGCATATTCACATTTTTTATTCTCATAATAAACTTATAGGAGAAATGAGACCTAGAGATTTGAAGTGACAAACCCAAGTTTTGCAGAACTCCTATGTAAAGTGCAATATTCTCCAAGTGGAGAATCAGACTTTTTTTTAGTCCACTTGACTTTTTGTTTCCTTGTCTGTGTCCTGGTAAAAAAATATCACACGGGACAGTCTAACAGTTCTCCGTCAGCTAGAATTCAACCATCATCTCTTTTCTGTAATGATGCACTAAGAGAAGATGTGGTACACGTTTCTAGAAGATACAGCAACTGTTCCAATACAGGGAAATGAGAGGATAGATTTGGAAATAATGAAATTAGCCTACTTAAAATCTAAAACCTGCTAAAAATAAAAATCTTGATAGAATGTAGAGTTGCTACATAATTTCCCCAAAGGTCTATATAAATGATCCCGTTATATATGTGTGGGAAATAGTTGGAATACTCCTGTTGTTTGGCTTTGAGAGTAGGAAACAGTGTGCTCTAGTAAATGCTCTTGGGAGAAGAAATAATTTTTTAAAGGTTGTGAGACCGTTCATTCCTTCGATTTTTACATTAACCTAGCAGTGTCATCAACGTTCGGTTACTGCCACACAAAAGTGTTGGTTCTCTGTTGAGGATCAGTAGTTAGTGAAAGCAGTTGGAGGCTTTGCTTTTATACCAAATGTGGAGGAAAGCTGAATTTTCTGGAATAACCAGTTGAAGTTAAATAAACACATAACAATAACCATAATAATAAGAAAAAATCTGAAGATGGGGATTACTTCTCGGGCTCTTTGATTTGGTAGCCGCATAACTTGACGCGAGTTACCCTGAGCTTCACTGTCATCGTTTGTAAATGAATTAAGAATTCCTGTTTTACTGGAATGTGGTCAGAATGAAATGGAATAAAGGACTTTTGAAGCTATAAAGTCTAGCACACATGGAAGTGCTATACCATTTATTTTATTTTATTTTATTTTATTTTATTTTATTTTATTATTTTTTTTAAAAGATTTTATTTATTTATTCGACAGAGATAGAGACAGCCAGCGAGAGAGGGAACACAAGCAGGGGGAGTGGGAGAGGAAGAAGCAGGCTCATAGCAGAGGAGCCTGATGTGGGGCTCGATCCCAGAACGCCGGGATCACGCCCTGAGCCGAAGGCAGACGCTTAACCGCTGTGCCACCCAGGCGCCCCAATATACCATTTATTTCAAAAGTACTGTTGTATATTTTTAACAATAGCCAA
Source organism: Ursus americanus (assembly GCF_024610735.1). Classification (NCBI taxonomy): domain Eukaryota; kingdom Metazoa; phylum Chordata; class Mammalia; order Carnivora; family Ursidae; genus Ursus; species Ursus americanus. The sequence goes on along the minus strand of NC_142131.1, from coordinate 61,846,137 downwards.
AGGATATAACAGGATATCTACCTTAAATGTGCATAAAATATTTCAGGCCCAGTGATAGACCCAGCTCTTTATTTTCTCCTTGCTTTATAATGAAAATTTGAACATTCCTTTTTTTCTTCTTCTTCTTCTTTTTTTTTTTTTTTTTGTAATCTTGGACCTAAAATTAAAAAAACAAAAAAAGAAATCAAACACTCTGCTTTTTTTTTTTTTTAACATTCTGGTGCTCAGAAGACTTTAAAACTAATTGAAATGCAGTGATAATACAAAAAGCAGTATAAAATTCAAAGAGATAGGCTGTATTTATAAATCATATATTTCAGTGACTTCAGCTTGTATAGTAGTCTTCACTCTATGGAAAAACTCCTTTTTCAATAGCTGTCGTTCCTCTCAGTTCTTTTTCTCTTGATTTCTTTTAGGCTCCCCAGGTAGACTTGTTTCTTTCCCTATTCAGTAGAACTTCTGTCTTCCAAGTGGCTGTTACATGGAGAAGACCTCTTGCTAAGCCCATGAAGACTATGGTGACCATATAAAACTTTATCTCAAATTGCATATTGAAGAGTGAAATGTTAATCAGTTAGAGATACATATTAAAATTCAAAATGCAAAGAACATAGGAGTGCCTTAGGAAAAATGAAACAGGGTTTCCATCTCTGAGGAAAAGATGGTCAATGGTATGAGACTAAGTAAGGTGCGTCCCATCTTAGGTCCTTTTCAGATAGGCCAACATAATTTATTCACATTACTTGTGATGGTTTCTTTTGCTATCCTAGTACTTCAACTTGATATACAACCTAAAATTGTCATGGTTTCCAAAAAAATACTATTTCTGTTTAACCTGATTTTCCTGTTTAAGGGCATCACCTCCACCTTGGCTATGGAAGCTTAAAGTCTTTGTAATCTTTAACCCTTGCCATTCTCCACATCCAGACTCCGTAAGGATAGCATTCATGCCTTTTTTGCAACTGTGCTTTGTCTGCTGTCTTCCTGGTTCTGGCCTCACTTTGAATTAACTACTTCCCACTTTCTGAATACACCCAGTGCCATTGCTCTTCTGCACCCTTGTGTATCCATCTTCCTCCACCTGGAATGCCCTTCCTCTATAAGTTCTTACTGAGGGCGGTAAACTGCTGACTCAGATGCAACCTTGTACGGTCCTCTTTTTCACCCTGTCCCTTTGCATCTGGCTGTAGAACATCCCACCCTCCCAGCTAAAAGTGAATCCTTTTTTTTCAAAATCCCATAGCCCTCAGTTTCTATTTGGTGGCTCTCTTCCATGCTACACCACATTCTAATTATTTGAGAACATTCTTGATTCCTTAACTAACTTTGAAGGCACTAAAGCAGAAGGACTGTTTCTTTTCGTTTGGGTATCCTGAGTCTTGTGGAGTAAGATAGAAATATATGCTTGCGCATGAATGAATGAATATATGAATGCATAACCACATATAATTTCGGACTTAAATGGTTTAACATTTTCTTGAGGTTAATATTTTTGGAAATATTTCTACATACGCGCTTACGCACTTTACAAGTATTCTAAAGAAGTATATGTATATTTAGATACACACACATAGGATTTTACTTTTTTTACTCTCGGTATAAAAAGCATGTCTTCTTCCTAAGGATGCTACGTTATCCCTGCTAGGATTTAAATGTTAACATGGTTGGGGGTGGAGTGTAATACTCTTTCCTTGGAGTTAAAGATTTTAAACTAGGAAAAATAGTGACAAATATAGTTAGAAGAGATACATCTTGCTGGAAGAGACTTAAGGCCTGCTTTGCAAATTTTTAAAATTCTACTCATCCTCCATATCCCCCGTGATGCTGGAGTTTTTGTTTTTTTTTTTTTTAAGATTTTATTTATTTATTTGACAGAGATAGAGACAGCCAGCGAGAGAGGGAACACAAGCAGGGGGAGTGGGAGAGGAAGAAGCAGGCTCATAGCAAAGGAGCCTGATGTGGGGCTCGATCCCATAACGCCGGGATCACTCCCTGAGCCGAAGGCAGACGCTTAACCGCTGTGCCACCCAGGCACCCCTGGAGTTTGTTTTAATTGCAATCAGATATATAGTAGGAAAGTATACTAGCAGCATCCCTACCTTCTAATTTGAAGTAGCTAGATACCATAACATGGCTAGAGTACAGCAAAAGCCAAAATAAGAATTTTACAGGAAGCTAGTAGAATAAACATGGCAGTTCTCATCACAGAGATGTTGGTCCAGGAACATCTGTATATGCTGTATATATAAGATATATGAAATGTACTGATTTTCTCTACTACTCAGGATGGTATGTTTAGGTCAAGGTAGGTAAGAGGAAAAGTTGGAAAATACTTTCTTAATGTATATTTTGTTTATAAGCACATATGCTATACTGGTAAATGAAATTTGAAATTATCAGAGACATCTGAATATCAATAGAGGTAATTCAGGTGTATACATGTTACCCACTAAATGATCCTATAACCTTTTAATTCATGATGCCTAATTATTGTGTCTAACTTTTTAATTCCCATACTAGTTTTAACATATATATATATATATATATATATATATATATATGCCTATGTGCTTATATATGCCAAAAATCCTTTTTAAGTTAGAAAAAAATTGAAGAAAATTTTCTGTTTTACTGTATAAACCAAATAGAAACCTTCTACTAAGACAGTTTCTAAGGAAAATTTAAAATGAATATATAGTCATAACAACTGATACCTTTGAGTGCTTCCAGTCACTGTGCTAAGTAACTTATATGCATTTTTTTAAAGATTTTATTTATTTGTTAGAGAAAGCAAGCGAGCAGAAGCAGGGGGAGTGCAGGGAGAGAGAGAAGCAGGCTCCCTGCTGAGCACGGAGCCCCGTGCGGGGCTCAGTCCCAGGACCCTGGGATCACGACGTGAGCCTAAGGCAGCAGCTTAACCGACTGAGCCACCCAGGTGCTCCCCTTGTGTGCATTTTCTTTATCTGCACTATAACACTTGGAAGTTTTGAAGTATTCTTTCCATTTTATAGATGAGGAAGCTGAAATACAGAGAATAACTCGTCCAGGGCAAAGTAGCTTATGAATGATTGCAATCGGATTTTAAATCTGCCCATCTGACTCCAGATCCTACATACACCATGCTGGAGGGCAGTCCATACAGCTTTACCTGTCCTGTCCTTTTTGCCTGAATTCTAAGTGCCTCCTTGCCAGCCTACCAGTTGGGGCTTCAGAAACACGAAATACCATTTCCATAAATTTTATATGCTCCTCATGCTGTGATGCCGATCGCGCTGCCGCGTAAAGAAATACAGGCTGTGGTCCCTGCAGAGCTGCCCCAACTCTGTGATAAATCACTCTGGGATTAAGCAGGGATTCAGTTCTGAGATTGTTTTTAAAGGTTCACACATCAGTTTTGTCACCAATGGGAGCTGACACCTCACTTTTTTTTAATCAGATACTCAGAAACCATACATATTGCTTCTACTTGTTGCTCTAAGCCAGATTGCTCCCTAGCCACTATTATAGGAATAGGAACAATGTGTTAGAGACCATTTGGATAAAGGATGCATAACTTGGACCTTAAAAAAACAAAATGCTGAACCCCAAAGTAAAGTCCTCTTGACTTCATCAAAGCAGGCCTAATTGTTTTGCTCTGGATGCCCAGCTGGGATGCAGAGGAGAGGGAGGAAGACAGGCATCTGTCTGGAAAACTGCCGTGCCGATTAGGGCAGCTAACCAGACCTTGGAGGGGAAGATAGATCCACTGGTACCCGACCCCAACTTTGTCTTTCCTGAACAGCCTCTTTAATCACCCACCCTTTGGGCTCACTTATCCAATATACTGTAGTTATCAAAGCAGGACATTAAGCACTGAGATCCCTTTTCCTCCAAATATTATTCTGAGGATTGATGAGATTATGTTTGTGAAAGATTCCAGCAAACATCAAATGAAAAACACTGCATAGCCCGAGCTGCTCTATTTGAACCATTCTTCTCTGCTTTTTTCTCTGATGTCCTTCTGAGACCCGTGACAACATTCATCCTCCCATTTTCCCCAGCTGGGATGCTGATGGTAAAGAGGACAAAGCTCAAAGTCGAGGCGAGTGCTGCTTTCCTTAGAAATTTATGTCTGACTTGTATTGCTGTCATCTCTTCTAAGGAGAGTATTTCCTTTCAAGTATATGTTATGCATCTATAGATGTACTTCAACAAATGGAAGTTTCTTTTTTTAAAAGACTTGAAGTCACATTTCACAAGGAACACTTGTTCCTGGCTGTGGTATTTTTAATTTTTGGCATTGCGGTAAATTTCAGACTGTATGTGGAAAACAGCATGTTGTTTTGTTAGGTTTAAAAGCAAATATTTTTGCTCGTTGCGTTTTTGATTTACACGATGTTCTCATAAGTAGAATGAAGTCCTGCTTCAGGTTCTATAGAAAATGGCTTTAGAAGCAGAAGAGAATCACAGGTAAGAACACAGATACAAATCTTTCAGGCTTGAATTCAAAAACTGGATCTGACACTTACTAGCTGCCTGACTTTAGGCAAACAGCTCAATCTTTGTATATCTTTATCTTTTTCTTCTGTAAAAATAGAATAGTAATCTTACTTGTTGCATAGAGATGTTATGAGGAGACCAGGTATTCGTATGAACTGCTTGGCACAACTTTCAAATGAATAGTCATTACTGATGATGCTTATGTGCTTTTAAAATATATGTCAAGAGCAAAGCTACAGCATCAGCATGTGAATTAGAAGGCTAACATTTCTCTCGCTGGCTTCCTTCTCGTGATCCAAGTGGTGTTATGAAACCATTAAATTTTTTTCTTAGTTGTTTTTGGCAAGATCTTGGTTGGCTATACTTAGGGAAATATTTTCAGCCCTGAAGAAATACACCTGAATGTTTAGACAAATACACATACTCTTAAGCATATACATAAAAACAATTATGTATCTATCCGTCTTGTCTCTCTGTGTATCATAAGGCTGATGCCAAAAAGTACAAAGAATTCAGTCCATTTAATGGCTCTGGGGTCAAGATGAGTTGATTGGCCATCAGTTTATTCATCTGTAAAATGAGACGTTTACAGTAGAGGAACTCCCAACTTTAAATCTTGAAAATTTTTAATCCTTTCTTTTTACCTCCAAATATAGTTATATATAATATAATACAGTTCTGTAATATTAGCCACTTCACTAAAGCAGCCTTTCTTTACCCTCTTACTAGATCAAACCTCTATTACGCACTCTGACTGTGCTGTGCATCCATCCCTCTGTATGACCAGGGTGTCTCCACTGGACTGTAATTTCAGATCTATCCTGCCCACCACCAGCACAGTGCCTGTACGTGGTAGGGACTTCGTCCATGCTGATCTTGGGACTATTTTATAACTGGGTTGATTTCTTTGAGTTGCCAACCGAAGCCTGCTAGAATCTGTTTCTTCTCATAGTTTATTTCTGCAAGTGAGGTATTTGTAATATGCATATTATTTTGTTGCTAATGTGTTGGCCCTGTGCTTAGGTTATTAGGTAAAATCTGGGAAAGTAAACAAAATTTCAGCAATTATTTAATGTAATCCTTGGAAGATAATCAAGACCAGGAGTCAGCATGTGCTGAGCTGAACAGATTGGCTTCTTTAAAAAGGACCATCTGTATTGTTTCATTCCATTAATACCTAAAAATTATGGGCAGCACTCAGGCAGAAAGAAGCGGACTGTGTTCAAGATGCTTCAGTTACTGTGTGATCTTAGTCAGTCTTTCAGATTCTCCAATCTCCTGTTTTTGAATTGAACATTACACATCCTAAGGTCATAGCATGAAGATGAAATTAGATATTTTGCATAATATCTCATACAGCACTTTGTACCCAACCTATATTCTTCTCCTCTCTTTTCACATATTTGCCATAACTATTTAACAGAGGAATTAAGGAAAGAAATTCCAAATTATTGCTAAAACTAGGAAGTTCTCAGTTCTCTCTACTTATCTGTTTAATCATAAGTAAATCCTGAAGACATTCCACATGGAACCTAGTATTTCTCCTAGAAATACCCACAGACCAGTTCATATTATCAGAATACATGGAAAATTGTATTTCTCACCTGAGTCCAGGCTAATGGAAACCTAAGTGGTAGCATCACTCATCTCTGTTGGAGGTTCATGGAGTTAAGATGATGATGGTCACTTTTCAAAAGCCCAGCAGAAATGACATTTAGAGCAAATTGCTGAGTTTTTACTTTTCTGTGGAAAAGAGCTTTGATTTTTTTAAAGTAATAAGTTATTGATCACTGCAGTATGATTAATTACATTTTTAAAAACATGCATTCTCTGTAGAAAAATCAATACAAGGGATTTGGGATATGGCAGATTTGAGAAGCAGTTGCTAGTATATTTTATTTAGAGATAGATCCAAATCACAGTGGAGTTTATTTCAAATCATATGTTTGATCTAATAAAACATTCTCTTATGCTTTACCTTTGGTACTGAATGCTGTAAAAGGAATCTCTCCTCTTCTACTTATGGAAGTTTATAAATAAATCTTATTAGTGCTCATCTCTAAATTAAAGAATCTCACCAAAGTCCTTGTCTAATTAAAAAAAAAAAAATGTTTGTTTCCCTATTGTTTTCCCAGTTTTATCCCCAAAGATCATGGATGGTTGAGTAGGGGCAGAGCAAGGCTGAGAACATATGTTCTCATGTTTGGGGTAGCTTATAAAAATCCTTCAACAGGGGCTCCTGTGTGGCTCAGTCAGTTAAGCATCAGATTCTTGATTTTGGCTCAGGTTATAATCTCAGGGTCATAAGATCTAGCCCCATGTCAGGATCCATGGTGGGTGTGGAGCCTGCTTAAGATTTTCTCTCCCTTGCCCTCCCCCTCTGCCCCACCCCCCCTTTAAAAAAAAAAAAACACCTTCAACAAACATGATAAACATTAGTTTTTCAGTTACAGAAGTGAGGTATATATGATTACTCTCACAGACTTGGGTGACAACACTTCTTCTGAGATACTGGACAACTCTTTAAGACTTTATTTTTTGAGAGCAGTTTTAGGGTCACAGCAAAATTGAGAGGAAGGTAGAGACTTCTCATATATCCTCTGCCCCTGCGTACGCACAGCCTCCCCCATCCACATTCTCCACCAGAGTGGCAATTCCTTTACACATGATGAGTCCACATTGACACATCATAATTACTCAAAGTCCAGAGTTTACATCACAGTTCCCTCTCCATGTTGTGTATGCCATGGGTTTAGACAAACTATAATGACATATATCCATCATGATAGTATCATACTGCCCTAAAAATCCTGTGTTCCATCTGTCCATTCCACATGCCAACTGCGGACAATCATTGATCTTTGAGACCTTCTTTTTTTTTTTTTTTTTTTTTTTACAAGAAGGAATTGTATTTGTCATAGAAATGAAGGTGACAGAAATAAGGAGCTTCAATTATTTTCAGTGCTGTAAGTTCCCACTGAAGGCAATGGGGAAACATAACTCACCCAAGACTTGATTATTTATGTCTCTCTTTTCTAATATAACAAGTGATTAGTTTATTCAAAAGCACTGTTTTGTCTCCTTCGAGTTATTTTATTTTATATATGGAGGTTGTACATTTGATCACCAGTAAAGATAATTCATTTCACAATTCCTCATCTTCCTACGTATGTACTTATGTGAGAACAAGCAAATACTGGGCTGGCAAGTCATCTTTTTTTCACTGGATCCTGTTCTATTATTTTTTAAATGTTTCTTTGCTATGTTAGCATTTTATGGAAATATATGCATAGGAAGATATATCCTATCTTTCTCTTTTCTCAAAACTCATTTCTACTGCCCTAAGGCTACCAATTCCATGTTATAAGCAGATATTATCACTTAGCCATAAATAGGACAAGAAAAATAATAAAGTCATTTTGGATCATTACATGTAGTAACATCTAATTTTTCTGGCATTATCAAGGAATTAGGTGATAAATATAAATGAATGTTTTAGGTGATAAAGTATTATTTCCTTAAAAGTGCTTTTTTAAATTTTAGTAACTTTTCTCCAATACATCTTTCTAGAATGCATTTATATTTGTATGAATTCTTGAAATGCATTCTTGTGTATACTAACAAACATTTTTATGATGAACAAAGATCATTATCAGAAAAAATATTTTTTGTTGTTTTTGATTTTTTCTGTACTGAAATACTTGAGAAGCCATTAGGGAGTGTACATTTTTTTGGCATTTTTATCAACAGACTTGTGCTGGTCTTGCTTTCTTTATACATTTTTCTTTTTCCAACTGGAGATTGTATTCAAGTGTTTTCCTTTCTCTAAATATGAAAAATGCATTTGTATTAATTAAATAACCTGTCTACCCCTCACATTTACCTCTCTTCCCTTTGATCTAACCAAGAAAAACTACTTGCGTTAAGCCAGTTAATATAATTGAGCCACAACTGAAGTTTCCTATAGTCCAAGAATTTTTACACTCTCCTGAACATAATTTATTTTAGCTCTATGATACCCTGCAAGAGGCCCTTTCTCCACTTACTTCTGGGCTTATGATTTTGTTTCAGACACCTGAAATTGCTGAAAACTTACCCTCTTTAACAGGCGGGAAATTCTTATATCAGGAAATAGGAAAATGTAACACATATTTTTAATCAAATAGTGATGTGGGTATGTGGTATGTAAGGTAGCCTTGAAAATTTCACAGATAGGTTAAAATGAGTCAGCTTTGTGTCAGAAAATTTGTATAATTATGATCTTTAACTCAGAGCTTTTTTTGTCTTGGCTGATATGGCATTATTTTATTCAACAGCAGAGAACTCATTTTTTTATAGATTAAGCATCAAGTGACCAAAAGAAAAAATGTTGCCTTCCAGTGGGTATTACAATTTTGCTTAGTAATAGTTTCAGTTTGCAGATGGTACAAAATGTGTTCAGGTGCATAACCTTGACTTTCCAGTGTCTCTGATCTGTTTGTGGCTGTGGAGACATGAGTATTGGTTGAAGAATATATGCTGAATTGCTGTTGGAGGAACAGGCATTACCCAACTTGACTGTGCTTGTTTGATTTCTTCTCATCTATTTTTCGAAAACTGGATTCCTGTGATTTGTGCGCGTATAACTCTATACTTTTCTCTCTGTGTGGATGTGTGTAAGCAGTTCGGTAAAGGAAATACCAAGCCCTGTAAATTGGCAGCCATGAAGTCCTAATGATAAAGGAAATGGAAGCTTATTATTGTCAGCATGTGTCCAGATAACAACCGTGGACTAACAAGATTGTTCATCCAATATTTACACTTCAATGTGAAAATGCAGTTATAACTGATTTATTGAACTAGCTGAACACAGTAGGGGGCACGCATCTTTATTCTTTCATGCCGCCATCTTTCCTGCGTGCTACCAGCTAAAATCCCTTACAGTTCTGCCGCTTGTGCGTTCACTCCAGGCACGGAAGTGGTTTTGTTTTTCAGGCAGTAGGAAATTCAGGCCAGCCTAATGTCAAAGCTGCAGTCTCTTACTAGCTTGCAGATTCCTGTCTTTGCCTGCTCTGGCCTATCTTAGCTTCTTCACTAGTTGCCTCCCTTCACTCAACTGCTTGCCTGTGCTTTGGCGATGTAGGCAAGGGCACGGGGGAGAGGAAGAGAGTAGATAAGGCTGGTATGCCGGCAGTGCCCTCTGAGAGAGAATTGGATCTCCACATGCAATTGTTTTTTCTTCTGTGGTGCTTTCGTGGGTTTCTCCAAGAGCATCATTGGGGTCTTCCAAGTCCCTGCCATGCTGAAGCCCCCTTCAGTCAGCCCCTGCACCTAACTCCCTCCACAGTGCCTGGCTGCTGCTGCCGCCCATCCGGCCACTTCTCCCATCCATGTGTCCACGTGGGCAGAGTCACTTTAAGGAGAATGCAAGGTTGGATCCCTTCCTCAAGGGCCACCTCTTGTCTCCTTCTCACCATTAATACTGTTTCCTCAACCTGCAGGCTCTAGCAGATCTATTGAGCGTTTAAGCAACTTCAGCTCTGTGCATGTACCAATCCCTGCCTCGTCCAAACTCTGAAGAACGTGTATCACATTGCATTCTCCACCTATTTCTCTGCCCAGTGGTTACACTCACTGCCCATGGATTTGACTATGCAAGATTTATCTATTAGGGGGCACAGATATCATGGAGTTGTTTCCACTTAAGAGTGCCATGCTTCTCCAGTGTGGGATCACCAGTAGGAGAGAAGGTGAATGAAAATGTCCCTCATCTCAGATTGATGCTTCTCAAATGGAAACTTCATAGATTTTTTTATGAGGTTAAAGGGGGGCTTACTTTGCTTTTGCCTGTGAAACAAGTGAATGAATTCACAGCTTGAAGCCTGTTGTTAGCATAGCCCCCTAGAAGCTATCTGTCTGACATGTGGGTGCTTTCTTCCCTTTCAGACCTGTTTTTTTTTTTTTCCATTTGGGATGTTCTATTTATGAAGTATTTATAATTCCTGTTTACCAGAAATGAATTTGGACCATTGCCAAAAGCACCAGGTCTGCTGTTGCTGAACTTAAACAACAACAAAAAAAATTCTTTGCTTTTGTTCTGTTTAATTACGTAGGCTTTTGCTTTCCTCTTATCAGGACCATGATTCAGTCCTTTTACTGTGTAATTATCCCAAGTGTCCTTGATTTGCTAAAGTGAGAATCTCTATATTTTTGTCAGAAAGCAGAATTTTGTTCTGCTTTGGAAACTTTTTGCAGCATTTTGTTTTCAGTTGTACCTTTATGATCCTGGAATGTAAACACATGAGGTTGAATTCCTACTTGGTGAAAAGAGTTAATCTTTAAATAAATTAACGCCCAAAAAAGGAAAGTTGTAAGCATCCTTTGCCTTATTTGCAAAACAGCTGTGATGGCAGGAATAGGCCAAATGATCTTTTGAAGATCCTCCTAGGTCCGTCCTGTAATTTAGGATAAGAACATGAACTGCTTAAAAAAAAAAAAAAAAGTCACTTCTTTAATTTTCTTTAATGAGATAAGCTGATTATACTTCATAAAGTTCATAGGAACATTATATGCTAATAACAGTGCCTGTAACAGGAGACATGAAATAAATGATTGTTCTCTCTAATAATGCATTATGCTTGTTAAAGAAAAACACTACTTCTAAACAGCAGTTGAAGAAAAGGAAATTTTTTAAATTCCAACTTTATTGTCCTCTTTGCAAAGTTAATTGATATTTCCAGGTCCCCCAGACTTCATAAGTTTAACTAGCCCAGGGTTTTAAATGGAATCCCATTAATAGTGACAATCCCTATCTTGCGGACTCCTGTCCATGACAGGTCACCAGCACTGGTATTTGGGAATCCCCTGAGAGGGAAGGCTCTCATTTGTTCTCATAAACAAACCTAGTCAATAACTGTCTGGAGTCTCTCATTTGTTCCCTTTCTGCTCCTATCACTTTGAGTGAGGTCTGTTGCAGACTGGTGGGAAAGCCCCTCAGTGTTTTGGAGCCTCGCCCAGCCCCTGTGCTGCTGGGCTCCACTGCTGCATACACTTAGGGAGGCAGAGGGACCTATAATCTTTGAAATGTTCGAAACATTGTATCCCATTCTGGTTCCTTGCCTATGATATGGGAGAATGCTTTCTTTCCATCCTGCTATATTTTATCACACAGTAGAGCAGAAGTTAGTTTAGGTGATAAATCTGAATTATCTGAGTTACAAATGCCTAATAGAGTCAGTGCTACAGCCCTACTTTCCTAATAAGCCAAACTTGCGTAAGTTGGTCAAAACTCACAGTGGTTATAGCATAGTATTAAGCTGGGACCTCTACTATGATGATGTTTGGTTTGTTCCTCTATATAAAATACTTAGACCTTTATTCACTGTAAAAGTAAGCCTGTAGTGGGGAGAAAAGGTCCCCAAAACATCTGGCTTTGAAAACCAACAGGTCTTATGCCCAGAGGACCCTGGGGGCCAGTGGGGATAAAAGATACTCCTTTGGAGTAGCTCAAGCGCAGACTCACTCATACTGGGACCCAGTGCAAAGGCAGCAGTTAAAAAGATGACTGTATAATAAGTGAAGGACTTTCATTTGCTAATCTTAAAAGTGTCTGCTGGAGGAGCAGGGATGGATTTGGACTTTTTGAGGGGATAGAGGCACTGGTGAGTGCCCCTTATGCACTCTCCCTCTATCTTGCCAATGTAGGTGGGTGTGTATAGACACAGTCTCATTACGGCCACAGGCATGCGGTGCCCCCAGCGCTCATTTTTGGACTCCTGAATACCGCAAGTATGCCTCACTCCTAGTGTGCTTTCCTGGCTTCTCAATAGCTGTGGCTGTATCTTGCCCCCAGCGCTATTCCTTTGCATCATTAAAGTCACAGTCATGCCCTGCCCCAAGAACTGTCCCTCAGCTTCACTGAAGCCAGCAGGCAAACACAATTCACACAGGGATGCCCTCGATCATCTGGCCCTTGTGGCCAGAGAGGCTTGTGTTTCTGGGCCCCACAGGACTATAACAATCAGAAAGACTATTCTGGGCAGGCTACCACAGCTAGGGCATTGAACAGAGAGCAGACTCAAATACACCATCAGCCTGCATGTGAAAAAAAAAAAAGCCTATGTACTTGTACTGGAAATTCAACCTGGGGGACAGGCTTCAGGTTTGCCAAACCCCTTGAGGCTATAGAGGAGCTCTCAGGGAACATAGGCAGGGAAATGTCATCTTTGAGCCCTTCTTTTGCATTACCACAGCTCTCTGCTAATTCCCAGAAAGGAGTGTATACACTTACCTAAAGCACAAATTTTGCAAAAATCAAACAGTGGACACCTCCAGATATTCTAGTCTGGAGTTCAGCGGGGTTTGAATTGCAGCCCCATAGGGCATATATATTGGCATGCTTTAAAAACTGCTGCTTGAGGATCTGTCTTCCAATCAGCCTGAAACTATGTGCTGACTGAGATTCTCCCTTTGGGATATTGACAGGCCTAGTCACACCCTCAATAACTGGGACCTCTGTATCAGGCTGCTTAGACAATCACATAGGTTCGAGAGACAACCAAGAGCTAGGGCAGGATTGAACAATGAGGCTTGCTTCATACACAGGCCACTCCTTCAAGACTGGGAGAGATAGCTATTTCAACTAATATACAGAAACAAATACAGAGTTAAGCAAAATGAGGAAATGGGAATATGTTCCAAATGAAAGAACAAGAAGAACCCCAGAGAAAGACCTTAATGAAATAGATATAAGTAATCTACCTGATAAAGTGTTCAGAGTAATGGTTGTAAAGATGCTTACTGAACTTGGAAAGAAAAATGAACACAGGGAAATGAACACAGGGAAAACTTCAACAAAGAAATAGAAAACATAACAGAGTACCAAAGAAAAGTCAAAGAGCTGAAGAATACAATATTTGAACTGAAAAAGACCCTAGAGGGGTTCAACAGCAGACTAGATGGAGCAGAACAAATCAGGACCTGGAAGAGAGGGCAGTGGAACCCATCCAAACAGAGCAGCAAAAAGAAAAGACTTTTAAAACTTAATGATAACGTAAGGGGCCTATGGGGACACCCATCGAGCAGAATAACATTCACATTATTGGGGTCCCAAAAGGAGAAGAGAGAAAGGGGTAGAAAACTTACTTGAAGAAATAATGGCTGGAAACTTCTCTAACCTGGAGAAGGAAACAAACATCCAGGTTGTAGAAGCCCAGAGAATTCTATATAGGATGAACTCAAAGAAATCCACACTAAGACATACTAAAATTAAAATGTCAAAAGTTAAAGATGAAGACAGAATCTTAGAAGCAGCTAGAGACAAACAACTTTTTACATACAAAGAAACGCCCATAGGCTATCAGCTAATTTTTCAGCAGAAACCTTGCAGGTTGGAGAGGAGTGGCATGAAATGTTAAAAGTGCTGAAAGGAAAAAACTTCTAACCAAGAATAATCTATTCAACAAGGTTATCATTCAGAATTGAAGGAGAAGGAGTCTTACAGACAAGGAAAAGCTAAAGGAATTATCACCACTAAACTGGCCTTAAAAGAAGTCTTAAAAGGAATTCATTAAGCTGAAAAAAAAAAAAAAGGCACTAATAATAAGAAAATACATGGAAATAAAAATCTCACTGATAAAGGTAAATATGTAGTAAAAGTAGTAGAGTTACCACTATAAAGCCAACATAAAGGTTAAATCAAAGGTAGTAAAATTAACTGTAACTACAAAAACTCATTAAGATATACAGAAAGTAAAAAGATGTAAAATAGGACATCAAAAACAGTATGGGGGGAGCAGAAATGTAAAGTTTTCATAGTGCATTGAAATTTAAGCTGCTATTAACTTTAAATAGGCTATTTTTTACATATAGGCTATTATATGTGAACCTCATGGAAACCAGAAAGCAAATACTTATAGTAGATATACACATATAATGAGAAAAAATCTAAACATGACTCTAAAAAAAGTCACCAAACCACAAGGGAAGAGAGCAAGAGGAGAAGGAAACAGAGAGTAACTACAGTGATCAAAATGGCAATAAATACATACCTATAAATAATTACTTTATATGTAAATGGTCTAAATTCTCCAAAACACATAAGGTAGCTAAATGGATAAAAAACAAGACATCCATATGTTGCCTACAAGATACTCAACTTCACATCTAAGGACACACAGACTGAAAATCTGTGGAAAAAGATATTCTAAATAAACGAAAATGAAAAGAAAGCTGGCGTAGCTATATTTATACCAGATAAATAGACTTCAAAACAAGGACTACTATAAAAGACCATGAAGGACATTACATAATGATAAAGGAGTGAATTCTACACGTCCATAAAAAGATATAACATTTATAAATATTTCTAATATTAACATTAGAAATATAAATATTTCTAATAATTGTTAAATATTAACAAATATTAAATACTTATAAATATTTACAGACTTAAAGGGAGAGATTGACAGTAATACAATACTAGTAGGGGACTTTAATACCTTACTTTCATTAGTGGGTAGATTATCTAGACAGAAAATCAACGAGGAAGCATTGCCCTTAAGTGACACATTAATGCTGATGGACTTAATAAATATATACAGCACATTCCATCCAAAAGCAGCAAAATACATTCTTCTCAAGTGCATCTAGAACATTCTCGAGCATAAATCACGTATTAGGCTACAAAACAAGACTCAATATATTTAAGAAAGTTAAAATCAACCATCTTCTCTGGCCACAGTGGTGTAAAACCAGAAATCAGTTATAAGAAGAAAACTAGAAAAACCACAAATTTGTGGAGATTAAATAGTTGAACAATCAGGTGGTCAATGAAGAAATCAAAGGGGAAATTAAAACATAACTTGAGACAAATGAAAATGGAAATACAACAATCCAAAATCTGTAGCATACAGCAAAAGCAGTTCTAAGAGGGAAGTTTATAGTGATACAGGCCTACCTCAAAAACCAAGAAAAATCTCAAACAATCTAACTTTATTCCTGGAAAAACTAGAAAAGCCCAGCATTAGTAGAAGGAAGAAAATAATAAACAGAGCAAAAATAAATGAAGTACAGTCTAAAAAAATCGATAAAACTAAGAGCTATTTCTTCGAAAAGATAAAACAAAATTGACAAAACTTTAGACTCACCAAGAAAAGAGAGAAAAGGATCAAATGAGTAAATCAGAAATTAAAGATGAGTATTTACAACTGATACCACAGAAATACAGAGGATCATAAGAGCCTTCTGTGAATAATCTATACACCAACATATTGAACAAAACAAAAGAAATGGATAAATTCCTAAAAACATACAGTCTCCTAAGACTCAATCATGAAAAAAAAAAAAAAGAAAATCTGAATACATTACTACTAGAATGAAAACTGAATCAGTAGTTTAAAGCCTCTCAATAGACACAAGTCCAGGACAGACGGCTTTACTGGTGAGTTCTACCAAACATTCAAAGAAGTTTTAATGCCTTTCCTTCTCAAACTATTCCAAAAATTTGAAAAAGAAGGAGTGCTCCCAAACTTTTTTGATGCGGCCAGCATTATGCTGGTACCAAAACCAGACAGGGACACCATTAAAAAAGAAAATTACAGGTCAGTACCCCTGATCTACATAGATGCAAATATCCTCAACAAAATGTTAGCAAACCAAATTCGACAATACATTAAGTTTCATTCACTGTGATCAAGTGAGATTTATTATAGGGATGCAAGATGATTCAACATCTACAAATCAATCAACATGATATACTGCATTAACAAAATGAAGGATAAAAATCACGATTATCTCAATAGATGTAAAAAAGGCATTCAACGAAATTCAGTATCAGTTAAGATTAAAACTCTCAAAAATGTGGGTAGAGAGGGAATGTACCTCGACATAATAAAAGGCCATGCATGACAAGCCCACAGCTAACCTCATACTCTTGGTGAAAAGCTGAAAGCTTTTTCTTTAAGTTCAGGTACAAGACAAGGATGCCCCCTCTTGCCACTTTTATTCAACATAGTATTGTAAGTTCTAGCCAAAGCAATTGCAAGAAAAAAATAAAATCATCTAAATTAGAAAGGAAGAGTAAAACTGTCACTATTTGCAGACAACATGATACTACATATAGGAAAACCCTTAAGACTTCACCAAAAGTCTTTTAGAGCTAATAAATAAATTCAGTGAAGTTGTAGGATATAAAATGAATATACAGAAGTATATTGTGTTTCCATACACTGATATTGAAATATCAAAAAGATAAATTAAGAGAATAACCCCATTTACAATTGCATCAAAAAAAGTAAAATATTTAGGAATAAATTTAACCAAGTGGCACCAGAAACTATAAAACAGTGATGAAAGAAATTGAAGAAGACCCAGAAAAAAAAATTGAAAGATACTGTGTGCTCATGGATTGGAAAAATTAATATTGCTGTGTCCATACTACCCAGTCGGTACTTTTGTATGGAACCACAAAAGACCCTAAGCAGCAGAGACAATCTTGAGGAAAAAAAGAACAAAGCTGGAGATATCACCCTTCCCAATTTCAAGATAGGCTGCAAAGCTATAGTAATCAAAACAGTACAGTATTGGTATAAAAACAGACACATATATCAATAGAACAGAATAGCGAGCTCAGAAATAAGCCCATGCATTGTATGGTCAATTACTTTATGATGAAGGAACCAAGAATACACAATAGGAAAAGACAGCCTCTTCAATAAATGGTGTTGGGAACACTGGACAGCCACATGCCAAAGAGTGAAACTAGACCATTATCTCACATCATACACAAAAATTAAGTCAAAATGGTTTGAGAATTGAAAGTAAGACCTGTAACCAAAAAACTTCTAGCAGAAAACTTAGGCAGTAAGCTCCTCGACATCATTCTTAGCATTGAAATTTTGAATCTAACTCCAAAAGCATAAAACAATAATAGCAAAAATAAACAAGTGGGACTACATCAAACTAAAAAGCCTCTGCACAGCAAAGGAAATCATCCATAAAATGAAAAAGCAACCTACTGAATGGGAAAAAATATTTGCAAATCGTGTATCTGATAAGGTGATAATACCTAAAAATAATAAAGAACTCAATAGCAAAAATGAAAGAAAGAAAGAAAGAAAAGAAAGAAAGAAAAAAAAGAAATCCAGTTAAAAAATGGTCAGAAGATCTAAATAGACATTTTTCCAAAGAAGACCTACAGATGGCCAACAATCACATGAGAAAATGTTCAACATCACTAATTATCAGGGAAATGCAAATCAAAACCACAATGTGATATTGTCTCACACCTGTTAGAATAGCTATTATCAAAAAGACAAGAAATAACAAGCATTGGCAAGGATGTGGAGAAAAGGGAACTCTTGTGCTCTGTGGGTGGGAATGTAAATTGGTACAGCCATTTTGGAAAACAATATCAATGTTCCTCAAAAAATTAAAAATAGGACTACCATCTGATTCAGCAATTCCACTTTTAGGTATTTATGCAAAGAAAACAACACTAGCTTGAAATGATAAATGCACCCGTATGGTCATTGCAAGATTATTTACAATAGCCAAGATATGGAAACAACCTAAGTGTCTATTGATGGATGAATGGATGAGAAGATGTGAGATATATATATATATATACACACACACATACACACACACGTACACACACACACACACACACATATGTATACACACACACACACACAGGAATACTAATCAGCCCTAATAAAAGAAGGATTTCTTGCCATTTGCCTCAACATGCGCGGATCTTAAGGGCATTATGTTAAGTGAAATAAGTCAGAGAGGAAAGACAAATACTGCATGATTTCACTTATATGTGGAATCTGAAGAACAAAACGAAACTTACAGATACAGAGAAAAGATGGGTGGTCTTCAGAAGGGAAAGGGTTTGGAGTGTGGACAGAATGGGTGAAGGGAGTCAGTTGTATGGTGACAGAGGTTAACTCCACTATTGTGGTGCTTCTTTTGTAGTATATAAAATTTCTAATTAGTATATTGTACACCTAAAACTAATATACTCATTTTACCTCAAAAATAAAGAAAGTATAGACTTGAAAGAACTACATCCTCACTATTCCTAAGAGGGAGTGTTACTCCCATTCCTCAAAGAACTAACATGTGGACATTTTTAATGTGTACAGGATATTTCCTGACCATCTTTCACTTTATGACCTGGCCTTTAGTATGATCTGAACAGTTATTATTCACTGGAATTTGGAGTGTTTTTGTATGCCTATTGTTGGAAGGCTTGCAGATACAAACCTGAAAATGGCCTGGGTCAGTCTTCTAGGAATTTGCACAGTCTGTAAGACAGCAACCACAGAGAAAAATGTAGACGTATCAGTGCATGGTATCTCATTGCTTTTGAAACACAGGCACTATTCAATTTATTTGAATTCCTTGATTCCTGCACTGGAATTCCTTGGAATCATGGTTATTTAATAAAAATATATGTTTAGATGTAAATATTAAACACTACTACTGTCATATAGATTTCCCTATCACCTAAGAAAATATGCACATGTTCTAGATGCTGCAATCCTCAAACCTGCTTAATTCTTACAACAATCTTGATAGTTTTGTATTATACGGCTTATTTTATGAAGAAGGAAACTCAGTGAGAGACAATAGTTTGCACAGAATCACGCAACAGGGGTGCCTGGGTGGCTCAGTTGTTAAGCGTCTGCCTTCGGCTCAGGTCATGATCCCAGCGTTCTGGGATTGAGCCCCACATCGGGCTCCCTGCTCTGCTGGGAGCCTGCTTCTCCCTCTCCTAACCCCCCTGCTTGTGTTCCCTCTCTCGCTGGCTGTCTCTCTCTGTCAAATAAATAAAATCTTAAAAAAAAAAAAAAAAAGAATCACACAACAGCTGGCCCAGGGCAAGTGTGACACCTGTGTTTTGGACATTACCTCCTCTTCTTGAAGGAGACAGGATCTTCTCAAAGGGTGGGTTTGTTTTCATTCATTGTTTCATTACCGTTTCACTTGTTGTTCATTATTTTGTGTATATTTTTGTAGCCACAGCTAGTAACCACCAGGAAGCACACTTTGAGAAATTGCTTTGAGAAAAAGACCACATCATGATGATCACATAATGATAAGGATAATTACAAGTAGTTTTTAATTTTTATTTATTTATTTATTTTTGCTGATTAAAATGTACCGCCTAACTCTTTTATTTCCTTTTCTGAACACACTACCAATCACTTGCCTTTCATTTCACCTCGCCACGATCCGCTATTAGTCACAATAATAATGAAGTCATATATTTTACACAAAAATGTACTAGCATGCTGTGCATGAGCCATTTGCCGTCAGCATACTCTTGAGAGTGGCTCAGTGGGAATAGATATGGCAGACTTTCTAGTGATCTTTGACAAATACCCAACTGCTTTCCAAAGCATGGTTGTCTACCGTGTGGAAGAATAAGAGAGCAAGCAGGTATTTCCATCCTTTCCTGTAAATAGTGATGCTGAAGTATAGACTCCTTAAAAGATTCCAAATCTGCGCAAAGGAGGAAAAATTAACAATGACAGAAAATCCATGGTGTAATTTTCTGAGCTATTTAGATCCTATTAAAGGCCAAATCTCAGCATTAATGTTTAGAACACCAGCAGCTTACAGCTTTACAGATTAGGCTTTATCTCTTTTAACTTTGAGTTGCATTATTATTATAACATGGTTGAAATGCTCTATTTAATTCTCATTAATTCCAAACCATATACTAGGATAATTGAAGCAAAAGTTTGTTTTGGTCAGGGTTTGGGGGAAAAGGTTGTTTATACAAAGGTAGTTCAGTGAAATTTGGGGAATAAAGAAACTGTTCTGTATGAACTATGGAGATAGAAACATAGTTCTGTGCATTAGTCAAAATCTAAAGAAATGTTCACTACAAAAAGTGGATTTTACTCTGTAATTAAAAAAAAATAAAGATGAGGGGAAAGACAGAATGCGGACTGTGACAGATAAATCTAGCTAGATTACACATGAACCGTATAACCACTTTGAAGGGGATGTGACTACCTTTGGAAAGCAGAGCTTTGGCTGGATACTTTAAGCTAAACACCAAAAGAACTAAATACAAGCCCTCGAAGCTAGTTGGTAAATTTGTTTCTCATTGGGATCTTAAGGAATTCTAGAACTAATTTATTTGTACATGAGAGTTGAACAAATAAGCAAATATATCATAGACAATAAAGGTCAGGTTTCCCGAGGTCGAGTAAGAAGTTACAAAAAAAGAAAGGTGAGGCTAGAGTGGCCCTGTGGTTACTGGATTGTGGGCAGAAGTAGCAATAGGGATACATAAAAGACACACAAGAACAGATACAGAAATGTAGAGGCTTGTGTAAGCATGAGTAATACAAATGCATACATTTCCCAGCTCTCTTCCCTGAAGGGGCTAGCACCAATGATTCCCCAGTAGCAATGAGCAGTTAGTGCCCACATCTCTGTTACTAATCCCATTCAGCAGTAAAAAGAACTAGGAGTCCTTGGAGACTGATGGATTCCGGATTTGGGACCGGGAAAATACAAGATGACTATAGAGCTTCTTGTGATGCTAGCAAGTGAGAGGTACTAAAAACAGGAGACGGGAGATGAGGCCTATTGAAACTAGCCCAGGAACCAACGGGAGGAGTTGAGCGAGAAAATGACAATACAGTATTACATTATAATCCAAAGGAAACAATAAATAGCTGTGAGCCTGTACCGATATAAATAAATAATTAAATTAGTAAATAAGGGGGTTAAACAACAACTCTTTCCTGCTGAAGAATTCCAGTTATCAATGTAGAAGGAAGCACTACATTAGAAATATCAAATTAGAAATAGAAAATCCCCATTAGAATACCACAGTCACTATTTCTGCAGGCAACATCCACCAGTGCGTGTTAAAATTAGTGGGCAAAAGTTGAAGTGAAAATGGGATCTTTGCACAGTCTCAAAGTATCTCTTCCAAAATACTTAATGAGTGGAAAAGCAGTATCTTTATGGTGGACAGTCTTGGCCGGTGTTCACACCACTACCATTTAGGTAATAGTGAACAACCTCATGGGATGCAAGAAGGAGGCATCCACATGGTACCGCTCCAGATAATACGTAGTTTCCGTTGCGTCATGAGGAAACAGCAGATAAAGCTAAACTGAGGAACAATCCACAGAATACTGACCATACTCTTCAAAGGTCTCAGGGTCATGAAAGACAAGGAAGCTTGAGGAACAGTTCAGACTTGAGGTGACTAAACAGGCATAACAGCTGACCGCAGTAGGAGATCCTGAATTAGATCCTGGAAGAGAGAAATTACAGTACTGGAAAAACTGGAGAACACTGAAAAAGGTCTGTTCTATACTTGAGTTAATAGGATTGTAAGTCTTCCATGGTTACATAAGATGTTAACAGAGGGGAAGCTGGGTGAGGGGTGTATGGGCATTCTCTCTGCTGTTTTTCACCTCTAATGTAAGTGTAGAGTCATCTCAAAATAGAAAGTGAAAAATTTTTGATTCGATTTTTTTCTACCAACTGTTCTTTCTATAATATAATGTAAAAGCTTTGCCAGCACTTTTTTGAGGGCCTTTTTAAATGAATGGCCACTACCCACAGTTACAAGCAGCTGTGACATCTCTCCTTTGTAGCAAAATTCAGTGTCTTCATCCCAGGTATGGTGCTGGTTACTTCCAGATGGTCTTATTGGTGGTCTTATTGGGGAGAAGTGCTTGGAAGAAGTGCCTTGACCAAGACTCTGAATTGTCCACAAGTTATGATTTTCATTCTTTTCTCCTTACAGTACTACCATTTTTATTGCTACTTCTCTTTCTCCTGTTACAATTTGTGGTTTATATTATTTTTATATTTATACAGTATTTTAGTGTACTCCTTTCAAGAGCGTAGTTTTTTGAGGGTTTATGGGTTTTCTGGTGTCCTTTTGGGCACACATACACATACCTATAAAGTAGAGAAGTTTTCTTCAATAACTTTGTGACTTAGCTATAAATTGCCAAGAAATTTGGAATTATTGATTATCCAAGGAATGGTAGATGGCTAGACAGTATGTGAATTATAGTATAGCAGGCATTGTACTCTCCTCTGCTTATAGAGTGGCCCCTTCAGAGGCTCTCATCACCAACTGTATTGTCATTTTCTGAGTGGCCCTTCTTAATAACCCTGACAGGAGCTATTAAGTACATCTAATATTAGGCTCCCCAGAAGAGCCAATTAGTTTGGCCAGACAGGACTTGGAGAAAGACTCCCACCTCCCTTTTTGTCACCCTCCCTGACCTTGGACAACTTGGGAGACTTCTCTAAGAACAAGTTTTCACACCTGGAGGGGAGAAGGGAACAAGAGGACAATAATGATATGTACCTTAAAGTGCCGGACAGAGAACTATGTGAGATGGTTTAAGTAAGTTACTCAACATAGCAATTGGTATATACTGATCCTTCTGGGGCTATTTTATGGTAGAAGTGACTCTGGTGGAGTTGAGAAAGCAAGGAAAAGACAAGGGACATCTGACCCAAATCCTTAACTCTACTTTTGCAAACCCAGGTGGAAAAAAAAAAAATCAAACGAGAGTATTCAGCAAAAGGAATCATTATTAAGTATTCAGAAAGTATGAAATTACCCCTGCATGTACCATATCTTCTGACCATAGAGTTCTGCAAAAATTAGAAATGGATTCTTCATCAGTATTTTAACTTTGATTCGCAGAAACCAGTGACATTCGCTTTTCGTTTTCTATGATCAGAACCTATCCGTTAGTGTCTTTTAAGTTTTTTGACTATATTAGAATTCCCCCTTCGAAAAAAATACCTTTATTTTACAGCATGGGTTTGACTTTACCTTGCTACACAGCCCTAAATGTGCACCTGGATGGATTTAAATTAATTCTCTCCTAACCCTGCAGATCTCAAGAGTATTTGGGCAGAGTACTGTCTGTAATTGATATAACATATTGATAAATTAACACATTTATTTCCCCCGGGGGGTCATGCAGCTGTATACATCTAAAATAGACCTTAATTCTACCTCCCACAAACTGGTTAGAAGACTTTCTGCTAATATTTCTTTAGCACTTGATAAAAATGGAATAATTAAATTGAATCGTGGTATTTTTTTTTCCTTCTAGCATTTCCAGTGCTCCTTTTCAAACAGGTCTCTTTGAGAAAGTATTTATCTGAAAGGCACTTATGTCCTTTTCTCCATACCTTCTTTGGCATGCTGGTAACAATATGGAGGCAAATCGATATGTCCTTTGTTAGTAATATTTCTTTTAACTAACAATGGACCACACTTTACCACAGTTGCTAGGGATGTAGTGTTTGTGTGAAGTCTAAAGTAATTCTCAAAATTAGGTGGTTTAACAATGACAACGAAATAGAAATTCCTCTGCCTTTATAAGTGAATAAATACATTGGTTCATACATAAGTATGTGACAATGATTCTATTCTGAATGTGACTTATTCTTTTTATATGTGAGTCATTACCTGTAAAAGTGACATTGGGCATTCCATCTTTTCATTTCTTTTATACCTGCATGAGGAGATGTCTGTTATTAATTGCATTTGTAAACCTGGAATTGGGTCAGAGGCAAATGATGAAACATTTCCAGGGGAATCCTCCTTGCACAGATCCTCAGGCTAGAATCATGATGTAAGCTGTGGCACATGCCCATCTCTTAAAGCCAATCTCTGCCAAGTTTTTAGATCTGACTGGTGAACATAGCGGGAGCTCTGGTGCAGGCTAAATCAGGTTCATAGACCTGAGGTTCACCAGACCAGAGTCTGGTGAGATATGTCTCACCTGTAAGAGGTCCCTGGGCATCTGCCATCTATTCTCTATGTTATTTGAAATGTGATCACAAGAAATAGAAAAAGTTTTGCAGGGAGGAACTTAGAAACTACATACTGTATTTGGGAAAACATCAAGGATTGATGGGAGAATGTTTTTATGAGTACAAGGAGAAGGGATGGGCATATTCATAGAAGGACAGAGATAAAAAGCCTTTTAATACACTCTCTTTGAAGATTTAGACTTCTAATGATTTATGTGTTTTATGCTTATTTATACCTAATTATCAAATTACCTAATTGCAAGTTAATTACTGATTTTTCTCTGGATTCCACCTAAAGCTTGAATAGAAGAGTCACATTTAGGTCCCTTACTGATAATAGCTAAATAAGGTAGCGGCCATTATTTGCTGCTTGTTATTCTCCAAACACTGGGACAAGTGCTTTGCATGAATTCAATCATTTTAAACCTCCAACTAACCTTATAAAGTTGATATTTCATTATAAATGTTATGGTAAAATAAACCGAGGCTTAAATAAGACAAATAACTTACACAGTTATAAATATTTGGGAAATATATAGTTTGTAAATTTGTAATTACAATCTCAACACTTTTAAACAAATCTGAGAAAAGGTGAGATTTGTTGATTAATTGATGTGATCAAACATCAACTGTACCAGTAATGAAAAAGCCCACCTCAACTTTGCCTAGAAATATAAATGTTTCATTTATCTGGTCTCTGAACTTCTCCAACTGGGTTGCCTCAGAGTGTAAACTATCTCTTTGTATCTAAATGTATTAAACAGTCCCTGAAGTGCACTTTAATTGAAAACTAAGACTGCTAGCAATTGTCTGAAAGGTAAAGTATCTTTGAAGAGCAGGCATTCAATGAACTATTTTTGTACTTCCATTTTCTCAATAGTGATCGCACTGCTGCAAACCCTTAAAAAACTCATCCGTGGTTTTGTTTTGTCAATTTAATGCTGTCAAACAGTAATTCCAGCCAGACCAAGTAAGGGCAGTCTTCTACTTTATCACTTCCCCCATAGAATGATATGGTAAATATTACTCATCATTACCATCAATTCAGCAATTATTACAAGTTTCTGAGAAACACTGCACAGCACAGAAAGTTTTTTTATGGAAAAAAAAATCACCTAAAAGACATGACCATATCAATCAAGTCTACGTGGTATTTTTCAAATTCTATCATTCTTAAAGGAGATACTGGGTAAATATCTCAAGTAAGATAGCTCAAATAAGTTGTTATATTTAGAAATTCACACATAAGTAGATAGTTCAGTCATTATATGACAGAGTGGATATTGGGGGGAATCAATCACAATTGATTTCTTTCAGTATTTTGATTTAGGAAGTAAATGAAATTTGCCATTGGTTGAAAAGTAAACTGTATTAATTCTATGTCATTCTTCAAGCTCATTTGCTCCTTCTGCATTAGTTTTAAAGAAGCAGAATAGAAATTCTAAGTATTGTTTTGCTTTTGTATTTTACAGCTTGCAGTGGGTGTTGAAAAAAAAGACTACACTAAAAAAAGTAGCATTGTTTGTGGTATTACTGCATAGGAGTGTTTTCCGTTGGAAGATGTCAGTGATACTTTTTCTGCCAAGATGTTGGTCAAAGAGTACAAACTTCTAGTCATAATGTGAATAAGTTCTGGGGATCTAATGTATAGCATGATGACTAGTTAACAACACTGTAGTATATCCTTGAAATTTGCTGAAAAAAAAGATCTTAAAAGTATACAGTTAACAACACTGTAGTATATCCTTGAAATTTGCTGAAAAAAAGATCTTTAAAGTATACACATATACAGGCACTTAAGTTAGGTGACGGAGGTGTTAACTAAGCTCCTTGTGGGAATCATTTTGCAATATATAGGTCTATCAAATCATCACATTGTATCTTTAAGGTACACAGTGTAATATGTAAGTAAATTGTATCTCAATAAAGCTGGAAACAAAAATAAACACACATCCATCCATACATACACACATACAAAGAATTGAGCTCGATATCTATCACAGGTTTGAATTCCAGTATATATTCCTTGCGTCTCATCATTAGTATATTGACTTTAAATCTTTCAGAATTACTTTTTCATCATCAATCTTGAGCACTGTTCTAATCAAATAATAGTAAAATGTTTACTTTTTATAAATCATGCCATTTGAAATTCTCTAATAAATCAGCATAATTGAAAACTGTACTGGAAGTTAAGAGTTAAAGATTGCGTTTTTGCTTTTTAACCACTGTCCCTCTAGAAAAAATGAACAAAAATTCAACTAGTGAGCAATAATATTTTTCTTTGTTTTATAAGTAACCATGTTTGCTTTATAGTCTGGAGCAAGAAGATGATGATTTCAGTCTTTGAGAGGCTCGTGTCCTTGCTGGTACTTAAGCACATGCCTGATATTTTTTCTGCTAGGTATAAGAGCATGATTAATAGGATGAGATAATGTTATTGACCATGAATAATCCTTGAATCTAAAGCCGAAGCACAAGTTATAAATATGGTTTCATTGGAATTTAAGCTCCTGCATATCGGCCTGGTTGTGTAGAAGGAATATGGGAATGGGGTACTGGGGATCTTCTGGCTCCTGTTATTTCAGAAGTTTATTCCGCTCTTTCTGGTATGAGCCTTCTTACCTACACGTTTTCCTAGCAGCTTGTTCCCTGAGCGAAGACTATACGATAACTCAGGCAGAGAGTTTCACGTGAAGATGAAAGTGTTTAGCAAGTAACATGAAGGGCAACGAAAGGGTTATTTATTTGCCTTAACAAAAAATGAATCCCACGCCCTCCTGGAAAATTAGGACTGCTTAGCTTCCTTGTGCCTAGATGCAGCTATGGAGTCAGCCAGATGAACATATGGCAGAGACTAATTAAGGGACTCCTAACTGGGAACAAGCCATGCACTTTCAGAGCCATTTCTAGAATGTTGAAAATTTCTAGCAACAGCATACTCTGTGGTCTTGTTTAGCCTTCTGGCCACATTTGCAAGTTGTGTGACAAACCTACTTATGCAGGAGATGAGTTGTAGACAATCCAGAGGTGAAGGGATCTGGGGAATTCTATAATTAATATGTTATGGAGATTGTATTAGAATTACTCCTGTAGGGTATTGTGCTTCTATGCTATTGTACCATATTGAGAGCAGAAAGTAAGGTAAATGTATGAAGTCTAAGTATGTAAACCAACATAAATTCTTTCTCCGCTGCAATTTCATTATTATTAGAATAATCTTCTTTTTGTACTTTGGTCCGCTCAAGTTCCACCTTTTTGCCAAGCACACTCTAGACCTAGAAAATTGCATAGCCTTCGGTAATCAGATATGTTAAGAGAGAAAAATCTCTGTGTTGAAAGAAGAACATAGATATAAATGTGTGTGTCTGTGTAAAAAGTGTTTTTTACTGAAAATGAAATATGTTTCTGTGTGAATGATCTTAAAACTATATAAACATTTACTACTACAAATGAGGAATTCTTAATGTTGTGCATAAATTTACTTGAGGGCATTGGCTTCTTACATAACAGGCAAGCCTTCCTTGCTTTTTGTGTTTTCACTCTCTTTATAAAATACCATCCTCATTCTGGCTGTCCCTGGCTTTGTACGTGCCACAACGCACAGCTCTGGAGCTGGTAAAGATACATAGTTTGCACCATGATAATACATCAATAATGGGGTTGCCAGGAGTGTCTTATATCTTTAAAGTGACTTATATCTAAAAAGCAGCAGCTTGCTCTAGGGAAAGAGTAAATACGTGTTGATGGACTTTAAATTTAAGCATTCCTTTTTCGTAAATGACCAAATGCATCCTCTATGTTGGTAGTTAAACTTGAAAGCGCATTTTTTAACTTTAGTGGCTTTTTTTTAAGTTGATTTTTGTTTTAGAGGGTTTACCTTTTATTGTGTATATCACTAGCCCGTAAAACTCGGCAGAGGCACTGATAGCTTGATTATTGAGATTAATAAAAAAATGCTTCTATGATATTTGCCAGCAGATTAAAATTGAAGCTGTTGATTAAACACATATTTCAGCTCCTCTCTGCTGTGGTGTTTTCTTATGGGAATCCTTTCTCACTAAAGAGTTCTCTCGCACATACATACGTGGCTTCGGGAATGAATTAACACTCTTGATCAAATTAACTAAATGTGTTTTCAAATACCACCTTCCATCATGGTAATGTGCTTTGTTAGTGAAACACAGTGAAACGCAAAAAGAAAAATTGGAGGCTTGCGGGCTACGGGAAGAGAGAGCTTCTTTTCAGGAGAGACCTCATACCCAAAGCCACAGCAGACAGGCAGAGGTCGTAGTCTCCCAGCACGAGTGGTCACGTAAACAGAGAGAAGGAAGAGCAGTGGAAGAACGGTGCCATAAGCAAAGGCATGGGGTGGGGTGGTTGGGTCATTGGGTTTTCCAGGGTATGTTTTTCAGGATGCTATCATGGTGTTAATGTGAGACAAATAAGAGAAGCCCAGGCTGTGAAATGCCTCCAACTGATGGGGGAGTTTTGGTGAGAAACATCAAGTGTAAGAAACTATTCTTGCTGTTTGAGCAGGGATCAGTTTTCAGGGATGATCAAGTGACAGCAATGAGGTGATCAGTGGAAAGTGGAAAATATGAATATGAAATTGAGGAAGACAAAGTGTGAGCTCTTTCAGCAATTTAAGCCAGTGTGCATCCTTCCCCTATTTGTTTTGGGGTGTTTTTTGTTGTTGTTTTTTTTTTTTTTTACTCTCTTTTCTCTCTTCTCTTAAAAATAATTTGATCCATTTTGTTTCTTAAATTCCAAATACAGTTGAAATCATATGATATTTGTCTTTCTCTGACTGACTTATTTTGCTTAGCGTAACACTCTCTAGTTCCATCCATGTCATTGCAAATGGCAAAAATCTCATTCTTTTTGATGGCTGAGTAATACTCCATTGTATATATGTACCATGTCTTCTTTAGCTATTCATCTGTCCATGGACATCTGAGCTCTCTCCATAGTTTCCATTCATGTGTCAATAGACATCTAGGCTCTTTCCATATTTTGGCTACTGTGAACATTGCTGTTATAAACATTGGGGAGCAGGTGCCCCTTCGAATGGGGCACAATATGTTTGTATCCTTTGGATAAATACCTAATTGGTAGGGGGATAGGGTAACCGGATGATGGGCATTAAGGAAGGCACTTGATATAATGAGCGCTGGGTGATATATGAAACTGATGAATCACTAAATTACCTCTGAAACTAATAATACACTATATGTTAATTAAATTGAATTTAAATTTTTAAAAAAATGGAAAAAAATGAAAATGAATTCTGAAACTTCAAGGTAGTTTTATTTCAAATATCTAATGTTTAGACAAAGTAATTTATTCTCACCACCAGAATAGTTCATTGAGGTAGAAATGGTCCATAGGTCCATGGAGTTATCCATTCATTTAATGCCTTGTGTTGACATTTGCACTGTGGCATAGTTTATAATTCTCAGAGTCAGTCCAAATCCAACTTTACACAAAGATGACAAATAGATTTATTACCAACATCAAGAAAGGCCTGCATGAAATAACACATTTTCAGAACGAAGTGGCATGGAATTAAATGTAGCTTTTAATCATATGCACTGTTTCATTCTGAAAATAGGTTGTGGTTATGTTGTCATATTACGCATGTTCCTCTGCAGTAACTACTAACTAGATATTCAGAAATTATATTTACATGTATAGCCTCCTGCCTGTTGGAAATTAGAGTTCACTAAATACCATCCTCAGTCTTTATTTTCCAGGTGCCTTCCTGCCATTGTCATGAGCATTGAATTATCTCTAGATTATCTTATGGAAACATCAAATAGGAAACAAGGTGATTAAAACAGAGGTGGACATCAAATTATCCTTACAAGATGGTATATGGCAATTCAAGTATTCTTCTGAAAGTCCCAGTGATTGGCACTTATGTCCACTTATGAGTATGTCCAAATGTCTTCCTGTAGGATTCCCCAGAAAATATGATAATGGTTTTTTTCTTTTTAATGAGCAGAGTTTTGAGGGTTTAATTTTGGTTTTAGACAGTTGTCGTCGTGAATATATGAAAATGTTTCACTCTGATTGAGACTTTTACTTAGTCTCTCAAAACAAACCCAAAAGGCTTTAGATATGAAAGTAAGAGTCTCAGGTTGAAAAGTAGCTGCTGATTATGTTATTTTACTGGATCACATGATGCCTTTAATCAGCCATATTAATTATTAGGAATTTTATTTTGTTAGTCACATGAAGAGACAATGCTTAGCTTTGCCGTGACTTCAGTGAGTGTATTATCACTGTCATGCAATTAAACCTTTTTCATTAAGTCACACATTTTTAGTGCTTTTGAATAGTGTAAATGATCAACCTTATCACAAAATCCTTTTCTTTGTGTGTAGGGCAGATTGCTTCCAGCAGTACCAGCGGAGATCCACACCCCATGGGCCAACAACCACTTACTTGGAACACTTGCCAGCCACTGTTCCAAGCTGTGGGGACACAGCAGGGAATAAACAGATTGAGTCTCTGCCTTTGGACAGCTTTTATTCTATTGCAGGGATATAGGTAGTAAACCCATAAACAAATGAATACATTTTAGGTGCTAATAAAGTTTTACGAAGGAAATTGAAGTGGCGTGGGATTGTTGGCAGGACGGTATTGAACACAGTTTAACCTATCCCTGATATGGCTTGGGATCATCTGTTATAAATACTCACACTTGTATGACACATTGATATAGTATGTTTGTCCCTAAAGACAGATTTATAATCTCAGCTGTCACTGTTCTGGGAGTAATGATAACTACCTCAAACTGCACCACTTACTGTATTTATTACTTGCATGGGCATGAAAGCCTGGAAATTAGCCTGGTTAGAAAAATTACAGTAAGAAAGACTCAGTCTAGCTCTGCATGAATAGTAGGAAGGGTTGATAATTTTAGTCTGAGAGGTTTTTATGGAACATATGCTCTAGAATCTCAGTGACCTTTTTTGTTTATGCTCTGGTTATGCTTTGAAGAGTGAGATTAGATGAAGTTTAATTAATTATTGTCATTTTGTGCCCATATGGGTCCATTTCTGGCTTTACCACGGAAGGGTCCTAATTCTTATTCCTAAAGTATGAGTAATTAAGGTTATTAACATGGTTATTAATGTTAATAAAAGCATTAATATAGCATAACATTGAAAAAATTAGCTTCAGTTGATTTTTTTTCAGAGAAAAATGATTTTTACTTTTATAACTTGTGTTATTTGGATCTTTCATTTTCATCTGTAAAAATAGATCCGAATTGCAGTTTTGCCATCCAAGCCTTATATAAAGGGTAATTTCTCCTGACCTTCTTCAGAATGTTACCATAGCTAATGTTAATAATAGTAATGTAGAATTCCCACTAGCTCAGCAAAACGAGTAGTATATATTTAAAAATCAAGGTGACTTGCTCTGAGTCCCTCTTACTGAATAATTAAGCATTCCTCAGAGGGCTGTTATATATCTCTAGAAAGGAAATGGTGCTGCTATTAAAATAAATTTGCAAATAAGCTGGTTTCCTACTGCTTTGTACATACATATACCGCTATTGCACATGTGCTGTCCACTTAAGTAGCCCTGACTTCACTCTTAGAGTATTACATATGTATCATCAAAATATGTTTTGCCAGTCCATGCGACGGACCCTGGAAGGTCGCACGTCTCAGAAATCATTGACTAGACTGGAATAGATACAGTGTGGAACGTGGTGATATTTGATCAATCAGTTCAGTTTAATAAGTAGGTCTAATGATTGGTATCATGTATGCATATCAGCCTCTTGCCTCTCCACCTCCCCCCACAATTACCCAAATCAACTGAGTACTTATTTTTTCTCTCTTCTCACCGACTCCCTTTTGCCAGAAGCAGAAGAGCCAAGGGGTTACGTCTGTTTCGTTGTTTAGCACCCTCTTCCATAAGGCTGGTAGATTCTTTCAGTACGCATAATGAGAAGTGCTTTGATTATCAAAACAGTTCATTTGACTACAAACGTAACAACACCTGACAATTTTATAATTCTTCATAATTTATGAACAATTTTCAGAAAGGACTTACAGATAGTTTTTTTTTTTTTTTAAATTTTGGTGCCCCAAACAACCTTGTAAATTAGTTGGGGCAAGAACTAATATTCCTGCCTAATTTTATAATTTATGCATTCAAGTTGTTGGTTATTTAATCTTAAAGTGTTCGTTAAAACTTTTTACATAATGAAAATACATACAGACACATATCTTTAAGTTTGTTAGTGATATATTTGTAAGTATCTGTAAAAAACCATGCTCACATTGCAATTTCTATTAATAATTCCAGAGAATCCTTTTTAAAAATTATCCTCCTGTGTTAATGTTTTATATTATGCATTTATATTAGTGCATATATTATATATTATACATTTTGTAGGACAGTACAGAGTCTATGTAGCATACCTTAATACAAATAAATAACTTTTCCTTTGGCTAATTTAAGTGGTAATTTCCCATTTACCTAAGATTGGAGTTTTATTGTTTTGAGAAAGTAAAAATTCCATAGAATGATAGAAAAAAATAAAACTAGCACTTAATCTTGGTTCTAATGGATTGTCAAAGTTATGGGAAAAATACAATCATATGTACATGAGGCTGCGAGGTACTTGTGAAGTTTGATCAACAGTGAAATTGAATTTATTGGTTTTGTTTTGTAGATGTGATAAAGCTTTTACAATATTTGAAAGAATAACTGCATTGATACTGAGGCTTTTCATTAGAACATTCACAAGCTATACTATCAACCAGAAGTGAATTCCTAAACAGAGGCATTAATAAAGCATTTTTATCCAGAAGTATTTTTGAAGGTTTCTAAGTGGAATATAACATCTGTCAAGCACCCAGAATTGTTCTGGTATATAGCATCCATTTAGTGTAAGTAAATATCAAGTTTATATTTTGTGGACACTTTCCTCTACAAATGGGCCCCAGTAACATAAAACATGAGTATTACTCGTTTGACTACGCCTTAGCCCTCAAGTTTCTTGGGCAGAAAGAAGGTTGTAATCTACCATGGTTATAGTCTATAATTTACATTAATAGTTACACCATTTTTTGAAAATAAAGTTAAAAAATAAATCTCTAATGGAAACAAGCATTTAATTTGTGCACTTGGATACAAGTCTCTGAGACTTTATCAATTAATTTATTCTTTTAAGCAAATGCAGACTCACTAAAATTGAGAAATCTATTTTGCTTACAAAAAGTCCCTCTTTAGTCTTTGCTGAGGAGTATAAACATCATTTTAAGTGTCATGGGTTTCTGTTAAATTTTCACCAGAGAAGTCGACATAGCATATTATATACTGCATTTCCAGTAGGGGGTGATCTACTATTGAAAGTAGTAAGAAGAGAAGGTTTGAAAACACTGGTCCTGCCAATGAGAATAGAAATTCTTGGTAGAAAGATCTCAGATAAAATGTTTTCAGTCAAAATAAGAGAAAATAATATTAATAACTGTGAAGTTGGCTCCAGGAGGGAGAACTCTCAAATCTTCATTACATGTATACAAAACACCCAGTTTTGAAACTTAAAGGTAAATAGATTAAGCATTTTTTTCCTTCTTTTCCAAGTATCAGTTCAAGTTTTGGTCTTATCAATGTAGAATACGAGTAGAATTTCTGTCAGAGACGCCTTTTTGCTTCATTCGTTAAAGAACAAAGTTTCTTGCTCTGGAGAGAATAATTTTCAGAAACGAATTTTTGCACACGTAATACTTTGTGAAACAATGCGCAGATAAGTATTGGGAAATACTGGGGTGGACATTTGAGAAAGAGGCTGGAATCCAACTACACTGTTGTCAGTTAGATGCTGTGGAGGCAGATTTCATGCACTATCTCATTTCGTCTCCACCATCTTGTTTGACCCATAAATGACTTGAAAACTGCAAAGCTCACAAGGGGGAGGTGGGCTAGAGACTAGGTATTAGGCAGTAGAAGAAGGTGGGGTAGAGAATGGGAGGTTCACAGCTGTTTAGAATACCATCGGTTATCATTTGCTAAAGAAAAGGCTTTTCAGTACTGGAGTTGAAGATTCCAAACGTGGGATTGCTCTAATAAAGAAAAAAAACATTGAGAGACCGTGGGTATCAATAGCAAACCTTCCTGCTTCTAAGGTTTTTTTTCCTGGAATTTCTCTGAAAGAAATTTCCCAAAAACCTTGTCTTTGTAGTGACTTGCAAAAGTAGCCTTGGCTTCTAGTGAACGTGAGTTTGATCTGGTCACCATTGTTTAGTTTAATTCAATTGAACACCATTTAGTTGCCTGACAAAATTTTGACTCCAGTTTTGCCCTTAGTCAAAACATCTACTATAAAGCATGGCATTTTAAATGCAATGGATACCTAAATTTCGGATTAAGAAAAAAAAAATGTATCTCCAGCTGATTTGCTTCATCTTGCTTCTGTTGCCCATAATAACACACAGAGAGGGAGCATTTCTCAACAGTGAACTCCTGCTTCTTTAGCTTTTGTAATTCGTAAGAAATATGTTCTAACATTTCTCGAGAGAGAGCCCAGGTAAACCACAATTTAATCTGTGACTTTGATTTGGCCCAGAGGGTTTTATGCTGACATAAATGAGTATGTGCAGCTTAGTTCTCTTAAGATCTGTCTTGAGGCATAGGAAGATAATGTTTATAGTGGATGGACACTTACAAGCACTTTTTTTTTTTTTATAACTTAGATGCAAAATGCATTCAGCTTATTTTCTACTTCATGTAAGAAACGTTGCTTTTTTACATTTAACTAGTTTGGGGATTTATTAAATCTAAATAAAATACATAGCATCATAGGAGATCTTCAAACTCTGTGTACAGTATATCCTTGGTGTCTTCAAACAACATTTGTAGGGTCTTTAGAAATATTCAGGCTTGAGAGTGTAAAAATGTTTGGACAGTCTTCTGCTTCTGTTAAGTATTGAAATTTTGCTCTGAATGGCTGTTTATAGCTACCTTTTCAACTTTCAGTGACATTTTATTTCTTACATGTTGCCTGTTATCCATACATAAAATCTCCACATTTTTATCCTTGGAAACGTGATGTGTGGCTGTGGGGATGTATGCTGCCCGGTGGGCAAGGCTTACTCACTAGCACAGTGGCTCCAGTCCAGTTCACCAGCTCCAAGGCATGCATTCCTCAAATCTGTGTTTCAGTAAGGTACATATCCCCATAGCTATGGACCTTCAGGATGAAAAACTGATAACGTTAAACCTTCAAATGTCAAGAATCTGCTATACTCTGTTTTCACTAGTGCTGCGAAGATTGAAGGATCGCCTCTTCAATCAGACAGGTGTTTAATATTCTGTACGCACCAAAGTAGACTGTCTGAAAAGATACCTTTATAACCCTGAATAGATAAGCTTTATTTTATCTTAAGTCCTCACATACACCAAGTTCCAGATGTTATTCAGTTTGTGAGCATCTTCTCTAATCAGCCCAAGTTTTTAAACACCTCTGTATGTGGTGGTAAATCTTTGCTGTATTCAGTAGAAAGTTCTGTATGTTGATTAACAAAGAATCCCAAATATAACCGTTGTATTCTGGAACCATACCATTTTTTTTAATGTCAGGCCAATAGTTTCCAATCCTGACAGAAAACTAGAATGTCTTGGGGGAAATTAAAGTATTCTAATATGTAGGCTTCAGCCCAGATCAAATAAGTCAATAAATTTAGAAAGCTTCCCAGGTGGTACTAATAGTCCAGGGGGGACTGGAACCACTGGGTTAAACTGATTTCTTTCAGCTATCTGGAAATAAAAGCTGGCAGACTATCAGCAGATAAAATGAATTGACTGTATGGGTAAAATATAACAGATGCAATTGATTTCACATGTTTTGTCTTTTTTTTTTTAATTTTTTTTTTTTTAAGGATTTTATTTATTTATTTGACAGAGATAGAGACAGCCAGCGAGAGAGGGAACACAAGCAGGGGGAGTGTGAGAGGAAGAAGCAGGCTCACAGCAGAGGAGCCTGACGTGGGGCTCGATCCCACAACGCCGGGATCACGCCCTGAGCCGAAGGCAGACGCTTAACCGCTGTGCCACCCAGGCGCCCCTTTTTTTTTTTTTTTTTTTTAACACATGCACAGGACCTTCTAGATGTCAGGCAGAATTTAACTGGTTGGCTCAATTAACCCTAGTAATTCCATGAGGTATGCACTAGCTCATCCCCATTTACTTACGAGAAAATTGAGATCAATAACTTCCTAGGTTTATTTACCTGGTGAGGGGCTGAGCCTAGCTTCAGAGTCTATGTTTCAATTCATAGGTTCTCCAAGTGTGGTTCCTGAATTAGCTGCATAAGTCTCAGTTGGAATCTTGTTAGAAATACAAATTCTCAGACCTCATCCCTAGAGTTTCTTAAATCTGTTATGGAGCCTGAGAATTTACATTTCTACTATTCAAGGTACTGCTGCTGGTCTGGTCTGGTTATCTCCTGGAGAACCACTGCACTACATTGCACAGTCTGAATTGTCCAGCTATGCTCCAGTATAGAATGCTCTTTTTAATTATGGAACAGTGCAAGTGTAAAAGTCCAAGTCTCATGAACATAAAATATTTTTGTTACTCAGGGTCACCTTTATTTATTTGGAGAGGTGTGGGTTGGCATTGTTTGGAGTTGATAAATCAGTGTGTAAATTGCACAAGCTGCCACTGAGCTCTTGATTAGAGACCGGAAGTGAGATTAAGTAAACAAAAGGCACTGAAAGAAAAATGACATAGATACAGGGTGTCCTCATTTCACTATTTTTTTTTTTTTTTTTTTTTGGCGGCAGTCCAACTCTTTCCCCTTTTAGGTGTTTTGTTTCATGCCATCCTTACTCCATTTTCCTTTGGCTAAATAATTCAGTGGTTACCAATATAATGCAGAAAATTACTATTACAGCCTCATTTGTAGCTGATATTTAGAGGCAATTAGAAGTCACATTTTAAGCTAGTAGTATTACTCTTTTGTTTTGCACAGCTGTGCTGGGATAAGAGATGTATTATATTTGGAATTCTATTTTTTTGAGTCCTGCTGTAAAAGTGATATAATAAGTGTATATATATATATGTATATATATATATGAGAGAGAAGAGGAAGAGGGAGAAAAAGAGGGAAATTTTCTGTAAAGAATATGAGACAGAATATCAGCTAATATTCATAGCAGGGAAGATAACACATGATGAATTCATAGATTATCTCTCTGGTAATATTTCAGCTCCAAAATGTTAGTGTTTGTGTAAATCATTCATAACGTCCCAATATATTTTTGTCAGAGCTTGGATCTTTACTACACCCTTGTCAAATACAAGCGATTTTCAATCTTTGTAGGAATGTGTTTTCAGTACAATTCTGTGTACGTCATTATCTCTCAATTGATAAATGTTACAATATGTATTTAAACTCGGAAGCAAAATAGAGCTATTAAAAGAACATTTTTAATTCATTCAACAAAATCCTGTTTTCTATTGTAACTAGTAATCCAGAATTCAAAAAAAAAAAAATACAGACCTAGCAAGTTAGAAAACGTGGATACCTGTTTATTCCTTGACTTGGCACAGAGTAGGCATCCAGTGTCTTGCATGATTCCTTTGTCTGGCATATGGCTCAGTCTCTCCATTTTAATCTTCAGTCTGATGCATCCCAGGAGTTGCAGGAGTGATAGACCTGCAGGCGAGACCACACCATCCGGAGCTTTTTCACCAACCATAGCTACTAGCAAATGGAATCATTTTTGTAGTGCTTTTTTTACAGATACATAAGAATCAACTATTTTCTACAAAAATTGCTCCATCCAAAAAAAATACCATTAGAAAGCAGGAAAATACTAAAAATTCTATTAGTGGAATCAATAAGATTTAGGTACATCATTCCAGAAATTATATTCCCCTTTTGCCACTGCCACCCCAAGAACTTCATTATCTTTTTTGAGTATGGGGATATGATGCTACCCCCACTGTTTTATGTCCTTTATGTCATTTTATGATACTCAATTTTTGTTCCTATTCTTTTTCCTCATTGTTGCCATAAATGATTTGTGTGAGCCAAACTTAAGAAAACATCATTGTAGGTCTGAAAACCTCAGATGATGGTTTATCCCAAATGCAGTTATTATAAACCTTACTTTTGATGTTTTCATTGTGGTTCTTGATATTGGCTTATATAGACAGCAGAACAGAAGCCTGGGGAGTTTTCCAGCTGTAGAATTATGAATCGAGTTGTTCCTCTGATGGTTGCTGCTTTGGAAGAAAAGGCATGGGAAGCATGTATAATAAATGAGTAACACAGTGGAGGCCTATTAGACATTGCTGTTCTTCTGGCTTCTAAGACCCCAGAGCCCTTAAGTGAGATTAGAAATGTAAAAACATGTCATACTTTTTCATCTCTGCATACTGACAGTAATTTTAGCATCCACTTTATAGAGGCGTCGGGGTAAACACCTAGTGCCGTGGACGTGTTTGATAAATGCAAAGATGAATTAACCAGAAATAGGTTCATTGAAAGCTTCTTTGTGTGGTGTTACTGAAGCACAAAGCTTTATCCTTTAAATTGTCCTTGCTGTTTTCAGAATATCTGCAAGTACTCTTCAGATTTTGCTCCCTTCTAGCTGTCCTTGAGGATATCATCCTGCAGTAGCAGGCTGAGTGACGTGATCCTCTGCTCCCTTTCCTGTACCTGTTTCCCTTCCTGTCTGTTGCCTGCAGGAACATCTGTCCTTAGCTGACTC
The DNA here is from genome assembly GCF_024610735.1 of Ursus americanus. NCBI lineage: Eukaryota > Metazoa > Chordata > Mammalia > Carnivora > Ursidae > Ursus > Ursus americanus. The sequence goes on along the minus strand of NC_142131.1, from coordinate 61,807,096 downwards.
CTGAAGATGGCATGCTAGGCAGGGGCAGTTCTCCCTCCATTAGTGCCAGATCTATCAACGCTCAGTGGGGTCTGTAGCTATCATTTTGGAATGTGCAACTGACATACTAAAACCCAAACAAAGATTACAGCATTATGCGTAGATCACACTACGATCACAACTGTGTAAAAATATAAATGCATATATGTGCAGGAAAAATTTAAGCAAATATTAAATAAGGGTTTATGGACTTTTAGGTGACTTCATTTCTTTTCTTGACTTTTTACAAATCTTATACAAGGGAATATTATAATATGAATGATCGAGTAGAGGATTTTTTTTTTTTTTCAAATCTCATCTCCCACCACCCCCCTGCCCCCAACAGAAAGAAAGGTTTTAGGTTTTTCTTTTTCCTTCCATACCTTTACTTCCATAAATACAGAGAACAGAATCATTTTGTGAGCAAATACCCAAGTTTAATGTTTTGGTGGAAATATGTTTATGTTCCTAAACTTCAATATTAGATCTAAAAGAGTCACTTCAAAGCAATGCATAAATTTTCATATTTTCCCAATCTCCATCAAGTGTTTTTCCATGTTACCATTTCCTAACATTTTCCCTTACATTTTATATCTCCAAAGTTCCACAGATTACAAAACCAAATTCTTTCCTACTTATGAACCTGCTTGAGCTTGAAGGCTCTGATCATTCTACCTGAGCTAGAATTTGACACTTTATGGTCTTTCTTTCTTCATATTTCTTAAACCAATGATTCATCCTTTCACTTTGTTCCTGCAGTATCTTTTACTTCCATGAGGTCTTCTGACCTGACCTGTCAACACTTTATTAATTTAGGGCCCAAGTATCCATTTCTTACCTGGGTTATTGTGGCATTATCTCTGATGACTTCTTGTCTCTGCCCACTATGTTCATGAATTTTGAACAACTAAGAACAAAGTGCCTGTGATTGTTAGTGCTAAAGAACATTTGGACTGAGCTCAGTCAGGTTGCACGATGATACTCAAGACAGAGCTGCTCTTTGGAAAGGCAGTGTCCTGGGTCCCTGCTCTGGACAAGCAGCCTTGGGAAGCCCAGAATGGCCTCGTGTTAACATCCTGTTACAGTGGCTCGAAGACGCCTCTCCTCCTCCTTCCAAGTTGTCTCCTCTTACTGATGATACAAGACGTTCTCATTTCTCATCTAGTGGAGGCTTTTAATCCCCAATTCATTAACTATCCCAAAGTGACCCAGCCTAAGTGCATCAGTGCCCCTTTCTTCTCCGCCATCTCCCTGGTGATTCCTCCCTTTGCCTCCCGGAATTCTTTTTGAAAAACCTTTCTGGGAACTTTTAAGATATTTGACCCAAATAGCAACAACAACATTTCCAGCAGTGAAAAGAGGAGGGTTATACTCCCACAGCCTTAAGCAATCATACTAATTATCCTAAAGGACTTCACAAAAATGTGACAAGGACAGAGTGCTAATTGTAATGTTCACTCTCTGACACAGTCAGGCTATAAATACTGTCTTCTCGATCAGAGCAAGCACCATGCTTTTAAATATATTCTTGAAATAAGTTTGTCATTTTTTATATCCAACATTTAATTTTTCTGGGGTGTTTGTTCCTATGGACTAAACAAGATTTCATATTAATCAAAGAGTGGGAAGATTGATGGACAGAATTAATCCTGTTACTTTAACATCCTGATCGGGAAGCTTAATTGGCACATGCTTTTCTTTATTCCTGATGTCATGGTCAGTGTACTTGGCTGTGATGCATAGTTCCATCTCTGTGAGCAGTTGGCCTGTGCCAAGTGACGTGATTCTTCCTGATTTCTTTAGTGTGCTGTTCCTCCTGAAACGGAGAGTTCACTATCTGTTTGGATCGCCTGGGATCACAGAGAGCCTATATGCCTGCTGCTCATAGAAATGACAGCCTCAAGACAGCACCAGCAAGTGAGGATCAAGTGATCCATTTATTCAGAACTGGTTCTCCTCAGAGGTCAGTCAGCAGTATAAGGGACCCGACTGACTTGCCCCAAGTGGAAATGATCTTTGAGCTTTAGCTTAAATCATTTGGCTGAAGAAAGTTATTGCAGCAAAAACAGAGTCATTGATTGAGTAGTAAGTATTCTATTTTTGTAGCTTATGAGGAAATTTGGCATCATCTCAGGGGGAGACAGGCTACCTTTTGAAGGACAGAGGAGAGAGGTGAAAAGGGAACAGGGAGCATTCTGATTCTTCTAGTGCATCCCTCCTCTACCTAGCAACCTCTCATCACTTGGGTGTTGCTGTATGGGAGCACGTCAAGGAGAACTTAGAGCCCCACACAGAGGCTGGTAGAAAGCAGTGAGATGCCTGAATGGGTACCCTCCCGGGGAGCACAAGGAAATGGTGGGCATGGAAGAGCGCTGGTGTTGACATGCCTTCAGGATGCATGGGAGCCTGGAAGACGTATCAGATCTTAGGAATCTCTACACTAAGGAAGCGTGCAATCATGGAACTTGGGTGATGGAAGAACCATTGGAAACAAAGCCTTCCAAACCATTTAAAGTATAGCCAATGAAAACTGAAGCCCAAAGATGTCCGCCTTGAGATCTCATGGCTAGGGAGTGGCAGCTAAGAATAAACAGCCCATCTTCTATAACACATACCATATATCTGTTGAACACTGATGTTTCTGGATCATTTTTCTTGGTACTCAGAGTGATACTGCTGCGTTTCCACAACAGTCTCAGCATTAATAACTAGTATTTTAGCTTTGTTTTCAACATACGTAAATCAGGGCATTCATCGTGTTTTAAATGCAAATAGACTTACTAGAACAATTAGAGCTTACCAAGTTGTTTTATCAATAAACCAGGTTATTCTACACAGACACTTCGCAGCACGTCTAGATCACTACACATATTAATAATCATGATCCACATTGACTTCAGGCTATTTCTATATGGAGAAGATAAATCGGAGCACGTGAGCATGTGCTGCAGGGTAGGATACTTTTCAGCATTATTTTTGTAAATTACCATCAATTTCTTTTCTCTACATGTAACCTAAAAATGAAGAATGGTGCTTTTTTTCTAATGGAGGTGAAATTTTCCTGCCTAAATTACCCTGGGTAAAGCACTTTCCTAAGTGATTCTTCAGCCAAGCGTCCATGAAATAGGAGCGTGTGATGCTTTTGTATTCCACGTGTGTCCTTAAGTGAGGCTGCAGTAATGAAGATCCTGCCAAATTTCCCTTCTTCTTTCTTCTGCAGATAAGAGGAAGGAGAATGATGACAGAAAGCCCAGATTGTGTCATTTAATGTCTCTATCACTAGAAGAGAGTACACAATTTTCTTTCAAACTGGACACATCTTAAAATGAAAGGGGACTTTATTAATAATTACTCAGGGGCAATAGGTATAAACAAAGACTATTCTGGGGACACTAGGAAATGTGGTCATCCTATTTTTGACCTCTAGACAAGAACATCAGACCCTCCTGTTGTACAGGTGGGAAAACTAAGGTTTGGAGAGGACGGGTAATTTGCCCCAACGTCATATTATGCAAGTGAACTATCCAAGAGTCCAACTCCAGACTGTCTGACTGCAGAGCAGATGCTGTTTCCTCTGCACTTTCTTCCCGTGCAGTTCAGTGATTCCAAGATCTTTTACACAAACATGCTATTTTGTGGCCATGACTGCAGGAATAAGGGTTGAATGTTTGAGGGAGATGGAACTCTGCTAAACACTCTAGCTATTACTCTGCATGGTTGGTTCATGACGTGGGTATGTAGTATATGAAATGCCTTTGAAGGACCTCAGACCTCATGGACGAGCTCCCCCATGCCTGCTCATATTCCCTCTCCTGCCTGGAGCAGCCCTGGCTCCTGGCTTTCCATCTTTCTTCCAGGCTTCTGCTTGACATATTCAACCTTGTACTCCCAACAGAAGGAATTATCTTTCTCTGGTGGGGGTTCATTGCTTGTATTCTTGACATATCATCTGTGACATTTCCTCAATTAGAAACCACCACTCTGCCCCTCCCTTCCCCCACCTGCCCATTTATAGGGAGAGTCTTCCAGCTTTGCTGCTTGGTGACCTTCACCTCCTCCAGGGCCTCATTACCTCTTGCCTACATAATTTTGGGGACTTCCTCAAATATCTCTGCTATGTTTTTTTCTTACATTGCTAACCAGGGTCATCACGCTGAAAACCAAACCTGATCATAGTGCAATTTGGCCTCTCCCTATGGTGTTCTCTGTTGCCTTTAGATAACATAAAGTCTTCCCAGAATAATATACAACCCATTCCTTAGAGGGGGGGATTATCAATCTGTCTTGAAAGAGAGACAGAGGGGGTACCTGGGTGTCTCAGTCAGTTAAGCGTCTGTGTTCAGCTCCGGTCATGATGCTGGGGTCCTGGCATCAAGCCCTGTATTGGGATCCCTGCTCAGTGGGGAGTCTACTTCTCCCTCGACCCCTCCCCCCTACTATGCTCTCTCTCTCTGTCTCTCTCTCTCTCTGTCTCTCTCTCTATGTCTCTCTCTCTCTCTCATGCTGTCTCTCATGTTCTTTCTCTCTCTCTCAAGTAAATAAATAAAATCTTTAAAAGAAAAAAAGGGGAGAGAGGAGGGAGGGAGGGACAGAAGAAAAAAAAAAGTCTGTCTTTGGGACATACCGTACCCCCGTGCCAGTTGCAGAGGTCACCCAGTTGCTTGGCTGTGGCCTACATGCTGCTTTCTAGAGCTCTGAGTCTAGGCACATGGATGAGACTACCTAGAAGCAGACACTCCTCCACGTGCCAAGCCATGTGCCCATAAGGCTTCATCTACCTGGGGAGTCAGCACCTTTTAAAAATGTGCCCAGCAGCTCTATGTGGGCTAACTCTGGCCCTGGCCATTTCCTCTGAGAGACTTGGTGCATCTCAGCAAGGGGGCACTCTGTCTTCATGGAGCTTCCCCAACATTAATGTGCATATCAAACTCCCCCCCCCCCCAGGTCTTGTTTAAGTGCAAGTTCTCAGCAGGGGTTCTGAGTGCTGATGCTCCTGACCCACACTTGGCATAGCAAGGTCTTAAACTCTAGTCATGTTCTTAGCATCTGGTAGCAGCTCCGTAAAGAGTTCTTGACCGGATGGGAAAATAGAAGGAAGGGCGGGAGAGAGGGATGAAGCCATATTTCATACATATCGGAGACGTAAAGTTCCATTTTTTCTAATTTAGGGAAAAGATGCCAAGTAAAGGTAAAAATACAGAGGAGAACTGTGAACTTTTTTTCCTTAGGTAAACTTTTTTTTTTTTTTTTAACAATTTAGGACCAGCCTATAAATCCATTAGAGGAGTTCCCTGTGTTTTTTGCTCAGAGCTCCCCGGTAGCCGTAATCATAAAGGTTCGCCTCCACGGGAGCATAAACATATATATATAGATAGAGGGGGTACATCCCATTTTAAATAACTGCTGTAAAATATTTGTGTGTGGTGACATTTATGTAATTTTTGAGGAATTTAGGGCAGCAATCTTGTTGAATAGACTTGAAACCATTCATTTCAATGTTTACTTGTTTTCCCTTAAGGAAAAATGGAAAGCACATACTTTGTCATTGGTGATTGACAAGCAGTAAGAGCAAACACATTTTGTTTTGTGGGCCACATACGTCTCCCAGTTGCTTATCTCATTTTGGGAAATGAAGAACCCCGGGGCCACTGGAAAGGATGAGTCTGGGCCTCACCGAGCTGGCAGCGAACCCCAGTGCCTTCTCCTACTCACTTCATTCGTCCGGCATGTATTTATTAAGTGCTTACTGTGTGTAAAGGCTGTGTACCTGAAGCAGTATAAGTGATTACTTTGAATTAGGTGACCCCAAAACTCCTTTTTATTTTATTTTTTTTTAAGATTTTATTTATTTATATAGAGAGAGCATGTGTGAGCAGGGGAGGAGAGAGAGGAAGAGAGCCTGACTCCGCTCTGAGCAAAGAGCCCATTTCAGGACTCATCTCACGACCCTGAGATCATGACCTAATCCAAAATCAAGAGTCAGACGCTTAACTGACTGAGCCACAAAGGTGCCCCCCAAGCTCCTTTTTCAGTCAAGTCAGTAATATATGAGAATTACCATGATCCCCTTAAGTACGTGAATGAATGAATACATATAGACATGCATACATAAATCAATTTGTGATAACAGCAGATGTAGACGTTAATCAGTTTATTGCTATTTTTGTTGTTTCCCCCAGTCTCTGTAATTATCAGACCATATTTCTTCTTGGAGTTGAATTAGAACTTCTTTCAGATTTTAAGATAAGATTTGGGCAAAACAAAAGATTGGTCGAATCTGAGCAAAACTCTTGCTTTGTGTGGCTCTTTACTTAATGATGAGTATCATTCCACACATGATGCCTCCCTGGAAAGAAAACAAAAGAGAGGGGCGCCTGGGTGGCACAGTCCTTAAGCGTCTGCCTTCGGCTCAGGGCGTGATCCCGGCGTTATGGGATCGAGCCCCACATCAGGCTCTTCTGCTATGAGCCTGCTTCTTCCTCTCCCACTCCCCCTGCTTGTGTTCCCTCTCTCGATGGCTGTCTCTATCTCTGTCGAATAAATGAATAAAATCTTAAAAAAGAAAAGAAAAGAGAAGCATGCATTTTTCTCCAACAGCCTGGGGCACGTAGCACAACAGCAGCTCTTCGTTTTCTGACAACACTATCTTCAAGGAAGTGTTTGTGTTGTTTTTAAAGAGAGGCATTCTGACAGCGCCGCAGTCCCAGATAGCCACAGCCAGCGTTGCAGGTAGGTTGAGGGTACTCTTGCTTATGTCGCTTCCAAAATTGAACAGTGTTTTCTGGAGAAACTGATAAATATTTCGGCCTACCTAACTATCTAACAATCAAAAGAAAAAAAGAAAAAGGTTGTTGCCAGCCAGGAATAATTTTATTAAAGCATAGTGTGCTTTCCTTTCATGTCATCTATAAATGTTCTTTCATACCAACACATATTAGAAGCAGTATATAATGTGCGAAAATTACCCACATGAGAAATACATTTCTGGCGTCTCTTTACTCTCATTTCAGTGGTGGAGAGAGGTGATGTTGACTGACCACACTGCAATATTTCTGTGAAATTAGATGCCATCCCACCTTTAGATTTCATCTAATTGGAACAAATATTCTGGAATCCGTACTATTGCCTTCTCTTGAATTGGTGGGTGTGATCCCTACCCCGTAAAGTGAGAGAAAAAAAGGTTAGTGAAAAAGCTTCATAGCAGAGAGCCATCAACTAAAAACATTTCCATCAGATATTTATAAAATAAATGATTAATTTTATAGAGTTGCCACTGTGTTAAAAATAAAATTATAGTCATTTGAAAACATTTCTTTTGAGCCTCAAAGTAGGGAGACGGAGAAAAAGAGTAGGTTTTCAGTTCACGATTTTCAATCTAATGAACAAGCTAGTTTTTCAGCTGAGCTTATTAGAGCACATTAGCTACTGTTCTTTCTCTCTTTTTCTCAAATTCTCAAGTGCTAGGGCACAAAGACACAGTCAGTGCCCGAAAATAGTTCGTAACAGTGGTAATAAAATTAATGTAAGGAGTAAGGATAAAGGGTTTTAAGAGCAGTGGTAGAAAAGCATAGAACAGATTAAATAATATCAGATTCTGTTAAGTCACGTCATCAAAGAGAAGACAGAATTTGCTGGGGAGCATGCATTCAACAGAATATGTGCCCTAGTGGCAAGACAGTGTGTCAGAGGTCTGAAATAGCCTCTCTGAGCCAGCCTCACTCAGCTCGCATGGTTCAGCTTGCATCCCCTATTTCCCTGCCATGTTCTCTGCCCCTAAATCCTCTTCATGGAAACACCCTACAGAGAATGAACCAACAGTAGTAATCCTTATAATCCTGTCTACAAAGTAGGCGAAACCATGTCTGTGTCTTGCCAGTGTATCAGTGCTTCGATTTGCTAAAAATTTCTTTCTGTGAGAATACCAAAAACATGCCTTTTGAACTCTTCCTCTTTAAAAATGCAGCTCTTTAAGTTTGGCTCTATGTGTGATTTCTCTCTCTTTATTCTTAAGGCTTCTCTCTCACATTTTGCTCTCAATGTCAGCAAAAAATGCTAGCCGAGAAAATGCTTATTAAAAAGTAAATGGATTAAATATCAGTCATGCCGCATTTTTCTTCTTTTTCACTTTATCCCTGGAGAACAAAAGAGTAGGGGCTAGAAATGAAATGCTGAGCTACAAATAATAAAATTGCAATATAGAGATGGTGATGAACTCTAAGTAAATATCTAATTTAAGATAAGAAGGGGGAAGGGGGCAAAACTTAGCCTCTCGATCCCTACTCTGGTCCCAAAGCTGTACAGCACTGTGACGGGCACATGGGAACAGGTTTGTTTGCCTTTGAATGTGTTGAATTGATGGTGGCAGAACCAAAAGCAAGGAGATAAGTGATCCCAAAAAGCTGCTCTTGTAAGGGTGTGCTACCGTCTAAAGTTTCCTTGGATAGCAAGCCTGAATCTTACACTTGATGAATCTTTCTCTTATGACTGCGCAGACTGGTCCCAGGAATGTCATCCCTCCCACTGTACAGCTAATAAAATGAGCATAGTTAATTAGAGCTTTTAAGCTGACAGTAGTCTCCTAAGCATTGAAGGTGCCTCCCTCACATGTTTTTTTGATATATTTGGTGTTGGTCATTATGATACCTTAGCTTTCTCACTGTTCTTTGTCAAATGCCAGTCTAATTAATAATCACATTTTGAAGTTGCATGAGAATTGATTTCATGTCTGCCTCTGGTATGGTTTTCTTATCAACACAGAGTCCCTAACACATTGTGGGTGTTTGATAAGTATGTGTATATCGATTTCCTGCTGAGTGCCCTCTGTTGGGCTCATTAACCTTACATGAGAAAGAAAGACCAATGGTTATTGGTTTAAGGGTAAACTAAAGAACGTTGGGTATTAGGCTGTAGTATTAGATAATCTTGCTGCTCTGCTTCCAAATTCTTATGCAATTTGTTGAGATTGTATTTATAGTCATTAAGGTATGAACTCTGAATCAATGAGGACATAACTATACTTGTGGTATTAAGAACATCCTAGTAGGAATGGTGCCCATCTGTCTTTTTTTTTCCCCTGTAGCTACAAGATTGGCTTATCATTTTGTTATAAGGGAGAGAGCAAGAGATAGACCCTGCTCTGTCCATCAACTGAAGAATGCATGTTGATCTTTTGATTGTATGGTTTCATTCTGGTAGGCTAAAACTTGAATAGTTAGATTATTAATATTTCATTTCTTTGCCTTTTTTTTTTTTTTTTTTTGGTCATAAAATCCAATAGTAACATGACCATGTAATAGATCCTACAAAGCAGGACACTTGGCTAATAAAAGGGGCACTTTTATAATTATCTAGGAATGAAAAGTACAGTTGGGCAGTGTAAAGTCACCTTGTCATTGCTGGGGTTTGTTTTTGTTTTTGTTTTTTTTTCCTCTCCTTAAGCTGTTATTTCACTTGTGAGCCACCTTTGTGCCAAAAAGGGCCTCACTGTGGTTCTGCTGCTCATGGCGGTGAGGCTCTGCTAATGCTTCTAGCTTTGCATCAACTGGAACATCTTTCCAGGTACATATTATCAACACACTGTGATAGACAAAAATGCTATAGCATGAATAAGGATAACTCACATTTTTAATTTTTTTGACTCACATTTTTAATTTTCACTTATTTCTCTGGAGCCAATTATTATGGACTTAACCTTTTTCTAAATTCCAATCTGTGGATAATTAATGATATTAATATTTCCAAAGCAATCTTCTGTTTCATGCCACACACTGTGTCAGACACTTTCCTACATTATCTCTAATCATTAAAACAACCTGCAAGCTAAGTGTTCTATCCCCATGTGAAATCTGAAGGAAATAAAGAGCAGAGAGATTAAGAAATGCGCCTCGTCAGGTAAACTATAGATTCTCAGTTCCTACATCTGTCCAGCTATATGCCCATGTTCTTCAACTAAACCTATTGTCTCTAATTAATAATCACCATCAAGTCCTTAAACTTAATTATATTTTGCTCTCAGCTATCTGATAGCTGTCATTATGTATCTCAATGAATAAATTATTTTAATGTTACTTATGCCACTGTTAAGTCATAAATTAAGAAAACTAGACAGTCATAAAATTAACAAGTACTCAAATTTTGGTAAATAAGGAAATACTGTTGCTAAGATTGTTAACACAGTATTAGCTGCTTAAGGGTTAACCTGTTTCTTGTGCTTTTTCTCCATGAAGATGAACTAACAAGGTTTTGTTCTATTCTAAAGATTATTTCAGAGCGTGGGATGCTTTATTATGATTTTACATTATTAGTGTTCTCAATTCTATAAATATATGCTTTGAAATATAGCAGTGAGGTGCAATTCCAGCACCTTATCAACCAAGAAAGGAAGTATGTACCTAAATTATTACCGCCGCACTGACAATTTGCAACTTCAAAGTATTCCCAAAGTTTGAAAGAAATATATCCCAATTCATCTTTATGGAGCATTTAATACTGTTTTTAGCTTGTTCCAGGGAAATGTTTCCAGTTCTAATAATGAACACATACTGAGGAATGAAAATACCAAAATCCCACAAAGTAAAAAAAAAACAAGTGCAAGTCTCTTTCAAAAATTCTGCTCTCAGAGTTTAGCAAGTTTGAAAGAGTTTCCCTAACAGCCTTTATTTCTCATTAAAGGAAGGCATGGGCATGTGTGTGTGGATGAAACTATGGGATTTTCTTTTCTTTTTTTAACCCCTCTGCCCAGAGAAAACGGAAGCGAAGTTACGGCTGTTCTAGCTGGCCACTATTCTAGGGAGATGTGCACAGGCAAACACTTATCTGCTGTCTTCTAGTGACACACATCTTAACTGGCCAGATACAGAAAAGTCCCATGTGTCAAGTTTCTTCAAGATTATCAATGCCAACTATGTGGAGGGTCCACAAATGATTATTGTATTATTCTCTACTATTTAATATGCCTAAAATATAACATTATCAAAAGATATCATCAGTTTAGCTCAGATCTTCCCTTGACTGAAAGACCCTGTCAGATTGGTTGGATCATTGTTTGACCAGCTTGAATTGTGAGGTCAGTCTGAAAGGATTGGTTAAACAGGACCTTCCAAGCTCTATTCATGGTGTGCTACTGGTGGTATGTAGTTAAGTATCCCTGAGCTTTTGGGTGAGCAAAGGAATGACTTGGCTTTGTCAGATATACACCCTGTTTACATGGCACAAATTACAACACACAAGAATTTCATTATCCTGTTTATCTTTCTAAGCCAGAAAATAGAATGATAATCTTCCCATATGTGGTTATGCACGTGCTATTTGCAAAACTAATAAAATGTGATGCTTTTAGCCTACTTTTGGGGTGCAGTGATGTAAATACACATAGAAGCTTAGAAAAATAAGTATTAAAATAATTAATTTTTTAGAATTTTCTCATAAAACATACTATAATGGGGAGAACCATGGACGATCTATCAGAAGCTCTAACTCCGGAGCTCTTGCTCCCACCTGCTAGCTGCGTGTGGCTGCAGTAAAGCCTCAGGCTCTAAGCCTCATTTCCTTTCTAAGTCAAGTGCCAATGATTATACACATTTCACGTCAAAGTGACCATGAGCACCCAGTGAAAGAAAACATATCACAGTCCTTCACAGGTTGTAAAGTGCTATGTACATATAAGCTGATACTATTAAAAATATTTCATTTGACATCCTTTCCTCTGAATCTTAAGTAAAACAAAGTTGGCTTTTGATGGGAAGAATACTTCACAATGATTTTTAAAAACCTTGATTTCACGAATTTCTACACCAAGAGAAGTTTTTAAGAAACTAGAAGTAGAGGAATTTAATTATTTTAACTATAATATAACTTTTTAAAATGTTTTTTTCTATTAGGAAATCAGGGTTTATAAACAAGTGGTCTAAATATATATATTTTTTCACTTGAATGATTTGTTTTGATTTTGTACTGTTAGTAAATATCCATCCTTAAGTTTTCTTCCTCTCTTTTTCTCTGTCTTTCATTCCTTCATTTTCTTTATTTTTTTCTTCTGTCCTTCCTTCCTCCCTCCTGGCTTGTATATTTCTTCTTTTCTTTTTTCTTTCTTCCTTTCTTCTTTTTTTCTTTTCCCTTTCCTCTTCCTTCTCCTTCCCTTCCTCTCCTCCTGTTCCTTCTTCTTTTTCTTCTTCTTTCTCTCTCTTTCTCCCTCCCCTCTCATTTCGCTTTCAAAAATGAGACCCAAACACCAAGTCATAAACATCAAGGACTAGCTTTCTCTTGACAAAAGACTGACAGAAGATGACCCAAACATAAGACCCAGATGCAGTTAGAGCTGTAGGACTTGTGCTAGCCCATGACCAGGAGGTTACATACCTGCACAGTATTCACCCGGTCACTTTGCTTTTATACTCTTGACAGCCTTGCCCAGTCTATGCATTTCTGATTTTCCAATTCTTCTGAACCATCCTCTCCCAGAATCCCATGCCATGTAACTATGTAGAAATCTACATTCTTAAATCTGTGTTGTGTACCTGAAATTTTGCTGTAATAGTCCCTGTGTAGCTCTCACAATCTCTGAGATGCTACAATCACTTTATCTTGGGTTTCTCATTATTTCACTAATTCATTTCTCCTTATTAGCCAGAGGTAGTTTCGCAAGAGCCTAGCCTCTAGTCATATCTGCTCCTTTGGACACTAAGACACCTCCTAGTCCTTGACAGAGACTGACAGAAGATAACCCAATTGTTCATGTTCACTCCAGCACAGTTCCTGCCCTTCCCTTGGTAGGAAACATCAGACGTGCATGGTGCTTTCCTCAAATCCCCCCAGGCAATTGGAGTTTATCCCTGTGGTGCTCCGTGGTGGTAATTCTATTCCCTTTCTCTGTCTTCACATGCATGTTCCTCAATCCCTTTACTCCTTCAGGTCAACAAACCTCCACACAGGTGTTCATCTTCTTTTAAGAGGTACTTCTGTGACCCACTTCTAATAGAAATTGTTTCTAAGAAGTAATGCATATTCTTTTTTTATTATTATATTCAGTTAGCCAACATATAGTACATCATTAGTTTTTGATGTAGTGTTCAACAATTCATTAGTAATGGATATTCTTGTATGGTGTGTCTTGCTGCCCCTACGCCAGTCTCCCAGACAGGTTCTGTTCTCGTGATTCTCCACACCCTCCATATTTCCTGACTGTTCACTGAAGGTTTCTCAGAGCTTGCTCTTCACCCTTCTTCCTTTTTTTTTTTTTAAGATTATTTATTTATTTATTTATTTATGAGAGAGACAGAGAAGGAGATACCAAGAGAGAGCACGAACAGAGAGAAGAGGGAGAGGCAGACTCCCTGCTGAGCAGGGAGCCAGATGTGGGGCTCCATCCCAGGACCCCAGGATCATGACCTGAACTGAAGGCAGACGCTTAACTGACTGAGCCATCCAGGCTTCCCACCCATCTTCCTTTTTTTTTTTTTTTTTTTAAAGATTTTATTTATTTATTTGACAGAGAGAGACAGCCAGCGAGAGAGGGAACACAAGCAGGGGGAGTGGGAGAGGAAGAAGCAGGCTCCCAGCGGAGGAGCCTGATGTGGGGCTCGATCCCAGAATTCCGGGATCATGCCCTGAGCCGAAGGCAGACGCTTAACGACTGTGCCACCCAGGCGCCCCTCCATCTTCCCTTTTTAACCCCACTTATCTCCCTAAGTAAAACCATTTATTCTCACTGTGTGTACTGCCCACTGCCTGCTCATCATCTACTCAGACATCCTTAGGCAAGGCCAAACACAGTTAAGATTGCATTCTGGAATATCTCCCTCAAATCCATTTCCTCATGGTCTTCTCCACCTTAGGAGATCATTGAATGGGCCAAGTTGATGAAAACTCCAGAATGTTCTTGGATTTCTCCCTTTCTCTCACTCAACATCCCTAACATATCCTCATTTGGTACATTTTTCTATGTCTCTCTACCACTCTTGCGTCTTACTTGGGATGTGTGCAGTACTGCCTTCTACCTAATCTCAACTGTCTCCACTCGGCTCTCCACACAGCAACAGAGAAGTTGTAAATCAGAACATGCCACTTGCCTACTCAAAACCCAGGAATGGTTAAATTGCCACTTAGGGAAAAAAAAAAACAAGTATCTTTACCAAGCCTGAGATAATAACCAATATTTAAACATATCTTTTTGTTTAATTACTACAACCGCCCCATGAGGTGAATATTAATAACCTAATTGAAGAGAGAAGGAACCTGAGACACAGAGAAGACAGGAAACCTGTCCAACATCACCAGTAGTAACTGGTGAATCCAGGATTAAACCACAGGCAGCTGCCTCCAGAGTCTCTGTCATGCCTGAAGGTTGCTACTCGAAAGCACTGCAGAGTTGGCCACTGTCCACCAATTCAGCCTGACTGTATCCATAAGCTCCACAGGATGAGGATATTAGTCAGCCTGATTAACCACTGTGTCCCCAGACCCTGGAACAACACGTGTACTTGGGAGGCAAAGTCTAGTCACCTGTGGACTTTGCACATGGTGGTCCCTCTCCCTGGACACAATTCTTAATTGTACCATAGAAACAGCCTCCTTGTCTTTAAGATCTTACCTAAACCGTGATTCCCGTTCCCCAAACGCCCCAAAAAGGGCCCTCTCTGGCCATCCCAGTTAAAGTAAGTCCTATCTGATGTTGTTACCTCATAGTTCAACTGATTTCCTTCATATTCTGTATCGCAATTTGAACTTATTGTTAGTCAATTCATTCTTTTCCTTTTTTATTTACCTGTCAGAATGTCAACTCCACAAGGGCATAGACATTTTTATTATTGCAAATCCTGTGTCCCCCATAGCAGACATTCAAGAAATATTTGTTGAATGAATCAACTTTCCATTTTCAACTTTTAGCTCTCTTTATCCTTAGAGACCTCAAGCAAGCATAGTTATTCCTAGTACATTCATAAATTCCAAAGATATTAAGTCATTTATTATGAGGTTAATTCTGAGCTGGGAACTAGAGATATACCACAATGAGAAGCTTAAACATGGTCCTGAACCTCAGAGAGCTCATAGTCTATCACAAGGAGAAATATTAAAGATAACATACCAACAAAAGATTATAATGTAATATAAGACGATAAGTTACTATAGAGTAACCCATTATTCTTGGTATCCTAAGCCACAGTGCCAAAATCCAAGTTGATGTAAGTAGCTAGCTAGACCTTCCTTTTTTTGACAGGCCTGCAATATCTATACATAATAATGCATAATATATAGTATATATCCGAGATAGATACTTCAGAAAGGGAGCAACTGACCTTGTTGGATCTGAACTATAGTTTCCCCTAAATCTTTCAACAAGAATTTGCCCTTTGCTTTCATTTTGACCTTCCTCACAGAACAAGTAGCAATTTGCTTTGCACACCATATTGCCTGATGATTCCTGCTGTTGTAGCTCTTTCTCAAGGTCTGGGTTCTGCCTCAGCAGAAATGTCTTCACAACTGCCTGGACTTCTCTAGAACTCGTGTTTCTCTCATGTCCATTATTCCCCTGCCTTGTTCTTTTTCTCCACTCTTTCTTGTAATTCTGTATCTAGTCTTATTCTATTCATACAACATTGGTCCCCAAGTCCCCAAAGATCAAGTTTCACCCACTATCTGTAGCATCTCATATCTGAGATGCTCTGATAATACAGAGCACCAAATCTGTATTAAGGGATGGCTGCAGATATCAGCCACACAAGATCCTGACCCAGCAGCTGATGCCACATGCTGTCTACCTCCAGTCTGAATCAAATGCTTCCACATGGATGTGTGTGTGTGTGCATGTGTGTATGAGGGTGTATGTCAACCATGTGTGTATCTCCCCATGGAAATACCGAAACAGCCAACATAGTAAATAAGATTTACAATGGACTTATGTCCACAATGAGAAATTAAACTTGAAGGGGAATTATTATTATTGTAACTAAGACATTGTCCTAGTTACTTATACTGAAGAGAGTAGGAAATCAAAACAAAAACTTCATTAGTCAAAGTTTTCATCCTTTTTTTTTAAGATTATTTATTTATTTGAGAGAGAGAGAGAGAGAAAGAGCATGTATGTGTCCATGAACAGGGGAGGGGCAGAGAGAGAGGGAGAAGCTGACTCCCCACTGAGCACAGAGCCTGACCCAGGGCTCAACCCCAGGACCCCAAGATCATGACCTGAGCCAAAGTCAGACACTTAACCGACTGAGCCACCCAGGTGCCCCAAAGTTTTCATCCTTCTAACATAACAGGGGGGAGTGTAGGTTCATAAATATCACCAAAGTGCTTCTAAAATAGTATTTATAGCTACTGATCATTTCTTTAAAAATTGAATAAATAAATTGATGAGGATACAATAATATTACTTAACAAACAGTTTTAAAGGCTGGGACTTCTGCCTTCCCCACCCTTGAAGTAAATTAAACATTTAATATGTACACTCTTACAGAAAATGCATAGGCTTAGGGTATCAAGAATGGAGTTGGTTGGGGGCGCCTGGGTGGCACAGCGGTTAAGTGTCTGCCTTCGGCTCAGGGCGTGATCCCGGCGTTGTGGGATCGAGCCCCACATCAGGCTCCTCCGCTATGAGCCTGCTTCTTCCTCTCCCACTCCCCCTGCTTGTGTTCCCTCTCTCGCTGGCTGTCTCTATCTCTGTCAAATAAATAAATAAAATCTTAAAAAAAAAAAAAAAGAATGGAGTTGGTTGATACAAATAGTATCAACTGCGGACAAATTTACCTCCCAGCCCAGGAGACATTTGCCAATGAGACATTTATGACGGTCACACCTGTGGAGGGGCATCTGGTCAACAGAAGCCAGGAAGCTGCCAAACATCCTCCATTGTACAGAATACCCTCCAGGTGCACACGCATGTGCGCACACACACACATCGTAGAGGATATTGTCCTTCACACACACCCCTCAAATAATTTTTTAGCCTCAAAAGCCAGTATTACCCAGGTTGGAAAACCCCGAGATAGCCTAATACAGGCCATAGAATCAGACTTCTGTAGTCTTTCCCCCTAAGACATCATAAACGTTACAGTTAATATTCTCTAAGCCCCTTTACTAGGTATAATTGACTCAGAAAATCTTTATTAGAAATTACTGTAAGAGTATGAACTGTGCCCCTTATTGACTCTTTCCGTAATTTAGGACATGTTGAAGAGAGGTGGTATTAGCACTGAGTCCTGGGATTTTTATATAAAACATTATATAGTCATTTGCCAATTTACTAAAAGTTCCTCTTGGCAGATATAAGAAGGACTCATAGTCTCAGCACTGTGACAAGGGCAAGAGTCAGAAAGTTTTAATAATTTTGCTTCCATTAAATTCTCAATCGTCTGTGAGATCATTGTGCAGATTACTTGTAATATAATTTTTCTCCTCTTAGTCAATCTTGGAATTGACCCCTTGCTTTGCACAGACATGCATGACTATTGGGTGGCCTTGGGTGTCATCTGGGACATAATTTATAATTTTAGCTGTCAGGAACTTGGAATTAATGGAATATGATGATTTTCACTATATTTCACAAAGTAAGTTTTCAGAAGAGGTTAAACATAGAGATAAGTTTATAATGTAAGAAGACAGTCAAAATGTCTCTTATGATGGGCTGCCAACCTGAAGGAGAGAAGCCATGGAGAAAGCTCGTTTAGGTTTGTTCCAAAATCTATTCTCTCTTTATTCTGATTGCCTACTTTCTGCCTCATGCTGAATTCTAATTCTTGAATTCCAGTCGTTTCATAAAAGGAATACCAGATTCTTATGATTAACAACTCTCATCAAGCATTAGTGTTACTATATTGATGACATTTGAGCATCAACTTAATGCTGTTTACTTAAGGTTTTATTTAAATTTTCACACTAATCTTCTTTTTACTGAAGTGTAATTGTCATACAGTGTTATATTACCTTCAGGTGTGCACCATATTGATTCGAAGGTTCTATACGTTACTCAGTGCTCACTGCAAGTATAGTCACCATCTGTCACCATAAACGTTATTACAATACTATTGACTATACTCCCTATGCTATGCTTTTCATCTCCATGACTTATTGATGTTGCATCTGGGAGTTTGTACCTCTTACTGACACTAATCTTTTAAACAACCCAGTGAGATACCTTTCCTTGTTTTTGGAAAGGGCATTGAGGTTTATAGAAGGTGTATTGCTTTCCTAGGGTCACAGAGTTTGTAAGGCGCAGATTAGGATTCAAACCCAGATTTGTCTGATTGCATACACAAGCTATGGTCCTAGTCTCCAAGCTAGTATTATACTGGCATGTATGGTGATTTATTTTAACATATAAACAATTTAATTTGCTTTATTTTTTTGCTTCCATTGGGAAAGTTGTAAGGTTTATGATAATTTTAGAAAGGGAGCCTTAGAAATTGAAATATATAATACACAATTTTAGTAAGGCACAAAAAGGGTTAAGATTATTACTTTGACATCGGTGGGTAACAGTCAAGAACATAGCCTTGTTCTGAATCCTGTTGATATTTGCCAATCGTAAACTATGCATAGCACTTATGTGACATTCTCCTTACATATGTTGAAGACATTTACTTTAAGAGGGCCTTCACCTCCTGCAGAGAAAGCTGAGTTTTAGAATGCTATTCCTAAAAATCATGATATCATCTTGAAATCACAAATTACTAATAAAACTACTATCCTGATTTAAGATCTTCTGATCGAAGGCTTTACCTACAAAAAAAAGAAAAACAGTATTCTAGTTGTGCTTACAACATTTGTCTACACTCAAAATATCATATATCATTGTTTTAGTAGTAAAGGTAACTGCAGACAGAGTTTCCTTGAAACAAATGTGAATAATTAAATTGCACAGTCATCTCTGGTTTTATTGACTTAAGGGTTCTTTCACATTTTGTGAGGTTTTCTCCTTTGATTATTATGTGGCATGAAATTCACATATATGGCTGAAAATTCATAAACTACCAAAGGTAAGTAGTGAAAAGTGTGTTTCTCTTTCACACCAGATCCTTAAAGCCCGTTCCCCAGAGTCACCTCTTGGTGAATTTTAACTGTCCAAAAAAATTATTAGTGTATGTATAGAGATAGGTATAGGTAAAGATACATACATTTATATTTATATGTTTATATATAGACACATAGACATGTCTATGATATGTCTATATATAGACAATATACTTATATCTTTGGGGTCTCTTCTTTCTGACTGTGCATGTGAAGATATATGAAAGTATTAAGTAAATAGTTTACTTTCGTTCAACAGTATCTCTTAAAACTCTAATTTCTGTGTATGCCTGGATGGCTCAGTCAGTTAAGCCTTTGACTCTTGATTTTGACTCCGGTATGATCTCAGGGTCCTGGTATGGAGCCTTGTGTTGGGCTCCATCCATGCTCAGCACAGAGTCTGCTTGAGATTCTCTCTCTCTGCTCCCCCCTTCCCACTAGCACATGCAAATAAGTAAATAAATAAATAATCTTAAAAAAAAAAAAACTTAAATTTCTCTTAAAACTTAACTCCACACTAACAAATACAGATTTACATCATTAGTTTCAGGGACTACAAAATGAATTGGTGTATAGATGTTGAGGTTTGTCTTTGGAAAATCAGGGTAAGAAGCATTTCAGCTGCCTAAAATAAACTTGATTCTTTTTTTTTTTCACTTATTTTCATTTGTTTAACTTAACATTGGAGCCCATGCCAGTCTTGTTCTTTCACAACTCTTCACACTTTCAAATTAAATTATGTTTGTTGTTTGTTACCATCATTTTTCTCCACTTCTTCATATCACAAGGAATTGGTTTCCCTGCATGTCAGAGCTGTCACTGAAATACTGTTCAGAAAGCTCTCAGGCTTTGCAAGTAGTGTTGAACTTGTTACTCATTTCTCTGGAAATAAGGTAGCATTTCTCAAGAGGGACCATGTCTTGATTATACCTTTCTTAATAAAGGTAAAAGAGCTAGAGAATTAACTTGCTACCCTCATTAATCTTCAGACTTAGAAGAAATAAAATTCATCACTATTTTGCTTTGTTTCTATAACTGTTTAGAGACTATCTATGACCAATATACTAGAATTAAGAATGTTAGGGTTTTTTTGTTCTTCCAAACATTTGTTTAAGGGATTTCATTTCCTAGGTATTATGCTATATCTTCAGGGTTCACTAAGAAAAGTTCCGGACCCTTGCCTTTAGTAGAGCTAATAAAGGAGATAAGCAAGTGGGTAGAAATAACCTGCCGTGGTGTTGAATAATCAATGTGTGCATTGCTCTTGTGGGAATCAGAAGATATTATCTAAGGTAGCCAGGTAGGGGTCAGTGTAAGGCTTCACTGAAAAAGCAATGCTTGATTTCAATCTTAATGGCTGAGGAGGCTAATCCACAGAGAGAAGGGTTTGGGGAGGGGTTGTGCAAGAGACAGAGAGGTGGGGAAGGGTCCAGGCAGAAGGAATTAACTCAATCCAAGGCAAGAAGCAGCATAATGTATTTGGGAGGCTGTACACAGTTTGATATAACTGGGATGTACTGCATATGTAATGGCTGCAGAGAAATCCCAGGACAGTCATGGAGCCTCCTGCCAAGGGGCTCTGAGCAACTGAAAATTTTGAGGGAGCAATACCAGTGGATTTTGACTCTGGCAGCTGTGTGGCAGATGGAGTTGAGAAAGATGAGAGTGGGCCATTTCAGAAGCTACTGAAATAGTCCAGGCAAGAGCTGATGAGACACAGACCTAAGTACTGGCAGGGATGATGGAAAAAAAAAAAAAGAAGAAGTTTGAGATTCATCTAAAAATTAAACAGACAGGGCTTAAGTCACTCCTGAGTCATTCAACAAGAAGCTACTCAGGACCTACGGACTAGTAGGCTCTGCCTTAAATATTGAGGATCCAGGGAGCATATGAAGAAAACCGGCGAAACCAGAGCAGTGATCTTCTCTGTGCTGCAGTGGGAGTTTATACCTGGTGCTGTGAGGACCGGGGAGAGAGTCATCACTTCTGTCTGGGAACTGCCAGTCTCAGTCCTGCTAGAGCTCTGCCTGTGAATGGCATGGAAAGAAGTCAGGGAACAGATCCCAGAGGCCCCACATGCCTCATTAAGAGTTTGGCTTTTGTCCACTAGGCATGGAAAGCATTTGGCAGGTTTTAAGCCAGATACGCCTCTTTTAAAGTTTACCGTGAAAATCGTGTGGAAGACAGCTTGGAGGTGGGACAAGACCTGAGGTAGGAGGAATAGTAAAAAGGCCAGTTGAATATTTTAGGTAAGGTGACAGTGCTAAACTAATGGTCAGAAGAAGGGGAGGACACAAATAAGACTGATATTATGAGGTAGAATCAGTGACACCCAGTTATAAATTAGACGGTTGAGTGGACCATAGTTGAGTGGACTTCCAAAATCTGGAATGGCCAACTGGGCGAACAAGGACAGGAGCAACGCCAGATGGGTTACATTAATATGGAAGATAATGTGCTAGGTTTGGGTTCTGTTGGGTTTTAGGAACCTGTGGAAACACCAAGTAGAGAAGTCCAGTTGGTGGCTGAATATATGAAGATGAATCAGAATGTGCAGGAAGAATGTGCTTAGTGATTCCCAAGATAATTGATGGACAGACTTCGGAGAAACTCTTTCAGTGATGGGCAAGACCTTATGATCCCCCCATACAACCCCTCCATGGCTTCAGTCTTATAGAACTTGTTTTGTTTTGCTAACAGTCCAAAACTTCATTCCTGTTTAGGGCCATTAAACTAGAACTTTTTTTTTTTTTTCTACAGAAAATGGTCTCCTTGATGGCTGCTTCCTCAGAAAGACATCTGTGGCCAGCCTTTATTAGACAGCCACATTCACATCCCTGTCATCTCGATCACATTCCCTCTCTTTCATTTTCTTCATAGCGAATAACACTATGATTTAGACTGAGCACTTAGCATTGCATTGTCTCTCCTAAATCCCTCCATCTTGAAGCACATTGAAATAAGATCTTGCTTATCAGTTTTGCCACTGTACTTTCGCAGATTAGTGCTCAAGATATATTAGGTGCTTGAGAAATATATGTACTATGAAAGAATGCCAAACTCCTTATACCAGATGCGTTTTTATTTCTATACATGCGATGTATAATTGTTGGCTTTATTCCTGTTTTCAACTCTTTTTGTGCTTTTGCAGAAAGACCATGGCAATTGTTTATGTTCATATATCTTATATGTGTTTTTATCTTAGCATGTATTACTACAGTCCTGAACTACAAATATTTTATAGTTAGATTTCATAACCTAAGTGGAGATTTTAATTACCTTAAGATTTGAGGCAGAATCTCATTATTTGTAACACTTAAAGAAAATTTTTGACAGTTCTTTTCCAAAAGAGATTGAGTTTTGAAATATCTTTTCTATTTTATGTTATTTTATGCCTCAAAATATACATGACATTTATTTAAAATATAATGTGTCATAATAACATAAACATTTTTTAACCCATCATCCAACTCCAGAACCATACCCATCATCAATAGGTGGGTCTATCTATTTAGTTCTTCCCTATACTAATCCCCCTACCTCAGAATAATATCAGAGCACATCTTCTTCCTGTTTAAAAAAAAATTCTATCATAAGTATGTATGCCTAAAAACTATAATTAATCCATTAATTAACCAATTAGTTAACTGATCAATTAATTACGTTGTTGAACTTTATAAAATGGTGTCATACTGTATAGAGCCTTCTGGGACTTGCTTTTTACCACTATTACTTTTCTAAAGATTCATTCATGTTATTTTGCATCATTATAGATCATTAATTTTTACTATTACCAAATAATCCATTATGTGAGTATACTATAACTTGCTTATCTGTAAGTCTCCTATAAATGGACATTTTTTTCTTTCTTTCCTTCTTTTTTGTCTTTTGTTTTGGTTTTTGGTTTTTGGTTTGTTTCAGTTTTGGTTTCAAGGTTTTTCTTGCAGTTGTTTTCCTGTTGCAAACAGTCCTGAGTGAATATTCTTGACAGCCTGCTAAGAGTTCTCTAGGGTAGTGCTTCCCAAACTGTCTCTGCCGAATAATCAGTTTCTTTTTCTTTTTTCTTTGTCTTATTTTCAATACTTCAAATATTTAAAATACCCTGTGCAAAAGACAGAAAAGACAGCAAGATTAATTTTTTAAAAAATGAAAAAGATATAGTGCCATGCTTCATTTTTTGGTCAGTAAATTTAACAGAGGTAAATTCCTTTGTCACATTGCTGTCAGTTTCAATGTCTGTGCCTATCTCTCTCTCTTTTTTTTCATCTTCATAAGTATACTCTTTAATCCCTATCCCATATTTCCCCATCCCCCCCACCTTTCCTCTGGTAATCATCAGTTCTCTAGAGTTAAGAGTCTCTTTCTTGGTTTGTCTCTCTCTCTCTTTTTTTTTTCCTTTGCTCATTTGTTTTGTTTCCTAAATTCCACATTTGAGTGAAATCATATGGTATTTGTCTTTATCTAACTAACTTATTTCACTTAGTATTATATTCTCTAGCTCCATACATGTCTTTGCAAAGGGCAAGATTTCATTCTTTTTTATGGCTGAATAATATTCCATTGTGTATGTATACCTCCTCTTTATTCATTCTTCTATTGATGGACACTTGGGCTGCTTCCGTAGTTTAGCTATTGTCAGTAATGCTGCAATAAACATAGGGGTGCATGTATCCATTTGAATTAGTGCTTTTGTTTTTTAGGAGTGCATATCCAGTAGTGCTGTTCCTGGATCATAGGGTAGTTCTATTTTTAACTTTTTGAGGAACCTCCATACTATTTTCCACAGTGGTTGTACCAGTTTGCATTCCTACCAACAGTGCACGAGGATTCCCCTTTTCCACATCCTCACCAACACTGTTGTTTCTTGTGGTTTTGATTTTAGCCATTCTGACAGGTGTGAGGTGATATCTCATTGAAGTTTTGATTTGTATTTACCCGATGATGAGTGATGTTGAGCATCTTTTCATGTGTCTCTTGGCCATCTGGATGTCTTCTCTGGAGAAATGTCTTCATGTCTTCTGCCCATTATGTAATTGGATTATTCCTTTTTTGGGTATTGAGTTTTATAGGCTCTTTATATATTTTGGATACTAACTCTTTATCAGGTATGCCATTTGCAAATATCTTCTCCAGTTTAGTAGGTTGTCTTTAGTTGTGTTGATGCTTTCCTTTCCTATGCTGAAACTTTTTGTTTTGATGAAGTCCCAATAGTTTATTTTTGCTTTGTTTCCCTTGCCTCAGGAGTCATATTTAGAAAAATGTTGCTGTAGCCGATGTCAAAGAGATTACTGCCTTTGCTCTCCAAGAATTTTTATGGTTTCATGTCTCACATTTATTTCTTTCATCCATTTTGAGTTTATTTTTGTGGATGGTGAAAGAAAATGGTCCAGTTTCATTTTTTTTTTCAAAACACTTAAGAAGTTTTATTGAAAACAATAAAAATACAGAAACACCACATTCTCACTTTAAAGTAAAATTGACCACATCTTCCAGAACCTTCCTAGTACTGCACCATTCTTGTCACTCTTAATGAAAAACCAAGTTGCAAATCCAAAATAATTAATGAACCTGCTCATAATTTTTTTTGAATGTGGCTGTCGGGTTTTCCCAACATTATTTGTTGGAGAGACTGTCTTTTTCCCATTGGATATTCATTCCTCCTTTGTTGAAGATTAATTGACCACATAATTATGGGTTTATTTCTGAATTTTCTGTTCTATTCTGCTGATCTATGTGTCTCTTTTTACACCAGTACCATACTGTTTTAATTAATACTGCTTTATAATGTAACTTGGTATCTGGAATCGGGATACCTCCAGTTTTGTTTTTCTTTTTCAAGATTGCTTGGGTTATTTGAGGTCTTTTGTGGTTTTATACAAATTTTAGGATTGTTTGTTCTCCTTCTTTGAAAAATGCTGTTGGTGTTTTAATAGGGATTGCATTAAATCTTTAGATTGCTTTGTATAGTATAGACATTTTAACAATATTTGTTCTTCCAGTCCATGAGCATAGAATGTCTTTCCATTTCTTTGTGTCATCCTGAGTATATTTCATCAGCATTTAATAGTTTTCAGAGTACAGGTCTGTCCCCTCTTTGGTTAAGTTTATTCCTAGATACGTCATTGTTTTGGTGCAATTGTGCATGGGATTGTTTTCTTAATTTCACTTTCTGTTGCTTTATTATTAGTGTATAGGAATGCAACAGATTTCTGTACATTGCTTTTATATCCTGTGACTTTACTGAATTCATATATCAGTTCCAGTAATTTTTTGGTGGAGTCTTTAGGTTTTCTGTATATAATATCATGTCATCTGCATATTGGAAGATATTTACTTATTCCTTACCAACTTGAATGCCTTTTATTTCTTTATGTTGTCTAAGTGCTGTGACTAGTACTTCAAGTATTGTGTTAAATAAAAGTGCTGAGAGTGGACATCCTTCTTTTATTCCTGAATTTAGGGGAGAAGCTCTCAGCTTTTCACCATTGAGTACGATGTTGGCTATGGATTTTTCATATAAGGTCTTTATTATGTTGAGATATATTCCCTCTAGACCTACTTTGCAGAGGGTTTTTATCATGGATGTTGTCGCTTGTCAATGCTTGTTCTCCATCTTTTGGAATGATCATGTGGTTGTTATCCTGAATACCAAACCAGACTTTCATCCCGGGAATAAATCCCACTTGGTTGTGGTATATGATTTTTTAAAATATATTGTTGGATTCAGTTTGCTAATATTTTCTGGAGGATTTTTGCATCTATATTCATGAGAGATACTGACCTGTAGCTCTCTTTTTTTGTGTTGTTTTTGTTCCATGCCTGTCTTATTGCAGACAGTAACAGAGCTTGAGGACATAGGTTAAGAAGCCCTGCCCTGGGGCGCCTGGGTGGCACAGCGGTTAAGCGTCTGCCTTCCACTCAGGGCGTGATCCCGGCGTTCTGGGATCGAGCCCCACATCAGGCTCTTCCACTATGAGCCTGCTTCTTCCTCTCCCGCTCCCCCTGCTTGTGTTCCCTCTCTCGCTGGCTGTCTCTATCTCTGTCGAATAAATAAATAAAATCTTTAAAAAAAAAAAAAAAAAAAAAAAAAAGAAGAAGCCCTGCCCTAGGGTATAGTCTTAGAAATGGACTTGCCATAGGGTTATACTTTGCCAAGTAGTGCAAAATTTTGTCTAAGGCATTGTCTTGACCTAACACTGACAGTGGCAGTGTTTGGGTCCCTCCATCATCTGATCATCACTCATACTTACCTTCTGGCTTTTTACTACTTGCCAGTTCAGTAAATCTGAATGATTTTTCATTGAGGTTTACCTGCATTTCCCTGATTACTTTTACAGTTGACATCTTTTCAAAATTTACTGGCCATTCATGTTCTTCTTGTGTGAAATGTCTATCTTTTGCCTATTTTTCTGTTGATTTGGTTATAATTTTTGTGTGTACTGTATGCTAAACTTGGGTCAACTGTGTGTTCTGTAAATATCTTCTCCCAGTTTGCGACTTGCCTTTGCTCTTTAAAGGCAATTTTCATTTCATCAAAAGATATCCGTTCCTATACTTTCTCACATTTTATGAGGAAACATAAGATATAGATGGTATTATAGCTAAGTCTATGCAGTCCAATAAATGGAAGTTTTGGACGTATTTAAAGAATAATAAGATAAGCGTGATAGTATTTTTTTCTTTTTAACAAATGAAGCTTGGGTTCAAAGACAGAACAAAGAATTGAACGGGTCCTTGATATAGATAGATAGATAGATCATATATATCATATTTATAGTCATACATGCATATGTATACATATATATCTTTTTAATTCCTTTATGAGTTGCAAATTCAAAATATCAGGGAAATGGATAATCCCACTGCGTCAGATAATATTGTACAGATGCACCACAAAATCATAAATAAGGACCAGCGAATACATTGTGTAAATAAAAAAACAAAGTGTTGGAGTTCCCATGGAGTCATCAAGTCTGCAAGGCTTAGGTTTGAAAGAAGATAGGATAAAAGGCTGTAGAACCTAATAAAGTGGGGTTTTTTACTCTTTTGTCTTTGATGAAACTCTTCCTTTCCAATTGACAGGTTATTTTTTTCTTTCTAAATGTTCCTAACATTTCCTCCTCAAAGACAAGAGGTTAGAACAGAAAAAAAAAAAAAAAAAAGAATTCCCACAGAGAATGTGAAATCTGGTCTCTGAAAGACAGCAATAAGAGAGTATCATCAGAATTGTTTATTAGAGAACCTTTTAATATGGATATCCTTTTGAAGTGTCTTGCTAATTACCCTGAGTGCAAGTTTGCTGCTTTCCTGGGAGAGTGGCTCCATTTCATTGGCTGTGATAAAGCACTAACCACAAGTGGCATGTGCCTTCTAAACATGTTTTACTGGAGAGACTTAGATTTGCATAGCTATGTATTTTGTTAAGCTAAATTTATTTTTTCTTGGTACTCTTCTCCTTCACATGTAGAAAATATATTAATTGGTTACATTTAAGCTTCATCTTAAGAGCTGATGATCTATATAATATATAGCATTATATGTGAAGGAAATAAACTTTGAGATTGTAAAGTAAGCCATAATCACATGTGAATTTTGAGGCAAAACTAGACTGAACAACTGAAATGACGTGGGGACCACATGTAAAAATGTTGTCAGGGTAGTTAATATAGATTTCTGTAAAAAATGTGTTCAGTTTTCAGCAGTATTTATTCAACTACCCCTGTATACAGGGCTTTGGGTTATGTGCTGCAGACACAAACGAGACCTTAATTCATCAAAATTTAACCCATACGTGAGGAAGAGAAAAATAATGGAAACTATCTATTATATTTTGATTTGTTATTTCTTTGAACAAAAATACTCTAGAGTAAAAGAGTTAATTGTTATGCCCAGAATATTTTCTAGGGATTATTTTCAAAGACAAGAATAAATTTTTACTAAAAAAGTCACTCTTACTAGAAAGGGTATTTTATTTTGGTGCTCCCGTATATGCCTAAAGCACGTTTGCAACAGCCTTGGTTGGCGTTTAACTTATACATAAATTGTGGGTACCTTTGATTAATCACCAAAGAGTATTCCAGGGATGGGAAAACAGAGAGAGATCCAAATGTATTGTCTCTGAATTAAAGAGCTTATTTCAATGCCAAAAGTCTAATAAGCCTGAAAAGAACTGGTATACCTTTGAAATTCTTAGGATTTTTTTTTATCTTCCACTGGATCCAAATAATACTTAATGTTCAAAACTGCAACCTACCTTCATTCTTTCTGCATTATCTCTTACGCACGCCCTGTATCCAGCCTCTCCTCTTCAGATAAAACTGATTAAAAAAAAAAATCACTGTTCTCAGTATAATGTCTCTTTCTATTTGAAAATCATAGACATTTGGGTGTGAAAGCAAAATTAGGGTCTGTAGGTCTTGCTGTAGACACTGCTGGCACACAAGCAGGAATGGAGAACTTGGGGCATCCTGTGGTTTTCTTTATTATTTAATGCACACAAAATATGTCTCCCTACAACTCTTCCCCATCATCAGTCCTGTGAAACCACACAGAAAAAGTTAATTCTTCTTCTAACAACTCTTCAGATATCGTGACCCACTAGATTTTCTCTTTTCCAACTAAATATTTCAGTATCCTCAGTATTTCTGCTTGGTCTTGAATCACTTCACCATCCTCTCCCTTTACCCCAAAGCGCTCTAGTATATGGATGAAAAACTTAAATGCCAGCAAGAATCAGGCTGATAATGTGAATGTGTGAATTTGACTGGAGGGATGTCAGAAATGTTGCACATTGAACATTTAGGAATGTTTCCATCCCCTTAAGAAATATTCTCTCTTCTTTTTTATTAGCATGTATCTGGATCAATTATTTGTTTTCCCCCTTTTTGTAGAGACAAAGGTAGAAGAATTTATCAACTTTCCCCTTAAATCCACCATATGAAAAAATGCAACAGTACAGACATGATGACCAGGGTCACTGACATTTGGTTACAGTTGAGGGAGACAATAGGTTATACAGCAACTGTAACATCTGGAGAGAGAAATCACACACAACATGAGGAGTCAAGGACTGCACATTTCTGGTAGAGGAGTGCCCTGTGCCAACATGGATCCAGCATGTTATAGCTTCCACCTTCAAGTCCGCCTGGAAATTCGGTTTTTATTTCTTGTTTGTTTGCTTTTTTATGTGAAAGTTTCTCATTTCTAGAAGTTAGTAATGAACTTGAAAGAAGGAAAGAAAGAAAGAAAGAAAGAAAGAAAGAAAGAAAGAAAGAAAGAAAGAAAGAAAGAAAGAAAGAATCTCTGTGTATCCACACCGTGCTAGCCAAACAAAATATGTAAATACATCTGTAGGCCAGACATGGCAGGTTTGTAACTCCTGCTTACCAATCACTGCTACAGATGTTGTTTTTAGAATCGAAGCTCATTTGGCAGAAGTGTGGAGCCAGAGAGGCACAGCTGGGCTGAGGAGACTGTGCACGGGCTGATCCAACACCAGGTGCCAGGGCATAACTAGATGAGCCAAGGGCAGCATCTCCTTAGGAGTCTGGCAGCAGGCTGTGGTCAGAGGTGATACAGGCTGTCAGCAGTGAGGAGGTCTCACAACTGCCTAAACATAGACAGGCTGTACCTGAAAGGCTTGTGGAGGAGCAAGGTGGAAAGGCCCCATGGAAGCACTGGGAATGGCCATGGCTTAGCTATAGGGAATTCAGAGGCAGTCAGCCAGGCAGAAAGTCTGAAACTAGAACCAGTTTATGGGGCACAAGTAGGTTATAGGAAAGGTGAGATGGGGAGCAGATAATAGAACAAGAGCAGGCAGCAAGGCTGACTTGATGCTGAACTATTAGTCCCCTACATTCCCTACATTCAGAAATAGATTGGTTCCAGAGCTGAGAGTGAAGCTGACCATGTGGTAGGTAGAAGGGGAGGGATGAGGTACAGGTGACGGAGTGGAGGACAGGGCAAACAGATGTGTGGTAAAAAATTTTAAAAACAGATACACTGTAGCAGAGACAGTTTTATTCTATACCTAAAACACCTAGTTTTAAAGATTACTTGAGATATACAAATAAGGGTGTGCGTGTGTGTGTGTATCTTCCCTTTTGTTAAAGTACAGCAATGATGAAGGAAAAGAACACATCTAAAAAATTGATTTGGCCAAGGTTAGAGACTTTACATATATAATAAGATACATAAGATTTGTATAAGATATTTATTATATATAATATATAATCTCCCTGGCCTTTATATGTTATATATTAAATTGCTTATATACATAAATTTAAAGCCTGTATATGTATATTTATGTTCCTAAAGCAGAATTTCTTGAAGAGAAATCTTTGTATGCAAAATCTCTAGTATGCCTTCTTGTTCTTTCTCTCTTGACTGAGCTTAAAAAAATTACAAATGAGGTTTACATAAGGAAATCAGAGATCTTGGAGAGGGTGGGCATTTAGGGAAAGGAATCCTGGATCAAAGATCTTTATTGCTGCTATAATTCCAAAATTTTTCCTGTATAACTGTTTATCTTTTCCTTAGAAAGTCAAATCAGCAAGCCTGTCACATCTAGCTCTTTTTTAATGGAATATGTTTCAAAAATTTTCTAGGTTTAATTATATGCACTTGTGCATTCTCCAGAGAAAAGCAGGAAAGGGGGTTCTAGGAACTTGTACAACAATTAGTAATCACTTTCACCCACCCATGTAGGAAAGAGCCAAAATATAATAACCTAAAGTTAGCTGATTTTATAATTGCAATATTGATAATCCTAAGATTCTGAAATCAACTGTTTGAAAAGAAAAAGAAAAGAGCCTCATGAAAAGTCTGGAGGGCAGTGCTGCCTCAATTAGCTTGCTTCTATATAGGTAGCGTGGTATGGCGCATGGTGTATATTGGTGCTTAATTAACATTTGTTGAGTAAAATGAATGTTTCACAGTATGGACAGTGGTTTAAGGTCTTCTAAGAGAAAGACAAATGAAAGTTCCCTCTTAATCTGTGCTCGTGGGAGATGCATTTTTCATGAGAATGGTGATTACTAACAGGATTAGAAGATTTTGTCTTATGGTGAAAAACCTAAGGTGAATATTTGTTTATGTTATTTTTACTTGCAGATCCAAAAAGGCTAGACTAATACATATTAAAATATAAACTGTTAAATCATAGTCATAAATTTTTAAGGAACTATCTTTGGGGGAGTAATCATATGTAATATATATAAAAGGGGTCATGGTAGCCAGTTTGGCTCTATTTCATAATCATGGGCACAGAAAATGTAGAGATAATAGAGTCCACGTAGGAAGACTTAGCAGTCAGCAAGAGATTGCTAAAACAGTGATGAATTGTGAGATAAGGATATATTAACTCAAGAGCTCATACAGTTCCTGTAGGTTGGACCTGAATCCCTTTTGTTCAACTAGGGCAATGATGAGACTATCAAAAGAAATCCATCCAAAATAGTGATTCAGTCAAGGCTAGTAATTGATTAGATCAAGCAGTTCCCTTGGGTAAGACACATAGGAAATAACCTTGAAGAGAGAAGTAGAGATAAGAGTAGGTGATGATTTTTCCCATTTTACCAGGTTCAGAAGCTCAGAGCAAGCTGTGCGGGCTCTGTCATACTTGAACAGGACACTGAATTCTTAGGGTGAGTTCCGGGTTGGAATGAATGTGATAGATCACCTTACATCTTGAAACTGAAGCCTCAGTAGCTGGTACAGCAAAAAGCTGTTAATGGTAAGAGATGAGAGTTAACACTTTGTTAGAAGAGCTAAACAAAAGCAATTTTTTAGCATAAGAGCTGCTTTATGTTCGAAAGGTTTTCTTCTGACCTGCTATTGGGAATGTGCAGCTGCCCTCTGAGTTATCACAACAGAATATCAAAACCACACAGTTGTACTGTGAGTAGTCTATATTTATCATATGGCAAAGAAAATTCACAGTAACCATCAGGGGTGCTATTATAGTAGATGGTGACTATTGTGGAGAAACTGGGAGCAAAAGGTAATACTTTTAGGTCTTATGTCTTACTAGATTGCTTAAGAATGTGGTTTTATTTTTTATTTTATTTTTTTTTAAGATTTTATTTATTTATTTGACAGAGAGAGACAGCCAGCAAGAGAGGGAACACAAGCAGGGGGAGTGGGAGAGGAAGAAGCAGGCTCCCAGCGGAGGAGCCTGATGCGGGGCTCGATCCCAGAACCCTGGGATCAGGCCCTGAGCCAAAGGCAGATGCTTAACCACTGAGCCACCCAGGCACTCCAAGAATGTGGTTTTAAAACAAACTTTTAGCCATTGATTGTGTTTATAGTAAGCCTTACCTCAAAAGTGCAAATGCTTTTCATAAAATTTAGCTATCAGGTCAGGGGCAGTGACAGGGTTTTTGAAGCATTTTTTAAAATTGCAGTAGTAAAGTGGTTTTCACATCACTAGACTAGCAATCAGTATTTTCTGAATTGTATTTAGACTCTGGCTCATATGACCAACACTTTAAAGCCACAGATAGAAGAGATAGGTATCTTAGAGTATTTTAAAATACACACACACACACACACACACACACACACACACACACACACACATACACAAGAGTTCATTTATTTAAAGTAAGGTGTGACTGCATTTGATAGCTATGATTTCACTTGGGGACTCTCAAACATTTATAGGATCTTGGCCTTTTGTTTATAATTTTTCTTTTCCAATTGGAAAATTGAAACCTTGCTTTTCTAAAATGTTGCTTTTAACTAAAGAGGAAATAAAATATTCCAATATAATTAGGTTTGAGAAAATTATTTTGAAGTATGGCATCAAAGTCAGTCTGGTTTTTTGTTTAAGATTTATTCATTAATTTGAGGGGGGGGAGGGAAGGAAGGGGCAGAGGGAGAGATTCTTTCAAGCAGACTCCCTGCTGAGTGCAGAGCTTGACACAGGACTCAGTCCCATGACCCATGAGATCATGACCTGAGCTGAAACCATGAGTCAGACATTCAGCCGACTGACCCACCTGGGTGCCCCAAAAGTCAATGTGTTTTTTAAAGAGTTATTGGTGGTGCTAGTGTTATTGTAGGAATTAATTATGTAATATCATGAGATAAATCATCAAAACCTTTCTTTTGAGGCTGTTTCTGAGCAAAAATTATCCTGGCTGCTGTTAAATGTGTAGGGAGCTCCTAGGACATCCAGTCAAGTTCCAAATCTCCACTTTCCAAGGATGGAAAATTGGTGTCCTTCACCTTAATAGCTACATTGGTGAGTTGTCAATTGTGCTTGGAAGGACCAAGCTCTAAGGCATAAGGCAAAATCAGATGCACCGTTGTGGGTAGAATTTAAGATTTCCCATCCATCAGAACATAGAAGATGGCAGAAAGAGACAAGGGAGGCACAGTTAAGAGACAGAAATAGTGTATCTGAAACTGGTTCTGCATTCTTTCTTCTCTAAAAATATGGAAATGTGTTAAGGCTTTAATACATATGTTTTCTCATTAATGTGTATTGCTAAGACTTCCATGTTTTTATCTGAAAAAAAATCCTTAATTATAACAGAGAAATTCTTTGTAGATACAAGTGTAGTGATTGCTTAGTATGAAGAGCTAGCTACTTCCTTCAGACTATTTCTTTCCTTTGATCATTGTCACAGCTGGTCTGATGGCAGTAGTCTGAGTTCTTCAGTTGAAACAAGAAGGGAACCCTCCTCTAGAGTTACAGAAGTATGAGAATATTTGTAGCAAGACATAATACTAAATTTACTAGGAAAAATAAGTAGAACATGAAACAAAAAAATCTTAAAAGACCGACTAAGATACCAGAGTTCTAAGACAGGTTAAATGATTATATGCTGTTTGAACTTCAAATGTATGAATTCACATAGTGTGTGCTCTTTTGTATCTAGTTTCCAC